>NC_090928.1:860537394-861162394 GCF_040938575.1 Ambystoma mexicanum
GCTTGTGGGATGTATTTACCCATGCATCCGAGCCGTACCTCAAAACTGTGGCAGTACTGACATGGGAAACCTCATGATGGCCAGAGCTTCCCAGAAAATGCACAGGGAAATGCATGAAGAATAGGCTGCCATTCATTTTTGCCGATGTTATGGGCACAGAAGGAAACTGACTAAAACCACCATTGGACTACCCACACAGTAGTCTGAAACCATTGGGAATGGCAATGCTGATTGCCAAATGCAACCTAGAATTGTTGGGAATTCATTTTCTTAAATCCCAAAAATGGGTGCAGTACCAGTACTCACCACTATCCAAAAGCCGGCGTTTTAAAACCACTCTGTTTCCCTGAAGGCAAGTCAAAATGCCTATTTTCAAACATTGCAATATGTGCAAAATATTTACTGAACACCAGCAGACATTTGGCAGAATGGAGTTTTGTGTGCCTACAAAATCTGGGAAATGAAGAGCCCAGAACAATGCTTATAACAAAACTGGCTGAGCTATGGAGTCAGCAGTTTAAGTTGCACTGGATTTAAAGACACTAAAATCGAAAATGTTTAGATTAAATGAGTGACCTATGTTTGGTGTCACATGCCTTTGTAACTGTTGAAATGTCATAGTTTTGCACTTAGAATCAGCATTCTAGCTGCATATGTAAAAATGTTTAGTTGTATTTGAATGCAGGAACTGGGGAACAAAAAGTGACATTTTATCTGAAACCTGGCTTAAGGAACTGAATTCTGCCTGGCAACTACCCCCATCAGGAGTGAAACTTGAGTCACAGCTGTGTTCCCAGGCCTAGCTGCCCTTTTGCTGCTCACACTAAGGATATGCCATCTATCTGATAATTGAATTACCTGTGCTCTGCAGGGAAAGTGAACAAAGCCCTGTCCTGGCTCAGGCAAAGGTTTTATTGGCAGGAGTCGTAAATGGTCGTAAAAAGTGGCTTCCTCCTGAGGAAAGGGGAGGGGCACTGCCTGTGAGAGCAAGCTGGCTTGGCAGAACTGGATTAACCAGTATTTCTACCTTGTGCTGAGAGAAAAACACCACCCCTTTGTAGCCAGAATATTGTTTAGAAAAAGATTAATAACTCATGGAGCGGACATGTGAAAATTTTATAAATGATACCATAATTCTTGTGATTTTTCTGCCCACAGTTTAAGAGGTTTTTAGAACCGGTGGTATGTTCAGGGGGGTTTTAGCGGAAAAGTGGATATTACTCTAAATGTATGCATGTTAAAAATCTGAAACTTCATCAGTTAATGTCCCTACTCCCTGCACACATGTATGTAAAGTTGGGTCAATGTCAGAAATTGAAAAATCAGTTGAAAAGTCAATAATGTGCCATTTCTGAATGCAAGCTCTTAGAAACAGCAGATTTGGACAGAGACATGGCTAAATTCAGCCCACACCATGTATATGTAATTTCAAACAACTGTGTAACTCTGAAATATGTCTTTTATTATCAAATATAGAATATGTGCAATTTGACAGAGGAGTGTCCTATCTGCAAGCCATAAAATGACATCCCTCTGACTCACAGTTCATTTCCCCAATCAAATGATAAATGGAAGTTTGACCAATTAGAAGCTGAGAGAGAGGTAGGGTCAGTGATGCTAGAACACACCCACATTCTAAACACATAAAAGCAGACAGACAGGACAGATAGGGACCTTCAAATCCATTTGCTGCAACGCGCTCTGCCGGACCATACAACATCCAGAGATCCAGACTTACCTCCATCAAACCTCCAGAGAGCCAAACTAGAGACTTCAATCTATCCAGAACTAGAGACCAGACCAGAGGGAGAAAGCAGTGCTGTACCCAGAGAGAAAGCAGTGCTGTGCCCAGAGAGAGACCCGAGCCCAGTCCAAAACCCTGACCAGATCCATGGCGAGGCCCATTTCACTCAAGAAATATAGTGTGAGTACATAGTAAAACGTGTAGAACCCATCTCTTAGTTAAAATAATATAATTCAATCAATTTAATCTAAGTAGAACTGCCTCCTAACTGTCACCTGTCATTTGTAAAGCTGTCACTTGTCATTTTCTAGTCGCAAGCTGCACTTGTCTTTTTGAACTTTAAAATTTCAAATCTGAAAAACGACCTTCACAAAATCGCTCATATCTCCGCAACCGTTTGTGCTAGAGACTTGCAATAACTTTTATTTGAAAGCTTAGAATCATAGCTTTGAATCGCACCTAGAACCGCATTCCTACCCCTTATAGTTTTACCGCAATCCGCGGAACACGCATCCGTGAATTTTGCCGCGATTTGCAAATTTCTTCACATGTAAAAACTGCTGCTGCTTGCCTTCCTTTGCAGAAATTCGTTTAACCTGCTAACTATCTCTGCCTCATTGCTAGTGTGAGCCTGGACTAATATTAACTAGATACCACTCACTCTGAACCTCTGAAAGGGAATTAAAAAGCATTTCCAGCATATTTCTCATCCATTGCTAGCACATATCAAAGCATTTGGGCCTGTGTTTTCAAACTCCTATCTGTGTTTTAAACTTCTGTTGTCTAAGCTTGGGGGGGATTGAACTGATTACATTGATTGCATTTCTGAGAACTGCGTGCTTTCCTCCCATTCCCTTGCATTGCATAAAGAGGGGGGAGTGAATAGCCAGAGAAAAGTGATTACATTGTTTTGTTGAAATCATATTGAGTATTTTCTATACTGCATTTCATTCATTCAACCTTGCATTTCCTTGAACCCTATAAAGCATTTTCTACCACATTATACTTCTGTACCTATTTACCAGTGTGCTACCTTATCCATTTCATGTCAACTCATTAGTGATTATAAGAAGTGTGCTAGTGCCAGATTCTCCATTGTTGATCTTTATCATATCAGATTAAGTGTGCTATTCAATTATTAATTTATTATAAAGTGTGATATATATATCTATTTTAAATTATCAAATAAACCTTTTAAACTTGCAAAACAGAACTACTTCTTGGCTCAGTGGGGTCAGGGGGATTCCAAGAGAGGGGTGTTATACAGGGGTAGTCATCCAGAACGCATGAAAAGGACCTAAAGATATATCAATAAGGGTTTTCATTCAGTATTCTAGACTAGGCGTTAACTTAGCTGTAGTGCTGAATTGAATCCTCTTACAAATTGGGGGCTCGAGCCGAGACGTTGGGTTAGATTTACCACTTGTGCAGCTTAATCCAGTGTGCTAACTGACGGGATACATACATCCGGTCGGATCACCACGCTGCATTACGCTGTGAAGCATTCCTCAAAAGGGACACTCCAAGAAAAGTTCTGTTCTGCAAAAATAAAATACAAACTTCTGTAAGTCAGGACAGAGACCAATCTCTAGAATGACGACCTTAGTAGACATGAAAATAGCCAGAGAGCACCTCTTGCATAAGCTATTTGTGAGAGGTGAATGGACCGAACAGGGCCAGGATGCCTGGTTGCAGGCCATCACGCGACAGGTCACTGAAACAGGGTCAGATATATATAGAGATCAGGGTCCCTTACATGTGGCCCTGAGTGAACTATATATGGCTCCTAAAGCCAAAGAGGAACACAATAAGATTGCCAGGATAGCAGCATACCTGTACCTATATATGGGAGACATGCAGGATAGATGTGCTGAAAGCCAAAATCTGGCAAATAGGCAACAGATGGTGTTAGAGAAGGCCCAATCTGACCTGGTCTCTTCTGAGCAGAGGCTGCAGAGGAGCCAGGAGTCAGAAAATGACAGCAGACTGTACATCACTAAAATAAAGGAGGATATGGATGTGCTGCAAAAGGAAAAGTCAGAACAGGATACCAGATTTCTGGCCTTGCAGAAGGAATACCAAGAAGGTTTGGACTCCCTACTGCAAAACCAGAAAAAGCTGGAGCAACAACTGGACTTCAACAGGGTATGTGCTGAGCAGGTAGTCACCCTGCAAGGCCACCTAGATAGAGTGAAGGCGGAGAGCAACAAACTAATTCTGAAAGACCTGGATACCCAGGCAGAGTTTGATCAGGAGCGCCAGAATGCTGGTGCCTTCCAAAGGCAAAGGGACGACCTGGCGGCACAGATGCAGGCTCTTAGTCAGGAAAGGGATACCTTAGGCCAGGAAGTCTGCCATTTAAAAAGAAAAATGGAAGAAAATCACCTGGCCCACCAGGGACTGGGTGACCTCCAAAAAGAACACCAGAACTTGCTAGAGCACACCAGGAGGGTGGAGGATGCTCTAGCAAGAAAGGAGCAGGCCAATAGGGACACAGCTCAGGAGGTAACCCTCCTGCAGCAAAGACTGGCCCAGTTCTCCAGGACCAACCAGGAAGCACAGAGGGAAAATGAGGCCCTCTGTCAACACAATGATAGGCTCCAACAACAGGTAGCGATGCAGGAGAGACTGATAGAGTCGAGTAAGGCCTTAACAGAGGAACTGAAAGCACAAATGCAGGCTCTTGCATTGCAACAGGGAGCAGGGGCGGATAGAGATGAGGTCCGCTGGGAAAGAGAGACTCCTGACCATAACCGCAGGAGCCCTAACACCAGGGGCCTTCATCTCCCCCAGTCCCTGGACTCTACCACCCCCATGTCCCCTGGCGCACATGAGCACAGGGCCACAGGGATGGCAGATTACTATCCAGCTAAGAGTATGGGGCTCATAGGCCAGTACCACTCAGGAATGGAGGGGTGGGCATCCGGGTATGGGCACCCAAGTACAGTACAGTTCAATGGGGAACCCCAGGAGAGTAGGCCCATTAAGGGCATCCTGAAAACCTCTGCCCAGTTAGGTCAGTGGAGGGGGTACCCATCAAATCCTGGCAGCAAGGAGGAATCTGAAGACTCCTCTGAACTGCGCAGGACACAGGAGACCAGGTCCCCACATTCTGCCAGCCATTCCCAGGCTCGCAGAATCCGGGAAAACCTGGAAGAACAGACGGGAACCTCTGGGAGCAGTGCCTCTGAGTCCGAGGAAGAATGGACAAGGGTTACCCGAACCAAAAAGGCCAATAAGGCAAAAAGGGCCTTGCTTAAGGACCCCTTAAAGCAGATTAAGGCGATCAGGAGCGTCATCACGCCTTACCATAAGAACGCTAAGTATTCTGTTTGGGAGCACTTAGAGTTGTTTGAACAAATGATGGAGACTTTCCATTTGAAGGACAGCCAAAGCTGTATTCAATATGTAAAGTGGACATTCTCCCCGGAATACTCCAGTTTCTTTGCGGGGCTGGAGGACCAAAATCATTTAAGATGGTCCACATATAAGGCGGCCATCCTGAAACATTTTTCTGTTCACAGAAATCCTCAAGAGGCTCGCAAGGCAGCCTACAATTTGCAATGTGGGGAGGATCAGGCCCCACAAGAATTTGTGCAGGAGTTAAAGCGTGCTTTTGCACAGACCACAAGAAGGGTGCGCACGGATAGCAGGGAATTTATTAATACGTTTTTCCATGCCTTGCCCAAATATATCATGACCCAGCTCGTGAGGGATTTTCACGAGAAAAGATCTTTAGACTGGGTCATTGAACAGGCTACCCGGATCTATGAGGTGCAGAAACCGGTAGATAGCAAAAGTAATGCCCAGAAAAACCCCAAAGCCAACAGCACCCCTGCTGCTGCCAAGGTGGCAGAGGTAAAGGTCACCCCCGTTTTGGATTTGGAGATGGGGGGGCCTAAAAACCTACCTGCACCTAATAATGCTAGGCCCAGAAGGTCCTCGGGCCAGTCACAGACAGGGAGCCAGGGAGGCAGCCCCACAAATGGGGTCCCTCGCTCTCCTGATTATGTAAGTCCCCGTTACAAGGGAAATCGACCCATCCTGGGTTATGTGTGGACTCCTCCAGCCCAAGGGGGGGGATCCAGCCAAGCACCTAACCCAGGGAATTTCCCTCCAAACTTCCCACAGGAGGGCAGAAATTTACCAAACCCTGGGCAGAACTTTTTCCCCAGATATCCACCCGACTTTCAGCCCCAAAACCATCCATCCTTCTTTCCCCAATTCCCTGAGCCCAGACCACTGAATCCGGGAGAGGGGAGGCCAAGGGTGGAGGGGTACCCAAATCTTCCCAACCAGGGGTACTACCAAAGAAGGGACAGCTACCCTTCCCGGGATCAGCCCAGGGGAGAAAACAGGGCCCCGTATCAGCCTGAGCGGGTTTCCCAGTTAGAGCGCCAGGTTCAAAACATGGCGCGGGATCTGGGTCACATACTGAGGGCTCAGCAGAACCCTCAGATGGGCGTGCCGGCGCAGAACGCACCCAACTCTGGACCTGGTGCTCCAGAACAATGACGGGGGCAGCACCCCGATAACTCACCGGTTCCCAGGGAGGAGGCACAAAGGGAAGGGGGGTGTAAAGCCTTGGAGGAAGCTTCCTTCCTCACTTGTAAACAGCCCCTGGAAACCCAGGAACCGGAAACAAAATCTCTTGCCCCTGAAAGTCTGCCTCCTAAGGAGCAGAGGGGGGGTAGGAGAAACAAAAGACCCAAACAGACTCAGTTTGAGGAGGAGGTACAGATCTTCCAATTTGAGGGAGAGGGATCCTCAGAGGATCCTGGGAAAAGGATCTTCTCCTTCAGAGAGGGGGGAACTCCTCCCAAAGAAAAATGGGTCCCTAGGGATGCAAATCCAGACTGGGGAGATGTGGAGACTGAGCTACCGCCGCCCACCATCTCATCCCAGAACCAACAGCAAGAAAATCCCCTGGTTCAAACCCATCCTGGGGACTGCCTCCAAAAAGGGGGGGGCGGCCCAGAACCGGAACCAGGGGAACCCACAATGGCTCTGATCTCCAGTTGCCAACTTTTTCTTTCAGATTCCCAAGACTCTCCACAGAATTCTGCCCAAAATTCTTCTCTCGCGATGTCCAAAACCAGAAAATTAGCCCACCAGTTGTCCAAAAATGTACATTATCTGTGCCCCCTTGAGGAGAAGGAGGGAAGATATTATGCCCCGGTACAAGTACAGGGGCAGGGTACAATCTCGGCACTGGTGGACACTGGATCTCAAGCTACCCTTCTGTCCAGAAGGGCCTTTGATGAACTGAATGCAGGAAGGGGAGAGAATTACCAAATTCCTCTCACCTCTCTTCCGGGACAACTACAGAACTTTGACGGGAAGGAAATTCCCGTTGAGGGGACTGCAGACTTGGACATTAAAATTGGGCGACACAAGCTGAAACACCCGGTCATAGTTGTGACCCCGGAGGGCACCCCTTGTTTACTAGGGAATGACCTCCTGAGAAGGTTGTCACCCCTAATAGATTGTGTAAACAAGGTCCTCTGGACCCAGACTAGCCGACCAATAAAATTGAAACAGAGTGTCAACCATGTTAGTTTAAACGGCACATGCCACATGGTTGAACAAAAATCTGACCAAGTAGAATTTCACTTCCAGAACAACCAGATTCCAGACGTGACAGTAATAGCAGTAGGACAACAGACTAGTGATGGGGGGTCCTCTCTATTTCTGAAAATCAACCTTCCTTCCAGTCTAAGGTGGTACTCCACGCTGGAAGGAAACACTCTGAAATTCTATACCAATCCACAATCTGAAACTCCCACTCCTATATTCCAGAAAGATGTGAAATCAGCTCAGAGCCTGGCTGATATTCAGCAAATCGGAGAGCAGTTGTTCATCCCTGTTCAGTTAAATGATGGGAAGGACTCTGTTCTCGCTCGAGTGTGTGTGAACAACGGTAAGAGCTTCATCAGCGAAGCCATGTTTCGCCAACTCCCAAAAGATCCAGCCATTCCCACCTTCAAACTGATAGACAAATGGGAAATGGACCTGGAAGCACCCAATTCAAAACATCTCCTGCCAAGCAGGTGTATGCTCAAAATCTCCATTGGCAACAAGAGCATAGTCCATAATTGTTGGGTCGTGCGAGACGTCACTGCCGCCTTTTACTTAGGCAGTGACATTCTCAATCGCTTTGCCATTAGTTTGGACCTAATAAACTTCAAAGCTTGGTCCCGATTAGCGGATAATCCCATGGGCTTTGATGATCCAGAAAAAGCATTTAGGTCAGCTCAATTGCTACCTTATGCAGTTGAAATTCAGGTTAAAGAGGAAGTCACCATCCCAGAAAGGACCCGACAATACTCCCTGGAAGTGAAAGTTAAAAGGGGACAAGAGTTGAAAAACCCTGATGCTTACATACATCTAAATGCTTCTCTCCAACAGCAAGGGTTGGGGGTAAACCCAACACCATTAGTCAACATAGAACATGACACCATTCCAATAGAGGTGGATAACAGCGACTTAAAGAGTATTACTCTAGCCGCAGGCACCATTATTGGAATGGCGGTTGATGACCGACATTTTTCCATCGACTTAGTAAATGAACTGTTAGGACCAATCCCCAAGGACTGTTTTGACAGTGACAGTGAGGACAATACAACACCAGACAGGATTTTTACCCGGCATGGGGGGAACCTCCTGGTGTACACTTCCTGCCCTTATGGTAAGGAAGATGTGACGTGTGACTTCAGGAGGGATGAGGTGATTTTCCAGGTCCATGAGGGCTGCCTTTCCCACCTGAAGCCTCCAGTCCAAATCAGCACTCTGACCAGGGACTTCTCCACCCAGCTGGAGGAGGCCGCTGAAATAGCCAAACCAGAAGTCTTTCCAGGCTTCAGGCAGATGGTGGAAGAGAGAGTCAACCTAGCTGATGCCTGTGTGACTCTGGAACAAAAGCAAAAGTTGAAACAAGTTTTCTTGGATTTCCAAGATCTCTTTGCGGTAGACTCATATGACTGTGGTCGCACTGACATCCACACAACAACAATCCCCACGGACCCTGGCATGACTCCAGTGTTTGTGAAGCAATATCGTTTGCCTCTCGCATCCATGGAGTCCCTTACTGAAATAATTAAGAACCTTGAGTCCCGGGGAATAATCCGTCCAGTCCACAGCACCTTCAATAATCCGGTGCTGGGAATATTGAAGCCGAACGGCCAGTGGAGACTCTGCGCCGACCTTAGGGAGCTCAACAAACGGGTCCATACTTCCCGATGGCCTCTGCCCTACATTGACCAAGGGCTGGCCCAGATCCAGGGGTCACAGGTATTCACTGCAATAGACCTGACCAATGGATACTGGACTGTGCCTGTCAGTAGGGAGGACCAATACAAGCTGGCTTTTACCTTTGGGGGCCAGCAGTACACCTGGACCCGGACTCCCTTCGGATACCTCAACTCCGGCAATGAATTCAACATTTTTCTACACAAGGCCATGCCCGACTTGGGTGCAAGGGGTAACCTGGCTTATGTAGATGATGTCCTCATCAAAAGCTCAACTGTTGAGGAACACATAGCGGAGATCCGTTATGTTCTAACACAGTTGAGGGCCGCCGGAGCAAAACTTTCCTTTCAGAAAGCACAGTGGTGTAGAACCCGTGTTAATTTCTTGGGGCATGAGATTACTCCTCAGGGCCTCTGTCCCCAGGAAAAGAAAGTGGAAGCACTTCAGAAACTGAAAGACCCCACAACTCTGCGGGAACTAAGGAGCCTCCTTGGACTGACTAATTACAGCAGAAAGTTCATTGAGGGCTACGCAGAGATCACCAGACCCCTGATTCATCTCCTGAAGGGGGGGGTCAAGTGGGAATGGGGTCCAGAACAAGCCGAGGCGGTAAAACAACTCAAAAGAAGCCTCTCACAAGCGCCTTGCCTAGCTTACCCTGTCAGAAACAAGGAGTTCTTCCTGGAGACGGGGTTCTCTGATGCGTGCTTGACGGCAGTATTATATCAAAAGCATGACAAGGTCAATAAAGTAATCTCCTATGCGAGCAAAACTTTATCCTCTGTGGAGGAAAAATTCAACAATTGTGAGAAGGCACTCCTGGCAACGGTGTGGGCATTGAAGAATTACCGCCCGTTTATCCAGGGGGAACACATCATAGTGGAGACTCCACACCAGCCTCTGCAATATCTCCAAAGTGACAGAATCCGGGCCGGAAATGTGAGTAATTCCCGAATTACTTCCTGGATTCTGTCAATGCAAGGCTTTCCTGTGGAGGTCAGATATGGCCAAAACAAGAAGAGTCCCCTCGCGCAAGGTCTGGCTGACTTGCATGATTGTGCCAGAGAAAACTGTCTCGAGGACGAAAGTCTAAAAATAAAGGACAACATGGAGGCATACCTTAATTCCCCCCACAAAGTCTTTGAAGAGGACAAGTGTGAGGGAATGCCCACTGTCTATGTGGATGGATGCTCTTACCATGTTGACAACGACGGGGAGAAAGAACTGGTGGCCGGCGTAGGGAATGCATGGGTGAATGAGTCCCCAGAACCCTCCGCTGGATACAAAATTGGTCCCCGAAGTAGTCAGGTGGCAGAATTGATGGCTGTGCATCAGGCCATCCTCACTGCTGTCCAGCATCAACTCCACGAACTGGTCATAATCACAGATTCGGATTATGTACGGAACGGGTTCGTGGAGCACCTGGTTAATTGGAAAACCAGAGGCATGTTATGTGCTAACAACAAACCCTTGAAACATGGGAAGTTGATCCAAAACATTGATGATCTGGTCACATCGAATGAGATGACCATCTATTGGAAAAAGATCAAGGGTCATTCCAAAGTAGAGGGACCAGACAAAACTGGAAATGACTTAGCTGATCAGTTGGCCAAAACCAGGGCCATCCAAGGGGATCTAATTGAGATTAAGTCCCTGTTGGGGGAAATCCAGGTCACTGCTATCACTAGGTCCCAGACAAATGCTCACAACGACCTTTCAATTGCACAATGGAGTAAGGAGACCCCTGATGCTGATTTGATCACTGCTCAGAAGGGGGATCCAATTATTGGTAAATTTTACCAGCACCTTGAGGACCCTGAGAACTTTCCCCTGACGGATACCGATTATATTGGGAAAGAGGACCTAAGAGTGTTGATGAAATGTCCAAAAATGTTCCGGATCCAAGACGGTTTGTTGGTAAGGAAATCCAAAGCTGGCCACGATCAGTGGGTGGTTCCTACCTCATTCCGCAGCCTGATGTTAAGTCACGCCCATGATGCGGCCACTGCCGGTCACAGGGGGTTTCACACAACATTGGAAATCTTAAGAGAGGTTGCATACTGGCCACACATGGGGCAGGACCTCGACCAATACTTGAAGGGGTGTCTTGTGTGTGCACAATTTCAGCCATCATCCCTCACACACCGGGCGCCTTTACAAAAGAGGGGGATGACCCTGCCATGGTCAGATTTACAAATCAACTTTGTAGGCCCTGTGATTCGCTCGGCTAGGGGGAATAAGTACATGTTGACTGTGACATGCTTGTTTACCAAGTGGGTGGAATGTCTCCCAGCCCCAAATTGCAAGGCAGAAACTGCAGCTGCCTTGATGATTAACCACATCTTTTCCCGTTTTGGTCTACCTCAAAGGATTGAGTCAGACAGAGGTAGCCACTTCACCAGTGAAGTAATGACAAAGATGTGGGAGATACTGGGGGTCAAAAGGAAGTTGCATATTGCTTATCGGCCAGCTTCTTCTGGGGCAGTAGAGAGATATAACCGGACAATTGTGAGCATATTAAAGAAGTTTGTGGCAGATTCTGGGCCAAGTTGGGATATCCGATTACCTCTGGTCCTAATGGCTATCAGATCTACCCCTTCATCTGCAACCAAAATGTCACCATTTGAGTTGATGACTGGGCGCAAGATGGTGCTTCCTCAGCATTTGCTCTATAGGACCCAAGAGCAGACACTGATAAATGCCTCCACTACTCATGAGTATGTAGAGAATTTAAGGAAACACCTCCAACATGCTTTTGCTTATGCTCAGCGGAATCTAGAAAGATCAGCTGATAGCATGAAGACCCATTATGACCTGAAAACTTCCAGGAAGGAATATCAGGTGGGAGACCGGGTCTATCTGTACAACTTCCAAAGGAACCAGGCCAAGCAGCGCAAATTTTTGCCTACATGGAAGGGACCCTTTGAGATCATCGACAAAATCTCCCCTGTGGCCTACAAAATCCACATCCCCAAAGGTTCGGCAGAGGGGGAAGACAAGTGGGTCCACATAAACCAGTTGAAATGTTGCCATCCCAGGCACACTCTGCAACAACTGGAGGAATCCTCTGGAATCCTAGCGGGTACTGTCTCAGACTAATTCTGTTCATATCATAAAACATACCACATCTAGTCTCTAAAATATTGTGATTTGCATGAAACTGTCTCTTAGTTATACTGTTTTTATTTTTTCAAAATAAGAATGTAATGTTTCGTGATGATGAAATGCATATGCTGCCCCACTATCTCAACAGTGGTGGAAAAAGTCTATGAGTAGGTATTGCCGCTCTTCCTTTGTCGTCCTAGGAGAAAGAAATCCTGGAGACGGGCCCAGGAGGACGATCCGGAGACCGGGAGCAGAGACGCAACGGGCCCGGGGTACCGCCCAATATTCCCATCAGGACCGGCGAGGAGAACCGATCGATCAGTACCGGATGGAGGAAAAGATGCTGAACTGTGCCATCTACCGGAAGAAGATGAGAACTACATTCCAGATCTTGCGGGTCCCACCAGTGAAGGATCAGATGGCCACCGCAAGAAGGGGGGCTTGTGGGATGTATTTACCCATGCATCCGAGCCGTACCTCAAAACTGTGCAGTACTGACATGGGAAACCTCATGATGGCCAGAGCTTCCCAGAAAATGCACAGGGAAATGCATGAAGAATAGGCTGCCATTCATTTTTGCCGATGTTATGGGCACAGAAGGAAACTGACTAAAACCACCATTGGACTACCCACACAGTAGTCTGAAACCATTGGGAATGGCAATGCTGATTGCCAAATGCAACCTAGAATTGTTGGGAATTCATTTTCTTAAATCCCAAAAATGGGTGCAGTACCAGTACTCACCACTATCCAAAAGCCGGCGTTTTAAAACCACTCTGTTTCCCTGAAGGCAAGTCAAAATGCCTATTTTCAAACATGCAATATGTGCAAAATATTTACTGAACACCAGCAGACATTTGGCAGAATGGAGTTTTGTGTGCCTACAAAATCTGGGAAATGAAGAGCCCAGAACAATGCTTATAACAAAACTGGCTGAGCTATGGAGTCAGCAGTTTAAGTTGCACTGGATTTAAAGACACTAAAATCGAAAATGTTTAGATTAAATGAGTGACCTATGTTTGGTGTCACATGCCTTTGTAACTGTTGAAATGTCATAGTTTTGCACTTAGAATCAGCATTCTAGCTGCATATGTAAAAATGTTTAGTTGTATTTGAATGCAGGAACTGGGGAACAAAAAGTGACATTTTATCTGAAACCTGGCTTAAGGAACTGAATTCTGCCTGGCAACTACCCCCATCAGGAGTGAAACTTGAGTCACAGCTGTGTTCCCAGGCCTAGCTGCCCTTTTGCTGCTCACACTAAGGATATGCCATCTATCTGATAATTGAATTACCTGTGCTCTGCAGGAAAGTGAACAAAGCCCTGTCCTGGCTCAGGCAAAGGTTTTATTGGCAGGAGTCGTAAATGGTCGTAAAAAGTGGCTTCCTCCTGAGGAAAGGGGAGGGGCACTGCCTGTGAGAGCAAGCTGGCTTGGCAGAACTGGATTAACCAGTATTTCTACCTTGTGCTGAGAGAAAAACACCACCCCTTTGTAGCCAGAATATTGTTTAGAAAAAGATTAATAACTCATGGAGCGGACATGTGAAAATTTTATAAATGATACCATAATTCTTGTGATTTTTCTGCCCACAGTTTAAGAGGTTTTTAGAACCGGTGGTATGTTCAGGGGGGTTTTAGCGGAAAAGTGGATATTACTCTAAATGTATGCATGTTAAAAATCTGAAACTTCATCAGTTAATGTCCCTACTCCCTGCACACATGTATGTAAAGTTGGGTCAATGTCAGAAATTGAAAAATCAGTTGAAAAGTCAATAATGTGCCATTTCTGAATGCAAGCTCTTAGAAACAGCAGATTTGGACAGAGACATGGCTAAATTCAGCCACACCATGTATATGTAATTTCAAACAACTGTGTAACTCTGAAATATGTCTTTTATTATCAAATATAGAATATGTGCAATTTGACAGAGGAGTGTCCTATCTGCAAGCCATAAAATGACATCCCTCTGACTCACAGTTCATTCCCCAATCAAATGATAAATGGAAGTTTGACCAATTAGAAGCTGAGAGAGAGGTAGGGTCAGTGATGCTAGAACACACCCACATTCTAAACACATAAAAGCAGACAGACAGGACAGATAGGGACCTTCAAATCCATTTGCTGCAACGCGCTCTGCCGGACCATACAACATCCAGAGATCCAGACTTTACCTCCATCAAACCTCCAGAGAGCCAAACTAGAGACTTCAATCTATCCAGAACTAGAGACCAGACCAGAGGGAGAAAGCAGTGCTGTACCCAGAGAGAAAGCAGTGCTGTGCCCAGAGAGAGACCCGAGCCCAGTCCAAAACCCTGACCAGATCCATGGCGAGGCCCATTTCACTCAAGAATATAGTGTGAGTACATAGTAAAACTGTGTAGAACCCATCTCTTAGTTAAAATAATATAATTCAATCTATTTAATCTAAGTAGAACTGCCTCCTAACTGTCACCTGTCATTTGTAAAGCTGTCGCTTGTCATTTTCTAGTCGCAAGCTGCACTTGTCTTTTTGAACTTTAAAATTTCAAATCTGAAAAACGACCTTCACAAAATCGCTCATATCTCCGCAACCGTTTGTGCTAGAGACTTGCAATAACTTTTATTTGAAAGCTTAGAATCATAGCTTTGAATCGCACCTAGAACCGCATTCCTACCCCTTATAGTTTTACCGCAATCGCGGAACACGCATCCGTGAATTTTGCCGCGATTTGCAAATTTCTTCACATGTAAAAACTGCTGCTGCTTGCCTTCCATTTGCCAGAAATTCGTTTAACCTGCTAACTATCTCTGCCTCATTGCTAGTGTGAGCCTGGACTAATATTAACTAGATACCACTCACTCTGAACCTCTGAAAGGGAATTAAAAAGCATTTCCAGCATATTTCTCATCCATTGCTAGCACATATCAAAGCATTTGGGCCTGTGTTTTCAAACTCCTATCTGTGTTTTAAACTTCTGTTGTCTAAGCTTGGGGGGGATTGAACTGATTACATTGATTGCATTTCTGAGAACTGCGTGCTTTCCTCCCATTCCCTTGCATTGCATAAAGAGGGGGGGAGTGAATAGCCAGAGAAAAGTGATTACATTGTTTTGTTGAAATCATATTGAGTATTTTCTATACTGCATTTCATTCATTCAACCTTGCATTTCCTTGAACCCTATAAAGCATTTTCTACCACATTATACTTCTGTACCTATTTACCAGTGTGCTACCTTATCCATTTCATGTCAACTCATTAGTGATTATAAGAAGTGTGCTAGTGCCAGATTCTCCATTGTTGATCTTTATCATATCAGATTAAGTGTGCTATTCAATTATTAATTTATTATAAAGTGTGATATATATATCTATTTTAAATTATCAAATAAACCTTTTAAACTTGCAAAACAGAACTACTTCTTGGCTCAGTGGGGTCAGGGGGATTCCAAGAGAGGGGTGTTATACAGGGGTAGTCATCCAGAACGCATGAAAAGGACCTAAAGATATATCAATAAGGGTTTTCATTCAGTATTCTAGACTAGGCGTTAACTTAGCTGTAGTGCTGAATTGAATCCTCTTACAAATTGGGGGCTCGAGCCGAGACGTTGGGTTAGATTTACCACTTGTGCAGCTTAATCCAGTGTGCTAACTGACGGGATACATACATCCGGTCGGATCACCACGCTGCATTACGCTGTGAAGCATTCCTCAAAAGGGACACTCCAAGAAAAGTTCTGTTCTGCAAAAATAAAATACAAACTTCTGTAAGTCAGGACAGAGACCAATCTCTAGAATGACGACCTTAGTAGACATGAAAATAGCCAGAGAGCACCTCTTGCATAAGCTATTTGTGAGAGGTGAATGGACCGAACAGGGCCAGGATGCCTGGTTGCAGGCCATCACGCGACAGGTCACTGAAACAGGGTCAGATATATATAGAGATCAGGGTCCCTTACATGTGGCCCTGAGTGAACTATATATGGCTCCTAAAGCCAAAGAGGAACACAATAAGATTGCCAGGATAGCAGCATACCTGTACCTATATATGGGAGACATGCAGGATAGATGTGCTGAAAGCCAAAATCTGGCAAATAGGCAACAGATGGTGTTAGAGAAGGCCCAATCTGACCTGGTCTCTTCTGAGCAGAGGCTGCAGAGGAGCCCGGAGTCAGAAAATGACAGCAGACTGTACATCACTAAAATAAAGGAGGATATGGATGTGCTGCAAAAGGAAAAGTCAGAACAGGATACCAGATTTCTGGCCTTGCAGAAGGAATACCAAGAAGGTTTGGACTCCCTACTGCAAAACCAGAAAAAGCTGGAGCAACAACTGGACTTCAACAGGGTATGTGCTGAGCAGGTAGTCACCCTGCAAGGCCACCTAGATAGAGTGAAGGCGGAGAGCAACAAACTAATTCTGAAAGACCTGGATACCCAGGCAGAGTTTGATCAGGAGCGCCAGAATGCTGGTGCCTTCCAAAGGCAAAGGGACGACCTGGCGGCACAGATGCAGGCTCTTAGTCAGGAAAGGGATACCTTAGGCCAGGAAGTCTGCCATTTAAAAAGAAAAATGGAAGAAAATCACCTGGCCCACCAGGGACTGGGTGACCTCCAAAAAGAACACCAGAACTTGCTAGAGCACACCAGGAGGGTGGAGGATGCTCTAGCAAGAAAGGAGCAGGCCAATAGGGACACAGCTCAGGAGGTAACCCTCCTGCAGCAAAGACTGGCCCAGTTCTCCAGGACCAACCAGGAAGCACAGAGGGAAAATGAGGCCCTCTGTCAACACAATGATAGGCTCCAACAACAGGTAGCGATGCAGGAGAGACTGATAGAGTCGAGTAAGGCCTTAACAGAGGAACTGAAAGCACAAATGCAGGCTCTTGCATTGCAACAGGGAGCAGGGGCGGATAGAGATGAGGTCCGCTGGGAAAGAGAGACTCCTGACCATAACCGCAGGAGCCCTAACACCAGGGGCCTTCATCTCCCCCAGTCCCTGGACTCTACCACCCCCATGTCCCCTGGCGCACATGAGCACAGGGCCACAGGGATGGCAGATTACTATCCAGCTAAGAGTATGGGGCTCATAGGCCAGTACCACTCAGGAATGGAGGGGTGGGCATCCGGGTATGGGCACCCAAGTACAGTACAGTTCAATGGGGAACCCCAGGAGAGTAGGCCCATTAAGGGCATCCTGAAAACCTCTGCCCAGTTAGGTCAGTGGAGGGGGTACCCATCAAATCCTGGCAGCAAGGAGGAATCTGAAGACTCCTCTGAACTGCGCAGGACACAGGAGACCAGGTCCCCACATTCTGCCAGCCATTCCTAGGCTCGCAGAATCCGGGAAAACCTGGAAGAACAGACGGGAACCTCTGGGAGCAGTGCCTCTGAGTCCGAGGAAGAATGGACAAGGGTTACCCGAACCAAAAAGGCCAATAAGGCAAAAAGGGCCTTGCTTAAGGACCCCTTAAAGCAGATTAAGGCGATCAGGAGCGTCATCACGCCTTACCATAAGAACGCTAAGTATTCTGTTTGGGAGCACTTAGAGTTGTTTGAACAAATGATGGAGACTTTCCATTTGAAGGACAGCCAAAGTTGTATTCAATATGTAAAGTGGACATTCTCCCCGGAATACTCCAGTTTCTTTGCGGGGCTGGAGGACCAAAATCATTTAAGATGGTCCACATATAAGGCGGCCATCCTGAAACATTTTTCTGTTCACAGAAATCCTCAAGAGGCTCGCAAGGCAGCCTACAATTTGCAATGTGGGGAGGATCAGGCCCCACAAGAATTTGTGCAGGAGTTAAAGCGTGCTTTTGCACAGACCACAAGAAGGGTGCGCACGGATAGCAGGGAATTTATTAATACGTTTTTCCATGCCTTGCCCAAATATATCATGACCCAGCTCGTGAGGGATTTTCACGAGAAAAGATCTTTAGACTGGGTCATTGAACAGGCTACCCGGATCTATGAGGTGCAGAAACCGGTAGATAGCAAAAGTAATGCCCAGAAAAACCCCAAAGCCAACAGCACCCCTGCTGCTGCCAAGGTGGCAGAGGTAAAGGTCACCCCCGTTTTGGATTTGGAGATGGGGGGGCCTAAAAACCTACCTGCACCTAATAATGCTAGGCCCAGAAGGTCCTCGGGCCAGTCACAGACAGGGAGCCAGGGAGGCAGCCCCACAAATGGGGTCCCTCGCTCTCCTGATTATGTAAGTCCCCGTTACAAGGGAAATCGACCCATCCTGGGTTATGTGTGGACTCCTCCAGCCCAAGGGGGGGGATCCAGCCAAGCACCTAACCCAGGGAATTTCCCTCCAAACTTCCCACAGGAGGGCAGAAATTTACCAAACCCTGGGCAGAACTTTTTCCCCAGATATCCACCCGACTTTCAGCCCCAAAACCATCCATCCTTCTTTCCCCAATTCCCTGAGCCCAGACCACTGAATCCGGGAGAGGGGAGGCCAAGGGTGGAGGGGTACCCAAATCTTCCCAACCAGGGGTACTACCAAAGAAGGGACAGCTACCCTTCCCGGGATCAGCCCAGGGGAGAAAACAGGGCCCCGTATCAGCCTGAGCGGGTTTCCCAGTTAGAGCGCCAGGTTCAAAACATGGCGCGGGATCTGGGTCACATACTGAGGGCTCAGCAGAACCCTCAGATGGGCGTGCCGGCGCAGAACGCACCCAACTCTGGACCTGGTGCTCCAGAACAATGACGGGGGCAGCACCCCGATAACTCACCGGTTCCCAGGGAGGAGGCACAAAGGGAAGGGGGGTGTAAAGCCTTGGAGGAAGCTTCCTTCCTCACTTGTAAACAGCCCCTGGAAACCCAGGAACCGGAAACAAAATCTCTTGCCCCTGAAAGTCTGCCTCCTAAGGAGCAGAGGGGGGGTAGGAGAAACAAAAGACCCAAACAGACTCAGTTTGAGGAGGAGGTACAGATCTTCCAATTTGAGGGAGAGGGATCCTCAGAGGATCCTGGGGAAAGGATCTTCTCCTTCAGAGAGGGGGGAACTCCTCCCAAAGAAAAATGGGTCCCTAGGGATGCAAATCCAGACTGGGGAGATGTGGAGACTGAGCTACCGCCGCCCACCATCTCATCCCAGAACCAACAGCAAGAAAATCCCCTGGTTCAAACCCATCCTGGGGACTGCCTCCAAAAAGGGGGGGGCGGCCCAGAACCGGAACCAGGGGAACCCACAATGGCTCTGATCTCCAGTTGCCAACTTTTTCTTTCAGATTCCCAAGACTCTCCACAGAATTCTGCCCAAAATTCTTCTCTCGCGATGTCCAAAACCAGAAAATTAGCCCACCAGTTGTCCAAAAATGTACATTATCTGTGCCCCCTTGAGGAGAAGGAGGGAAGATATTATGCCCCGGTACAAGTACAGGGGCAGGGTACAATCTCGGCACTGGTGGACACTGGATCTCAAGCTACCCTTCTGTCCAGAAGGGCCTTTGATGAACTGAATGCAGGAAGGGGAGAGAATTACCAAATTCCTCTCACCTCTCTTCCGGGACAACTACAGAACTTTGACGGGAAGGAAATTCCCGTTGAGGGGACTGCAGACTTGGACATTAAAATTGGGCGACACAAGCTGAAACACCCGGTCATAGTTGTGACCCCGGAGGGCACCCCTTGTTTACTAGGGAATGACCTCCTGAGAAGGTTGTCACCCCTAATAGATTGTGTAAACAAGGTCCTCTGGACCCAGACTAGCCGACCAATAAAATTGAAACAGAGTGTCAACCATGTTAGTTTAAACGGCACATGCCACATGGTTGAACAAAAATCTGACCAAGTAGAATTTCACTTCCAGAACAACCAGATTCCAGACGTGACAGTAATAGCAGTAGGACAACAGACTAGTGATGGGGGGTCCTCTCTATTTCTGAAAATCAACCTTCCTTCCAGTCTAAGGTGGTACTCCACGCTGGAAGGAAACACTCTGAAATTCTATACCAATCCACAATCTGAAACTCCCACTCCTATATTCCAGAAAGATGTGAAATCAGCTCAGAGCCTGGCTGATATTCAGCAAATCGGAGAGCAGTTGTTCATCCCTGTTCAGTTAAATGATGGGAAGGACTCTGTTCTCGCTCGAGTGTGTGTGAACAACGGTAAGAGCTTCATCAGCGAAGCCATGTTTCGCCAACTCCCAAAAGATCCAGCCATTCCCACCTTCAAACTGATAGACAAATGGGAAATGGACCTGGAAGCACCCAATTCAAAACATCTCCTGCCAAGCAGGTGTATGCTCAAAATCTCCATTGGCAACAAGAGCATAGTCCATAATTGTTGGGTCGTGCGAGACGTCACTGCCGCCTTTTACTTAGGCAGTGACATTCTCAATCGCTTTGCCATTAGTTTGGACCTAATAAACTTCAAAGCTTGGTCCCGATTAGCGGATAATCCCATGGGCTTTGATGATCCAGAAAAAGCATTTAGGTCAGCTCAATTGCTACCTTATGCAGTTGAAATTCAGGTTAAAGAGGAAGTCACCATCCCAGAAAGGACCCGACAATACTCCCTGGAAGTGAAAGTTAAAAGGGGACAAGAGTTGAAAAACCCTGATGCTTACATACATCTAAATGCTTCTCTCCAACAGCAAGGGTTGGGGGTAAACCCAACACCATTAGTCAACATAGAACATGACACCATTCCAATAGAGGTGGATAACAGCGACTTAAAGAGTATTACTCTAGCCGCAGGCACCATTATTGGAATGGCGGTTGATGACCGACATTTTTCCATCGACTTAGTAAATGAACTGTTAGGACCAATCCCCAAGGACTGTTTTGACAGTGACAGTGAGGACAATACAACACCAGACAGGATTTTTACCCGGCATGGGGGGAACCTCCTGGTGTACACTTCCTGCCCTTATGGTAAGGAAGATGTGACGTGTGACTTCAGGAGGGATGAGGTGATTTTCCAGGTCCATGAGGGCTGCCTTTCCCACCTGAAGCCTCCAGTCCAAATCAGCACTCTGACCAGGGACTTCTCCACCCAGCTGGAGGAGGCCGCTGAAATAGCCAAACCAGAAGTCTTTCCAGGCTTCAGGCAGATGGTGGAAGAGAGAGTCAACCTAGCTGATGCCTGTGTGACTCTGGAACAAAAGCAAAAGTTGAAACAAGTTTTCTTGGATTTCCAAGATCTCTTTGCGGTAGACTCATATGACTGTGGTCGCACTGACATCCACACAACAACAATCCCCACGGACCCTGGCATGACTCCAGTGTTTGTGAAGCAATATCGTTTGCCTCTCGCATCCATGGAGTCCCTTACTGAAATAATTAAGAACCTTGAGTCCCGGGGAATAATCCGTCCAGTCCACAGCACCTTCAATAATCCGGTGCTGGGAATATTGAAGCCGAACGGCCAGTGGAGACTCTGCGCCGACCTTAGGGAGCTCAACAAACGGGTCCATACTTCCCGATGGCCTCTGCCCTACATTGACCAAGGGCTGGCCCAGATCCAGGGGTCACAGGTATTCACTGCAATAGACCTGACCAATGGATACTGGACTGTGCCTGTCAGTAGGGAGGACCAATACAAGCTGGCTTTTACCTTTGGGGGCCAGCAGTACACCTGGACCCGGACTCCCTTCGGATACCTCAACTCCGGCAATGAATTCAACATTTTTCTACACAAGGCCATGCCCGACTTGGGTGCAAGGGGTAACCTGGCTTATGTAGATGATGTCCTCATCAAAAGCTCAACTGTTGAGGAACACATAGCGGAGATCCGTTATGTTCTAACACAGTTGAGGGCCGCCGGAGCAAAACTTTCCTTTCAGAAAGCACAGTGGTGTAGAACCCGTGTTAATTTCTTGGGGCATGAGATTACTCCTCAGGGCCTCTGTCCCCAGGAAAAGAAAGTGGAAGCACTTCAGAAACTGAAAGACCCCACAACTCTGCGGGAACTAAGGAGCCTCCTTGGACTGACTAATTACAGCAGAAAGTTCATTGAGGGCTACGCAGAGATCACCAGACCCCTGATTCATCTCCTGAAGGGGGGGGTCAAGTGGGAATGGGGTCCAGAACAAGCCGAGGCGGTAAAACAACTCAAAAGAAGCCTCTCACAAGCGCCTTGCCTAGCTTACCCTGTCAGAAACAAGGAGTTCTTCCTGGAGACGGGGTTCTCTGATGCGTGCTTGACGGCAGTATTATATCAAAAGCATGACAAGGTCAATAAAGTAATCTCCTATGCGAGCAAAACTTTATCCTCTGTGGAGGAAAAATTCAACCATTGTGAGAAGGCACTCCTGGCAACGGTGTGGGCATTGAAGAATTACCGCCCGTTTATCCAGGGGGAACACATCATAGTGGAGACTCCACACCAGCCTCTGCAATATCTCCAAAGTGACAGAATCCGGGCCGGAAATGTGAGTAATTCCCGAATTACTTCCTGGATTCTGTCAATGCAAGGCTTTCCTGTGGAGGTCAGATATGGCCAAAACAAGAAGAGTCCCCTCGCGCAAGGTCTGGCTGACTTGCATGATTGTGCCAGAGAAAACTGTCTCGAGGACGAAAGTCTAAAAATAAAGGACAACATGGAGGCATACCTTAATTCCCCCCACAAAGTCTTTGAAGAGGACAAGTGTGAGGGAATGCCCACTGTCTATGTGGATGGATGCTCTTACCATGTTGACAACGACGGGGAGAAAGAACTGGTGGCCGGCGTAGGGAATGCATGGGTGAATGAGTCCCCAGAACCCTCCGCTGGATACAAAATTGGTCCCCGAAGTAGTCAGGTGGCAGAATTGATGGCTGTGCATCAGGCCATCCTCACTGCTGTCCAGCATCAACTCCACGAACTGGTCATAATCACAGATTCGGATTATGTACGGAACGGGTTCGTGGAGCACCTGGTTAATTGGAAAACCAGAGGCATGTTATGTGCTAACAACAAACCCTTGAAACATGGGAAGTTGATCCAAAACATTGATGATCTGGTCACATCGAATGAGATGACCATCTATTGGAAAAAGATCAAGGGTCATTCCAAAGTAGAGGGACCAGACAAAACTGGAAATGACTTAGCTGATCAGTTGGCCAAAACCAGGGCCATCCAAGGGGATCTAATTGAGATTAAGTCCCTGTTGGGGGAAATCCAGGTCACTGCTATCACTAGGTCCCAGACAAATGCTCACAACGACCTTTCAATTGCACAATGGAGTAAGGAGACCCCTGATGCTGATTTGATCACTGCTCAGAAGGGGGATCCAATTATTGGTAAATTTTACCAGCACCTTGAGGACCCTGAGAACTTTCCCCTGACGGATACCGATTATATTGGGAAAGAGGACCTAAGAGTGTTGATGAAATGTCCAAAAATGTTCCGGATCCAAGACGGTTTGTTGGTAAGGAAATCCAAAGCTGGCCACGATCAGTGGGTGGTTCCTACCTCATTCCGCAGCCTGATGTTAAGTCACGCCCATGATGCGGCCACTGCCGGTCACAGGGGGTTTCACACAACATTGGAAATCTTAAGAGAGGTTGCATACTGGCCACACATGGGGCAGGACCTCGACCAATACTTGAAGGGGTGTCTTGTGTGTGCACAATTTCAGCCATCATCCCTCACACACCGGGCGCCTTTACAAAAGAGGGGGATGACCCTGCCATGGTCAGATTTACAAATCAACTTTGTAGGCCCTGTGATTCGCTCGGCTAGGGGGAATAAGTACATGTTGACTGTGACATGCTTGTTTACCAAGTGGGTGGAATGTCTCCCAGCCCCAAATTGCAAGGCAGAAACTGCAGCTGCCTTGATGATTAACCACATCTTTTCCCGTTTTGGTCTACCTCAAAGGATTGAGTCAGACAGAGGTAGCCACTTCACCAGTGAAGTAATGACAAAGATGTGGGAGATACTGGGGGTCAAAAGGAAGTTGCATATTGCTTATCGGCCAGCTTCTTCTGGGGCAGTAGAGAGATATAACCGGACAATTGTGAGCATATTAAAGAAGTTTGTGGCAGATTCTGGGCCAAGTTGGGATATCCGATTACCTCTGGTCCTAATGGCTATCAGATCTACCCCTTCATCTGCAACCAAAATGTCACCATTTGAGTTGATGACTGGGCGCAAGATGGTGCTTCCTCAGCATTTGCTCTATAGGACCCAAGAGCAGACACTGATAAATGCCTCCACTACTCATGAGTATGTAGAGAATTTAAGGAAACACCTCCAACATGCTTTTGCTTATGCTCAGCGGAATCTAGAAAGATCAGCTGATAGCATGAAGACCCATTATGACCTGAAAACTTCCAGGAAGGAATATCAGGTGGGAGACCGGGTCTATCTGTACAACTTCCAAAGGAACCAGGCCAAGCAGCGCAAATTTTTGCCTACATGGAAGGGACCCTTTGAGATCATCGACAAAATCTCCCCTGTGGCCTACAAAATCCACATCCCCAAAGGTTCGGCAGAGGGGGAAGACAAGTGGGTCCACATAAACCAGTTGAAATGTTGCCATCCCAGGCACACTCTGCAACAACTGGAGGAATCCTCTGGAATCCTAGCGGGTACTGTCTCAGACTAATTCTGTTCATATCATAAAACATACCACATCTAGTCTCTAAAATATTGTGATTTGCATGAAACTGTCTCTTAGTTATACTGTTTTTATTTTTTCAAAATAAGAATGTAATGTTTCGTGATGATGAAATGCATATGCTGCCCCACTATCTCAACAGTGGTGGAAAAAGTCTATGAGTAGGTATTGCCGCTCTTCCTTTGTCGTCCTAGGAGAAAGAAATCCTGGAGACGGGCCCAGGAGGACGATCCGGAGACCGGGAGCAGAGACGCAACGGGCCCGGGGTACCGCCCAATATTCCCATCAGGACCGGCGAGGAGAACCGATCGATCAGTACCGGATGGAGGAAAAGATGCTGAACTGTGCCATCTACCGGAAGAAGATGAGAACTACATCCCAGATCTTGCGGGTCCCACCAGTGAAGGATCAGATGGCCACCGCAAGAAGGGGGGCTTGTGGGATGTATTTACCCATGCATCCGAGCCGTACCTCAAAACTGTGCAGTACTGACATGGGAAACCTCATGATGGCCAGAGCTTCCCAGAAAATGCACAGGGAAATGCATGAAGAATAGGCTGCCATTCATTTTTGCCGATGTTATGGGCACAGAAGGAAACTGACTAAAACCACCATTGGACTACCCACACAGTAGTCTGAAACCATTGGGAATGGCAATGCTGATTGCCAAATGCAACCTAGAATTGTTGGGAATTCATTTTCTTAAATCCCAAAAATGGGTGCAGTACCAGTACTCACCACTATCCAAAAGCCGGCGTTTTAAAACCACTCTGTTTCCCTGAAGGCAAGTCAAAATGCCTATTTTCAAACATTGCAATATGTGCAAAATATTTACTGAACACCAGCAGACATTTGGCAGAATGGAGTTTTGTGTGCCTACAAAATCTGGGAAATGAAGAGCCCAGAACAATGCTTATAACAAAACTGGCTGAGCTATGGAGTCAGCAGTTTAAGTTGCACTGGATTTAAAGACACTAAAATCGAAAATGTTTAGATTAAATGAGTGACCTATGTTTGGTGTCACATGCCTTTGTAACTGTTGAAATGTCATAGTTTTGCACTTAGAATCAGCATTCTAGCTGCATATGTAAAAATGTTTAGTTGTATTTGAATGCAGGAACTGGGGAACAAAAAGTGACATTTTATCTGAAACCTGGCTTAAGGAACTGAATTCTGCCTGGCAACTACCCCCATCAGGAGTGAAACTTGAGTCACAGCTGTGTTCCCAGGCCTAGCTGCCCTTTTGCTGCTCACACTAAGGATATGCCATCTATCTGATAATTGAATTACCTGTGCTCTGCAGGAAAGTGAACAAAGCCCTGTCCTGGCTCAGGCAAAGGTTTTATTGGCAGGAGTCGTAAATGGTCGTAAAAAGTGGCTTCCTCCTGAGGAAAGGGGAGGGGCACTGCCTGTGAGAGCAAGCTGGCTTGGCAGAACTGGATTAACCAGTATTTCTACCTTGTGCTGAGAGAAAAACACCACCCCTTTGTAGCCAGAATATTGTTTAGAAAAAGATTAATAACTCATGGAGCGGACATGTGAAAATTTTATAAATGATACCATAATTCTTGTGATTTTTCTGCCCACAGTTTAAGAGGTTTTTAGAACCGGTGGTATGTTCAGGGGGGTTTTAGCGGAAAAGTGGATATTACTCTAAATGTATGCATGTTAAAAATCTGAAACTTCATCAGTTAATGTCCCTACTCCCTGCACACATGTATGTAAAGTTGGGTCAATGTCAGAAATTGAAAAATCAGTTGAAAAGTCAATAATGTGCCATTTCTGAATGCAAGCTCTTAGAAACAGCAGATTTGGACAGAGACATGGCTAAATTCAGCCACACCATGTATATGTAATTTCAAACAACTGTGTAACTCTGAAATATGTCTTTTATTATCAAATATAGAATATGTGCAATTTGACAGAGGAGTGTCCTATCTGCAAGCCATAAAATGACATCCCTCTGACTCACAGTTCATTCCCCAATCAAATGATAAATGGAAGTTTGACCAATTAGAAGCTGAGAGAGAGGTAGGGTCAGTGATGCTAGAACACACCCACATTCTAAACACATAAAAGCAGACAGACAGGACAGATAGGGACCTTCAAATCCATTTGCTGCAACGCGCTCTGCCGGACCATACAACATCCAGAGATCCAGACTTTACCTCCATCAAACCTCCAGAGAGCCAAACTAGAGACTTCAATCTATCCAGAACTAGAGACCAGACCAGAGGGAGAAAGCAGTGCTGTACCCAGAGAGAAAGCAGTGCTGTGCCCAGAGAGAGACCCGAGCCCAGTCCAAAACCCTGACCAGATCCATGGCGAGGCCCATTTCACTCAAGAATATAGTGTGAGTACATAGTAAAACTGTGTAGAACCCATCTCTTAGTTAAAATAATATAATTCAATCTATTTAATCTAAGTAGAACTGCCTCCTAACTGTCACCTGTCATTTGTAAAGCTGTCACTTGTCATTTTCTAGTCGCAAGCTGCACTTGTCTTTTTGAACTTTAAAATTTCAAATCTGAAAAACGACCTTCACAAAATCGCTCATATCTCCGCAACCGTTTGTGCTAGAGACTTGCAATAACTTTTATTTGAAAGCTTAGAATCATAGCTTTGAATCGCACCTAGAACCGCATTCCTACCCCTTATAGTTTTACCGCAATCGCGGAACACGCATCCGTGAATTTTGCCGCGATTTGCAAATTTCTTCACATGTAAAAACTGCTGCTGCTTGCCTTCCATTTGCCAGAAATTCGTTTAACCTGCTAACTATCTCTGCCTCATTGCTAGTGTGAGCCTGGACTAATATTAACTAGATACCACTCACTCTGAACCTCTGAAAGGGAATTAAAAAGCATTTCCAGCATATTTCTCATCCATTGCTAGCACATATCAAAGCATTTGGGCCTGTGTTTTCAAACTCCTATCTGTGTTTTAAACTTCTGTTGTCTAAGCTTGGGGGGGATTGAACTGATTACATTGATTGCATTTCTGAGAACTGCGTGCTTTCCTCCCATTCCCTTGCATTGCATAAAGAGGGGGGGAGTGAATAGCCAGAGAAAAGTGATTACATTGTTTTGTTGAAATCATATTGAGTATTTTCTATACTGCATTTCATTCATTCAACCTTGCATTTCCTTGAACCCTATAAAGCATTTTCTACCACATTATACTTCTGTACCTATTTACCAGTGTGCTACCTTATCCATTTCATGTCAACTCATTAGTGATTATAAGAAGTGTGCTAGTGCCAGATTCTCCATTGTTGATCTTTATCATATCAGATTAAGTGTGCTATTCAATTATTAATTTATTATAAAGTGTGATATATATATCTATTTTAAATTATCAAATAAACCTTTTAAACTTGCAAAACAGAACTACTTCTTGGCTCAGTGGGGTCAGGGGGATTCCAAGAGAGGGGTGTTATACAGGGGTAGTCATCCAGAACGCATGAAAAGGACCTAAAGATATATCAATAAGGGTTTTCATTCAGTATTCTAGACTAGGCGTTAACTTAGCTGTAGTGCTGAATTGAATCCTCTTACAAATTGGGGGCTCGAGCCGAGACGTTGGGTTAGATTTACCACTTGTGCAGCTTAATCCAGTGTGCTAACTGACGGGATACATACATCCGGTCGGATCACCACGCTGCATTACGCTGTGAAGCATTCCTCAAAAGGGACACTCCAAGAAAAGTTCTGTTCTGCAAAAATAAAATACAAACTTCTGTAAGTCAGGACAGAGACCAATCTCTAGAATGACGACCTTAGTAGACATGAAAATAGCCAGAGAGCACCTCTTGCATAAGCTATTTGTGAGAGGTGAATGGACCGAACAGGGCCAGGATGCCTGGTTGCAGGCCATCACGCGACAGGTCACTGAAACAGGGTCAGATATATATAGAGATCAGGGTCCCTTACATGTGGCCCTGAGTGAACTATATATGGCTCCTAAAGCCAAAGAGGAACACAATAAGATTGCCAGGATAGCAGCATACCTGTACCTATATATGGGAGACATGCAGGATAGATGTGCTGAAAGCCAAAATCTGGCAAATAGGCAACAGATGGTGTTAGAGAAGGCCCAATCTGACCTGGTCTCTTCTGAGCAGAGGCTGCAGAGGAGCCAGGAGTCAGAAAATGACAGCAGACTGTACATCACTAAAATAAAGGAGGATATGGATGTGCTGCAAAAGGAAAAGTCAGAACAGGATACCAGATTTCTGGCCTTGCAGAAGGAATACCAAGAAGGTTTGGACTCCCTACTGCAAAACCAGAAAAAGCTGGAGCAACAACTGGACTTCAACAGGGTATGTGCTGAGCAGGTAGTCACCCTGCAAGGCCACCTAGATAGAGTGAAGGAGGAGAGCAACAAACTAATTCTGAAAGACCTGGATACCCAGGCAGAGTTTGATCAGGAGCGCCAGAATGCTGGTGCCTTCCAAAGGCAAAGGGACGACCTGGCGGCACAGATGCAGGCTCTTAGTCAGGAAAGGGATACCTTAGGCCAGGAAGTCTGCCATTTAAAAAGAAAAATGGAAGAAAATCACCTGGCCCACCAGGGACTGGGTGACCTCCAAAAAGAACACCAGAACTTGCTAGAGCACACCAGGAGGGTGGAGGATGCTCTAGCAAGAAAGGAGCAGGCCAATAGGGACACAGCTCAGGAGGTAACCCTCCTGCAGCAAAGACTGGCCCAGTTCTCCAGGACCAACCAGGAAGCACAGAGGGAAAATGAGGCCCTCTGTCAACACAATGATAGGCTCCAACAACAGGTAGCGATGCAGGAGAGACTGATAGAGTCGAGTAAGGCCTTAACAGAGGAACTGATAGCACAAATGCAGGCTCTTGCATTGCAACAGGGAGCAGGGGCGGATAGAGATGAGGTCCGCTGGGAAAGAGAGACTCCTGACCATAACCGCAGGAGCCCTAACACCAGGGGCCTTCATCTCCCCCAGTCCCTGGACTCTACCACCCCCATGTCCCCTGGCGCACATGAGCACAGGGCCACAGGGATGGCAGATTACTATCCAGCTAAGAGTATGGGGCTCATAGGCCAGTACCACTCAGGAATGGAGGGGTGGGCATCCGGGTATGGGCACCCAAGTACAGTACAGTTCAATGGGGAACCCCAGGAGAGTAGGCCCATTAAGGGCATCCTGAAAACCTCTGCCCAGTTAGGTCAGTGGAGGGGGTACCCATCAAATCCTGGCAGCAAGGAGGAATCTGAAGACTCCTCTGAACTGCGCAGGACACAGGAGACCAGGTCCCCACATTCTGCCAGCCATTCCCAGGCTCGCAGAATCCGGGAAAACCTGGAAGAACAGACGGGAACCTCTGGGAGCAGTGCCTCTGAGTCCGAGGAAGAATGGACAAGGGTTACCCGAACCAAAAAGGCCAATAAGGCAAAAAGGGCCTTGCTTAAGGACCCCTTAAAGCAGATTAAGGCGATCAGGAGCGTCATCACGCCTTACCATAAGAACGCTAAGTATTCTGTTTGGGAGCACTTAGAGTTGTTTGAACAAATGATGGAGACTTTCCATTTGAAGGACAGCCAAAGCTGTATTCAATATGTAAAGTGGACATTCTCCCCGGAATACTCCAGTTTCTTTGCGGGGCTGGAGGACCAAAATCATTTAAGATGGTCCACATATAAGGCGGCCATCCTGAAACATTTTTCTGTTCACAGAAATCCTCAAGAGGCTCGCAAGGCAGCCTACAATTTGCAATGTGGGGAGGATCAGGCCCCACAAGAATTTGTGCAGGAGTTAAAGCGTGCTTTTGCACAGACCACAAGAAGGGTGCGCACAGATAGTAGAGAGTTTATAAATACGTTTTTCCATGCCTTGCCCAAATATATCATGACCCAGCTCGTGAGGGATTTTCACGAGAAAAGATCTTTAGACTGGGTCATTGAACAGGCTACCCGGATCTATGAGGTGCAGAAACCGGTAGATAGCAAAAGTAATGCCCAGAAAAACCCCAAAGCCAACAGCACCCCTGCTGCTGCCAAGGTGGCAGAGGTAAAGGTCACCCCCGTTTTGGATTTGGAGATGGGGGGGCCTAAAAACCTACCTGCACCTAATAATGCTAGGCCCAGAAGGTCCTCGGGCCAGTCACAGACAGGGAGCCAGGGAGGCAGCCCCACAAATGGGGTCCCTCGCTCTCCTGATTATGTAAGTCCCCGTTACAAGGGAAATCGACCCATCCTGGGTTATGTGTGGACTCCTCCAGCCCAAGGGGGGGGATCCAGCCAAGCACCTAACCCAGGGAATTTCCCTCCAAACTTCCCACAGGAGGGCAGAAATTTACCAAACCCTGGGCAGAACTTTTTCCCCAGATATCCACCCGACTTTCAGCCCCAAAACCATCCATCCTTCTTTCCCCAATTCCCTGAGCCCAGACCACTGAATCTGGGAGAGGGGAGGCCAAGGGTGGAGGGGTACCCAAATCTTCCCAACCAGGGGTACTACCAAAGAAGGGACAGCTACCCTTCCCGGGATCAGCCCAGGGGAGAAAACAGGGCCCCGTATCAGCCTGAGCGGGTTTCCCAGTTAGAGCGCCAGGTTCAAAACATGGCGCGGGATCTGGGTCACATACTGAGGGCTCAGCAGAACCCTCAGATGGGCGTGCCGGCGCAGAACGCACCCAACTCTGGACCTGGTGCTCCAGAACAATGACGGGGGCAGCACCCCGATAACTCACCGGTTCCCAGGGAGGAGGCACAAAGGGAAGGGGGGTGTAAAGCCTTGGAGGAAGCTTCCTTCCTCACTTGTAAACAGCCCCTGGAAACCCAGGAACCGGAAACAAAATCTCTTGCCCCTGAAAGTCTGCCTCCTAAGGAGCAGAGGGGGGGTAGGAGAAACAAAAGACCCAAACAGACTCAGTTTGAGGAGGAGGTACAGATCTTCCAATTTGAGGGAGAGGGATCCTCAGAGGATCCTGGGAAAAGGATCTTCTCCTTCAGAGAGGGGGGAACTCCTCCCAAAGAAAAATGGGTCCCTAGGGATGCAAATCCAGACTGGGGAGATGTGGAGACTGAGCTACCGCCGCCCACCATCTCATCCCAGAACCAACAGCAAGAAAATCCCCTGGTTCAAACCCATCCTGGGGACTGCCTCCAAAAAGGGGGGGGCGGCCCAGAACCGGAACCAGGGGAACCCACAATGGCTCTGATCTCCAGTTGCCAACTTTTTCTTTCAGATTCCCAAGACTCTCCACAGAATTCTGCCCAAAATTCTTCTCTCGCGATGTCCAAAACCAGAAAATTAGCCCACCAGTTGTCCAAAAATGTACATTATCTGTGCCCCCTTGAGGAGAAGGAGGGAAGATATTATGCCCCGGTACAAGTACAGGGGCAGGGTACAATCTCGGCACTGGTGGACACTGGATCTCAAGCTACCCTTCTGTCCAGAAGGGCCTTTGATGAACTGAATGCAGGAAGGGGAGAGAATTACCAAATTCCTCTCACCTCTCTTCCGGGACAACTACAGAACTTTGACGGGAAGGAAATTCCCGTTGAGGGGACTGCAGACTTGGACATTAAAATTGGGCGACACAAGCTGAAACACCCGGTCATAGTTGTGACCCCGGAGGGCACCCCTTGTTTACTAGGGAATGACCTCCTGAGAAGGTTGTCACCCCTAATAGATTGTGTAAACAAGGTCCTCTGGACCCAGACTAGCCGACCAATAAAATTGAAACAGAGTGTCAACCATGTTAGTTTAAACGGCACATGCCACATGGTTGAACAAAAATCTGACCAAGTAGAATTTCACTTCCAGAACAACCAGATTCCAGACGTGACAGTAATAGCAGTAGGACAACAGACTAGTGATGGGGGGTCCTCTCTATTTCTGAAAATCAACCTTCCTTCCAGTCTAAGGTGGTACTCCACGCTGGAAGGAAACACTCTGAAATTCTATACCAATCCACAATCTGAAACTCCCACTCCTATATTCCAGAAAGATGTGAAATCAGCTCAGAGCCTGGCTGATATTCAGCAAATCGGAGAGCAGTTGTTCATCCCTGTTCAGTTAAATGATGGGAAGGACTCTGTTCTCGCTCGAGTGTGTGTGAACAACGGTAAGAGCTTCATCAGCGAAGCCATGTTTCGCCAACTCCCAAAAGATCCAGCCATTCCCACCTTCAAACTGATAGACAAATGGGAAATGGACCTGGAAGCACCCAATTCAAAACATCTCCTGCCAAGCAGGTGTATGCTCAAAATCTCCATTGGCAACAAGAGCATAGTCCATAATTGTTGGGTCGTGCGAGACGTCACTGCCGCCTTTTACTTAGGCAGTGACATTCTCAATCGCTTTGCCATTAGTTTGGACCTAATAAACTTCAAAGCTTGGTCCCGATTAGCGGATAATCCCATGGGCTTTGATGATCCAGAAAAAGCATTTAGGTCAGCTCAATTGCTACCTTATGCAGTTGAAATTCAGGTTAAAGAGGAAGTCACCATCCCAGAAAGGACCCGACAATACTCCCTGGAAGTGAAAGTTAAAAGGGGACAAGAGTTGAAAAACCCTGATGCTTACATACATCTAAATGCTTCTCTCCAACAGCAAGGGTTGGGGGTAAACCCAACACCATTAGTCAACATAGAACATGACACCATTCCAATAGAGGTGGATAACAGCGACTTAAAGAGTATTACTCTAGCCGCAGGCACCATTATTGGAATGGCGGTTGATGACCGACATTTTTCCATCGACTTAGTAAATGAACTGTTAGGACCAATCCCCAAGGACTGTTTTGACAGTGACAGTGAGGACAATACAACACCAGACAGGATTTTTACCCGGCATGGGGGGAACCTCCTGGTGTACACTTCCTGCCCTTATGGTAAGGAAGATGTGACGTGTGACTTCAGGAGGGATGAGGTGATTTTCCAGGTCCATGAGGGCTGCCTTTCCCACCTGAAGCCTCCAGTCCAAATCAGCACTCTGACCAGGGACTTCTCCACCCAGCTGGAGGAGGCCGCTGAAATAGCCAAACCAGAAGTCTTTCCAGGCTTCAGGCAGATGGTGGAAGAGAGAGTCAACCTAGCTGATGCCTGTGTGACTCTGGAACAAAAGCAAAAGTTGAAACAAGTTTTCTTGGATTTCCAAGATCTCTTTGCGGTAGACTCATATGACTGTGGTCGCACTGACATCCACACAACAACAATCCCCACGGACCCTGGCATGACTCCAGTGTTTGTGAAGCAATATCGTTTGCCTCTCGCATCCATGGAGTCCCTTACTGAAATAATTAAGAACCTTGAGTCCCGGGGAATAATCCGTCCAGTCCACAGCACCTTCAATAATCCGGTGCTGGGAATATTGAAGCCGAACGGCCAGTGGAGACTCTGCGCCGACCTTAGGGAGCTCAACAAACGGGTCCATACTTCCCGATGGCCTCTGCCCTACATTGACCAAGGGCTGGCCCAGATCCAGGGGTCACAGGTATTCACTGCAATAGACCTGACCAATGGATACTGGACTGTGCCTGTCAGTAGGGAGGACCAATACAAGCTGGCTTTTACCTTTGGGGGCCAGCAGTACACCTGGACCCGGACTCCCTTCGGATACCTCAACTCCGGCAATGAATTCAACATTTTTCTACACAAGGCCATGCCCGACTTGGGTGCAAGGGGTAACCTGGCTTATGTAGATGATGTCCTCATCAAAAGCTCAACTGTTGAGGAACACATAGCGGAGATCCGTTATGTTCTAACACAGTTGAGGGCCGCCGGAGCAAAACTTTCCTTTCAGAAAGCACAGTGGTGTAGAACCCGTGTTAATTTCTTGGGGCATGAGATTACTCCTCAGGGCCTCTGTCCCCAGGAAAAGAAAGTGGAAGCACTTCAGAAACTGAAAGACCCCACAACTCTGCGGGAACTAAGGAGCCTCCTTGGACTGACTAATTACAGCAGAAAGTTCATTGAGGGCTACGCAGAGTTCACCAGACCCCTGATTCATCTCCTGAAGGGGGGGGTCAAGTGGGAATGGGGTCCAGAACAAGCCGAGGCGGTAAAACAACTCAAAAGAAGCCTCTCACAAGCGCCTTGCCTAGCTTACCCTGTCAGAAACAAGGAGTTCTTCCTGGAGACGGGGTTCTCTGATGCGTGCTTGACGGCAGTATTATATCAAAAGCATGACAAGGTCAATAAAGTAATCTCCTATGCGAGCAAAACTTTATCCTCTGTGGAGGAAAAATTCAACAATTGTGAGAAGGCACTCCTGGCAACGGTGTGGGCATTGAAGAATTACCGCCCGTTTATCCAGGGGGAACACATCATAGTGGAGACTCCACACCAGCCTCTGCAATATCTCCAAAGTGACAGAATCCGGGCCGGAAATGTGAGTAATTCCCGAATTACTTCCTGGATTCTGTCAATGCAAGGCTTTCCTGTGGAGGTCAGATATGGCCAAAACAAGAAGAGTCCCCTCGCGCAAGGTCTGGCTGACTTGCATGATTGTGCCAGAGAAAACTGTCTCGAGGACGAAAGTCTAAAAATAAAGGACAACATGGAGGCATACCTTAATTCCCCCCACAAAGTCTTTGAAGAGGACAAGTGTGAGGGAATGCCCACTGTCTATGTGGATGGATGCTCTTACCATGTTGACAACGACGGGGAGAAAGAACTGGTGGCCGGCGTAGGGAATGCATGGGTGAATGAGTCCCCAGAACCCTCCGCTGGATACAAAATTGGTCCCCGAAGTAGTCAGGTGGCAGAATTGATGGCTGTGCATCAGGCCATCCTCACTGCTGTCCAGCATCAACTCCACGAACTGGTCATAATCACAGATTCGGATTATGTACGGAACGGGTTCGTGGAGCACCTGGTTAATTGGAAAACCAGAGGCATGTTATGTGCTAACAACAAACCCTTGAAACATGGGAAGTTGATCCAAAACATTGATGATCTGGTCACATCGAATGAGATGACCATCTATTGGAAAAAGATCAAGGGTCATTCCAAAGTAGAGGGACCAGACAAAACTGGAAATGACTTAGCTGATCAGTTGGCCAAAACCAGGGCCATCCAAGGGGATCTAATTGAGATTAAGTCCCTGTTGGGGGAAATCCAGGTCACTGCTATCACTAGGTCCCAGACAAATGCTCACAACGACCTTTCAATTGCACAATGGAGTAAGGAGACCCCTGATGCTGATTTGATCACTGCTCAGAAGGGGGATCCAATTATTGGTAAATTTTACCAGCACCTTGAGGACCCTGAGAACTTTCCCCTGACGGATACCGATTATATTGGGAAAGAGGACCTAAGAGTGTTGATGAAATGTCCAAAAATGTTCCGGATCCAAGACGGTTTGTTGGTAAGGAAATCCAAAGCTGGCCACGATCAGTGGGTGGTTCCTACCTCATTCCGCAGCCTGATGTTAAGTCACGCCCATGATGCGGCCACTGCCGGTCACAGGGGGTTTCACACAACATTGGAAATCTTAAGAGAGGTTGCATACTGGCCACACATGGGGCAGGACCTCGACCAATACTTGAAGGGGTGTCTTGTGTGTGCACAATTTCAGCCATCATCCCTCACACACCGGGCGCCTTTACAAAAGAGGGGGATGACCCTGCCATGGTCAGATTTACAAATCAACTTTGTAGGCCCTGTGATTCGCTCGGCTAGGGGGAATAAGTACATGTTGACTGTGACATGCTTGTTTACCAAGTGGGTGGAATGTCTCCCAGCCCCAAATTGCAAGGCAGAAACTGCAGCTGCCTTGATGATTAACCACATCTTTTCCCGTTTTGGTCTACCTCAAAGGATTGAGTCAGACAGAGGTAGCCACTTCACCAGTGAAGTAATGACAAAGATGTGGGAGATACTGGGGGTCAAAAGGAAGTTGCATATTGCTTATCGGCCAGCTTCTTCTGGGGCAGTAGAGAGATATAACCGGACAATTGTGAGCATATTAAAGAAGTTTGTGGCAGATTCTGGGCCAAGTTGGGATATCCGATTACCTCTGGTCCTAATGGCTATCAGATCTACCCCTTCATCTGCAACCAAAATGTCACCATTTGAGTTGATGACTGGGCGCAAGATGGTGCTTCCTCAGCATTTGCTCTATAGGACCCAAGAGCAGACACTGATAAATGCCTCCACTACTCATGAGTATGTAGAGAATTTAAGGAAACACCTCCAACATGCTTTTGCTTATGCTCAGCGGAATCTAGAAAGATCAGCTGATAGCATGAAGACCCATTATGACCTGAAAACTTCCAGGAAGGAATATCAGGTGGGAGACCGGGTCTATCTGTACAACTTCCAAAGGAACCAGGCCAAGCAGCGCAAATTTTTGCCTACATGGAAGGGACCCTTTGAGATCATCGACAAAATCTCCCCTGTGGCCTACAAAATCCACATCCCCAAAGGTTCGGCAGAGGGGGAAGACAAGTGGGTCCACATAAACCAGTTGAAATGTTGCCATCCCAGGCACACTCTGCAACAACTGGAGGAATCCTCTGGAATCCTAGCGGGTACTGTCTCAGACTAATTCTGTTCATATCATAAAACATACCACATCTAGTCTCTAAAATATTGTGATTTGCATGAAACTGTCTCTTAGTTATACTGTTTTTATTTTTTCAAAATAAGAATGTAATGTTTCGTGATGATGAAATGCATATGCTGCCCCACTATCTCAACAGTGGTGGAAAAAGTCTATGAGTAGGTATTGCCGCTCTTCCTTTGTCGTCCTAGGAGAAAGAAATCCTGGAGACGGGCCCAGGAGGACGATCCGGAGACCGGGAGCAGAGACGCAACGGGCCCGGGGTACCGCCCAATATTCCCATCAGGACCGGCGAGGAGAACCGATCGATCAGTACCGGATGGAGGAAAAGATGCTGAACTGTGCCATCTACCGGAAGAAGATGAGAACTACATCCCAGATCTTGCGGGTCCCACCAGTGAAGGATCAGATGGCCACCGCAAGAAGGGGGGCTTGTGGGATGTATTTACCCATGCATCCGAGCCGTACCTCAAAACTGTGCAGTACTGACATGGGAAACCTCATGATGGCCAGAGCTTCCCAGAAAATGCACAGGGAAATGCATGAAGAATAGGCTGCCATTCATTTTTGCCGATGTTATGGGCACAGAAGGAAACTGACTAAAACCACCATTGGACTACCCACACAGTAGTCTGAAACCATTGGGAATGGCAATGCTGATTGCCAAATGCAACCTAGAATTGTTGGGAATTCATTTTCTTAAATCCCAAAAATGGGTGCAGTACCAGTACTCACCACTATCCAAAAGCCGGCGTTTTAAAACCACTCTGTTTCCCTGAAGGCAAGTCAAAATGCCTATTTTCAAACATTGCAATATGTGCAAAATATTTACTGAACACCAGCAGACATTTGGCAGAATGGAGTTTTGTGTGCCTACAAAATCTGGGAAATGAAGAGCCCAGAACAATGCTTATAACAAAACTGGCTGAGCTATGGAGTCAGCAGTTTAAGTTGCACTGGATTTAAAGACACTAAAATCGAAAATGTTTAGATTAAATGAGTGACCTATGTTTGGTGTCACATGCCTTTGTAACTGTTGAAATGTCATAGTTTTGCACTTAGAATCAGCATTCTAGCTGCATATGTAAAAATGTTTAGTTGTATTTGAATGCAGGAACTGGGGAACAAAAAGTGACATTTTATCTGAAACCTGGCTTAAGGAACTGAATTCTGCCTGGCAACTACCCCCATCAGGAGTGAAACTTGAGTCACAGCTGTGTTCCCAGGCCTAGCTGCCCTTTTGCTGCTCACACTAAGGATATGCCATCTATCTGATAATTGAATTACCTGTGCTCTGCAGGAAAGTGAACAAAGCCCTGTCCTGGCTCAGGCAAAGGTTTTATTGGCAGGAGTCGTAAATGGTCGTAAAAAGTGGCTTCCTCCTGAGGAAAGGGGAGGGGCACTGCCTGTGAGAGCAAGCTGGCTTGGCAGAACTGGATTAACCAGTATTTCTACCTTGTGCTGAGAGAAAAACACCACCCCTTTGTAGCCAGAATATTGTTTAGAAAAAGATTAATAACTCATGGAGCGGACATGTGAAAATTTTATAAATGATACCATAATTCTTGTGATTTTTCTGCCCACAGTTTAAGAGGTTTTTAGAACCGGTGGTATGTTCAGGGGGGTTTTAGCGGAAAAGTGGATATTACTCTAAATGTATGCATGTTAAAAATCTGAAACTTCATCAGTTAATGTCCCTACTCCCTGCACACATGTATGTAAAGTTGGGTCAATGTCAGAAATTGAAAAATCAGTTGAAAAGTCAATAATGTGCCATTTCTGAATGCAAGCTCTTAGAAACAGCAGATTTGGACAGAGACATGGCTAAATTCAGCCACACCATGTATATGTAATTTCAAACAACTGTGTAACTCTGAAATATGTCTTTTATTATCAAATATAGAATATGTGCAATTTGACAGAGGAGTGTCCTATCTGCAAGCCATAAAATGACATCCCTCTGACTCACAGTTCATTCCCCAATCAAATGATAAATGGAAGTTTGACCAATTAGAAGCTGAGAGAGAGGTAGGGTCAGTGATGCTAGAACACACCCACATTCTAAACACATAAAAGCAGACAGACAGGACAGATAGGGACCTTCAAATCCATTTGCTGCAACGCGCTCTGCCGGACCATACAACATCCAGAGATCCAGACTTTACCTCCATCAAACCTCCAGAGAGCCAAACTAGAGACTTCAATCTATCCAGAACTAGAGACCAGACCAGAGGGAGAAAGCAGTGCTGTACCCAGAGAGAAAGCAGTGCTGTGCCCAGAGAGAGACCCGAGCCCAGTCCAAAACCCTGACCAGATCCATGGCGAGGCCCATTTCACTCAAGAATATAGTGTGAGTACATAGTAAAACTGTGTAGAACCCATCTCTTAGTTAAAATAATATAATTCAATCTATTTAATCTAAGTAGAACTGCCTCCTAACTGTCACCTGTCATTTGTAAAGCTGTCACTTGTCATTTTCTAGTCGCAAGCTGCACTTGTCTTTTTGAACTTTAAAATTTCAAATCTGAAAAACGACCTTCACAAAATCGCTCATATCTCCGCAACCGTTTGTGCTAGAGACTTGCAATAACTTTTATTTGAAAGCTTAGAATCTTAGCATTCCTACCCCTTATAGTTTTACCGCAATCGCGGAACACGCATCCGTGAATTTTGCCGCGATTTGCAAATTTCTTCACATGTAAAAACTGCTGCTGCTTGCCTTCCATTTGCCAGAAATTCGTCTAACCTGCTAACTATCTCTGCCTCATTGCTAGTGTGAGCCTGGACTAATATTAACTAGATACCACTCACCCTGAACCTCTGAAAGGGAATTAAAAAGCATTTCCAGCATATTTCTCATCCATTGCTAGCACATATCAAAGCATTTGGGCCTGTGTTTTCAAAACTCCTATCTGTGTTTTAAACTTCTGTTGTCTAAGCTTGGGGGGGATTGAACTGATTACATTGATTGCATTTCTGAGAACTGCGTGCTTTCCTCCCATTCCCTTGCATTGCATAAAGAGGGGGGGAGTGAATAGCCAGAGAAAAGTGATTACATTGTTTTTTTGAAATCATATTGAGTATTTTCTATACTGCATTTCATTCATTCAACCTTGCATTTCCTTGAACCCTATAAAGCATTTTCTACCACATTATACTTCTGTACCTATTTACCAGTGTGCTACCTTATCCATTTCATGTCAACTCATTAGTGATTATAAGAAGTGTGCTAGTGCCAGATTCTCCATTGTTGATCTTTATCATATCATATTAAGTGTGCTATTCAATTATTAATTTATTATAAAGTGTGATATATATATCTATTTTAAATTATCAAATAAACCTTTTAAACTTGCAAAACAGAACTACTTCTTGGCTCAGTGGGGTCAGGGGGATTCCAAGAGAGGGGTGTTATACAGGGGTAGTCATCCAGAACGCATGAACTGGACCTAAAGATATATCAATAAGGGTTTTCATTCAGTATTCTAGACTAGGCGTTAACTTAGCTGTAGTGCTGAATTGAATCCTCTTACACAAAGAAACTGGAGTATTCTGGTGAGAAGGTCCACTTTACATATTGAATACAGCTTTGGCTGTCCTTCAAATGGAAAGTCTCCATCATTTCCTCATAGAGCTCCAAGTGTTCCCAAACAGAATACTTGGCGTTCTTATGATAAGGCGTGATGACACTCCTTATTGCCTTTATTTGTTTCAATGGGTCCTTAAGCAAGGCCCTTTTTGCCTTGTTGGCCTTTTTGGTTCGGGTAACCCTGGTCCATTCCTCCTCTGACTCAGAAGCGCTGCTCCCAGAAGTGCCCGTCTGATCTTCCAGGTTTTCCCGGATTCTGCGAGCCTGGGAATGGCTGGCAGAATGTGGGGACCTGGTCTCCTGTGTCCTGTAATGCTCAGAGGAGTCTTCAAACCCCTCTTTGCTGCCAGGATTTGATGGGTACCCCCCCACTGACCTAACTGGGCAGAGGTTTTCAGGATGCCCTTAATGGGTCTACTCTCCTGGGGTTCCCCACTAAATTGCACTGTGCTTGGGTGCCCATACCCGGATGCCCGCTCATCCATTCCTGGGAGGTACTGGCCTATGAGCCCCATACTTCTAGCTGGATAGTAATCTGCCATCTCCGTGGCCCTGGGCTCATGTGCGCGAGGGGACATGGGGGTGGCAGAGTCCAGGGACTGGGAGAGATGAAGGCCTCTGGTACCAGGGCTCCTGAGGCTATGCTCAGGCGTTTCCCTTTCCCAGCGCACCTCGTCTCTATCAGCCCCTGCTCCCTGTTGCAATGCAAGAGCCTGCGCTTTCAGTTCCTCAGTTAAGGCCTTACTAGACTCTATCAGTCTCTCCTGCATCGCTACAAGTTGCTGGAGCCTATCGTTGTGCTGACAGAGAGCCTCATTTTCTCTCTTTGCCTCCTGATTGGTCCTGGAGTACTGGGCCAGTCTCTGCTGCAGGAGGGTTACCTCCTGAGCTGTGTCCCTATTGGCCTGCTCCTTTCTTGCCAGAGCATCCTCCACCCTCCTGGTGTGCTCTAACAAGTTCTGGTGTTCTTTTTGGAGGTCACCCAGTCCCTGGAGGGCCAGGTGATTTTCTTCCATTTTCCTTTTTAAGTGGCAGACGTCCTGGCCTAAGGTATCCCTTTCCTGACTAAGAGCCTGCATCTGTGCCGCCAGGTCGTCCCTTTGCCTTTGGAAGGCACCAGCTTTCTGGCGCTCCTGGTCAAAATCTGCCTGGGTATCCAGGTCTTTCAAAATCAGTTTATTGCTCTCTGCCTTCTCCCTATCTAGGTGGCTTTGCAGGGTGACTACCTGCTCGGCACCTGCCCTATTGAAATCTAATGGTTGCTCCAGCTTTTTCTGGCTCTGCAGTAGGGAGTCCAAACCTTCTTGGTACTCCTTCTGCAAGGCCAGAAATCTGGTATCCTTGTCCGCCTTTTCCTGTTGCAGCACATCCATATCCTCCTTTATTTTAGTGATGTACTGTCTGCTGTCCTTTTCTGACTCCTGGCTCCTGAACAGCCTCTGCTCAGAAGAGTCCAGATCAGATTGGGCCTTCTCTAACGCCATCTGTTGCCTATTTGCCAGATCTTGGCCTTCAGCACATTTGTCCTGCATGGCTCCGATATATAGATACAAATATGCCGCTATCCTGGCAATCTTATTATGTTTATCTTTGGCTTTAGGGGCCATATATAGTTCACTCAGGGCCACATGTAGGGGACCCTGATCTCCCCATATATCTGACCCAGTTGTAGTGACCTGTTGCACGATTGCCTGCAACCAGACCGTTTGGTCCTGATGAGTCCACTCACCTCTCACAAATAGCTTATGTAAGAAGTGCTCTCTGGCTATTTTCATATTTACCAAGGTCGTCATTCTGGAATTTGAGTTCCTTCCTGACTTACAGAAGTTTGTATTTTATTTTGCAAAACAGACCGTTTCCTTAGAGCGTTCCTTTGAGGGATGCTTTCACAGTGTAAAACAGCGTGGTGATCTAACAGGATATGTGTATCTGGTCAGTTGGCACACTGTATTAATCTGCACAAGTGGGAAATCTAACCCAGAATATCCCGGCTCCGAGCCCCCACTTTTGTAAGCGATATTCAATCAACACTACAGCTAAGTCAATGCCTAGTCTGGGATGCTGAGGAAAACCCTTATTGATGTATTTTTATATCCAGTTCAGTACTCTGGATGACAACCCTTGTATAACACCCCCCTCTTAGAATCCCCCTGACCCCACTGAGCCAAGAAGTAGGTTTGTTTTGCAAATTAAAAGGTTTATTTGAAAATGTAAACAATATATATATCACACGTCTATGAATAAATTGACAATGGATATTACACTTGTGAATATGAGCAGTAATCAGCAAGAGGTAACTATGAATAGGAACAGAAGAACAAGATGGGAAAGAATGCTTTATATGGTTCAAGGAAACGCAATGTGGAATAAAATGCAGTACAGAGAGGTAATATGATCACTTTTTCTTTTGACAATTCACTCCCCCCCTATGCAATACAAGAAATGGAAGGAGAGCACACAGTCTTCAAGAATCCCAACAAATCCCACTTTGTAATGCAATACACAGTTCCAGTTCTCTCAGCAAGCTTATGGAAAACGGAGATGAGTTTTAAACACAGGCGAATTACTTTAATGTGGTTTGCAAGGAAGTGAAAAGGTGCTAAAATTGCTTTTAATTCCCTGTAGAGGTTCAGGGTAGGTGATGGCTACTTTATATTAGTTCAGGCTCACTTTAACAATACTCTATAAATGATTAGCAGATTGCAAACGAATTCTAGCAAAGAGAAGCAAAAAGCTGCTGGTTTCTGCAGATGAAGAAATCGGGCCAAATCGCAAATCGCCAAAGCCCAAACGGTTCCAGAGATACGGACGATTAAATAAAGGTCGTTTTTCGGATTTAAAGTAAACTCAAAATGACAGGTGACAGCTTGCAGCTGCAGAATTGACAGGTGACAGTTGTGCTGCTTTAAAAATGACAGATGACACGATTTCTAGGAGGCAGTTCTACTTAGGTTAAAATAGTTTGGATTAGATTATTTTAACTAAGAGATTGGTTCTGCACAGTTCTGCTAGGTATCACAATATAAATTTGAACTAGGCCTCGTCACGGATCTGGTCAACACGTCCGGCTGCGGTTCTGTCTGCTCGGCGGTTCAATCAGGCACCGGTTCTGCTCACAGCGATCTGGGTCAGCTCTGCTCTGCTGGTCTAGCCTCTCTGGATTCTGGATGTAACACTGCTTTCTGGGTACTGCTACAGGTTCTTAGAAAAATTCTCGGCAAAACTTCAAACAGATCGCCTGGCTGTTGAATAGTTTGGTTCGTTTTGAGGCCTGCTGAAGAGGATTCAGCTGGTGGATTCAGGCCTCTCTGCTACACATTCTGGAGTTAATTTCTGCTACAGGTTCTGGAGATTGATGGATTTGAAGTCTGGATCTCTGGATGTGAAGTCGTCGGTCAGCATGCTCCGCAGCAAATGGAATTGAATGTCTCTACCTGTCCCAGCAGTCTCTTTTTATGTGTTTTGAAAATGGGTGTGTGCCTGGGCCTAGCTAAGCCTGCCCCTCTCTACTTGTCATTGGCCCAATTCTCCCCTCTCCCATGATTGGGGGAAGGAAATGGATTGTCATCATGATGAGGTCTTTTTATGGGTCAGAGGATCCTCCCCTGGTCAGTTTGCCCACAAATCTATATTTGATTCAAATACATCTTTCCCAGATACACAATTTGTTGAAATTACATGTACACATTATATATTCCTTATGGTCCATGCTTGTCCGCCTCTAATCTTCCTGGGGGCTTGCATTCAAAAATGACAACATTTTGCGCTTTTTAACTGGTTTTGCAATATCGGACATTTACCCAAAATTACACACATGTGCGCAAGGAGTATGGACATTAATTGATGAAGTGTCAGATTTTTAACATGCAGACATTTGGAGTAAGACCCTATTTTCCGCTAGCAACCCCCCAAAATACACCACAGGGTCCTAACGCCTCTTAAAATGTGCACCGAAAAATCACAAGAATAATGGTATTACTTATATAATTCTGACAAGTCCGTACTATGAATTATCCATCTTTTTTTAAATTATGCCCTGGTCAAAAAGGTGTGTGACTTCCCACATCACATGGTGGAATAACTGGTTTATCCACTTCCCCCAAGCCAGCTTGTTCACAGAGGCACAGCTGCCCCCCAGTTTCTCCCAAGAGGAAGCTATTTTACGACGCCCCCAATATAACATTTGCCTGAGTCAAGGAAGTTGCTTTGTTCGGTCCCTTCCAGTTCCCAGGTGCTCCACCCCTAATCTAATCAGAGAGGTGTCAACTCCTTTTGGCAAGGGGCAGCAGGATGCAGCTAGGCCTGGGAAGAGTGGCTGTTGATCCAGTTTCAACTCCTGTCGGGGGTAGTTGTCAGGCAGAATTCAGTTTCATTAAGCCAGGTTTCAGCTAAATGTCACTTTTTGTTCCCAGTTTTCTACATTCAAATCAAACTGGCAATTTTTACCTATACATTAAATAATTACTTCCTTCAAGTCATTTCAGAATATAGTTTTACATTGTATCCACCTCTTAGCAAGTCTTTCCTTGGTCTGGTTTTGTTTCATTTGTTCAGTTTTACACAAAAGTCTGGTGGTTTTAAAACGCTGGCTTTCTGATAGTGGTGAGTACTGGTAATGCAACCATTTTTGGGATTAAGAAAATGAATTCCCCACAGTTCTGAGTTGCTTTTTGGCAATCAGCATTGCCATTCCCAATGGTTTCAGGCTACTGTGTGTGTAGCCCAATGGTGGTTTTAGGCAGTGCCCTCCTGTGCTCACAACATAGGCAAAAATGGGTGGCAGCCTATTCTTCATGTTTTCCCTGTGCACTCTCTGGGGAGTTCTGGCCATCATGATGTTTTCCATGCAAGTAGTGCACAGTTTTATGGTAGGGCTTGGATGCATGGGTAAAAACATCCCACAGTACCAGAAAGCGATCTTGAGAGGGAGTGTCCCTCACAACAGTTATGGGGATAAACCTACTAAACGAGATACAAGTCATCTTTCTCGTGGCAGTACTTGGCAGATAAGTGAACCAAGTGGGCCAGCACAAAGAATAAGAGAAACCAGGGTCTGTACCCATAGCAAGAAAATGATTCGAGTCATCTTCCTCATGGCAGTACTTGGCAGGGAAATGAACCAAGTGGGCCAGTTCAAAGAAGAAGAGAAACGAGGGTCTGTGACCCAAAACAAGAGAGTGATACGAGTCATCTTCCTTGTGGCAGTACTTGGCAGGGACTGTCCTAACAGTCAGAGTGGGTGTTGTAGGTGTGCAACCTAATGAGAAGGAAGAACAGGGGAAGGAAGGCATTCCCCTGGGTTTTAAGGAACTGATAATAGGATACCAGGTGACGGGAGTCATTCTCTTAGTAACCCGGACAGACATGAAGATTTCAGAAAGCCTAGGGAAGGGAGCTATTCCTCCGGGCTATTGGTCAGGAAAAGTGAGACATTCTCCTGGCCCACCTAGAAAGTATTGTGCAGAATGTTTCTATCAGGGGAAGGGAGCCATTCCCCTTGACAATATGTGTTGAGACTGGAATTAATTACAAGATACCAGAGAAGGGAATCATTCTCCCGGTAACCCGGACTAGCCGGAAGGTCCACAGGAAGAGGGGGAAGGAGGATTTGTTATTGGGGCAAGGTTTTGAGTGTATTGAAGCAGGCTCATGCCTCATTCTAATCCCATAAGGGCTTTCCTCTCCCATGTGATCCTCCCCCCTGTGTTCCACCCCCAGGGGGCTGTTGGACTGTGGCCGCATCGGATCTACGTTAAAATGCCGAGGCGGAAAAGATCAAGGGGGGAATACAGCAAAGTGGAAAACTTTGCATTACCAAAATCGCTTTCCCCCTTCATGCGACCCCGCTCCCTACTTACCTTCTTTTGTTGCGTCTTACTTTCTCTCCCATCTGAGCCTCCCATCGGCTTTCCCCCTGCAATGTTTATCTCCTACCCCTAAAGTGGGTAGGGGACTTCCGTCACAGGGTCCATTTTTAATTTGTTATTATTCCTTGACGCACTCCTTCCTTTGGAAGCAGGGGACACCCCTGCAGCTCCCAAGTCCCATTAAATCGAACATGCAACCCCTGTTCGGAATAATGGGATTCAGCATTTTCTTTTGTGCCAAATGTGCATTTATTGCGCATTCAGCATTTTTTATTCAGCAGTTTTGGGCATTACTGGCCGGATAACCCTAGCCACATGGGAAAGGTCTTCCCTAGGGAAGAAGGGATGACGTCCAAAGATATGTTACAGTAAGTATGCATCAAGATGCCCAACCTCTTAGTCTGCTATTGATAGGAAAAGCTTGCTACCATGTCTTGTGCTACATTCTCGGTTCATGTATGTTATGTCATGTTAAGTTATTATGATTTGTACCATGCACTGCTGTCATTTGATTGGTCTGCAGATGCTCTGGTGGATTTGGAAGCGAGTGGATGAGTTTGGTTAGTTGTGGGGAGAGGGAAAGGAAACATTGTAGTCCTTTGTGTTGAGGTTGCTGATCAGAAGTATCCTCAGTGCTGCTACCTGTACGTTTTCTAGGTGTGAAACGTGGGAACATTGAGGGCTTTGTGTCCAGAGAGGCTGTCTTGGGCTATACTTTAGGAGTGTGTTGACCAGGGACTGAGTATGCCAGCTCTAGTTACACGTGAGGAAGAGGGTCTTTTTTAAAATCTCTGTTCTCATGGCTGGTATGCATTTGTGGTGAGTACGGCAGAGAGAAATTGAGGGTTAGTCAAAAGGTGGAAAGCGTGCTTGGAGTTGGTGAGCAAAATCAATATATTAAGTGCTAAAACGAGAAGTGCTTCATTTAGGTAAGTGCAGATGGCTCGATCAGAGTCGTGTCAGCAACAAGGCCAGGGTGTGAGAGTGGATAAGGAAGAGAATGGAGCGGTGAAGCTCAAGCGAAGGGCAGGGAGAACTTACAATTGTGCGCCACGTTAGTTATTGAGTCTTTGAAGGGTTGTTTTTTATAGTAATTAGGGTTTTGTCTGAGTGATGTGGTTAACTTGTTCTGTTCTTTTGCTCCAGCCACTGCTACCACTCTGCGGTAATGTTGTGGTCTTTTTGTGATATGATGAAGTCGCTGTTCATTGTCGAGCTTTGGCTCATCAGGAAATCCTTGCTGATGCTCGAGGTGAGCTGCGTAGGGACATTCTTCCCCAGGGTTCAGTGGGCACTGCAGGGCAGCTTGAACTTAATGTTTTGTGATTTCGTAACACATGTGCAGATGTTGTGCAGAGGCTGAATTATTATCAGATCACCAAGAAAAAAACTCATCGTAGTAGATGAACCGTAAATAACTGCCAATCACTTTCTCAAACACCGCCCACACTAAGGAATTATTTATTATCTTGGGAATCTAAGACAGAGATGTTCTTTCTCTAATAGAGGGACCTGCAGCTCTCCAGAAGATTTGGACTGCAACTCCCACAATCCCCCACTATTGGCCATGCTGCCAATGGCTGATGTGATTCATAGTCCAAATCACTGGTAGAGCCAAAGGTTGCAGCCCCCTGCTTACTGGAAGCCTGGTTACAGGATAACGTCACGGTTGGCTGCCAATCCTATTCTTTCAGAGGTGAGATCTGTACCATCTTTAGGTCCAGTGTGGGAGGAAGGGGTTGGTGTGGCATTTACAAACATGCCGTGTATATTCCTCTTGCCAATGATTCATACTTTGAAGCATTGGTCTGCAAAATCATTGTCACAACTGTTTATTTATGTATTTAGGACTTTTATTAAAATCCTCTGTGCTCTCTTACAGTAGCATCAGTGTGCTCCTTCCAATCCTTCGTGATAGGGCAGATACAGATTGAAAAGCAATGCTGCTAGACTGCCATTTTGGTTCAGCTATTTCTTACTGCGGTCGGATACATTTTCCGGCGCATCTATGATGAAGCATGTATGATAAGTGTTCTTACGTGTCTAGACTGGCCTACATTGGAGCCAGTTTGGACCTGTTTTCCTATTATGGCATGGCATTTTTAATGGCAAAGCCAACAGGAGTATGTTCTTATGTTATAGTACTGGCATATATTGGCAGTGCAGCTTGGACAAGTTTTCTTATAGTATCATTACTGATATTATGCGCAAAGCAAACATGAGTATGTTCTTTTTTGGGAAAACTGGCCTATATTGGTAAAGCCGGCATGGAAATGTATAGGCACAGCCAACATGAACATGTTTTCATACTGGCCTGTATTGTGGGGAAATGCAAGAAAATGTGTTGGGAAATGCTCCTGTGCGCTGTTGGTGACTTGCATCTATTATATTTGTTCATGAGTTTAGCTTACAAAACAGATTACAAACCATCTGTCTTTTTGCCCAATTTTCACAGAAAGTGCTGCAAAATTAACCATGTTAACCCATTATTCCAAACATTTTCTCTTAGCTTCCTGTTGTGGTATGTGACTGTTTGTAGGAAGGGTGATGTTATGATGTGAGTTAGTCTTGTTCTGTTTCACTGGCCAGGAATGCATGCTAACAGAATGTTGGTGAATGTATGATGGACAGCTCAGTGGAATGTTGAGTGAGTGTTGTGTGTGAGTGTTCCATGAGTGTCAGTTGGGGGCCTGAGCTGGATGTGAGAGGATGGACGGTGGGTGTCCCTTGTGCCACTTGATATATACTTATATCTATGTTTAATTGATTAATGTTGTCATGCAGACTAGAGGAACAGAGAAGTGAATCAGTGAAGATTCTCGACAGCGTGTAGCAGCAAATCGTTGCTCGACATCAGTTGTAATCGTTTTTCTGCGTTAAGTGAATTTAACATCAAGTGGTTGCATTTACTTTGTACTTTCAGATAAGTGTGGCTCTGAGCACCCCGACACACACATTGTCAAGGACTTTGCAGCACAAGATAATCACATTAATACTACTTTTGGTTTGCAAAAGAAAACGTACATGATATAGGAACACATATATGAATTATAAAGGGGCTAATGAGGAATGTTAAAGGGATTTCAGAGTGGCCATCAAGACATTTTCAAAGTCATGATAAGGAATGTTAAATGAAAATGTTTCAATATTTTTTTAGTGTGTTGGTGATGCTTTTATGATAACATTTTGTCACATTTTTGGGCTGCTGTCTTGTCACGCAGTGTTATGTGTTGTGGCCCAACAATGTTGGATTAAATAATAGTTTTGGATTACATAGTACCTTTCGGATGACGTGTTTTTGTCATCTGAAAGGTACTATGTACTATATTGTTTTGTTGGCGTTATGGCAGTTAAAGGGAAAATGTTTACATAATAAATTTCGGATGACATGTGTTTGTCATCTGATATCTAGCGCCTAATAGTTTTGTTGGCACTAGGGCTGTCAAAGGAAAATGTGCTTTATTTTGCACCTAGGGTAATGTTTCAGTATGCCTGTGGTTAGGTTACCAGGTGCCATGATGCATAGGTCTGGACTGTCCTCTAGATGGGCACAAAAGAAGGGGCATAAAAAAAAGAGGTAACATATCATATAAAATGGTAAATGGATACATGTTTTGGGGACTGCCTCTTCATGGAGGTGAATGTGCACTATAGTAAATGTTATAGACTGCCCTCCACATGGGCATTTAAAGGAGATCTAAGTTTGATGCATCTTGGATATAGTTACATGTACAAAGGTCGGTCAATTGTTTTACTTTGTGTTTGCTCTTCAGTGGATAATAGTTTGAGAAGTTATAGTGTTTCACAACGTTTTTGAATTTGGGTGCTGCCAGGAGTACCATCTGTTTAATTTGTTATATGTTGTTTTATGGATACATGAAGTGGTGTGTGTGTGTTGTGTACGCTTGGCGCATGTGTGGTTTATGCTTGAGGGTATTGTGCATGCACACCAGACAGAATGTACTTGGGCGTATGTGGCAAATGTGGAGGATGAATGAATAAGGCTCACTTCCGGTGTTGCCATGTTAGGTGTGACATGGCACCACCCGTGTGAGAGGTATGCATGCATGTTTTGTTTTGCTGCTTCATTCCACTCATTCTGCTTGCGCACACATGAGTGTTGTCAGTGCATGCAGGGAAGTTTTTGTGAGCGTGTGTGTTTTTGGTGAAGGTTGACGGTTGAATACATACTAGAGCAGTTGTGTTTCCGGCTTGTCTTCCATTTTGGGTGTTTGTGCCAGGGTGTGGCAGCCCCTGTATTCGGGGTTGTCAGCTCTGGTTGGAAGGTTGTTGGTTGTGGTGGGGGAATGCTGTGTGTGCTGTGTCATATCTGGGTGTGCCTGCTGTTTCGGATGTGTGTGACTTTCTGTATGAAAGGGAGATGTTGTGTTGTATGACTGTAGGAAGGGAGATGTTATAGTGTGAGTTAGTCTTGTTCTGTCTCACTGGCCAGGAATGCATGCTGACAGAATGTTGGTGTATGCATGATAGACAGCTCAGGGGAATGTTGAGTGAGTGTTGTGTGTGAGTGTTCCATGAATGTCAGTTGCGGGCCTGAGCTGGATGTGAGAGGATGGCCGATCGGTGTCCCTTGTGCCACTTGATATATACTCATATCTACGTGTCTAGGTACCCTGTAATATACCTGCAAGTAACCAGAATTGTACATATGTACAATAAAGCAGCCTGGATTTACTTCTATGGCTCCACAGCTGGTCTGTGTGTGGACATTAAGCCTCTCTTCTATTTACAACACCTCCTTAAATTGGTTCGGGATCCCTCGCTATGCTTGGTCACTCTTAAATAATTTTGGCAAATATTTACACCCTTCCAATACAAAAATGTACCAGTACTCCCCTATTGTTGGTATGCTAAGAGAAAGATGTAATCTTACATCTGTCACCTGGTGCAGTGCATGCGTGCCTCTGCGGCGGATGATCATCATGGACATTGTGCATGGGTGGTGGTCCAAGCTGGCCTAGGAGTGTTGCGTGTCACCTTCTTTTTTGAGCTTGGGTGGGCCCTCAGCATGGCTCACAGGGAGGGGCCGCCAGACTTTGTATTACGCCACTGACCATTGTTGGTCAATTGGTATTGCCACTGGGTACTGTCTAGAAGGTGCAGACGCTGCTGGGTGGGTGTTTCCGGACCAGAAACAAACCATGCGAAACAAAATCAAATGAATGCGCCGTGAGATAGTGTAGCATTGGCATGTGCAGGTGTGTTTGTGATCATAGTGAGCAGGTTTTAAACTCTTCTCGAGCTACTAGGCAACAGCCAGACTGGAGCATGGCCTGATTATGTAAGTGTGTAAAGTAAAGTGGCAACCGAGCCGAATGAACATGCACAGCCACTGCTGGAAGCTAAACCAGGACGCTGGCTAATAAGGAAACAAATTGAGCAGGGTTTTGTTTTAGAGAAACAAATCCAAGAGAACAGCCGTTTCATCTAATAAAAATAAATCCAGATTTTGCATAGCTCGGCTGTTGAGCTGATTGATGCCACGACCTTTTGTGCAGAATGTCATTTTTCATATGCAAGTAAGGTATTGGCAGGCACACACTGCTGGGTGGCAGCTCCTCAAATAGGAAGCATGTTGAGCTCTCAGGCTGCAGTGCTAACGACAAGGCTTTCCGGACATCAAAGCAGTGGGAGTGGCGTGGCATGGCCAATGATTATTAACCCCGTAAGTGCTAAAGGCGAGCATGCTCGCTCTGAATTCCCATAAGGAGTCACTGTATGCTCTGCCCACTTCCGCACTAGATACGCAGCGCATAAGGTTGGCATACTTTAGGGCATGGGTTTAAAGCCTGGATGTCACCAGCACCTACAACGTGAGACAAAATGCTTTACTGCCTTCACTTTGTAACACTGTGCCCACACTTCTTTCCAAATAAGTCTGACAAATGTAGTGTTTGCTCAATCGAAGGCCCTCATTCATTTAAAGGTTTGCAGTCAGCACTAGTGTTGCATGTGTCCGACTGCAGGGGTTGGTGGGTAGTTGGTGTTATGCAAGGTTATTTCAGAAAAATAACCTGTTAGAAAGCCTCACATGTCACAGCGCCACCTAGATGTCATCCCTGAAAGTTCACTTCCAATTCAGTACCCGAGAGCAAAATACTAGGGGCATAACTTAACTTGTTTTTTGTAGAGCACACTTTCACCCCTGGGGGGAAATATCTGGGTGCTGTAGACAGAGAGCAGATGCTTCTTATTACCCATCTCACTGCTAGTCATTTTATCAATCATCGAAGGGTGAACGGATTCAAACCTGTGACCACGATATCAAACAAAGATTCCTGTAGTGGATTTGTAAGTCCATTGAGCCACAGACCCAGTGTGCAATCATCAGATGAAATACTTCCATTTCTGTTCGAAATATTTCCAGCAATTTTAGGCATAACTTTATCAGCCCAAGACTGGATGGAACAACCACATGCACGTTACACCTGAAGTGGGGATCGTCTGTGTGGGTTAATTGACATCCTTACGATCAGAGTGTTGAGGCATGTTTACCAAACACCATCAATGTATTCGTGGTTTAAAAAACGCAAGAAAAAAAACACTGATATATAAGAGGGTAATAGAAACTTTTGATTAAAACGTTGCACATGACACAATACCATCTAGTAGCCATCCCTGGAAGTTCACCTCCAGATCCGAGCCAAAGAGCAAAGAACTATGTGTATTCAACCAATAAATGAAATACTTGCATTTTTGCTTCATGGTGATCAATGTCATTGGGCCTCATTACACGGATGGCGGAGAACCATGGCGCTATTAGCGCCATGGTTCATGCCGGTAAAATACCGGCACCGCCTTGGCGGAAAGGGGAATTACCGCCCCATTCCAAGGTTGGCGGGACGGTAATTCCCCCTTCCACCATTGCCCTTCCCCATTCCCATTTTTGGCCCATAGGGCTCAATGGGAATGGGGAAGGTGCTAATTACGGTACCGCAAATTGCGGTACCGTAATTAGCTCCCTGGGTCCCTTTGCGGGTTGGTTTTTAACGCCTGCAAAAAGCAGGCGTTAAATCCCCCAACACGCAAAGGGAGCTCGTAGTAAGGCGGTAAGGATTTACCGGTACCGGTAAATCCTTACCGCCATCCATGTAATGAGGCCCATTGTCTTATAGGGCAGCACTTTGCATACATAGGGCCTCATTACGAGTTTGGAGGTAGCCATGCCATTTTTACCGGCATGGCTACCCCCAAATTCGGTTCCTGGTTCCGCAAAATGGGAATATCCGGGCCAATCTGACCTTTGCGGGCCGGGTAATTCCCATTCGTGGGACCCAGACCCGGTACGTCCCCATTCCCATTTAAACCCCCATAGGGCCCAATGGGAATGGGGAGGATGGTAACAACGGGCCCGTTCGTAATGGGCCCGTTGCTACCATCCTGTTCTGCTAGCGGGTGCCGCTATGCACGTCTGGTCTGACCAGGCGTGAATAGCGGCCCCGCGAGCAGAACTTGTAATGCAGCGCCGTTATCACTCAACCTCTAGGGTCGTAATGAGGCCCATAGTCTGTATAAATCCATGACTGACAAGGATGCAATAACCACTGATGAGTTTCATCCCCAGGGAGTCGTCCGTGTGGTGTAGTTGAATTCATGCTGTTCTTATTGAACCAGAAATAGACTGTACTATGGAAAATGAAGTTGTATGCTGTGTTTCGGGATCTAAGAATGGCAGATGATTTAGTATCCAGGACCATTTTACGGCAAAATGTTGTTAAATCAAACCCCTCCCCCCCACAGCTAGTTTCAATCATAAAGCCGTAATATTCCGAGATTCCAGGCATAGTACGCTATGGTGTTGGAGCTGAACAGACGCCCGCTTTCGATGTCAACAAGGGTGTCAGACAGGGGTGCGTTTTGGCACCCCTGTTCTTTAGCGCATACATCCAGGAAATCATAGACACACTGGTGAGGGAGTGTCAGGACTGTACAAGGATGGCCGCAGAGCAGAGAAATATCCTGCATTAATTTATGTAGACGATGCAGCCATCCTAGCAACCACTCTGTAAGGGCTGAAAAGAAACTGCAGGTTTTTATGTCCGAGTGTAAAGATCTATTACTGGACCTAAACACAGACAAGACCAAGGTTATGGTGTTTAAACCACAATTTGTGAAACATAGCGCTGTCTGATTGGAAGTAAACACAATATTACTTGAGCAGGTCAAATACTTAGATTATTTGAGTGTCAGGTTTCAAGAGTCTGGTGGCTGGACAGTGCAGGTGAAAAAGTCAGGAACATTTGGGGGAAATACAGTGGGGCTATTAAGTTGCTTTTGCCATAGTATGAAAAATATTTGCAGACTGGCACGACCAAAGTAGGCCAGTCTCTAGCTATGTATTATGTTTGCTTTACCCTTGATGTACAATAAAGAATGCTATACTACGTGGAATTCTTCACTGTGCATCAGGGGCAAAGCAAACAATGGTGCCAGTAGACCCCACAAACCCTAAATTCAGTGGCCAGTTCGGCCCCCTTATCACAGGCATGCTCTCAATCACATGCATTCATATAACATACACTCTCTCATTCACCTGTACATTCATACATCTGTCGAGCAACTTCTTGCATGCATTCATGCACAGGAGCTGGGAGCTATTTAGTTCCTGGCTATAGCCAAGGGGAGCCTGATTAGCTTGAAACAAACAGCAACCAGGGGCTACTTCCGACTCCTCTGGAAAGTGGTACCCTACAAATCTAGCTATGCAATATTAACTGTTTATGTTTGGGAATGTATATAAAAGGAGAAGAACACACCTAATGGACCGTTTGAGCATATTGGATAGTATAAAACAGACAAAAAGTTAGTTGGGATATTGTACAAAGTTCGATTTGCTGCTCACTATGTACTACCTCCTGGTTTTCCAGAGGTAGCTCCTGCCTAATTGGTTATGCCTGATGCCCAGGAACAGTTTTTTGCTTCCGTCAACAAATCCCAATTTCAACCCCTGGGCACATATACGTACAAACAGATTACACACACATAAATCAAACTTCATTTACTTGCTCATAACCCATGCAGTCAGTACAATGTCCAGTGCACCACATAGGCCCGGATGACCCGCCCCTTGTCCTTGTAGCATGAGCACCCCGGCCCGACAGGGGAGGACTTCTTTCCTGTCAAGTCATTGTGTCTAGGCTATTAGCGCAATAATGAGAGACGGTGGGGCCATACTTCATACACCCAGCAGGCCTCTCATTATTGCAGCCTATGTACTTTGTGGATTCCAAAGGACTCAACATTAGAAGAAAGATACATACCAGGGGGCGTGCCCATGCTCAAAGGCAGACAGCCACTCAAGCGAGGGGGCAGTGCCTCCCCATGCATACAAATGAGCCACCAGTGATAGCATCAGAATTCATATCAGCAGAAATCTGTCTCACAGAATTTTTGGATCTTTAGCATGTCTTTTTTCTTGATACGCTCACTAAAGAGATAACGTTACTTATGCATCCCAACTAGTGGAAACACATCAAATACCAAAATCAACCAATTTACTGATCAGGGTTTCAAATGTGTTAATTTTGCATTGCAATACAGCGTAGCATAATCAGATGCCATTAAACCCTACCACGGGCTGCCTTTCCATTGGTTACTTCCTCATCCAAGAATGCTTTTTTCGTCTGGCAGCCATATTGTTTTCTCCATTGTTGTTCTTTCATTTTAAAGACAGCAATGTTGAGATCTTACAGGTGTCAGGCAATTGTGGGTTCTAAGCTTTACCCAGAAATATCAGTAAGAGTTTGCTTTGATCATGATATTTCATGTTCTTTTCAACATTAAAATAAGGCTGGCCTATTTGTTTATAGGATTTTTTTGCTATCTTCCGTATATTTCACACAAGAGGATTTCCATCTTTCCATAGAAGAACATGTACTTTGGAAAATCTCAATGCAGTTTCTCTAATTATGCAAAAAAAGAGAGTATACAATCAAGTACCTAGTGTTGGAACACTTAATGTGTTTAAAACATATATAAACAACCTGAGAACACTGCATAACTATTTCTTTTGTTAATGGCAAGTCAGTCTTCACCTTTGGAGACTGCCCTTGGGCGGTATTGGTGCGCAGTATAAATCAACATAACACAACATAACGTATGCAGTCGTGAGAGCTAGCAAAGACAACTGTCTAGTTTGCATGTTTTCTACAGTGCTTAGGGACAGCCCCAATGAATTACAGTTTCGTGGAGGAGGATCGGAATGGCATGTGCTTTTACTAATTATTTCCAAAAGGTAAACCATTCATCTACAATTCCTGGATAACTATATTTATTAAACTGCAGCTGCATAAAGCATAGGTCTTTAGTACATGCTGCAAAGGTATGGATGTGAGACTTAAGCAAAGGGAAAAACCTCCTGGAGAGGCTTTAACCTTCGCCCACCTTCCAACACTGGGAACTTAAAACCCTCGAGGAATCAATGCAGGCATGTCCGCTAAGGTTGCAAGGAAGGCAAGGTCGCAACAGGGGCGGCCCAGGAAGCATGCACCAATCAGTAATAGGAACATTACTCTCAGGTCCAAGTAGGGAATGCAATCCATGAGGAATGTGACAGGAAGTGAAGGTACCTCAAAGCACTCCAAATGCAATACTGCCAAACTAAAATCCCATTACTGCTGCATGCATTAAGCATGTGGCAGCGTGAAGTAGCCGCATGACTCCGAGTCAGGTGGATCGTTCTGCTATTCCACATTTTGGAGCTCCATTGGACCCAATTGAGGCAGCGGAAGTGACTTTATTTCCTACCTCATGCAGTAATAGTGCATCCTTAATACCACACACAGTAACACGTTTGTGTAGAAGTAATTTCCTCCACACCAAAGCAGGTACTATAGAATGTTTCATTTGGGCAACATCTAATTTTCCACCCAGCACAAATCAGGTGCGCACAGTTTTTATTTACTTAGCAAAGTTTGCATTATGAACCTCTAATGTCAACTTTACCAATATTGATTCCTTACAGCCTCCCTCCCCTTTTGGGACAAGAACCCCATAGGGTTGAACAGAGAATCTATTTTTTTATAAAATAGAAATAAATACATCAAATTAAATATAAACAAATTGTGCGTTTATGAAATTCCAATGTCAATGGTGACTACAATGAGGAATGAACAATACACTGGTCACATCAATTTTGAATGTTACATTTATTTGAATATAGACTTTTGTAAGCACATCATCCTATGTACATTTGGTTTACCCTGAGCGCATCCAATGTGCGTTGAAAAGTGTATGAAGGGACAGGATGCCAGAAAATTCTATTTTAAAGACAACTTACTTGACACGCCTGCATGTAAATCGCTTGCAAATGTCTAACATATATGTTTGCTAGATTCCCTTCAGTGGTGTCTCTATTGCATTGATGTGTAAAAGTGTACATTTGTTATTTTCAAATGACAACTTATAGGTGGGGACATGGGTTGCAGTTAATAACCCTTCCCCCTCATTCTTGAAGGATTCAGCGCCAGTAACAGGATTCTGCTTGCTGATGTAACCAGTGAATTACTTAAATTACATTATTTTTGTACATAGTGAGATATTATTTTGGCTCCCAAAATAATTATTTTGTGCTTGCACATTACACCGTGAAGGAGTCAGGGTATCTCCCAATATACAAACCATTGGCTCTATTTGATCAAATCTATAATTCCAGAAGCACATACGCTTCTGAAATATATTTACAAATGTCCAAGGATGTACAGTCAAATTGTATACCTTCTGTGTTGAATCTCTTGCTCTCACTTTTCTCCCAGAGGGGGAGCCTCCCATGGGGCCAGCGAGGTGAGGCCATTACCTGATAGTCCCCCTAGGGTTGGTACTCAGTGGGAGGATCCGATGAGTGGTGAATCCCTCTATTGGAGAAGTGAGGACTGTCAATGGAGAATGCAGTATCCCCACTCGTCACCTGACCATAGACCCCATTTTTGTAAACATAAGAACAACCCCTTCCCTGATAGGCTCATGAGTTGTCATTTTAGCTTTCCCCTAGAAAGTACTGTGATGAGCAGTCACCCAAGGAAGTCATCCAAGTGAAGGGAGACGCCTTCCCAATATTGTTTTTGAAACTCTGAACTTTGAGCTGCCTAAAGCACCCTGAAGAAGGCAGTCATCCTGTTCTAAGCAGGGTATAGTTTATTTCTAGGTTTTCTGTTGAAGTGTAAGGGACCTTAATTGGGTTAGGACACAGGACAGTGGACTTTATACAAGTAGGGTTCTTCCTTATTTTCAGTTCAATAAAAGTCTATAAGAACAAGCATGTCACCTGTGTGTCCTGAGTCTACTTCTGCACCCTTACAACTCCCAGTAGTTTGACGAATAAAAAGGGCTGGAATTTAATATATTTATCTTTAGAGTATACTTCCCTTCAGAATTATATTTCCCCTTAATGTTACAATTGCTTAAACCTTTCTTTTAGCTGTCTCAGAGACTGGTGGGCACCCTCTTAAGGACTGGTTCCATTGTCCCCCTTAGTAACAGGGGGCATCAGTCAGCAAGATGGGGTCAACTTCCCCCACAGTCTGTTGTGATGATGCAGATGAATACATCATTACCACCTTCTGCCCTTGCCCTGCCCCATTACCGCGAATGATGTTAAGGACTTGGACAGCCTTACCACCACATGAAGCAAGGGGTGGGATGACAATATAAGTTAAACGCAACTCTGTGTAACAATGTGCTTAACGAAAGTGAATGAAGAAGCAATCAGCCAAAAATAATTAGGTTATGCGACGCAAGTAAGGACTAAAAGGAGTTTGTACAATGCACAAATAGTGTTCAGTATAAATAGTGCAACAAAGTATAAAAGGACAGGAACACTCTATATAATTCACTGAAACCGGTCGACCAGATTTTAACAGGGATGTTCAGTCATTGGTCACCCATGACATAATCATAATGATGCATATATTTTAACACTCATATTTGACTTAAAAAACAGGAGCATTAAACATTTTTCCTTCTGTTTATACTCATAATCTGGGTATCTTTCTGTTCGTATTCTAGATTTTTTTGAAATAGTCTATTTCCCCTCAATATTTTTGTTTATGTTTTTTCAGCAGTAGCTCAAGGAGGGTCAGCCTCTTCCTCTATCCCCTCACACTAAACAGGTGGCTTACCACCTTGATCTAATGAAAGTCCATATTTGCAGGACAGTTAGCTTTTGGTTGGAGGGTCAGATAGGCCATTCAATAATGGCTTCTTGAACTTTATAAATATGACAGCTCTGCATTTCTTGTGTTCGAATAGTGACAGACAAGAGACAGAAAAGAAGAAGCGGGTGGAGGAAAAAAGAGAGAGAAAGAGAAGAAAAGGAAATAGAGAGTGGAACGGAGGAAGACAGGGAAAGAGAAAAGAGATGGGAAGAGAAAGAAAGAAAAAGGAAAGAGAAAGTGGACGAGATGGAGAGAAGGAAAAGGAGAGAAGTTTAGAGAGACACTACAAGGACGTTGATGACATCATTGGTAAGCACATGCTGTTAGACAAGGGAGAAGAAGACGTTATACGAAGGTGTACTGACAGTTTATACAGAAACAAATAAAAGCCCAGCCATGTGTTTTTTACTAATGGCAGAACATTTTCATACGGCCTGGGCCCTGCTGTCATTTCTGAAAGCTGCCCTGTTTTATAGAAGGGGGTTTTTAAGAGGCTAAGTTGCTGTACCTCTTATAAAATCTGTGTTTTATTGCTGTTTTTTCTTTTTTTGAAAATGAACTCAAAGTATTATGATGATTGACTTTTTAATATGCAACAATGGAATATGTTATAGTTCTGATTTATTAAATGTATGTGTTTGATGAATATTTTTATCCGAATAAACGTTTATAAGAGAGAGTTGGGGAAGGTATCTGCAAGAGGTAATGAGTGGGAAATATGGGAGAGATCCCCTTAGAATTTTAGACTTTGAAGACAGAGGATGAAGGAGAAGAAGAAACACCATCGGAAAACGAGGATGAAGAGGAGAGCGGGGAAGAGGAAGTGCCGCAGGCTCCGTATTCGAGCTCAAGAACCCCAGAATGAAATACACCATTTGTAAATAGTCTAACAGATTTACTAGGAGGCAAGAAGGTTTGTATGACTGACATGCCGAAAAAGACAAAGGGTGCAGCTTCACCCGCGAGCAGAACAATACTGACACAATTCCCATTATTACAGAAAGGTAGAGGACTAGCACAATATATACCTTGGCCACAGACAGATAAAAATAATCTGATTTGTAAATTATCATCACTCACAGCAGGTACGTGGATTCATGAGTTAAAGAGAGAAACTGCTGGCATGACTTTAGCAGTAGGCAACATAAAAAGCTTATTTGCTGCTATATCAGATGAGCAATCAGATGACATTTGGAAATGGGCAGGGTACCCAGGGGTGACAGCACAAAAGACCAAACATATGGTGCACCTTTTACTAATTGTCGAGTAGACGTTTGGAGAGCCCTCAGAATAGAATTCTGAGACACACCAGATATGAGTGTGATCATGACATGGAAAATGGGGCCAGACGAAGAGAAAAGGGAAAGTTGGGACAGAAATATACATATTTAATATTACATTTTATGTCAGGGAGAGAACCGAAAGAAGTACAAAGGTAGCTAAAGAAAATCATGAGGATTGAGGCAAATCCATGGCCCGAGCTACAATTGACCATTGTAGACTAAAACAAGAGAAAGACAGAAATAAGGTTGAGGAAAGAAAGATAGAAGAAGCAAAATTGGTGCAAAAGAAGCTGTCAAAATTGGCAATAGAAGGAGCTGTATTAACAATTGTTAGGGAAAACCATAGCATGCAGGAAACACAGCAGATGCAGTCAGGGTCAAATGGAAACTTTGCAGGAAGAGGGCAATATAATTATTACCCCCAGGGAAAAGGGTTTTCAGCTAGAAGCAAAGGGTTTGGATTTCCAGCACCACAGGCAGGAGGGTTTATTTAGAGGCAACCATGATTTAGAGGATTTCCAGCACAGTGCTGGACATACAGGAAACTGAAACACATTTCACAGGTTTGCAGAAGTAGGGGAGGAATGCAACAAAACTGGCAACCAATCGGCCAAGAGGGGGGGGGGGTCAATATACCCACTGCTGTATAGTGTTGTACCATCATACTATAACGCCCAAGACTACACAGAGTGTCAGCAAACACAGGCACCACAACAGGTGGTGCAATCTCAGATACATCAAGCACAGTTGCAACTGCAAGTACCACAGAATGCAAAAGTAAAATGGGACACAACCATATTGCCAACACCCAGAGTAGGGGGTGCAGCAGTGGTGGGAGGAAATCCCTTGACAAAAACAGGACTGAACATGTATCCACAATAGGAAACTCCACAGAGAGACTTGATGTATCCAATTCTGGTTACATGTCTTATTAAAGAATTAAGTAATAACGAATGAATCTATGACAAAACTAAAATAATGACAACAAATAAGGATTTATTTTTCTTTTTTGGGGGTCCTCCCAACCCACCTCAACTGCTTCCCCACAATATTTAACCCTTTATTTTTTAGTATAAATTCCATTTGTTATTTTTCATCATAAAAACTGTATACCTCCAATTGACGGATTACCCCAGACCCACAAGATGAACCAAGGTTTGGGGTGACTATAGGTGACAAGACCTTTTCCTTCTTGGTTGATACGGGGGAGATGAGATCCTCTGTTAGAGAGGGAAAATTCCCAATGTCAGGAATATGAATGGACGCACAAGGATTCTCTTGGGCTATGACAACGGTAACTTTTATAGACAAATTACCCATAACTATAGGGGAACACGAGATGGCTATGACATTCTTATATTCTTGAAACCTGGAGGTCCTTTAAGACGAGGTAACAGTATATGAGATGGATGGGGATGCAGATCTTACTCATACGTCAATAATCAGACCAACTCAGGAAGCTTGTCAAAAACACAACTGTTTTAATTACACTTTGTTAAAACAGGGAGTACAACGGACATCAACGAACACTGCACAGCATTTTCTCTCAAGAGTTCTCAAACATTTCATAAAAAAGCACTACTTTAAACTAAACATTCATCATCAGTGACATTATACTATGTGGCAAAATAAGAAAACCTATGGGGGTTTGTGATAGGCTTAAGGAGAACATCTAAATATACTTTCTATAAGAACGGGATTAGTGATTGGATGTCTAAAGGCAGGTGGACAACTAAGCCCACCCCAAGTGCAAGTCATCTTCCGTGTCAGACTAATACACAATGTTCTATTGGCTTCTCAAACTTCTGGAATATTCTACTCGCTAGCAGCACACAAGCTGGTACCCCAGGTTCTAGGGGTTTGGCCTAGTCATGCCTCCCCACTCAGTTAGCCCAACATCCATCATCACTCCTGCTGTCTGCCAGTCAATTAGTCTTGGAACTCGGCCTTGAGAAGGCTCACTGCGCCTGAGAATAAAAGGGAGTGAAGGCATGGCCTTATCTTCTAGTCTCGGTGTATCTCGCCCCAAAGTCTATTTTCATCTGACCAGAACCTGGCACTTCTAGTGTTTTCCATTACACTTCAAACAGGAGCTCAGCTCGCTTCTCACGTTCATTGTATCTTCTCGAGCAGATTACCAGGCTCTTGGTGGCCATGACTCTTGACACCGGGCCAGGTAAGCCTTCTCAAATCTTCCTTCGCTGTCAGCTGTTATATTCTGCTGTGCCACACTTTCAGCCCTTTCATTCAACGGGGCCAACTTTGCTGAAATGTGTCATGGAACATCCAAATCCTATACACATACACATATATATATATATATATATTGGCAGTACCACCTACAGTCTATTCACTACGTATAGCCAGCATTATGGTTACTTTGTCTACTTGCGTTACTGCAGCTGTACATTTGTAAAATGGCTTTGCATTTTCTTCAGTGCTTCTCTACACTAGCAATCTACATCGATCTCCCAAAATGTTGTTTATTTCGCTATTTCTTCATCAGATTCTATAAGGTCTATATCAGGGACATCATTTCACCAAAATGCCAGTGGTAGCAGAAGTGACATCTTATGACCCTTGACCCCTGATGACATCACAGGAAGTGATGTCATTAGACCCACCCCGAAGTGATATCGCGGGAAGCTATGGAACACGACCTTTCACCCGTTGACAAAACAGCGAGTGGCATCACAAAGCATTGTACACTACGAAAAATATGGTTATGATATCACTATAATGTGATGTACATTTCATACAGGAATGGATCACCATATGTATCATTAAGATCAGTGTGTATAGGCCCATATTACCAAATTACTGTGAATGCAAGAAGACGTCCATGACCAAATGATAATTATGTGTTATTATATAGCACTAACACTTAAGCCCTTTATATAGAAAAAATATACACCCAATTTTACCCAACCTGTGTTGGTACTCATTTATCAACCTCAGAAGGATGAAAGGCTGAGTTGAGGTGTTTAAGAACAGACTAAATTAGTGACTCACCTCTGAAGTGTGCCTGAAATAAACCTTTAATGAGTCTAGCAATTATTGTATAGAATTCCACAAAGACACATTATTTTGTATTCCTATTCTTTCTTATTTAGGGACACTGCTGAAAGTGTTAGACTTGTGGCACTCCTGTTCTTATTTGTTTTAATTTTTTAAGGGGCCTGAAAAAGAAAGCCAGCCACTCCAGAAGTAAAGAGCCACATGGCGCTGGCCACAGCCCAGGAGGCTTCATTACAAGGTCGCAGTTGTGGTCAGACCACACATCCTTTACGGGTCCCGCTAAGGGACCAGTGCGCTAATAGCAAGCCTGCTATTCACAGGCCTGTTATTAGCGCCTTCCCCATTCCCATTGAGCCCTATGGAGGCTCAAATGGGAATGGGGAATGGTTGGTTGAATGGGGACTTACCGGGTCTTCCCGGCTCGGAATGACCCGGTACGTCACCATTCAACCAGACCGGACCCAGACCCGGTTTGCGAGGCAGCCATGGCTACCGCTCAACTCGGAATGACCCCCATAGACTAACAAACATGACTGATGAAGACCTGTTTGAAGAGGATGACTCAGATGACAAGGTGATTTTTTATATTTGCCTTACATATCATCCTTTATTCAGGAATAGTTGGCAAAGTTACTGAGTGCATTGTGGACCAAAGGTCCTTGTGATGTTGGTTTATTAAAAGGAGTAGGAGCAGTAAGAATACAATTTAAGAAGAATGCCATTTTACCATGAGTAAAACAGTATCCCATGTCCAAGGAAGCTGACAAGGGTATCTATAACACAATTACTGCTATGGTGCGGCAGGGTATATTACTGCCTTAAGAATCACCATGCAACACGGCAGTGTACCCCATAAAGAAAAACAAGGGGTGTCTTGGAGAGTTATACAGGACTTGTGCCCTCTGAACAACATAGTTGAAGCTGAATTACCATTAGTGCCACATCTAGCAACAATATCATGTAATATACCACCTGCAGCCCAACATTTTACAGTGATTGATTTGTATTCCTTTCCATTCCCCTGCATGAAAATTCACAATATTTGACCATGTTTACCTATCGCGGGACCAGATTATAGCACAGTCACCTCCCACATGGGTACTGTGAGCCCCCCAGTGTTTTTAATCGAGAGCTGCAAATGGACTTGGGAAATGTCCAAACTGACAGCACGTTCATACAGTATGTGGATGACTTATTAGTTTGCAATGCAACACAGGAAGAGTGCAGGAGAGTCTCAGTGAAATTATTTACAGTTTTGGCTGAAAAAGGATATAAGGTAGACAAGGAGAAATTGCAATATTGTCAGCAAGAGGTATTGTACATAGCCCAGATAACTTCAATAGAAGGGTGGAAAGTGACACCTGAAAGAACAGAGATGATAAGGCACACAGCCAGCCCAAATACCGTGAAGGAGATTCAACAGTTTCTGGGACTTTACAATTATTACAAGGCATGGGCCTTTGACCACAGCACATATCTTAGGCTGCTTTTAGAAGGACTGAAAGAAGGGCAGAAAGAAAAGGGAGATATGGCATGGCCAGGTGATATGATAGATGCATTTGATGAATTGAAAAAAAAACAATTAGCACAACTCCCATGTTAGGGATACCAGATTACAATAAAAGTGTGTTGTTGTTCTCCCAATCAAAGGAGTTGTGGTGCTGGTTGTCCTCACACAGAGAACTTCACTGGGGCACAAACCACTGGCAAACTATAGTGGTATCTATGTTATCCACATCAATGAGAGGCAATTACCCATGTGATCAAGCCTGGGCTGTATCATTTGAGAAGTCAACAAATATTACAATTGACTGTTCAGTTACAGTATATGTAGAACATGATCTTTCTGCCCTCATTGAAAAGCCCAAAAGCACATACACTACACAGGGAGCATCAGGTAACAAGGTCATAATCTTATTTCCATTGATCAAAATTGTTAGGTGTCACACAGTGAACCTGGCAAGTTCCATAGCAGAACCAGAGTTTGGGATGACGAGTGAACAAGATGAAGCATGGCAAGAAGTATAACAGAAAGCTCTTGATATGCTGAGCTGAAGGAAAATCTCACGATTTGTCCCTTCTCTCCTTCTAAACCTTCCAGCCATCACCTCTTTGTTTTGCTTTGTCACCCCGAGTGGGACGGGTATGCCCAGATGTGGGTCCCTTGCCTGCTGGGCCTAAAGATCCAAGCTACTCTTCACTGATGACGCCCAACAAGGCCGTAACATGTCTGGGGATGCTTGATGTTTCTAGAAGTTCAGGCTGGACTGCCCCTTTGAGGGTGGGGACAAGCCTGATTTGCATATGCTTGTTTCCCTTTCTGTAATGGCTGGCTTGGCAGGTGACGAACGATGATCTGGAGGGTTGCAAATAGCAATTGCCAGAGGTTTAAGATTAAATCTAAATCTTACAGCAATCACCTCATTGTTTTGCTCCTCTGATAATTTTCAACGGGAATATGGTTATTTGGGACAAATTGTGGTTTTAAGAAAGATTGGGGCACTTTACTGCGTGTCTGTTCTTTATTTTAGAGAGTGGGTTGCCGTTTAGGACCCGGAACTGGGAATAATTGTCGTCAATAGAGATGTTCGTGGTGATTGGCTGATTGGGTGTGTTTGTGCAGCCAGACTATGTTCCAGGCGGGTTATTGTCATTAATCAGAGTAATTATTCTACACCTTAAAGACCTACTTTTTGACATTTTGATGTATTTCTGTGAGCAACACATATTTCCAGATTTCAGAGGGGAACGAGATTTAATGCTTTGCCACCTGAGCTGAGAAAGATGGCTTCCATGTTAATTTCAATTGTTTTTTCAGGTAGACTATCATCTCTTCCACTGACTGAAACATAAACTTTATTTAGGCTGACATTGACCACTGCTGAGATGTTCTTTCCCAAGCGATTAGTCATATTGTTTGAGGCCATAAATCAACAGTAGTACCACATTATGCACAATCCAGCTGTTGACATCATAGGTAAGCCTCAACAGAGCGTTTTGCAGAACCCGAAGCGGAGTTGAGTGCGGCCCCTGTGACTACTGTCCTGCACAAATTGAACTATGCAGGCATCACACTTCTCAGCAGTGGAAACGGACACAGTCAGCTTTCGATGAATCGATGAATGTTGCAACTCACACTTATCACCAAATTCTTGAGTGCATTTGCACCGGGATGGTGCCCCTCAGCCCATCGGATGGCTGAGAGTGTGGCCCTTACCTGTTGGTAAGGGCCACACAGTGGATCAATGCACTCCCTGCTCTGCCTTACCTCCTCTGCTTCGATGGCTACCCCAATGATCTCACCTACAATCCTCTGCTCCACTTGCCCCACTTCCCAAACATTATGCTACAGTGTTTTTTCTTTTTAATAGCCTTTATTTTCGAGTTTTGAAACTGAGAACAAATCTAAGAATTAAATAAAAGTATATATTACAGGACGTGCCCCTTAGCGGCGCTGGTTCTTTTTTAAATTGTTGCCACGTGCATAGCATTCACTCTTCATACCTTCAGACTGCAGCGTTTCCCATTTGCTTATGTGTTTTCCCTTTCTTTTCTGGACGACCATACAAACCCTATGTTGGCCCACTGCCACTTTATTTAAACCGCATAAACCACGCATAGTTCAAACAGCAATCAAAGTGCTTCCTGTCGCTTGTCGACACTTAAGTACCTCCCACATTTCTGAATGAACCAAGACGTATCCAACCCCATGATCCCTGAATGCCAGGTAAATAAGAATTAGTCCTCCTTAGGCAACACTGGTTCCATGAAAGAAGAGATTACTTTTTTCAGCCATTTGAATACCATGGATTATAAGGGACTGGTCTCCAGGGATTTAGATCCTTTCCCTGCGCTTACATTCTGGGCGCACAGCCAATCCTATAGCATCCAAGCTTCACCGCATCTATGCTTGCGTCATTTCTTCTCAGCCACCGATCTGCTTGTTATTTTTTAGTTAAAATATTCATCAAATATGTCTTCCTACTGAGTCACTCCCACTTCTGTAATAACGTGCAGTTTGTATCCCCTTGAATGGTCTTCGACTTATCAATCCAAGAGGGATGAATGGTTGAGTGAGCATTGCTGCGAATCAGACATGTGACAGCCGGGTGTACACAGATCTCTAAAGCAAGCACTTAACTCAATAAGCTTCCTTACTAGGCAAGTGCATATCAAGGTGACCATGGGACTTGTCCACCCACATTTCTATTCATCATTTACAATTCTTACCTATTCAAGGGTCCTTATGCACCCTTGGTTTCACTCTGACCTCATGTCACCTACGCCTGGGGAGAAGTTAGGTAAGCCCACTTCTGTGTGTGGTATGAGTCATGTAGTCTAAACCCGAATTTTCTCCTACCTTAGCCACTGCAGTGTGAACCCAGAAGGAATAGTGTTTAGTGTACACAGCACATGGCAAAACATGATTAAATAGACACAATTGAGTAAGAGACGCCGTTAATGCAGTAGAGTTAACAAGTTCCTTTTAAAATCTGCAAGGAACTTTATAATTCTACTGCAGTCTCCCCCTCTCTTCCTCCCTCCAAGGCCCTCTTCACTGCACTGGCCTCTCACCTCTAAAAAACTCTGGACATCCTGTCGTCTCTGTCTTCTGCCCCCTTCTCTTGTATCCTTTGGTCCACCTCTTCCCTCATCCTCTCCTCCTCCTCTCCCATTGCACCAGATGTGTTCTCTAGAGTTGCCTGCTCTATGAAAGTCTCCTCTAAGCAGATGCTCCCCTGCTCCTACAGAACCATCAAGGACAACATCACAAATCTTGCCCTAGCCTTTGTTGACCTCTGCAACCATTCCTTCGCGAACGGCTCCTTTCCACAACCCCTTAAGCACTCTTTGCACCCTCTTCTAAAAAAAACATCTGCAGACCCTTCCTTCTTGGCTAACTATCGCCCTATCTCTAGCACCCTTTTTTGAGAAAATTCATGGAGAAGCTGGTCATCCCCAAACTGACCCTGCACACCAAATTGGCTGGCTGCCTCCAAGACCACCAGTCTGATTTCACTGATTTCAGGGCATCCAGAGGCATAGACCACTCTCCTGAACACCAGTGAAGACCTGTACTCAAACACACCCTCTGTTCTGATCCGCCTGGATCTTTCCCCCTTTCTTCCTTTCTTCCCCCTTTGACACAGTCAATCAGTCCATCCTCATAAACTGTCTCCATAATACCCTAGGCATCACAGACCAGGCACTGGCGTAGCTGACCACCTTCCTTTCAAACAGACCCTCACAAGTGCAAATGGGTCCTTTTCTCTCCTCCACCTCACTCTCTACCTGTGGCATTCCTCAGGTGCTCTATCCTATCGCCATGGCTCTTCAACATCTACCTGGCGCGTGTGGCCTACTTGATCTCCACATTCTCCACTCATTTACAGTGTTACAGAGATGACACACAGCTCTCCTTCGAACTGGCATCCTCTACCTCCTCCCACTCCTCTCTCAAACTGGACTGCCTGACTGCTATTCAGGCATGGTGCTCTGCCAAGGATCTCTGCCTTAATGCCAGTAAGACAAAGATCCTTCTCATTGGTACACCTGCTCCTTACTTCCTCCCCAGTCCCTGGCCTACCTCCTTGGGTCCCCTCTCCTCACCCACATGATAGGCAAAAAAACCTTTGGGTCACCTTTGACTCCTCTCTCTCTCTCTTTCTCTCCACACACCACGGATCTCACCAAGAAGTCCAACTTATAGCTCTACCTCCTCAGGGACATTGTTCCTTTCCTCACCTTACCCCAGAAGCTCAATGTTCCCAGAGCCCTGGATCTCTCTAGGCTGGACTAAAGCAAACAGCCTCTTCCTCAATCTGCCCCTTTCCTTGTTCGCCTCTTCAACTAATCCAGAACAGGAATGCAAGATTTATCCTTGGCCTCAAGCCCAGTGACTGCATCTCTCCAGCCCTAAAATCTCCCCACTGGCTCCCGGTGACCGCAAGGCTCAAATTCAAGACACTTTGCATCATCCAAAAGGTTATCTGGGGCCTGGCACCTCCCTAAATACCTCCCTGCCAGAGTCATTCGGTCCTCTGGCTCCAACTCTATGCAGGCCAAACGTTTCTCCTAGCAGAGAGTGGGAGGTAGATCCCTTACCTCGGCTTGTTCCTCTGTCTGGAACAACGTCCCTGCCCCCCTCAGATTTGAGCCGGTTCTTCTTAAGTTCCAGGAACCTCTCAAGACTTTCCTTTTCTCCACTTCCTTCCCTACACCCTCCAGTGCTAACGTTCCTTTTGCCACTGCGACTGGGGCCTTGTCGCTTCAGAGTTATACAGGGGCCATACCATCCACCTACTAGTCCCTCCAGCATCCCTTGCCAGCACGGCCCTCGGGTTCCCTTCCCCAGACTAGCCATAACCTGGTCCACACTGTACTCCGCACTTACCTTCCCTTCGCTTTCCCTTTTTCCTCGATACTTGCCTTCTTGGCTCCCCCAACACTTGCCTTCTTGCCCCCCCAGGACTTCCTTTCCCCCTCCCTTCTGGCACCCCGCTCCTGCACTTCTCCCTCTAGCCTCCTGCACTTACAAACTTGTTCTTGCACCTGTACGGTAGGATTGTCAAAAGTGCAATATAACCATTTTCTTTTGTCCTTCCTATGTTCCCCTCCCCCAATTTGTCTTTTATCGGCTGGAAACACTTGTGTATAGGCGCCATACAAATGTCCAATAAAATAAAATTAAAATTAAAAATCACATGTTTCCTTTCCTAGTCAATTTTGCTGAGAGAAAGAAAGCAATAGAGGTGGAGAATCGCTAGAAGCACACAGATGGAGATGGCAGAATTATGCCCACATTTCATTTGAAAGTGTACAGAAAAGTAAAAAGAGAGACAGGGATGAAGAAAGAAGTAACGAGGATCAGCCCACATTATAATCAAGCTTTGGCAAAGACAATATGTTTTGATATCATATGTCAAATGCAGCCTTAAGTACCCCAATAAGCCCATCATGTGCCTGGCATGATCACCGTATGCTAAGGTATAGGCTCTCAGTTGGTACCAATATGTCAACTGCCTCAAATTCCCAAAATATTGTCATTGTATGCCAGCTAAATAATCATATGAAATGTATAGTGCTGGGGGTGCTACCATAATATGCCAAGTGCAGACTACAATCCCCAGTTTGTGCAGCGGAATGATGACAACTGTAAAAGATGCCCAATGGATGGGCAGGCTGTTCCTCCCCTGCAAGAGCCACAAAAGAATTGTGTACTTGGCGATTGACGATTATTTTCAATTGTTCACATTAAGAGCCTGAAATATTAAGAAAAACAGATACTATACCAAGAGGCCGATTGATTTACAACAGCCACTTGACCCATGAGTATCAACTGGATCTTATTTTTTCCTAAAAGTGGAGTAAAATGAATGTTTCTGCAATTCATACTTTTTCGCATCAAAATATGGGTAGATAAATTGTACAAAATGGTTGCATATTTCATTTGCATCAGGTAATTGAAGCCATGCATACAGCTGCATCGCCTCGCAATTTGCGATGCAAAACCAGAGTTGCTAATGACCATTGATGGCAATTAGCGTCCTTTCGTCAAAGAAAATGCAGCTCATTCTGTCGCCTCCTCCCACCTCTTTCCTTCAGTCCAAGCTAGTTAAGTAGTTACGCCAGGGATGAAAGGGATGTGTTGGTGAAAAGTGCAACAGTAATCAATGGCCACAAAACGAAAGTTATTTTATGGGATTGTGCCCATCATTACCGTAGAGGTCCTTGGAGCCTGAACTGAAACATTCCAGTGAATATGCTAGCTTTTTTTCAAGAAAGAGAGGAAAAGTCTTCCCCAGGCACACAAAAGTTGTTTCTTTATATATACACTAGCTGGGGTGTCCTGATCGAGTGGTATCTCGTACTCTGGAGGATGTTGCTCTTGTCCTCTGAAATTAAAGTTTAAATCTGGATGCTTTACTAAAATGTCTTTATAAAGGTACAATATATGGGCAAGCAGTGGAGGAAACATTTGAAAGGTACCATGGGTTCCGGTTAGATGGACCAAGGTTTTCCAAAACAGAGGAGGTGGTTATGCCCGAAAGGGTTGTGATAACTGGATTGTGTTTTCATGGAAGATCTGAAGACTTGTAGCTTAGTACATAATGGGTCTCATTCCGAGTTTGGAGGCAGCCATGGTGCCAATAGCACCATGGCTGCCTCCAAACTCGGGTCTGGGTCCGTGGTGTCGGAATGGGGACTTACCGGGACATTCCGACCTATGCGGACCCAGTAAATCCCCATTTCGAAAACCATTCCCCATTCCCATTGAGTCCCTATAGGGCTCAATGGGAATGGGGAAGGAGATAATAATGGGCCCGCAAATTGCGGGACCGTTATTAGCTCCATGGTCCCTTAACGGGTCCCGCTAAGACAGGCTGGTAAAACCAGCCGGTCCTGGTGGAACTCGCTAAGAGACCTCGTAATAGGGCGGTAGGGGGTTAACGCCACCGGCATCCTTACCAGTGCCGTTAACCCCCTACCGCCAGGGTCGGAATGACCCCCAATGAAATGTTGGCTACAGGAGGGACTGGAGAGAGCGTGATCAGGCAATCCTGGAAGTTTGGCAGCTTAATTGCCTGATGATCTCTATGCGTTACTCCCTGTATCAGACTCCAGAATATTAATTCTGAGCTGCTAATCCAAGTGTGTCCAAGACAAGGATATGCTGTGAATAAAGGTGAATTTTGTTGGGGATAGTATGGTAAGGGAATTGGGTGGTAAAATTAGTAAAATAAAATTGAAAAGGCCAGACACGTTGCTGTTAAATAGGTTATTAATAAGTGTTTGTTCCATGTCATTCTGGACCATATTTTAGTTCATGGTGAGACAGCGTGGTTCCATTCTTGGTAGGAGGCTATCAATGTATAGACATCTATAGTGAGAAAATATACCATGAGCGCCCTATGCAGGCTAGGCTTCAGATGCCTATCCTTCTGTATGCAGTTAGAGACTGGCACCCTTTTGTGTGAAATGTGTTATTTATTTATTTATTTTATTTATTTATTTTTTACATTTGTAAAGCGCCTAAGCTCGGGGGCATCAGAGCACTGTTCAGATAACCAGTTGCACATATAATCGCTTGAGGCAGGATTAATCACTCTAGAGTCCAAAGCATGGCAGTGTCATGAATCAAGAGCTTGGGTGAAGAGCAGGGTTTTCAAGTCTCGGCGGAAAAGGCTAGTAGGATTTCTCTGCTCTGATGGGGCTGTGGGGAGGTAGGGCATTCCAGTGCTTTGCTGCAAGTGTAGGGAAGCTCTATCACCTCCTTTTGTTGCTCTGTTGAGGGGTGCTCGGAGGGCATTGATCTGACATGATGCGATGTGGCATTTATAACGCGCCTGTACACATGTTTCTAGGCATAACAAGACAAGGCCGGGGAAACAAGGGAGGACAAAATAGTGATCTTACTAGGCCTTGTGTCAGTCAGATTGCGCAAGTGTGGGGAAGAGGGAAGGGGAGAAGTGCCAGCGGGGAGGGGAAGGGGGAAGTGAAGTTAACGCACAAGTGCAGCCAGTGGGTAGCTCATAAGTGCAGAGAGAAGGGACTGTAGGGTTGCAGATACAGACCCTTAAGTGCTGTGGACCCCGAAAGCAGTGCTAGGGCAACTGGACATGCAGGAGCCTGGGCCCGAGTTCAGAGGGTGATCAGGTGACCAGTGTTCTAAATTATCTGTATTTTGTTGATGTTTTGCTTTGATGTTCGAGCATATAGGACATAGCAGTAATCTAGTCTAGCTCCGGTGTTTTCTCTGGCTATGGTGAGGCAGCATGTAGGCGAGAGAAATTATCTAGCTGTGTTGATGAGTTTTCTTTTGTATGCAGCTGAGGAGGCGATTGCATTCACTTGTCTGGTGAAGGATAGTGAGAATCCAGATAGACGCCTAGGGTTTTGATGGATGGTGAGACGGGAATGTTGATACCATCCATGGTGAAGGCTGAGAATTGTGAGTTGAGTTTGACATAGCTGGTGATCCTTCCAGAAGAATATCTTTCTTGTCGCCATTGAGGCAAAGGTGGTTCGTGGCCATCCAAGCTTTGATAGTGGAGAAGATGTTGTTGATATTGAGGGAGTCTGTGTCATAGATGCCTGACAATGGGAAGAGAATTCGAGTGTCATCAGCATAGTTGGTGTATGCTATGATGATGGAATCTAGGAGGTTGAAGTGGGTATTAGTACATATATTCTGGAGGGATGGGGAAATGCATGAGCCTTGGGGAACTCCACAGGGAATGGGAATGAGGGAGCATTAGCGGTGTCTGAGAAGACTCTCATAGATCTGTCTTCTAGGAATGACGCTACCCATGCTGTGGCTTCATCTGAGAAGTTGGTGCAGGATATGAGATGATTGCAGAGGGTTTTGTGGTTTATCAAAGGCGGCTGAGAGGTCCAGTTGGTTTAGCTTTTCTGGGCCGGAGGGTGGTACTGAGTTAATTGCATTGGTCATAGTGTCTGAGTAGATATTAGCAAGGGTATAAAGGTCTGTTGAGCTGATTTCCTCAACTATTAGACATGTGACCAGGGGTGAGATGAACTCTTTGGAGATCTTACAAGTGCTGCGTGAGAGGTTAGGGGGCAGCGTAAGGGTGGGTGGCAGCAGGTTGTTTGAGGGCATGGTGAATTGTACAATGTGGTGGTCAGACCAGAGGCAGGGCAAGTTGGTTGTGATGGAGATCTGACAGTTTAGATCTGCTACCCAGTCAACGGTTCTACCCTTGATGTGGGTTCGGGTTCAGATCCATTGCATGAATCCCAGATCGGAGAGGGTGTTGGCGATTGCAGCTGCACTAGGGTCTGCTGGGTTATAGAGGCCTAGGTTGAGGTCCCTGAGTAGTAAGGCCTGAGAGGTGGATTTCAGGTTTTCCTCTATTGTGAGGCTGAGGTCTTCCTGGAGTGTCACTGTCTGGCCTGGTGGTCGGTAGATGATGTAGATAGTTATAGAGTCTGTGAGGATGTAGTAAGCTTAGTTGTGAGGAGTTTGTAGTTAATTATGCATGTCTTTAGCTCAGGGGCGCCAGACTTTAACCTTTCACACCAGCAGTGTGCAATTGTTGTGAGCCTAGGTGTGTTGAACACATGCACAAAGGAAGTGGTGGGCAAAATTGCCCTCTACTTGCTCCCTTGACCCCATGTGGCCCTGGACGGTCAATGTTCTATAGACAGGAGAGCTGGGAGGGACTATAGGCACTTTTAAATGAGGGTGGGCAGGGCTGTCACAGGGTTTTGTGAGGTACGGGCAAAACGTTTGGTGAGGACCACTTAGTATTTTTTGCCTTGGACCACCAACGCAACCAGCTGGAGACTTGAGGAGTCCTCCTTTCATTGTATGTATTAAAGAAGCCACATTTGATGTATTATAACTGAAAATAAAAGAAGACAAGGCATGTATTTCTGCTTGAGACAGATTTAGTCCTAGGTTTTGTATTATATGCATATATAAATTTGCACATTTTACATTTTAAAAGGGACTTATCTAAGTAACTTCATATTAAAACTCCATGTACTTGACTTATGTTTTAAAGATTAGACCAAACAGTGTGCATCTGATCAGGGGTGTGTCTCCAGAGTTGTTCCCTCTCTTCATCCACTGTGTTCAGGTTCCACTCAACAAAAATAATTGTGATGAGAAGGGTGTTGAGAATGCTCCTACGCCTCCCTTTTTACTATTTCTGATCTATTGGCCTTGAACCACATCGGGCATTCCTACAGAGAAATGTAGACACACAAAATATCCTTTATGCAGACAAAAGACTCTAAAAAATACCATGCATGCACAGGACCATTTTATGGGTTTTTGGCTCAAACACATTTGGGGCTGCTCACAAACCAAAAAGGATTAAGGAATCCTACAATCTTTGTTGGCCCGCTCCTCTCAAGCAAATCACAGTCCAAAGCTTGACATTTCCACTGGCAATCATCAGAATATGCATGGGATCTCCTTTGGAGACCCAAGCCCCCTTTATCTGTGATACTCTGATTAAGCAAGCGCTGTTTCAAGGGAAACATGAGTAGCCCACTGGAGGGTGTGTTCTATTATGGGCACAAGCCTCATTTCAACAATAACAGCCAAGAAGATTTACCACCTGTAGTATGCATGCAAAACACAGCTCCGTAGCTACATGAAAAAGGTACATATGCCCAAGCAGAACTCAGACTGGCAGCCTCACAGAATGTACAAGTGCGCAAGCATGGATACAGGTGACAGATTAGAAGCAATGAGGAAGGTGCACATATCACAGCACAGCATCAGCCGTGGATACAGGTTATAAGTTACCAGGAAGGCGCATGTATCTGAACATAGTTTGGGAATAGAAGGGGCCCCTGGTTTTCAAGTGCTGCTGCCGTGAGGACGCCAAGAAACAAATGACTTTGTGGTGTGCACTAGATCAATGGTCACTTCAATAATATATGAAACCCTACACTACAACCAGTTAAACCACGAGTGAGGCTTGTTTGAAAAATCTTCCTCTGAGAACTAAATCAATCTAAATGACTGACAATTCTGAAATATTTAAGGCATGGAATTTATAACTGGTTAGGCACTGAGATTTAGGGCCTGATTCATGGAACGTTTTCCTAATGGATTACGCCATTATAAGACACTTCCATGAATCAGGCCTTAAATGTGTTGGCCAGGATCACACACAAACTTTTGTGAAGTGGTTAAGCTGGGATTTGAACCCAGCTCATTGACTCCATTATTCCTCAGTTCTTGTCATACGGCAAGATTCAATTATTAGTGAATGTTTGAAGTCCATGTACTTGAAGTCCATGAACTAAATTAATACCGTTTTTTGTAGACCTTTCATGGTGTTCAAATCATATTCTAAACCAACATGACAGTATGTTTAAAACATCATTTTAGAGTCGTATCATGCAGTAGGAGCATATTCATGGTCTTATTTCTCCATGGAACCTCACATGGATACATGGATACACCCAAGAAAAGCAACTGTGTGGTAAGGCCATGTGCCCATAGGCATTGTTTGGCACAGGCTCGCACTTTGCTATTCATGACATGAAGAAGAACATTTGACATTCTAGAAAAAAGCAGAGTTGGTGTCATATGAGCTCACCAGAGGCCTATAGCATTTAGCCAACTTCCTCCTGTCTAGGACCCATTCTACTCAAATAGGCTATTTGAATGTAGAGTGCAGGCAATGGGATAAAGAATGGAAACAGAATGTGGGAAGGCAAACCTTTTCACCAATGATAGTGCAGTACTATATTATTAATGACGATGAGCTGTCTAGGCTCACTGTATTGTCTGGTGGTGAAACCACCACTCAGCAGTTTCACCCGACATATTGGTCTCAGCACGTTGGATTACTGTTTCCAATTTGACTACCTAATCGCATCTCTCAACCAATGCCTTATGCTCTTCATTAGGGATGGCAAATAGACATGTGCCGTAGTGATACTCTTAGCATTTGAAACTGGTGTTTTATCTTGGAGGAATGTTCTTTTGTAGACTAGTCAGTGTTACTGTCAACAGCGTTTATATACACAAATAACCTCAAAGAGAGTAAAGGTTGATTTGGCCTTGCCAAGATTGGGTACTGTTGTACAGCATATGACTACAGATCTCTGCAACAAGTGCTTAACACACTGAGCTATCTTCTTAACCATGGTGTCACACAAAGCTATCCATGAGCCTTTCAACTTTGACCATAGCATGGGAACTATGTTATTACGTATGATCAATACATTCAAAAGAAAGATGATAAATCTATACAGGCTGCGCTTTAGTGAATGGACAAACAGGAGGAAACACAAGGAACTTGGAGTGCATTACATGCTCGAGGAGTTTGGTTGAATTTAGTTGCCATACTCTCATCTGCACACAAAACATCATCATGACTTGTTTAAGTCTTGTAAAACGTCATTGGATGTGACAGCCAGTTGCAGGCCTCTCCAAGGGTGGAGCATCTCTGCTTATTCAGTCAAATGCTCTTATGGCTAGCCTGATCTCAGTGTGCAGAGTTAAGCTGAGGGGGTCACGATGGTAGCTGCCTTTAATTGCATCCCTAATGTAGTCAACAATCACCCTACTGCTAATGAACACCAGCCTGATGACCCCTACGCCCTCCCCAGTAAACGTGTTTTTTTTGTGACAGGTCTGTGGGAAGGCACCTGCCCAACCCTGCGAGGCCTGGGACAGTTTGACCCTCTGGGGCTCTCTCGCGGCAGCCCAGGGGCGGGAATTGAGCTGTGGCTCCTCTGAGAGCAACATTCTGGAACAGGCTTCCTGGGAGGGCAGGGGGGATGCTGGAAGCTTTCCTTGCACAGTTATAGTGTTGTGGGACGAATGCTTCCCCTTGGGATGCATGAGGCTGAGCTATTCTGGGAGTTGAGCGGCACAGTCCAGCCACGTGCGTCAGCGTGTACGAGGCTGGCCAAAGGTCATCGTGTCCATGCGTTTATGTCAAATGTTGATTGCTGAGGTGACTCTTCAAAAGTCTGCTTGGGCCAAACGTCAAACAGATTTGGCGTCTGACTTAATTTTCCAAGTATTATATCAATAGGGCCGCAGAAAAATGTTAGGTCATATGAAATTGGGTTCACTTTGGACCAACTCGTGTTAATATGTGCCACAGGTAAAATACCCCCAGTGCTAATTAATACCTCAGGACAAACACACATTTTTGCCAGCCTTCACAAATGAATACATTTTGTTGAGATTCATGTTTTGTTATGTTATGTTATGTTATGAAAATGCATAAAGCGCACGGTCACCCAAAGGTATCATGGTGCTGCGAGGGAGGAAAAAACAGCTAGGCGGTCCCATTTAAAACAAATAGGTCTTCAGGGCTTTTCTAAAAACAAGATGATTAAGCACATTTTTAATGGCTGCAGCAGGTCATTCCACAGTTGAGCTGCGGCCACAGAGAAAGCCTGACCGCCAGCGCAAGATCAACGAATGGGCAGCACACAAAGCAGGCCAGCAGAGGCAGATCATAGTGTACAATTAGGGGAGTAGCGGATGAATTTGGCCCGCAGATATTCCGCTCCTAAATCATGCAAAGCCCGATGGACCAAGCAAAGTGCCTTAAACTTTATACGCTGGACCACAGGCCACCAATGACGGGAGCGGAGGACTGGCGAGATGTGGGCCCCATAAAGGGAGCCAGTCACCACTTGTGCAGTAAGATTCTGTAGGTGCTGTAGCCGTTGGACGAGGCCTTCAGGCTGGGCCAAATATAGTGAGTTACAATAGTCCAACCGGCTCACGGCCAGCGCCGCTACAATCCTGCGGCCTCAGGTTCAGAGGCACGAAGGGGAGTACTTTTCGCAGTATTCTAAGATGCTAATGACCGGTTTAGCATACGGCGGACACCTGGGCATCCATAGTAAGAGTGGAAGAGATTACCAATCCTAAACTGTTGACTGTAGCAACCTGAACAGGGAGCGGGCCGAGAGAAGACAGCCAGAAAGAAGACACCCAAAGTGCAGGATTAGGAGGAGAACCTACCACCAGCACCCCTGTCTTGTCGCCATTTAGCTTCAGCCAATTGTGGTTCATCCATTTTCCCACGGCAGACAGGCACCGATGCAGGCACAATGACATCTCAGCCTGATCCAGATCTAATAGAATGAGGATCTGAGTGTCATAGCACCTGAGACAGAAGGAGCGGTTGAGACACACCAATGGCCAAATATAGATGTTAAAAAGGATGGGAGACAAGGCGTAGCCTTGAGGAACCCCACAACCAAGAGTACAGGAACATGAAAGGAAAGGAGGCAGAGAGAGTATTTTAGTTCTGTCTGCCAAAAAAGAGGTAATCCAAGCCAGTACCTGGCCAGAGATTGAATACAATACCATCAACAAGTGTGGCATTTGACCTTTCTATTAAACACATATTTTGCCTGCCCAAAATCTCGTACAGTTAAATATCATGCAAGACTCCACTTCGTAAAACAACTCAGACAGACAGCCCACATGTAATAAACAAAAGTCAAATGTCAGTGAGAAATAAGTACTTTCATCTTCAATAGATATTGCATCAATTGCATACATGCACCGTGTTCCATTGAATGAAAAAACGATCTATTAAACACAATGTGGTGCTAGTATAATGTGGAAACTGAGCAGGAGAGGCATCTTGGTATCTCCCAATATGGGGGTCAGCATTGAGAGGAATTAAATACACTGTTCGATTCATAGCTAGGTCTATACTCCTGGTGGGATAACCAGCTCAATGCCATAATCTTCCAGGCCCATTCCTAGTGGATCACGGGTACCCGATCCAGCAGTGAAATCGAGTCCTGAAATACAAGCGTAGGGTGCAAATGTCTCTTTTTTGCATGCACTCGCAACAGCTTCCTCATAGCTGCCCACCTTCAAGGTAAAGATACATGTTGAACACATTCAAACATACACTAACCTTTTGGAAAGGTAGAGTTCCATGCACGTGGACCCCTTTGGTTGAACGTCTATGTGACTGACAGTGACGAGGGTGGCGTGAGGGGGTCTGTTTAAAGTAAAACTGGGGTGGTACCACATGTGCACAACCATTCGAATCTTGATTTCCTTTGCATATATATGAGCACATATATGTTCCATGATCCTAAAGCATGCATTTCAAAAAATTGCTGAATCTTGATTGTTTGGAACAGTTTCATATACAGCATCCCACTAGAAAGACTCAGGTGAGTTCTGTGCTCCTAAAGAGGGGGCACATGTAGTCCTAAATGATTAGCTCCAGATTCCATGTATCCCTCTGACTTCGGTACGTTCTTGGTTAGTTCTCTCAGTGCCTCCACCCACCACCCCCCACCCACTAACTAAATCACATGCAATCACCTTCTCCATGTCCTGGGCCAATGTTATCTTCCAAACATCCACGTTTCCATGTGGTTTTATAAACTCCAAATTCTTCCAGTTCCGCAAATGTATACATTCTGTTAATGTTCAACTATGTCATTTCACACGCGGCTTGGTCAATGTGAGGGCCTTTCCTACAACACGCGGCTTGGTCTGTGTGAGGGCTCCTTCTATCACACGCGGCTTGGTCAATGTGAGGGCCTCTCCCATCACACGTGGCTTGGTCATTGCGAGGGCCCCTCCTATCACACACGGCGTGGTCAGTGTGAGGGCTCCTTCTATCACACGCGGCTTGGTCAATGTGAGGGCCTCTCCTATCACACGTGGCTTGGTCATTGCGAGGGCCCCTCCTATCACACACGGCTTGGTCAGTGTGAAGGCTCCTTCTATCACACGCGGCTTGGTCAATGTGAGGGCCTCTCCAGTAGACTATGCTCCGGTTATATGTATTAAGGAGCTGCATTTAGATACGTGTACACTAAAGTGTAGGTCTTTTTGGTTTCGTGGTTTTACATCTCACTGAACTTTCGTTTTTTCTTAATCCCAGCTCCAGATTATAGATGCACTTACTGGTGTTTCTGTGGCCAAGAGGTGAGAAAGACGGTGTAGAGGGCCCTGAGAAACATCTGTGCACCGAAACTGAACAAAGTTTGGAAAAACGCTATAGGTAGTTGTATTATAGTTGTATACATTTTCATAAGTACATAAGATGTGTAGTATTTAGTCACTGTTAAATGAAGTGATGATCTCCATTGTACATCATTTTCACACATTTGAAAACGTTAAATAGGAGATCCCCTTTCCCAGGTTCTTTCCCTGGGTGGGTCAAGTTACTGATCTTGTACACTTTCATGACTACAATTATTAACTCAAACACTTCTTAAATGCTTTTCTCCATGACTCTTGAACCACAGAAAAATCCACCACAACATAATGGGGCAGTAGATGGACCTAATCAGATTTATTGAAATAGAAATCATCTAATCATCAGAACATACATTAATACAGTTTTCTTTTGAGACCGAAAAGCAGGAGATTGACTTTGAAGAGGAGGCTGTAAAAGAAGAACAGTGACTTGCAGATGAAGGATCAAAGAGGCCAAGCCCATGTAGAATCCAGAACATACTATATTAGGAAAGAACTAACCATCACCTGTTCTCAGGTGAGCCTCTTCATCACCTCTCTTTCCTTCCTAGATCTGCAGCTTCATCTAAGTCTTCTCACAGGCTACTGCCTCCTGTCGAGCTTGTCCTTCCAGCAGTGGGTTTGCCATGGGATGGCTTCCTATTGCACTTGAACAGATGTGGGTTTAGTAGTGTCAGTGCTGGGGTACTCTTTAACTTCTGTTGCTTTGTTTTAGTTCCTCCCCAGCTGTGTCTTTGTTGGGAAAATGTTTTTCTTGCTATGCTCTTTGAGGCATCAAATTAATTCCCCTAGGGCAGAACTCCTTGCGCCTCCCGCAGAGGCTGGACATGCAATAATGTTCTAGATCAAACACTGATGAGGAAATAAAGGAATGAGGAGTACTGTTCACATTCACACAACTGAGCTAAATCCTGAGCCCTGTAGTATCTCGTGAACCAGTGAAACCAGTGAAAAGAGTAAACATTTTACATCAGCTGCATAAAGCATATATTACGTCATGGTTTCTATTAGCAAACAAACTTTGTATAAACACATGCCCATAAATACCTTGCACCACAATAATGGCAAAATGATATGTGATTGTTTGTTTTTAAAATAAAAAGTAGCACAACAATTATTCCAACTTGAAAAAACAGTTCTAAACCAACCAGCTAGCAGACACAGCTTTGCTACTTGTCATACATTTCTTTGAAAAACTTTGAATACCATTCACATGCTGTTACTTTTAATCACTGCCACATGCTTCCTGTGATGCATGCCAGCATTTCCATTAGGTCTTGCATGTGCTGTGTGAGGTTGAGGGTATTGAGAAGGCAGAGGAGAGCTTCCTTCATTAGTTTAGTGGTTTTGTTGCCTGGGAGGTTGAAGCTGCCTAGGAAGATGATGTTGTCGTGCGTGAGGGACATGGTGGTGACCAGGTTGGTGAAGTCTTTGATGAAGGCGGTGTTTGAGTTTGCGTGGTCTGTAGATGAGATGGAATATAACTTTGTCTGTCAGGGAGAGCGGGAAGTGGCAGGAGAGGACTTTCGAAGGAGCCAATGTTGTTGACGCCAAGTCTGGTGCAGGGCCACAAGGACTTGTGGATGACTGTGAGGCCTCGCCCTGTCTTGTTCGGCCGGTCTCTGTGTTGGATGCTGTAGCCATCGGGGACAAGGACGACTAGGATGTGGGTATCAGCCAAGTCTCAATAATGAAGATGGCGTCATGGTTGTGTGTAGCGATGAGACCGGCGATGTCTGCTGTATGGGTGATAGCTGAGCGGACTTTGGTGAGAATCAACTACCATGTTGTTGTGGATGGTGAGGGGGTGCTGATGGGATTGAGGCTGATGTGGGTGAGGTTGCTGCATTGCGGATTCCATGCCGTAGAGGAGGGTCAATGACGTTGATCTTGGTGTTGCCTGGTGATGGTGGGGGTGGCCTGTGAGGATGGAGGGAGAAAATACATGTCAGCACATGCATATCTGTTGTCTGAGCAAGGGTTTGGGCCCTGAGTCCTCCCCGTCTGAACAGGTCCAAACAGGAATTACCCTTTTCTTTATCTGTCCTTCAATTTGGACGCTCGGGTGAGAGACGTCCTTGATCTAAGAGTTAAGAGCAGAAAGCAAGAGGTAGTGCCAAGAATGTCGGTGGAGCTAAGGCCATGTGACCTAGGTCCACTTGCACCTGGCCACCAACTGCAAAGGAAAAGAGGCTTGAGGGCTGCTTAAATAGGGAAAAAGGGTGGCAAAACAGGAAGGCACCAACGGTTTAGCTGTGATTGACATTTGGGCGGGGCTTAGACCTCATGATCTAGATCCACTTTCACCTGCTCAATCAGCCTGTGAACGTCTAAAAAAAATGGCAGCGTAGCCAACTCTGAGAACATTACTAGAAGTTGCCTATATCGTCAGAGGGTACAATTCACCAAATTCATCAGAATGGCTCAGTGGGTTACAGGCCTACTGGGGAGACTTATCTGTGCATAAGGTCACAGGTTAAAATCTTTTCAGGACAGCACAACTATCGAATGGTGCTTTCTTTAAACCCGGTATCAATAATACCTTACCTCAAAGTTACTCAGTTAACACCCTTACTAGAATTAATGGTTGTTTGCCTCCTACGGGTGCAAGCAAATTAACACATTAGAAGTGAAGCTCCCTCACCAAAACTAATTAACAGGAAGAAGATGTGAAAATTATATATTGGACACTTATATTGCTGATACCATATCCAAAAAGAATGAATGAGTGCATGAACGAATGAACACATTTCTTTATTATCAATTTGAGTAATTGCAGACCATTTGTGCAAAGAATTTTAACAGCAAAACATATTTTAAGTACATTAAAAACAACTAAGGGTTTACACCACAAGTAGAATTTTATTTTTGTGATTTTAATTAAAGTTGTTAATATTACCCAATTAAATAGTACTCATGTTTTCAACTTCAGAAATTTGAAAGACTCAAACAGGCACACCCCCAATGTGACCAGCCATTCCGGCCTCTCAATGATATCATATTGTCATAAAGTATAATAACTGTATATGGTCCCCCTCAATCATGCTCACTGTATTGCTCTGAGGAGCAAAACCGCCCTAGGCAGGCACATATGACATGTGACCGAGTGTGCCACATCATTACTTGTGTTTTGAAGGTACCAATATTTCATGAAATCTCCCTCCTAATATCATGTAGCACAATTTTATGTCAAGGCATGGATGGTTGATTGTAAGCACTTTATTCCTTGATTTTAACAGCAGCAAGTAACACATGTTTTAAAATCTTTATATGTCATTCACTAGAACTACTAGTCCCATAATCCCTTAGTATAGTCCAAGTGGGGTGGCCATCTTGTATCGGCCCTCATTTAACCCAGCTTCCTATGCATTAAAATCCTCTTTCCTTGCTAATGGGAAAGGTTTTCCATAAGTTAAGTATTCTATACGTCTGTATGGCTTAAAAATTAAGGTTTGTTACCTTGTTCTTGGGTGATTATTATACTGTTTTCATTTCAGGATTTCTTGTTTTGCTAAACCTCTCCAAGAGATGTGTGGCCACCATACTTGCTGTGGCATAGCTGAAGGGCTTGTGGGTTCCAACTTGTGCATCCACCTCCCACTCGCATCAAGAGCCACGGGGCCCCATTACTAGTGAGCCGGAATGGCACCTTATGAGTTACCAGCACCTTTTCTGGACCGGCACACTCCGAGTCTGCCGGTAGGGGCTGTGAACTACCGGCAGCCTGACCTGCCGGTAGTTCTTGCCCCTTCCAGCAGCTATTTCGCAGAGGCACCAGCACCGTTCGTAATGGTGCCATTGCTTCAGGTTTCCATTCCCATGGAGTTCTATGGGACCCGTAATAATATTACCGGGATATTAAGTGGTGGAAACGGTAATGCAAATATGCCAGTACACACTGGTAGCACCGACAGGTTACCGGCAGACTCGTTCTCTTATGTAGCAGTGACTATAGAGTGGGGAATGGACCATTGTGAATATTCATCGTACTTGCAGACACTGCGGTCCATGTCCCGCAGTGACAGGTGTGACAAGAACAAGTTAATGCTTTGATTTAGAGCTAACAAATGCTGGACTGTAACCAATAGGTGTAAAGAGAGGTGGGCTGGGGGAGTAATGAGTAAGTAGTATTCCAAGCTTTGCAGCAGCAAGCAGCTTTTCAGTTAATATCAGCATAATGGAGGGTGAATGAGAGCTTTTATCATCTCAGGAGGAATCTTGAGGAAGAAGAGGATCCTTCCCCTACTAAAGATCCAACTTGGTTAGGGAATTCTGCCACCTTTGTAAGACACTCCCTCTCTGAGGCCATGAATATCACTATGCCTACCAGTTCTCCTGGGCTTTTCGTAGGTGAACGGTAAAGCTATTTCTTTGTTTATAACAGAGATGCAGACTTCCCTCCTTGAAGCCATCAATAGACCAGCGCAGTGCAAAGAGAAAGCTGGGGATTGGGGGTCCACATTCAGGTAACACTAGAGCACCAAGAAAGAGGAAACTTCTTGAGCATTTCAGGGATGTGTTGTTTCTTTTCCTCTCAGCCTCTTCTCCCTGGGGCACTGACAGTGATTCCATCAATAATTTTTCTTCGTATTTATTTGAAGAACAGGAATGTCAGTTTCGGTCAGTGTGTGCAAACCCCAGTGGATCGGATGGGGCTTGCACACACTGCAGAAAAACATGCTTCCTCACACAGGGACCTGCCCTGCAAAAGGCGATGAGTGGAGATGGTGTGTTAGATAAAACCAGTTAGCAATTGTGTGCCATGCTCATTTGCCTCAAACCAGGAGCCAGGGGGGACCTCCATGCAGCAAGCGGCGTCCGAAAGTAGCTGAAGTGCAAACATCCCAGAACACCCGGGAAGAGAAAGAAACAGTTCATTTCTAGTGTTCTATTCTATTCTATTCTATTCTATTGAATGCTTATTAAGCACCAACTCGCCCAAAGGCCTCAAAGCGCTCACAGACAATACAAACAAAAAACATAAAGACAGGAGGCAGCGGGGTTACAGTCAGAGTCCCGGAAGAGAGAAAAGTAAAAGAGACCTAAGTTCTAGGAGCAGGAAGGAAAATGAAAAGACAGCCAAGATGCTCAGTAAAAATTCAGGGGACCGATAAACCGTGTGCAACACAGGTGCTTCGGTGAATGTCATGGACCACACACATTTTCAACGAATATGGAAGCCATGTCCATTGAGACCCAACAAGGTGTGACTATACACCTTTGGCGGTTCGAGTCCGATCCCGCGGAAAGGATCATTTGTTACCAAAGTGCAGCGTGAGTCACAGAAGGTAAAAGCCTGATTCTATATCAGGGCAGTAAGTGACGATGCTCTTCTTCAGTGTGAAGCGGCAGAATCTCTTCACATTTGAAATGTTGTGTATATAGAAGACATCAATAGCCTGGTAACGAGTTATGAACAATTATTTCAAGGAGGCATTTCGTAAGGGATTACCCCATAAGGCTCCATATGTAGGACACCATACAGATGGTTGCCGTATAACAGAGGAGGAACTTGCCATTTGAGGGGCAGAAATGGAGAAGAGCTAGAAAAGTTGGTGTGATAATATACATTATTGAGAAGCGTGATGGTGCAACCCTGGGTATCCCCAATTGTGTTGGTGCTTAAGTGAAACAAACACCTCACTGGGGTCATCAATGCCTTAGGCTGATCATATTCAGCCAGCCATTCAATAGATCTTTCTACAATGGCAGTTATCCTGTTACAATTCCAACAGTTAAAACACTCAGTTGAACTCTTGTTCCCATCCCTGTATCTGTTCACCCATTATTCTCCGGCTCCATTGAAAGTGTATTCTTGCCAACTCACTATCTCTCTTCCAACAGAACACACAGCCTCCTGCAATGCATTGAAATGGCTCTACGTCATTTCAGAGCTCATAACAGCCCCATTACTGTGAACCCATCCTTCTCGATCTCTCAGATGCCTTGACCAAATGGACCACACTGCCTGACTCGGGTCTCTCCAGATCTACAATCTTTTGGCTTCCAACCTATGTCCCTAATGACTTATTTCACTTGGTATCGTGGTGCTCAAAAGCATTGCAGCTAACCGGATCCCAGATAGTGTACTTTGTAGATAGTTGCCCCCTCTTCCTATCAAGGTACACCACCACTTCTGCAGATCATCTCTTTATCCAACTACTCCTAATTCTTATTGACCAAAACCAAAATTCATGAAGGCATCCATCGCTCAATGGCTTTCATCCATCTACCAATGCATGGTCGACACTGTCTAATGCTCAATCCAACAAAATAGACCTTATTTACTTCCCTTAATGCACAGCACCAACAAGCATCACCTCGTCAACTCACCCACATAATGTTCCTCTGCATTCACCACCAAGAGCGCCACCACAGCGCACCTTATAGAGCTCAAAGCCTGAAAACCCCAATCTCTAAACCCACAAAGCTTGACCACCTCTATTATTTACTAGCAGATCTTCCCCTCTGAACATCCCAGCCCTAAAACAATCTTACTAACTCAGACTTTCTATTGAACCTGGCTCATCTCATCAGCCCCTTCACTGGCCAGGTGTTCCTGCCTTTTAACGCACAACCATGCACTGCTTGAATGAGTCACATTTGCCTTCTCTATCTTTTGTCTTGCCCGCCACCACACTCACATCAATGTGCAAAGGCCCCTTTGCCCTGACACCACTGCACCTCCCTCGTTGTGAGTGTCATCCTTGTTTGAATCGCTTGCACCAATTCGCTGGTGCAGCCCACCTCTTAACCTATGGGTTAGCACTGATAACAACGCCTTGAACTCATCTCTCATTGTATCGCTTTCAGTTGGAAGGGGCCCTCGCCCACCACCCTCAAGCATTTGCAACAAACTCGAGGTCCTCACCCCAAAATCCCAGCACGTTTTGGATTATCCTCTAGGGCAGGGGCCTGCAACCTTTGGCTCTCCAGATGTTTTGGACTACAGCTCCCATGAACGCCAGCCAGTATAATCAACGGTGAGGGATCATGGGAATTGCAGTTAGAAACATCTGGAGAGCCACAGGTTTCAGACCCCTGCTTAAGGGCGCTGTCTGTCTCCCAATCATCATCCTCCCACTATGCATACTGATTTCCTTAGTGGTGTTATCACATTGTTCTAGTATTCGCCGTTTTGATGCTATCCGCAGAATTTTTCATAAAAAGGCTCCATAGCGTAAGTACTGTATCCCATTTCTGCAATGCATCTGCTGTAGAGATCTCAGCCTGGGGTGAAACCATTGAAGGTTTACTTCTCAGAACACCTGAACATAACCAGTTGGATAATGCAAGCACCTAGCTTCTACAATACAGGAGAGCAGCAGAAAGTGCATAATTAAACAGTAAGCATCATAGTGTGCCCAGAGGACACGTTACAAAAAATGACATTTTAGGTATGTTTAGTCATGTTGATCTCCTTTGCACGTTTTGTAGAAACACACCTACCTGATTTGTGAAATATGAAAGAGTGTCTGCCACAGATTTAGCATGTGTCTGACAGTCACCAGTGCCTCCTCTGGTCCTTTGAGTGCCCATTCTAGCTTCACCTTGGTTAAGAGTATGCTAGAAGGAAGAGAGAAAGGAAGGCCGTCATTACCTCTAATTCATGGTGTACAGTCTTTGCAATCACACAAGGCTGGCATGCGCGAATGCGACATCAAGCCTCCACACAGGGCGTCTGCAATCAGCTGCATGTGAAACCTCCAACAGTCTCCCTAAACCAATGGCCTCTGGAGTTCATTAGTATGACTCGTCAATGAGTGAGAAGGATGCTTTGGCATGATAATGGCTCAATGATACCCCTGATAATAGGATTCAGAAATGTCTGTGTAGCCAGGAGCAACAGTGTAGATGAGGGGGGCTGTGATCAGTGTTATCTCACATGATTCACTTACTATCCTAGATTTAGGAGTTGGGCCGATTTTTTTGTGCTGGAATAGCGCCAGAGGTAATAGTGCCAGAGGTAAATACCACCACCACTGGCGGTAGTCCTGAAGTTCTGCGTAATTCAGAGTTGCCACAGTCCTGGTGATAGTGGTAACGGGCTTTGTACTCCAGCAGTACCACTTTGCATATATATATATATATTTTTTTTTTTTAAATATCTTCTTCCAGTTCCACCATCAAAGTGTGGTGGAAATGGAAAATGCACGGTAGTGGTGCATGCCACTGCTGCACATATTTCTAAATGCACAAAAGGGTTCAGGCTGACTCTTTTGTGCATCACATGGTTAAGGTGGGAAGAGGGTAATGCCAACTTTGCCCTGCCTTGCGATGGGCCAAAGTAAACACATGCCCACTGTATTGAAGGGAAGCGCCCGCGACTCCATTGTTTAAAGTGAAGAAAGTTGAAAGCACTTTTTTGTGCCAGTTTTACAGCGGCTCATTGGGAGTGTGATGAAAATTATGGTATTTGGCAAACACCACCACTTCTACAGTCACCGCCCAATGTGTGATGTGTGTGCTTCAGACCTCCCAAGGTGTGTGCTTTCGCCCTCCCAAGGATTTTAACTGACACTACATTTCTGCCCTTTACAGACCTAAAACGCACTGAGACTCCAACCTTTAGAAAAAATACCCACCAACGATGTTTGCAAGTGATGTTCCCACTTATCAGGCATACCTAGCAAGGGAGTGGAGAAGAACTAAGGGTGGAAGAGGTCAATGCTGCCCTTGTTTGCGCAGGCACTGCAACTTGACATGCTAAGGCATTGAACTGGAAGCGAGGCCTAAACCCCCCACTTTTCTGAACGAAAATGGCATCTACCTTAATCACCTTTAGCATAAATGCATTGCCTAACGTCTTGCTGAGGCATTTAGAAGTCCCAAACACCATGACTGGGCAGCAGCTTATAATCATATTGCAGTTCACGAATTTAGGGCAACTTCCTGAGCTACTTTCTTCAGCGAGCCAGAGCATGCAGTGTGGACCTTGCGTCTGTTCTGTACGGATGGATGGGTGAATAAGGAGCTGCGAGACTCGGTGAACATGATCCGCACAGGCTTCTATTTCTTCAGGGAAAGGTGTAATGTCCCAAAGATTTCACTTCGTGTGCAAACTGGCTGGACAAGGTCTCATAGTTGCCAACATGACCCATTCCAATCTGTAGGTGCTAATCCAGTCCTGGCTTTTTCTTTGCATTCTGGGAATTGTAGTTACATTTTTCCCATTACAAAACTCGAACTACAAGTCCCAGAATGCAAAGGAAAAAAACAGGACTGGATAAGCACCTACAGATTGGAATGGGTCGTGTTGGCAGCTATGTGGTTTCCATTCAGCACATATGGCAAGAGAGTTTTCATTGTTTGTGAAAGACGGAGGGCCATCCAAGTATGTGTTGCCCACTAGGAAGGGAGAGCCAGGGTAAGACTATATCTCATAGGGCACAGGTCCCAAAACCAAGGGTGCTTGGATCCAAAAATCAGTGCCCGACATCATTTATTTTATTGTCATGTTTAATTAGCTATACAAAGGACGTGCTCTTCTGGGATGCAATTCAGCTATGTGTGAGCCAGTCCAAGTGGACACAAACTGAAACACTTTAGACTTGTGAGGCCACTCTGCTACATCCATAGTTCCTGCGGGGGTGAAGGCCACCCCATAACGTGGCCAACTAGTCTCCAACATGGGTTGACTGCGCTACCCACAGGGCTGTCATGCAGGGCGGTGTGGTAGCAGTACCTTGAGACCTCCAGGCCCTACAATTAGAGAAGACGTCAGCACCCTGAGGTGCCCGTCAGTTGAGGAGAGCCCCCTCGACATATTCTCTATGTCCTGATTCAGTTGCCACTGAGTGGCCAGTGTTTGACTCACACGCTCCTTATGCCAACGGCTCTAGGCTTGCGGCCTACTACAGTTCTAGAGATGTTTATTTGGCTGCAGAGTCAGGCGTTGAGCAGCTGGGCGCGCGCTCATCTGACGCCCCATACTCCAGACGCCGCAGGTGACTGGGGCTTGCAGTCTTGCTCAGTACCTTGTGAAGTTCAAGGGAGAGCCTGTCCGATTCTAGGATGAATTGGTGCAAATAGGGGAGAATATCGAAACGCACCCTGGAAGCCCCACCAAAGCATTATTCTGGGGCACTGCATTTGCCTGGAAAAGCCAATGCTCCAACTCGCACTTTGGGAAAGTTCAACACTGTCCCAAAGCACCTATTGGGCCCATGCAAACATCTTGCACTTGTGTGCGTTACACTTGGATTGGACACGAAGGAAGATCGGTGTGTCCAGCAAGCGGCTCTCTGTTCAGCAAGACACATACATGCTGGCAGTCCGCAATGGGCTCTTCCTGCCCTTCCCAGCCCAGGCCCTGCCAAAAGTAATACATACACAGCAAGCACCTATCAGATGCATAATGTCCACTGGCCACTGAGCACAGCAGCTGCTTCTATCTGACTTTTATTCCCAGTCTATAATGATTAAATCCCATTGGCCCGTCTGGAATGTTATCGTTTTATTTGGCAAAGAGTAGTGTCTAGCAATAGGTCCTAATTATTTTTTAGAATTTCCTTTTTGAGGACATTAATGTCTATATCTGTTCAACTGCATTGCATTGTAAAAAGCATACTTATATTACCAATTACGTCCTGCAAGTTTGAAGCCCTAAGAGCCACCAAAATACACAAAAAGTGTGCTGGGGGGGCCTATAAGACTGTGCTTACCTCGTTTTGCTCAAACGCTGGGTGCAGGGGTGGAAGGAGCTTGGTAATTGCAAGCAACACCGTTTTTTCTCATCCAACATCCATTTAATGCCCTTTTCCACATTTCGATTTACATCCTTGAATTCAAGCTGCAGTTGCTTTGTTACCGTCCAAAATATATCACTCAATTCCAAGGCCTTAAAAACTCAGCTGCTGGGACTTTGACAAAGACAGCTTTGCTCGAACACATGGCACCGATATTGTGTGAATTGCACTGGGTGTCTGTCAGTGAATAAAAGCATCATTTTCAAATCTTTTGGTGTGGCCCAATAATACTTTTTCGTTAACAAATCTGTCATTTATCTACTGACTATTTAATTGCAGTCGAATACTCAAACACTGTGGGTCTCATTACAAGTTTCCCGGTATTCTGGTGGTAAATCAGCCGGAATACCGGCAAACGGAATTGCCGTTACTGGCACTTGGTCTGCCGGAATTAGTGGCAGGTTACAAATGACAGTAAGGGTGGTACATTCACTTTCCATGGAGTCCAACAGGACTCCATGGGGGATTTTGTCACAATTACCAGCTGTGCCAGTAATAAGGGCTGTTTTTTTGTCGGTAGGGGGCAGATTTACCTCCAGATCTTAGCTGGAGGTAAATCCTTAACCCCTACCGGCAAAGTTGTAGTTGGTCGAACCGGTACAAGTGCCAGTAAACATTATTACCCGCACGTTTACCATGTAAAAGCCCACTCGTAATGAGGTCCAGTGTCTCTTCCCACTTTTTACCGCAGCTGCATTGGCAGCCAGAACTTTTTGGTCCAGGCAACTACTCTTCGGAGCACCCTTCTGCCGCTGATTATTAACCATTCCATATTTACATGCAGGCTGATTACTTGGCTTACCGCACAGTAAGCAGCCAGAGACCTTTCCCCTCCAATGCTCCTCACCAGGAAACTGCTTAGGCAGTGGCTGTGTGCTTTACACATTCAGAAAACTTAAAAATCAGAACACTGTGGTACCTAAGTGACAGAGTAAAGGATGTGTATTCTAACGTCTATGCGATACGGGCCACTGTCACAGAAAATGTGGCTGAGGGTCGAGCGAATCGAGGGTCTCTACAGGTGACACAGGACTTCAGCCTCAAATGGATTCACTACAGCATCACAGCTGCATCCTACATCTCTGCCCAGAAAAATCATACAATTCTTACAGGCAAGCGGAAAGAGCAGGCTCAAGAGGGGCGGGGGGAATTTGATATGTTTCAAATGCGTTTGATGTTGCTGGAAACATTGAGATATGAAACTGGGTGCTTCAAATGCCTGCAGGCTTCAGCGCTATAAATAAATAAATAAATAAATAATATATTGAGTTGATGAATACCAAGAAAAGGGCCTTGACCGTCAGAAGAGCAGATTTTGAAATCCCAGAGTTGATATCAAGAATGGCACTCGGTAAGAAAGGAGTCTGGATGGAATATGGTCAGAGATACCAATCTTTACATCTTTATGCACAGCCAGTAAATTAAAGAAAGAGACAAATAATCTTTTTGGGTGAAAGAAATGGAATTGGTAAGGTTACATCAGTGGGCTCAAAGAACAAGTTCCTTTAAGACATCATTATAACGAGGTTTGACACACGTTGACTTAATTATTAAGGAGGAGACCACACATACAATGTGTCCATCATGATTGGAGAGTTATATAACACACATAGAGAAACACACAGTCGATTATTTACTAAAAGTCATTTATGTGAAAAAAATGCCTTGAAAGAAAAAATCCAAACCATTAATGGATAGGATCCATTGGATTCCATGAAGTGCATTGTTTTCCTCGAAAGCACACACTATATATATGTATCAGTATACAAAGCCAACATTTATTTTACAATTATTGCGAAAACCTAATTTTGTAAGTTACCCTGACCCTCAATCTTGGAGAAAAGTACTCTAGAATTGTCCCTTCCCTCAACAATTTTCCTGTAAAACCATCAAAGCAAGCAGCAAGACATAGGATTAACAGCCAGCAGCTGAGCCCGACTATAAAAAAGGGGGTACCCAAGACCAAATGTCTTTCTGACTGTTCCGCTTGATTGATCCGCTTGATTGATCTCGTGTCTACAATATTGAATTGGGGGAGAAGAAATCATCACAAGATTAGAGATTAACACAAGGCATCTCAACAATTATCAATAAAAGCCTGTTTTTATTTAGAGCCACATGAGGAATTCCAGCTGTATCTAGGATTTTCAATTATAGGGCTCGTCATTACCCAATTTGATGGTAGTCAAACAGTTGTCTTCACAATGACCACCGGCTTAGACAACTCTGCATGGATTCAAACCTATGTCGTAAAATCTGAACACATATCTACAGAGAAGATGTAATGTTCACAGCCATTGTACTAAAAATGGACCAGGTACACCGATTTAAGTGACTGCTCAGGAAATACACAACAATATAAATCTGATCCTTGCGTGCAGCATTTCTGGAGTATTCTTCGACTTTCAGTCTCATAGGTAGAGAACAGCTATGCGTGAAACAAGGGAAAACAACACTGCATCCCAACCTGGGCAACTCAACATAAAAACCTAAAAATACTTTGTAACAGGGTCAGGGGCTTGACCTCGTCAGTGGGGACAGAAGAGCTCCCAGGGAATGTACCCAAGCCAGTTTCACCTCAGAGTTGGGGTGAGAGCGTTAGGAGGGTGCAGGGCTTTACCCTACCCGTATGTGCCACATCGAGTGATGATAGTGCTACTGTCAATCACACCATCCCTTGCCGTACCAACATGCTGAACCAACACCAATTAATGCCATAATGTGTGAGAGGAAGAGCCATCAAGAAGTCTTCGACACTCCCACATGCAGGAAGCCCTTCCGCCATGCCGAAAGGACTATACTCACTGTATCGATGGAAGAAGGAATATTGGAGCGCACGCAGCATTTTCCAGAGAGCAAACTCGAATTTGGATGTTGCGTGGGAAAACGGGACAAGGCCAAAAGGGGCTTATTAAACTTTGCAACATGAAAGTTCAACCCCAGGGGAAAGTATATCTGTAGATAGGCCTTTAGGCTAAGTGGGGCCAGACCAATAGAGGGGAGGGGGGCAGGAAGGAAAATGAAGGGAGGGTGTATAACAGACTTGCCCACAAAGAGCAGAGTGAAGGGTACCGAGAGAGGCAAGAAGATGCACCAAGAGAACCGATGGAGGATGAACGGTGGAGCAGAGCATTGATGAGATTCTGGTGGAGATTTTTACAGGTGAGTTGTTGAGAGAGAGTAGTACTAGATAGGGATAGTGAGAGTGAGGCTGTGAGCGAGAGAGTGTGTGTTTAGGGTGACTGAGTGAGAAGGGGATAGGTGTAAAGTGAGAGGCAGTGATAGGTGGAGAGAGTGGAGAAAGTGAGAAGAGACAGGAGTGAGGGGAGAGGAGGGAACGTAGAGCATAGAAGGAAGGAGAAAGGAGAGTGTCTGAATATCAGCAGGCCAGAAGAGGAGAGCAGGTACAGACAGGAGATGGAGGAATATATAGAGAGAGGGAGGGAGAAGGGCACAATATTGAACGCTGTATTCCACCATTCCACCAATTCGCCTAAGGGAGTACTGGGATAGGGAAGGCCAGAAGAACCCCATCGGGAGTCAGATAGAGAAGGCTACAGCCTTTAGCCCCTCGCAATAGTCAGAGCTATAGACAGTATGGGCTACCTATCCCTTGTTACCACTGTGGTGATAGGGACGCCTGGGCTAGGGAAGTGGGAGCCAGGCAGGACGAGAGGTGGACTCCCATTACTGTGTCAAGATTTCTGCTACATTGAAAGAAATTGTGTGAACGCTTTATTTTATTTTGTTTTACAATAAACCACTCTATTGTAACACACTTTCAGACTTTCGGAGTGTGCATGGCCATCTGTGACAACGTGCACTGCACAATTGGAATATGTTATCAGTGTTGCAATTGAGTTCAGAATTGTTCACCCATCCTGTGGCCAGGCATGGGTGCCTCTTGGTGCCCCAGCTAGACAGTCTCTGCGTAGATGGTCTTGTAGACCCCCTCCTAGAGAACACCCAAGATTATCCACAAATAGACAACTGGGTGATACCCAGCCTTCTCTACAATGCCAACTTGGCTCCACTACCACAACAACCAAGGGCCCTCCAGCAAATCCTCAACAGTACTGAGGAATTATTGCACACATAAAAAAACAAAAGTAATGTGTCAACATACATATATGCAGTGTCATGGCCTAGGGCCAGCAGGCCATTGAAGAATCAAAGAAGACATTCTACATGGAGAATTCTTCCCTTTAATGGATCTACACTTTACCTACTTGGATATCACATTTTTCCCCCAATGCAATCTTAGATGCCCATATAGCAATGGTTATGGAAAAGTTAGGTCTACCGGCAGCAAATGCCATCCCCCGATTTATGAAAAATGAAGGCGCAGGCCTTCCAGAACAGAGCCAAAAAGTAATGTATGCAAAACTAGACTCCACAATATGATGAGGTGTCAGCAGCCAGGTGAACAACCTAAGATGCAGGCATTCCAGAGCAACGACAGTGGAAACTAATTCCGAATGTCCCCCCAGTCTCTACAGACAGCCTGTTTAGAAGCTGAATGCAGATACACCCCACTAGCTCCTCGATGCTGGAAGAATATAATACGATTTTCACTAGAAAAGGGGACTGCAGGAAGAAACATACATCTAACGGACACAGATGTATTCCACAGACACTTCAGAGATAAAGTTGCACATCAAAAAAGCCCACAGGGTTTGAGGTGGTCAGATACAGTCTCATTAGAAACAAACATCAGGGAGCTCCTGAAAAGATCCCCCGACAGGAGATTGAAGATTGGATAAGAGGAGAAAATCAACCATCTAACAAACACCCTTGGACGAAATGCCATATGTGGGGTGCACGATCCTGATTTTTTAAAAGTATTTTTGCATCTAAGGGAAACTGTATCTTGCAGGAAAGGGTGCTTTAGTAAACAGACCCTCTTCACACATATGCTCTGGTGTCAGTGGTTAAACTCGAGGAGGTCTTGTGGCCAACAAGGGTGAGAAACAAGTTCACAACATCCCCAGAGTGGATACATCTTTCAGCCTCTGGTGCGAAAGAGAAACCTGCAGCTGGGAGGCTTAAAGAGTGCCTTCCAGAAACAATAATGCATGCCCCTGAAATGTGCTAATAAACCCCGTGCAACCACGTCCATGTCATTTCCCTTTAAAGTCCCATTGCACCTGAATTCCCACTAAGCACGCCCCAGCCCTGAATTGGCTCACTGATAAGACGCTCGACTGATTAATGCCTCACTTGGCCCCCAGCAGAACATCTCTTGGCTTCACTATTAACTCTGCCTTTCATTCGAAAAACACACATCGCCAAGAAGACCAAGAAACATGGTACCAGCGTGTGCTGCTCCACAAAGCCAAACCTTTCCTTCCTGTCTTGAGCTTCAGAATAACTGTCCGAACCCTGCTCCTCTCCCACCTGGAGAGTGGCAACGCCCTACTTGCAGGAGTCACAAATGCCATCTTGGCAGAGCTGAAAACCTTCCAGCCTGCCTCATCACAAGACTAAGAAAATTCAGCCTCTTCACTCCCATCCTCAAGGAGCTGCACTGCCTGACTGGTAAAGCATGGATCACTGTCACTGATCACTTTGACACTGTCAACCATGCCATCCTGCTCAACCGTCTCTGTGATAACCTGGGTATCACTGGTCAGGCTCTGGCATGGCTGACTTCTTTCCTCTCTGACCGACCCTCCCAGGTCCCACTTGGGTCTTTCCTCTCTGCTATCTTTATCTCTACCTGTTCTGTCCCCCAGGGGTCTAACCTCTCTCCCTGGCTTTTCAACCAATACCTGGCACTCCTTGCCCACTGCATCGCCACTCTATGCCCCAACTTTCAGTGCTATGCAGATGATACACAGCTCATTTTCAGGCTACCCTCAGCCTCCTCTCCTTCGCTCATCTCTGACTGTTTGTCTGCTATCAAGGAGTGGTGTTCTGCCAATTACCTCTGCCTTAATGCCAGTAAGACTGAGATTCTCCTCATCGGCACACCCGCTCCCTCCTTCCCAGTAGCTCTCTGGTCGGCCTTTCTTGGCCCTCTTCCTGCTCCCAACTGAATGGCTAAAAACCTTGGGGTCATCTTCGACTCCACACTCTCCTTCTTTCCTCACATCTCTGACGTCTCTAAGAAGTCACACTACCAGCTGCACCTCCTCAGAGGTATTCTTCCTTTCCTTTCCTTCCCCCAGAAGCTTACTGCTTCCAGAGCTCTGGTTCTCTCTAGGCTGGACTATTGTAACAGTCTCTTTCTAAATCTACCTGCCTCTAATCTCCGCCCTCTGCAACTTATCCAGAACAGGACTGGGAGACTTGTCCTTGGCCTCAAGCCCAGCGATCGTATCTCTCCAGGACTGAAATCTGTGCGCTGGCTCCAAGTGGCCACGAGGATTAAGTTCAAAACCCTCTGCATCGTTCATGAGGCCTTCTGGGGCCTGAGGCCTCAATACCTTCAACTCTCTCTTCCTAAATATCTTCCTTATCGAGCTCTTCACTCATCCGCCTCCAACTCCCTCAGGGTCAGTCGCTTCTCCAAGCAACGGGTTGGTGGCAGATCTCTCTCTTTGGCTGGTGTCTCCCTCTGGAACAGCCTCCCTCCCTCCCTTAAACTTGAGGAGAACCATCTCCGGTTCCAGAAGTACCTCAAAACCTTTCTCTTTGCTTCTGCCTTTTCTCCTCCTCTCCTCTGCTGACCACCTGGCTGTAACCGGAACTGCACTGGCTACCTGGACACTCTTTGATCTCAGGCCCAGGTCCCTCCCCCACCAGCGTTACTCACCTGCACTGCCCATCTTGCAACCCCCACACTTGGGGACTGTTTCTGTATCCCCACAGTCCCCCTACCAGCCCTTGACACCTGATGCCCGCACTTATCATCTTTCCCATGTACTGCACTATCCCTGCCCCCATCCCAGGCACTTGCACGGAATTAATGGCACATGTTCTAGTAGGATCGCTGTCCGTCCTCCCTTTGTTTCCCTCCCTTGCCTCGTCGCGCCTTGAAACACTTGTGTATAGGCGCATTATAAATGGCATATCATATCATATCATGCTGGCATCACCGACAAAGCAGCCAAAACCAAAACACTACTCTACTTGGCCGAGAATTTCACCATCTCTGGAGGCCAGTGCCCCACCAGAAGCCACATCAGGACAGGATGGAAACTAAGATCAGTCAGAAGGGGAAAACATGACGCGTCTTTTCATGCTCTAAGTTACCAATGCAGATTAGACTGACCCCCACCAATTTACACTTCAGGAACGAGCTAAAGACACTACTTTTCAAAGAACATATTGGCAATTACTGATTGCTCCACTCAATTCTCTTCTCCCTGTCTGGCTTTCCCCATCCCCAGCTCAGCAACCAATCCAATCTCCTGTGCTATCCCTGCACCCTGCTTGCAACCCCATGGGTGCACCACCTTTGGTGCTTCCCAGCTAGGTTAGCACTTTATAAATCCCACACACACATTCATACACCATGCTGAAAAGAGCAACAATCAACTGAAATGATGTTAACAAAAACATCTTAACAACCGTCAGAGTAACTAACAAATCTAGATGGTAATAACAAATACCTGCTGTACAAGAACATCAAAGCTGTCCACATGATATAGACAGCCTGATTCATGGAATTATGTGCGTGAAAAACGCAGATTTGCGCTCCTTTCTGCCCGAAAAAACCTGTTTGAAGTATGGGGATATTCGGGCAGAAAGGTGTGCAAATCTGCGATTTTCATGCAAATAATTCCATGAATCAGGCTAATAGACCATGGGCCTCATTACACGGACGGCGGTAAGGGTTAACGGTCACCGTTAATGGCAACGGTGACCGTTAACCCTTACCGCCGTACTACGAGGTCCCTTAGCGGGTTGGTGCTCTAACGCCTGCTTTTTGCAGGCGTTAAAAACCAACCCGCTAAGGGACCTCGGAGCTAATTACGGCACCGCAAAATTGCGGTGCCGTAATTAGCGCCTTCCCCATTCCCATAGAGCCCTATGGGGCAGAAATGGGAATGGGGAAGGGCAATGGCGGAAGGGGGATTTACCGCCCCACCGACCTTGGAATGGGCCGGTAAATCCCCTTACCGCCAAGGCGGTGCCGGTAATTTACCGGCATGGTCCAGGGTGCTAATAGCACCCTGGATCACCGCCTTCCGTGTAATGAGGCCCTATGCAATCACACTGTCCATCCCGGTATCGTTAATATTTAGTAGTAGTTTTAAGTGTGTCGGCTCTCTCTTCTACAACGATATGCAGGATAGTGCCTTAAATACGTCATGAGCACTATCATGATGCTCTCAAAAGTTCATTTGTCTCTGGAGGATAGCTCAGGGGCAACGCGCTCGCCTTGGAAGAAAAACGATGCAGAGCAACAAAGGTTTGTTCCCCGGGTCCGCGCTTAGAAACCTCTGGGTATTAAGCGTGTTATAAATGATGCTTCCAATTTTCATTTTTTACTGATTTTTACACATAAATACAGACGGAAATCAATCTGCATTCTGTCTGTATTTATTTATAAAAATGGAAAAGAAACGGAAAAACAGGGCTTTCTGTTTGGTTTTCAATTATGTCGCTCATCCATCGCAGATCAATCGCATTGCAAATTGGTAGCAAGAAGAGCGCGAAAGTTGTATAAAAATAGCATTACATTTCTTTAAATTAGTAAGGCAGCAGCAGTCACAGGAGCAAAAAATGCAGCTAATATTTCTTCCCGTATGGCTGCACGTGTGCTTTAATAAATACAATTTTTTATTAGAATAAATGCAGAAAAATACTGGTTATAAATGATCTTTTTATATGACTAAAATAAATGTGGGGAAATACAGAAAAAAGGGGAAAAATAAATATGGATAAACATAGACGGGAATGGTGTAAAAATAAATACCATAAAACCGGAATCCTTAGTTCTAAATAACCAATTACAATTACAATTGCAATATGGGCCTTATTACAATAGTGGCAGCCACGGTATGAACGGTGCCAGCAAGGCACCGGCACCGTTCATACCGGGCCGCCACATTACGAGTACTGCTCACGTGTTCCTGACAGCCCGCCAGGTCTTACCGGGCGGGCTGTGCGGCACCCGCGAGCAGAACTCGTGATTGCATCGGCACCGTTATGAACGGTGGCAGTGCAACCATGCTCCCGACCCCCATTCTGCCCTATGGGGCAGAATGGGGATATGGAGCCCGGCACAACCGCCTCCCGCGAATGGGCAATTACCGGTCCCTTCATCTCGTAATGGCCCGGTTATTGCCCAATCGCGGGAGGCGGTGCCGGTAGCAAGCATGGCGGTAGCCGTGCCTGCCATACAGGCACGGCTACCGCCATGCTCGTAGTGTGCCCAATTCCTTTTAAAAAAGGTTCTCCTCTTGCTTGGTAGTCTGTCTTCCATACACAATGAAGAGCCACTAGAAAGCCACTTATTAGTTAAACATTAAAAGTTAAAGCAATCTCTATGTTACAAAAACAAGGCAGATAAAAGTAATCATTAAGACCAACTAAATCAAGACATCGATTTGTTCTTTCAATAAATTCTGGTGGCTATCCCTCAGGAGGGAAAATGGCATTTTCCCTAGCACCAAAAACCGGTCACTTTATGATCTGTGCTGCAATTTGCACAGTCTTGCCATTTAAGAGTGTCTCCTATTTTAAGATGTTTGCGTCCTGTGCCTCCAATTATTGAATGACCTTGTGAGCAGGATACACATGGAAAGGTACCCCAGTTTTTCACTGTCAAGAATGTTTATTGTTTTTTTTCGATAAATAACTTTTGACGAAGGCATCCCTTAAGTGTCTCACTATGTCAAGAGCAGCAGTTGGTGTTTTGTAAATCAGTGTTTGATCCTGCTGTCCGGTTGCAGCGCCTTCCAAAGATTCACATCAACATTTCTGATTTAGAGAGACATCAGCAGAGTATTTCTCCATGAATGCTAGTCTCCTCTCATTGCTTTGGTGATTAGTAGTTATACTGTCTTCTAGGCAAACAATGTGTCATCTCCTGAGCACAGGTGTGCTAGGTGGATGCTCCCAGAGCTCCATGAAAAAGGCGGCACGGTCCAATTCACCTCGCGACTACTGCAATAGCATGCTCGCGGGGCACCAGAAACACATTCTAAATCGTGTCCAACTCGTGTGAAACCGTGCAGCGAGCTTACACCTTGAACATAAAGAAACAAGAACCCATCACCCCAAGCCTGACATCAACTCGCTGGCTCTGATGGAACAGAGGAGCCACATCACTCTGTTATGTGTCACCCACAAGGCCTTAGGAGACATTGGGCCCAGATGTTTGCCCAAGCTATTCAAACTCTATATGCCACCCACGGCCAGCAGATGTGTATACATCAACTGGCATGCAGTGAAAACTTCAGAAATACATGTATGGTGGGCCTACCTGAGGCACTACGCAGCAAATAAAAACACCTGAAGCTCAGAAAGTCCCTAACAATTCTGTTCTTCAGAGCTTCCCAGAGCCACCCCACTTGGCAGCCCCCTCATATCCTACAGACTATCAGATCAGCACATGGGTAGGGCTCTGAACTTTACAACTGCATTCAAACATATTGATATTCTGTATCTGGTGTACGCACTGTCAAAGGTTTTCAAAATCATTCAAGGTGGACATGGTTCAGCTGTGGTTGGTGCTCCTTCCTGTCCCCGCTCTCCCCTCGCCCTGAAATGTTAACCCTGGACTGCTATTTCGTCTCACCCGCCCTCTCTCCCCAGGGGTCTTATCACTTTGAAGCAGCTTGCTGGCTTGCAAGATGGTACCTTATAAAACCCTAATGAATGAATAAATGCATATATAATTGAAAACATCCCCTGGCAGCTTGGATTTCGGTGGCTTGACCCTATGTGCTTTCAAAATGGCAGCTGCCACATTTCCTGTATTGCACACGTGCAGTACAATGTGTCTGCATGAAGAACACGTTTACTGCATGTGATAACTTGCACTTCTCGCTCTTGCAGTGGTTATTTACTGCATTTTCGTGGACATCTTTTGATGGACCCTGGTTGCCACGCAAAGCACATTTACCTTAAATGATGTACACTTGCTGATTATACAATTTTCTATGCAGTGGTTACATGATACCTATCCTGCCTTCTGTGTTGTTTCTATCAGTTTAATTTTGTGATGGAAAGGGTTTTGATTTCATTGTGGTTATCGTATTATGTTGTGCTGCGCCCTGTGCTATTTTCGATTTTTCTTTGAATCATCGTATTTTTGTAAAAACATAAGCTGTGGTTTGGTCCTTCGAGATTTGGGATGCATATGGTTTGTGTTACAGATTGACATTGTTCACATTGAATAGACAGTATATTTTGCATGTACGTGTTTAACCAATATCAGTATCTCAAGGAACATTGCTTTGTAATAAAATGTCATGCCCCCTTTCCTGCTTGGGGGTCCTCGTTTTTGGTTGGGACCTACTCTTTTCTGTTTGTTGATACCACGGGCATCAGAAGCAGTATCAAAATGACTGCAGGTGGGGCATATCTAGACTGGTAAAGTTGCACTCACAATGAGAACTGTAGTGCCTCGAAAGGGAAAAAGGAAAGAAACGAGGCACTCGCTTTAGTAACTGCAATGCCAATCTAGAACAACAACTCTTCCACATGGATGTGCGGCACGAATCCTGTTTCCGCAGTCGGCAGGCGGGGGCTCCCCAGTATGCAGTGAATATAAGGGAGAGGGCAGGGCCAGTTCTATACTCAGAGCGGTGTGCCCACTTGCCATCCAACCCTAAACTGAACACCTCATTGCACACTAACAACAACATCAATGATCACAACGTGCTGCAGGTAATCCAATGGAACGCTGGTTGGGGGTGCAATTAGTTCCAAAATCCTTATTTCGGTGCCAAAAACCAAACACTCACAGCATATGGCTAAAACTTGTGACCTTTGATGGTCAATAGGATCCTGAATACAATGCTGTGGACCCATTACCCTGTCGCAAGTTGGGCCTCTGCAGTATCCCCAGCACATACAAAGACATTCCTTTTAAACTAGCTGGGCATTACAGCTGGTTCAGAAGGAGGTCCTCAAAGATTGTACACAGTTAAAACAAACAGATGTCTCTGAAAGCTAATCTGATTGATATGTTGTCTAATGCCATTGCCGTCCTGGAGCCACATTACAGAAACTTTGCAACAGTGTGGGAGCACCGTTGCATGGTATTTGCCCTAGGGCAAAGTTTGCCCTAGGGCAAATACCAATTTTTTCAATGCATTTTTCCACTAGAGCAAAAAGTGCCCCAGTGCTAATACGAAACGTTATGCTAAGAATATGGGCCTCATTACGACCCTGGCGCTAAGGGATTACCGGTACTGGTAAGGGTACCCGTACCGGTAATCCCTTAGCACCTGATTACGAGGTCCCTTTGCGGGTTGGAGACTTTAACGCCTGCTTTTTGCAGGCGTAAAAACCAACCCGCAAAGGGACCTTGGTGCTAAGTACGGTGCCGCAATTTGCGGCACCATACTTAGCGCCTTCCCCATTTCCATTGAGCCCTATGGGGCAAAAATGGGAAAGGGGAAGGGCCATGGCGGCATGGGGATTTACCGCCCGCCAACCTCAGAATGGGGCGGTAATTCCCCATTCCGCCATGGCGGAGTCGGTAAGTTACCGCCATGGACCATGGTGCTATTAGCACCATGGTCCAACGCCAGGGTCGTAATGAGGGCCTATGTCTTTGCCTTACTGCTAATAATGTGCAAAATTGCACCCGCACTGGTGCAAGGTTTCTGCAATATGGTCCTAGGCAGTAATCTGACCAGAGGCGTACCAAGAGGAAATCTTGCAATGGCAAGGGAGGTTTCACTAATTGAATGGTGGATATACCAATGGCCAGATCTCTTTTGAGGGGACAAGCAAATAAAATAGTACATTGTCACGTAGTTTGGAACTTACATTTGTATGAGTTGGCACCATTTATTGAATTTTGTTATTTAAAGGCGGACCTGACTTGACAGCAGCAGAGCTCTGTAAGACATAGGCCCTCATTACGACCCTGGCGTTGGACCATGGTGCTAATAGCACCATGGTCCATGGCGGTAACTTACCGACTCCGCCATGGCGGAATGGGGAATTACCGCCCCATTCTGAGGTTGGCGGGCGGTAAATCCCCATGCCGCCATGGCCCTTCCCCTTTCCCATTTTTGCCCCATAGGGCTCAATGGAAATGGGGAAGGCGCTAAGTATGGTGCCGCAAATTGCGGCACCGTACTTAGCACCAAGGTCCCTTTGCGGGTTGGTTTTTACGCCTGCAAAAAGCAGGCGTTAAAGTCTCCAACCCGCAAAGGGACCTCGTAATCAGGTGCTAAGGGATTACCGGTACGGGTACCCTTACCAGTACCGGTAATCCCTTAGCGCCAGGGTCGTAATGAGGCCCATATTCTTAGCATAACGTTTCGTATTAGCACTGGGGCACTTTTTGCTCTAGTGGAAAAATGCATTGAAAAAATTGGTATTTGCCCTAGGGCAAACTTTGCCCTAGGGCAAATACCATGCAACGGTGCTCCCACACTGTTGCAAAGTTTCTGTAATGTGGCTCCAGGACGGCAATGGCATTAGACAACATATCAATCAGATTAGCTTTCAGAGACATCTGTTTGTTTTAACTGTGTACAATCTTTGAGGACCTCCTTCTGAACCAGCTGTAATGCCCAGCTAGTTTAAAAGGAATGTCTTTGTATGTGCTGGGGATACTGCAGAGGCCCAACTTGCGACAGGGTAATGGGTCCACAGCATTGTATTCAGGATCCTATTGACCATCAAAGGTCACAAGTTTTAGCCATATGCTGTGGGTAGCCAGTGGCATATTTTAATAGTAGTGCAGTACTGTGCGTTGCAGTCTGCGCATCCATTGAGTTTAGTCCTTGGTCAGATGATGTTAAAAAAGGCAAGTTTTGAGAGATGTCCGGAACTGGAGAATTGTTGGGGCAGTCCAAGTCCATACTGGGATTCGAGTTCCAGGAGGTGGGTGCGTGACAAGAGAATGATTGTTTGTGGGTCCTCTCTTTGTGGAGGAGTTGTGATTCAAGCCGGTTGGTCAACTTTCTTTGCTAGGAGAGTGTGCCACCAAATATTTGGAGTTTAGCCACCATGTAGACTGGTGTGCTACTCGTGACTGCTTTGTAGACGATACATGCAGTCTTGTACAATATGCAGGCTTGTAGAGGAAGCCAATGTAGTTTGCGTAGGATGGGGTGATTCAGTCGATTTTTCACATTCCATAAGACGTGCTGCAGCATGGTGAACTGCTTATAGGGAAGCAAAGTGAGTGGCTGGAAGCGCTAACCGGGGGGCATTTTCCCCATTGATGTGGGAGACCACAAGGGCCTGCACAATAGTCTCGAAATTCTGCAGAGGGATGGAAGGTTTCATTTTGCAATGGGTGATTTGGAGCTAGACTTGGAGACACAATGCTTGAAACTAAAGAAACTTGCCTAAACAATCCATTGCGTGGAGCTGTGTGCCCCACGGGAATGCAACCATTGCTCTCTGCTGGCACAACAAACCAGCATATGGAAATAAAATGGTATCGTTTTTCTTAGGAATAAGAAGAGAAAACCTCTGGAGCAACAAAAAAGAATCAAGCATTGGTGAAATCAACATTTTTGACTTTGCTAAAAAGATCAACTTCAGCCACCTAAGCCTCCTTCAAGATCCACGGCAAGGAGACAGGAGGGGCGGCTTGCAAGGTTGATAGTGAACCGCTGTAAGCGGGGAAGACAGTGCCCCTGAACTACCAGCCCTGCCCACCTCCCGGAACATGTTCAATGTGCACCGTATGCTGCATACCTGTTCTTCTATGTCTATAACAATGTTGTTGGTTCCCTCTGGCATAAAAGCGCCACTTATGGGACAAAACTAATGTAGCACTAAAACACTGCGTATGAGCCAACACTAATTGTGGTGAAGCACTACCTATGAACGAAGGCCAATGGTGGTGCTATAGCCGAAGGACACCTTCAGACTTTCACTCTCCCCATGCTATCTCCATACTATCCCCATGCTCTCCCCATGCTATCTCTCTCGCTCTCTACACACGCTATACCAATACCTTTGCATCAATTGGGGGTGTTAAAGAACTACCTATTAGCCAAAACAAATGCCATATCATAAAGTCTGGTAGCTCATAATCATTAAAAAAAAATGTGCAGAATCAGTGGAACATGAATAATATTGATTTACTGAGACCCAATGATGTGGCTGATACAAAAGGCAAAATGATCAGAAAATCTACTCTTCTGAAGATAAAAAAAAATAAGTGTGTCGCTAGACGACATATTGCTTGAAAAATCCAAAAGACTTGCAACCATCAGCCAGGATTTGCACCAAATTACAGATAGCACTCTGAGGTTCATGCCCAGTGACGTAAACCGTGAAAATGAGCTCTGTCTGTAGCAGCTCCGTGCAAGAGGTCATGATGCGCACAGGGGCTTGGAAGCGGGAGGGGATATCATGTATAGGGCTTGTACTGTATGTGTTCACTCAAAGAAGGCATTTAGATATCTGTATTCTCTGAAGAGTACTAGCCCACTCTGGACCTACAAACCTCTGGGAAATTGAGGTTTATTGGTGATATTCGTGTTCAAATGGTTTCTAACTGCGATAAGCACTAGGAAATCCCAGACTGTTCTTTTTGAACTTACCTACATACTTCAATTTAGTCATCCAGATAATCCTGGCAAGGCAACATGCACAATTACATTAAAATATCAGAGGCACAAACAAATGCGTGCAAGAATATTTCACAAAGAAGAAGAATGCAGAACGCCTGACCCTCATATATTGTATTAAAAGGGTACTTTTAAGGATTCCCCCCTCAAACTGTGTAAATTAACATATTTCACATGATTACATTAGACCTTTATGAATCACCAGTTCAGGAAGATCTTCCCCTTTCCTGCAAGACTTACAATAAAGGGCAATGAAACCTTTGTGTTTAGGGATCGGGGCAATGAGAAGGCCAGGAGAAACGCAAGACAGAGGGCAAAGCGATTCACAATCCTGGGGAGAATGGCAGCGTTGTAGCAGAGTTGCATGGGTGAAGGCCCAGAGGACGGGCAGCAGTATATGTGTCTGTTTTTGACCTGATGGGGGATATGAGTTTCTGTCTCATTTGCAATATTTTTATGCAGATATTTCTGAAACAGACTCTTACTACAATTAATATGAAATGAATGGAAAAAGGAGCATCATGAGTTTCATGGTTAAAGCCATTAGCCCTGTATAGGAACTCCTTCTTCTATACCGATCTTCACTCGACGCAATCTCTGCTCTTTCAACTTGGCTTCTTTTCTTCTTTAACTAAACTCCCCTCTTCTACCTATTTCTACCTTTTCTTCGCTTTCTCCTGATGATGCTACAAGTGCTCTCCATTCTACTTTGCTGTCTACACTTGTGATTCTATCCACCCTTCTCGCCCCCCCTCCTCACCCACTCGTAAATCTCCTCAACCCTGGCTGACTCCTGATCTCATTGCACTCCGCCGCCGCTTAGATAGAGCTGAGTCGCGCTGGGAAAAGTCTTGCTCTCTCTACATTTTTTTACACTTTCCTCTTTACATTCTTCATTTGATTTTGTTCTTCTTGCTGCTACTGCTACTTTTGAGAGCTCACTATTTCCTTTTCTCATCATCCTCAATGTCTTTTTCAACTTCATCACACTATTCTTTCTCCTAAACCCTTGGATCCATCTCTTCTCTCATCCCTCTCATCCTCCAACTTTGTCAACTACTTTACATGTAAAGGAGCCACTCTCTGCTCCTCCTTTTCCACTCCTGCAGTTCCATCTTCTCCCCTCCCCGTAGTTTCCTCTTCTTACTCTCTATCTTCTACCCGATTCTGACACTTCCTTTCTTCTTGCCTGTGTTCATCCTATGGCTTCTCCTTCTGATCCCCATACCCCGACTCTTATTCTGCTAATCTATCCTCAACTCTTCCGTAGCTAAACTCTCTTATCAAATCTTCCTTCTCTAACTCCTGCTTTCCTTCTCTATTTAAACATGCACTTATTTTTCCAATCTTAAAAAAGCCTTCACTCGATCCATTTCTGTTACTCGCCGCCTGGAGGACTGGCCGGGGCGTTGAGAGGAAGGAACACAAAATGGACCGGAACCTTCTGTCACTGCTGAGTATAGTCCAGAAAAGGACCCCTCAGACCGGACTGCCTCTCTCGAGGCAGCTCTTTAAGATAATGGACCCCCTTGACTGTGTAATAATAGAACAGGCAGGATGCTGTATTACACAAAAGAGCGGGGAGAAACCACACCGCCACACCAAGCTGCAAAAAACACAAGATACAGATCAGAGGCAATAAATCAGAACATAAGGAAATGATGGAAATCTAGGATGTGAGCGAGTACCTGAAAAGAGGATTGGCAGCTATTAGTTTAGTAGGAATTCTAAGGAAAAGAAAGAAAAGGCTCAAATTGGAAGTTCTAGTTAGGTGGTTAATATTGATAGGAAAGTAAGGAGAAGGTCTTACCCCCTTATGAATGAAAGGATGTCCAAAGAGAACACAACGGAGGTATAAAATAATAAACTGGGAAGGTTAGTAGAGGATAGCTTCCCGAACGGAACGAGGGTCACAGCTAGATTCGGGATGGTACAAGGAATCAGCAGAGCGTCCAGCTTGCACAATGAGGTATCCACAAAGTCTATTCACAGAATACTGCAGTATGTTAAGAAGACAAGTCACAATGGCTGAAAATATTTTACCGTAATGAGTAAGAACTGTAACCAGGAAATAGAGGAAGCAGTAATCCGGCCAATGCTTGAATTATAAACAGAAGAACCGGATCAACAAGTGTAACGTAATACACAACCAGCGGGAAGGAGAGACGTAGTCAAATAAGGGCCGGACAACAGGCAGGTCAGAAAGCGTTCCGAGGTCGGGCTTCAGGTAAACTTGCAAGAAGGAGAAAAACTGTCCGTAAAGGATAACACAAGGCAGGTCCATGGGCGTTCCGAAGTCGAGTCAACAGCCGGCAATTCCAAAGGCAGACAAGGGGCACGCAAGATGCAATTCCGATAACAAGTCCGGGGTCAGGTACAGGAATATCCAAGAGAGTACACGCGAATGATGGCGAAAATAGCAACGCTAATTAGAAGCGCCGTGTCTTGCACAAGTTGTGTTTTTATTTGCCCAAAGGAGCATCAGAGTCAGCTGATTAGGGGACACCGCTTGTTCCTGCGGCGTGGTTTCCCTGACAACCGCCAGCGTCTCCAGAACAGGGATGCAAGAAAGGACACCCGACCTCTTTGAAATCGGGAGCGCCGTGAACCGAGCCAAGCCGCTCGGTGCCCATGTGTAACAATTTCTATCTAAACATCTTGCGTGTGCTGCCTATCCTCAAGTATCTACTTATCTTAAACTCTATGATCCTCTACTCACACTTCAGTCTGGATTATGCCCCTCCCACTCCAGAGACTGCCCTTTTACATTTCTCCAATGACCTTCCGTCGGCTCGACATTCTACATCTTCCTCTAGTCTTATTTTTCTCGATCTCTCTGCAACCTTTTTTGTACTGTTGAGCACTCTCTTCTTATTTCCTTGCTTTCTACCTTTGGTCTTTCTGGTCCTGTTCTTCAATGGTTTCGCTCTTATCTTTCTCAACAGTCTGACTCTGTAACATCGGCTGGCACACTTCTACCCCACTTCCTCTTCTCTATGGCATTCCTCGAGGGTCTGTTCTTGGTCCCCTTCTCGTTTCACTCTACACTGCCCTGCTTTCTGCTCACATTTCATCTTTACATTTTTCTTATGCAGATGGCACTAAAATCTATTTTTCTTCTCCTCTCTTGATTCCAATTTACGTTCTACTGTTTCCAACTGTCTTTCTGCTCTTCAAAATTGGATATCCTCTCACTTTCTTCATCTCCATCGCTCAAAAAATGAGATGCTCTTTTTTCCTGACCACTATTTCTCCTACTCCCCCTGCTCTTTGCTTTCCACCCTCTTCTCTTCTGTTCTCCTCTTATGGTCTTAACATTATGTTTGACCCTTCGCTTTAATTCTCCTTACATATTTCCTCTACTGCCGGCTCGTGTCATTATGCTTTCTTCAATATCCTTCGTGCTCAACCTTATCTTTCCTTCCATGCTACTAAGCTTCTTCTCTTATGTCTGTTTTTTTCTCACATTGAATATTGTTCATCTCTTCTCCTTGGTCTTCCTGCCTCCCATCTTCTTTCTCTCCATTCTATCTATAATTCTTCAGATCACCTCCTTTTTTCTCTATCTCCCCGTTCCTCAATTACATCTGCCTTGCTTTCTATTTCGCTTCTCCCTTCCAAGTCTCATTTTCTTTATCATTTTCCTCTGATTGTTTTTAAATGTACTCATGGACTTACAACATCTTATCTATCTTCTCTGGCCTCCTTCTACTCTCCTACTCTTTCTCTTCATTCCAGAATCAGTTTCTTCTTACTGTTCCTAAACCACCTTGTGCAACTTCTCGCGTCTGGTCTTTGGCCCTTCTTGTGCCTAAACACTGGAACTCCCTTCCTGTTTCTGTCCGCTCTACTTCCTCTCTTCGTATTTTTCAGGCTAATCTCAAGGCTCATCTTTCATCTCTTCTTTCCACATGCTAACTATGTTTGTTTTCCCTCTTCTGTTTTGCTTGGTCTGCCTTTTTCATTTGACTGTACCATTGTTCAATAATGTTGTCTTTGCGCCTTTGGTGAAGAGTGGATAATAAATCTAAAAAATTAAATTAAAATGAAAGTCTGAGGGCAAGTACTGAGAAGGTACTTTAATAACACTCTCTGCATGTGATGTATAATGTTTGGGATTTTCTCACTATTGGCAAGTAGCTGATCCACAAAGGCCTTTCTGGTAGATTCCACCTCTCTCGGTCTGTGATTGGTTGGACCATGACTATAAGGGAATTCCCTACGCTCTTTTTATGCAAGTTCTCTCAATTCACCAGGCAGAAACATTTAATAATTGTGGGTACAAAGAATTACTAGAGATATCCAGATCGTCCTCCAGACAGGTGCTGCAGAAGCCCTTCAAATCCAATCCCTCAACACCCTTTGGAGGCCATTCCCAAGGCATGGATGTAGCCTACTGGAAGGGGCACCAATTACTTTTCTCTTTGGACAGGGAGGTGTTGATAGGTCACAACTCGTTTATCTCCTCTGCCTGGACAGGCTATCAAGGCTTTGTCATCCTTGATTGATATTCCACAACACCAACCAACACTCTTCCTTTGAACCTGCTTCATTCAAGTTGTCCAGCTTTGTGTCACCCGTCAAGGAATTTGTCTCAATCTTGCAAAGCATCTTTAAGATGTCATGGGCCAAGGGAGAAGAGGATCATGCAGAACCGGCATCAGGAGAGCCTGACTGCTAAGGTTCAGCTCTGGGGGCAAAGAATTCTGTCATCCCTCGGCGCTGTCTTGTGCACCATTTTAGGGACTCTCAGGCACCATCTAATCAGATGTATTCTACCTTTGCCCCCTTCCCACTGCAATCCCTCACCAGTAGTCACACCTCCAAGGGCGCTTGGAACCCTCCTGGCTCCACACAACATCCACCAATACGCAGATGACAAATAGCTTTACCTCAATATATTCTCCATTGAAGACATCAACAGGCTCAAAGCTGCCTCCTTTTGATCCAGTCATGGATGTCTAGTGCTTACCTGAAAATCAACCCATCCAAGACGGAATTCCTACCACTGACCAACAGCACCAAACACCCTGACATCCAAACCTGGCACTCTGATAGGAAACTTGAGAGGGCTTCACACCCCAGCTGTCCACCTGTGTCAAGTCCTTGGGTTCGACATCAACAGACACCTCTCCTTCAAACAGTACATAGCAAGGAAGACACAAAATGCTTACTATTAACTTTCTCTACTGCAGAAAATCACGCCCTTCATACCAGAAAAGATCTGCCTCAACCTGGGTGGTGGCAATTTCCTTTTAGGAGGCCTTCCAGTGACTACTCTAGCTCCCCTGAGGTATGTCCTGAATGTTGCAGCATGCAACAAAGGACTGTGCACATTCAGCCCGAAACTCATAGAGCTGCACTAGCTCCAGCTGCTAGATTGTTTCATTTTTAAATCCTGCTGCATCATCGACAAGGCTTTCAATGTAATGCCCCCAAGCGCCCTCACTGAGACAATCAGCAGCTCGGACACCTGCGACCCAACAGGAGTAAAAAACAGTGCAGGAAGGAAAGAACCTGAAGAGAGGCCCTCTCTGTCTGTGCTCCAAGACTCTAACCTCCTCCCGTCAACACCAGACTCTCCCTCTCGCTTCTACATCTCAGGAAGGAGCTCAATATGCTCTTCTTCAAGGAGTGGCTCCTCCCTAACACCTAGATCCACATCCTCCACCGCTTACCCTACCTGCGAGTGGGTGATATTCTACCCACTGTTTCCTCCACTGGTTGGTTGCACATACATTGCTGCCAAATTGCCCACCAATCCTCTGCCTGCTCCCTTGTTTCTCCGATTCCCTCAGTGTGTCTTTCTCCGTATGATTTGCAAATGTCTCCATTGCTTCCCAAAGCTAGGTCCACACCCAAAAAATCCCACAATAATAATAATTCTTCAATCACATACTTCAAGATCTCCATGATATATCAGACAGAAGGTCACCATCTAAACTCCGGTGGACTATTTTGACCATTGCAGCCCTCGACTGGACACAGGCTATCTTAACGTGTGGAGGGTCCTCTAATTCCTCAGTTTTGACTAAAGAGCCACAAGCATGTTTAGACCATCCTCCCCGCTGCCAGGCTACCACACCATCTGGCTATATGCCCACATCTTCCTGCCTGACCCCATTATCGCTACCACCAGCCAGGTGCACAGATCTAAATTGTCAGGTCAGGTGTACTGGGGTTCATAAGCATGCCCCTCATTTGAAGAACTGCAGAGCAGGGAAGGAAACAAGTCATCTCCTTCCATGACGAGGCCCATGAAATATACTGTTATAATTTTGGCAGATCATTTCCTGTAGATTTTGAAAATATTCATAAATGGATGTGGGCGGTATATAAATCTCTAGAGCTACAGGTTCATCTCTCACGCAAGACAACACGAGGCACATAACATGGCCCTTCATTTACAGAATATCATTATAAATGTAACCTGTTTACCCTTATAACATAAGGGCTTTGTTGGATCAACAAGCAATCTTCTATTTGAGGAAGGTGATTGCAACAGGAAAGCACACAGTAGCCTGAGCATCAGGGAATTCCCCAGCATGAGGCAGAGATGTACGGACTGTGGGGAGAAGCAACTCCTTGGCAACTGTCTCAGCTCGGAAACTATACTGCTGTGTTAGTGTAGATTTCAGAAACTAGGTACCTCGCACAGCTGTAATCACAGCAGTGTTTTGCACTCTCAAATATCGAATACTATTGGACCGGTTGCAATGAAAACAACGCTTCCTCTTGTTTCAATTAAAAGGTGGCCTCCCTCCGATTTTCAAATCTAAGGATATGGATGCAAGTATCACAATTGATTGTTGTAGCAGATAGCACATTTGTTTTCAGTGTGTTAAATTTGTGATAATATACATAAAGCATGAGTAGTATAGCTCAGTGGCAATGTGCTCGTCTTGAAATCAAGACGATGCAAAGCAACACAGGTTCAAATCCCAGATCTGTCTCTTTGGTATTAAGCACGTTATAAATAACCTATTATATTATATAGAGTACTGTACCCCTAATTGTAAATTATAAGGATATAAAAAGTATGACGCAGTGTTAGGAAAGATTTCCATTTATGTGTAATTTTCCCTCCAGTTGCGTACCCCCCAGCGTTTTGCTCTTGTCTGACAAGCCTAGCCTGACTTTTGCCAATGGAGCACAGCCTTCTGCTGCACTCCGCTGGGTTTACGCTCACTTTGTTATGGGGAAACTGACATGCCCTTAAAGACGTTCAGTACTGGGAGACTTTTTTCCCTTACTCCTTTCCTATGTTGCAACTTTTCTGCAACATGTTTCAAGTGCACAAAGTACCTTACATTACAGTACACTTGGGCCTTCCTTTAGTTTCCAAAGGCCCTAGACTCCCTCAAATGATTTTTTGGTAGAAGTGCAGATGTGCCTCAGACAGGGCTGGTGGCAGCTTATCTTTTGGCATATTTTTTTAACCCTTTCTTGCCATGCAAACAGCATTTACCGCGGTTGGCACAGGAAGGTGGCCTGGCTCCAAAATGCCCATGCCACAGGGTTATTTGTCCTGTCCGTTGGCCATCTTGTCCCTTTGCCTTCCCCAAGTCGAGCCGAACCGGGTCAGTCCTTATTTGTCATGCATTCTCCCGCATAATGGCACGTTTTCGTGGGCTTCTGCATGCCTTGTGTGTGTGCCTCCAGGATGTGGGCTGGACTGTTTAGTTCCAATACACATCCTTGGTGCCAGAGAGTCTGGTGTGCGGGAATGACTGGGTCTGCGATTGGTCCACGTCTTGGGTGCCTGTATGTGAGCAGATCTTCCATTGGGTCCTCTTCGTTTTGGTGCGAAGGAGATTATGGATAAGAGAAGGCTCCAAACACCCATAGCCGGTCAATCTCTTGAGTTCTCACTGAACCTAGGATAGGATCCAAGCCTCCTGAAACTAAGAAGCTGAATCAAGGAACAGCTGGTGACCACTGGAAGGTTTTGCAACCTGAGCCCGCTGTTGTCCCGCAGACCCCTCTGCATCTGATCAAACTTAGAAGGTCTGCAAAGGCTATTCAACCCATTTGAATAGTAGGAACAACTATTCACAGCACTTTCATTTAAACCTGCAGGCGAGCCTCTTCAGAAGTGTTCCTGGGCCAACCAGAGAACTGACCAGCTTGCACAGGACCTTTGCTCTGAAACAGCTGCCATTTCGAGTTGACACTTGAAACTTGGTAGATCGTAAGCACTGGGTCCAAGTCTCCCTCCTGCTGAGTTTTGCACACATAGGGCCCTAGGTCTGAAATTAGAAGAGTATGCCTGAACCTGAGTGCACATGGTTACTGTGTCGCCCAGGTGTGGTGACGAACTTCGCAGGTGCCCTGCTGCTGTGCCCCTCTCTGCCCTTAATCCTGCTGCAGTGAAACTGGCCTGATCCCTTCATCAGGAGCAGAGAAATCACCACAGACCTGCCACGGACGCATCGCTGTAACTCAGCCGCAAAATTGCTGCACTTGAAACAGCAACCAAAATGGACTCAACTGCTGAAGTTTGGTCTAGAGTGCATCTGGGGTTGGTGAGTACTTGCAACCCTTACCGGTAACCCCTAGCGCATCCATCCCTTTCACGCACGAGTGTGCCCTGAGGGCCAGTCACCTTTCCACCGGTAGCCTGTACTACCGTCTTATTCCCAACTCATGGAACCTGCTCTGCCCTCTTGGGGAGACCCTCCTTGAATAGTGGGAACCTATTCTTCATCACCTCACCCACCTCCCTGAATCACTACAGCCCCTGCAAAAGACCCCATTTTCACTCTACTGCACCATCGCGTGCACCTGCATCCGAAGGGGTTCCATGTGTTAATATCCCCACAAAAATATCGCCATACAAAAATATCGCCATATTTTAGCGGTGATATTAAGCCATGGAACCTGGAGGGGACACCCCTGCAACCACTGTATTATTTTAAAGGGAGCGGGGACCCCCCACCCCCGCAAGACCTGCTACCAAAAACCCCAAATATCAAAATATCATCCCCAATAAAAATATCGCCTATGGCTGTTCCTGATGACCATATATACGGCGATATTTTTGTTGGGGTAATATTTCGTGATACCATCCAAAAGTACTTTTGAGCGATAGGCTCCACTCTTCGTAGTGACTGGATTCCCTCTTAGTTAGGGATTGATTGATAAAAAACTGCCTAAACTCTATTTTACACTGTTTGCTCCCTTTTTTCATAGGTTGTGGGCCCATTCTGTGCACTATTCCTTTAGGCCACTTGGTAACTGTATATATGTTTCATAGTATGTTATGTTAGTTTGAAGTATTACTGTGGATATTTGCTTTGTGTTTCATTTCAAATGCCTTGAATACATGTATATGTATTTTTGATATATACACCTGACTGGGAGTGATTTGTAGTGTCCTTTACTGTCTGTGCTCATTGTGAGCTTTCAGTCATCCTCACCCCTCCTGAGACCTAGCCTTGACCGCTGCCAATGCTACCTTGATTGGTCTGGCTTGTCCAGAAGGTTACCCTGTTCCAAAGAAACTAGGCTGGCCTTCTGAACATCTGCCCACCAGGTCAGAGTTCAGAAATCCATTTTAACACGCAGCACTGTGCTATGAAAGGCAGAAGGCTGAAGGCCAACTCATTAAAAAGACACATAAGTAAATGGTGACTTTTAGTATTCTTATAATGTACATTTTGGGGTATGTTATTTTTTATGATACCAAAACCAAGTCAATAAAAGACACAACATATTTTCAGTTGTAAACATAGTAGAAATGTATTGTGAATTCATAACATTGAATAGTTTAGATGAACCAGCTTTTTCCCTAGTTCTAACCCTAGGGTGCAGGTGCAAGTATGGGCCACATGGCAGGATTCGGCTTTAGGGCAGCAATGCACCTTAATTTGGGGCTGGGCTTGTGCCCATGGAGCATGAGCATTTTGCCCAGGATGAGGTTTTTGAACTGTGGCCATGGGCAGTGGCCACTAATCCCAGGACATTGCCTCCGGTAATGCTCTGGGTGCCTCCAAACCATCCAAAGTAGCCATTGAGCCGTCCCAGTGACTACTTTGCCCCCAGTGAAGGTCTGCAGCCCACTGGCTGCGACCTGCAACCATGCAAGTGGTGGCTGTGCTCTAGGTATGGCCTTTCTCTGTGCCCAAGGCTCCACCAGGGGCCAATAAGTCTGGCTATGGTCAGGCATAGAGGTCACTTTTCTACCATTGTCGGCCTGCTGGCCTTCGTTTTCTAAGGTACAGCCTTTGGGAACACGCTGGATAACACCAAGCCACACAAAGCAGCTGGAAGGCATCCTGTGGCCAGAGAAATTGCTACTTTGCCCATTTTGTGAGTCTGCGTGCAAGCACTAACCCCACGTAATAGGTCCAACTAACAGTGGTGGCCTGCAGACCTGGCTGATGGGTCATGGATCCAGGCAGCGGGGCAACTGGAACCCTGTGTCACACTCTGTGGGCACAGTAGTCAAAATTTTATTTTGTTCCTGTTTGTAAAATATTTCTATGGTCCAAAGGAATCAGATTGGCTGTTCTTCTGCCACACTATCTGGTTTCTGAACCACAATAGCCAATCAGGGCCCTGAAAATGTCCCTTTGGGTCCGCGGACAGTTCAGGTTAAGCGAGATATCACCAATGCAATTTTGGCCACTTTTCTGTCAGATTTAGAACAGACTGCCTGACAGACGTGTGCCAACCCCAAAGGGTGGGTAAGTAAGGCCATCTGTGTGGGGTGAAAAGACAGTCCCAGAGTGACAGAAGGCAGACAGGCCATGCTAGGCCCTGTTGTGAGAGTGAAGCTGGCTAGTGTGGAGATCCATTGAAATATAAAAGCCAGTACAGTGATTTTTGACATAAGTCCTAGTGAAATGGAAAGAAATGAGCCTAGCCAACTCCACTAAAATGGACAGGTGTGCAAGAGAAGGGGAATCTACCTGAGCTCTTAAAACTGATGGATATGCCCATGAATGTGACATAACATGGGGTGCTGCAGATGCTGATTTTGTGTGAAATGGGAAAAGGCACCTTTTGACATTCAAAACTGCAGCAGTACACATGGGAAATATACATGGAAAGGATAGGCATGTGAAAAATCCCAAGGAGGAATTGTGCTGTACATTTGAAAAGTGGAGACAAGTGACCTATTCCGCAGAAAGCCACTTACGTTTCACAACTATATTGACATTCAAATGGAAAGACCCACTTGTTGGATTTTTCTATGTAACTATGGCCTATGTGTGGATAATACCTAAAGTGAACATACATCTGTCCAAACCATCTGTCAAGAAAGATTGCATTTCAAGCAACATGCCTAGATATAATGCTAAAATGTTACATGTAAGCATATATTGTCGATTTAAAGCTGTATTTTCTGCAGTATGGATGCTGCTGGTGTTTTTTCTACTTAACTGAAATGTATGTGCCTATGAAACCTTAACCTCAACAGGAAAAGCAGGCCTGGGTCAGTTATAAATACAAAGAATTAACAGAGAATTAGATGAACATTGTGGAAGTTGCAGATAACATAGCCAACAGAAATGACCTTTCAGGTCAGGCCTCCCCATTAACTTTGCATTAATGGCCAACAGAAATGACCTTTTCAGGGCTAACTCGACCTAAGGAAATGGCTTCAGAGCCACTGATGAATGATCCAACATTGTGCATGAAACGGATTGCTGATAAGCAGATGTTCGGGTCAGGTGACAATGGAGAAATGCAATTTAGGAATAGGTGGGGGCTATATGAAACTGAGGGTCCCATGTGTTGCCTTGCTATATGATTAACATTGGCTACCTTTTCTTTAAATTAAAAGAGAATCATATGTCCCAGTGTGCTCACCCCAGACTCAGATTAAAGGGGATAAAAAGCCATCTGGTACCCCCAGACTCAGATTAAAGGGGATAAAAAGCCAGTTGGTACCATGGAAATATGAATCCTGTGTGAGGTATACAATTTAAGTTATGTAGACAATTACGATTACGGCCTTCTCATAATTCTGAGGGAATGGAAAGCTGGTGTGATGATAGGTTATGGAAGTAAGGTTAGAATCAGGAAGGGACATATTTGTGACTATTTCGGCTCTGGGGTAAATCAATAAAAACAGTAGCTCCTCCCAGAAAGAGCGTGCTGAGATATGATTAGTATTTTCCGACTTGCCATAAACTATAGAACTCAAAAAAATATATTTGCCTCCAGTTATCTGAAAAATTAGGGTATCTGCCATGTTGTTAGATTTTAAGGTCACTGATAAAGTTAAACCCACTTGTCATTTTCGGATGATGAATCTTTCTCCTCCCTGAGCCTCCATCATTCAGACCCCCTAACCTCTTGTTCTATTAGCAGGCACTGGGTGTATTGGGGGAGGGAGAGGGAGAGAGCTGGCCAATCTGTTGTTTGGGAATTATGATAATAATGGAGTGTCAACAGCCCTATAAGAGATCAGTTTTCAATCTGCGAAGGATCTTTCTTTCTTTGACTTTTCTAGTCTTGGGACCTTTCTTTGGACTTTTGATTTTTCCCTTGACATCCCACTTGCTGGGCTTTAAACATTGCATGGGAGGCAGAGACTGGGAAATTAAGAAGATACCTGGGCCTGCCATTTGGGGAGCCAGAAGAAAACTGGGTGCTAGAGACAACCCTTAACCGAAGGCTTTGACTACATCTGTGCTGTCCTCTGAGGAGCCCTGCTGTTTCCCTGGATCCGCCATAACCAAGGCCTCCCATGTAAATTGAGTAATCCAAATGCCACCAAAAGTATGGGGGGAATCTGCCATCCTTAATCTCCACCTCTCATAGTGGGTAGGGAGGGTGGGACTGGGGAGACCCTTGGCACATTTTATTAAATCTATCTCAAATGAATTTCACTATAGAAAATCATCCTATCCATTTAAATTGAATTGTGTTGGGGACGGCTTGCCTTAATCCTGTCAATTAAACTGTGGGGAGGGGGCAAGCTGTGTAGATCCTTAGCATATTAAATGTAAGTTAAATCAATGAATTCCCATATAGAAAATCACGGGATGAGTGTTGTTAGAGTTCGAAACTAACAAAGTTCACTCCCAGAGTATCAGAACTATTATAGACAATAAAGTACTTGGGTAACTGTACCTTTCTGAACCCCCTGTCTTCTGTAAAGAAGTGGGGGGGTCATAATCCCAAAATAAGTAATCCTAAAACGCTGCCATTCAAGTGAATGTAGAGTGTGGAAAATGAAATTTCCCATTTATTTACTTGCATTCCAAAACTATTTTCCCAAAGCCCTACATTTCAGGCAAATAAAAATCCCAAAACGATTTTCCCATTGAGTTCCTTTCCTGACTTTGCCTTTCAAATGAAAAAAACCCAAACTATTTTTTTTCATTGTGTCTATTTGTCAAACCCTGCCTTTTAATAAAAATACAAAACAATGTTGCTACTGTATTCCCACTCCCTATACCTTAACTTCAAATTAAGGGGTCATATAAAACTGATACCTGGGGGTGGGGCTGCTGGGAGAGAAGAGCATAGTGATAGCCAAAGCAATCACTGGGCGTTGTTCAAATTTCATAATTGTTAATGTGCAAGAACTCCTCTGTGTGTGTTTGATGCACAGTCTCTAAATGTTACCTGTCTGTTGTAGTATCTGTAAGTTCATTAAAAATACAAGTCCATCAACTGGTGCAAGTAATTTGAAATTGTGATATTGTGTACTTCCACAGCATTGGAGGCTGATGTTTTGGTTTCTATTATTCTTTGTCAAAACTTAAATACATATATAATCTTACTATACACCGGCCTGGTTCCCAGCTCATTTGTGGTACAGAGGATATTTGCTGGGGTGGTGAGAAATACTTTGGAGGCCTCACTAAAGTTGAATCTGTATAAGCGCTTTGGCTGCGCGCCACCTTGTTTGGGAGGAAAAGAACTCCCTGAGTTGAGAGTGACCGCCTAATAAATCACAACATCTGCAAGGTCCTTTGAAAGGATTGGTACATAACATTCGAGAGGTTCGGGCTGTAGGTGAGAGCAGAGGTTGGCCTATGCTTAATTACATGGAAAACTCAAGCTGTAGGACCCCTCCATTATAAATGTGCCCTTCTTTGACAGAACATCACAAAATATTCCCAAAAATATAGCGTTTGTTCCATAGTTCCGTGTGAAGGTTGCATGAGCATTCATCATGCAGAACCAAAATTATACGGCAGAAGTTTAGATCCTAGCATAGCTGCCGCTAATGAGTAGAAATTAGCTGTTATGAACGAAACCAAATATTGCAGCTAAGCATGGAGCATCCAGTGTGAAGAGCCATTTACTGATGCAATATTTATTATTATATACTTCTAGATGCATCTAGAGCAAATGACAGGTTCACTTTAGCTTGAAGAGACACCAGGATGTCTATCCTTTAGTTGCTAAAGTGAAATGAGCTCCTTGTTCATTGCTCTCGATCAGAAAATCGCCATCTCTTTCTTGCAGTGTCATCTAGCCCTTTATGGTCTATACAAATCGGCATGCCGGGGTCACAAAATAAATCCTCCCCCTTAACAAAGTCTCCACCGAGAGACTTTATTCCGAAATAAAGTCTTTCTGGCAGAATTTATGAATTCATTTCACTGGGGTGCGAAAGTATTTGCTGGGGAAGAGTCCGTGCAGTGGCGGATATATTTCACGACACAGGCCAGAGTCTAGTGGCACAATTATTGCTTTATTGATTTTGTTTGTTTAAGTTAATGGTAAGAATATTGTCTGGTGATAGACAGAGAGTTTATGATTAAGCAAGTGCCCCCTTTGCAGAAAACTCCTAATTTATAACATTTGATGATGATCAGAAAATTGAAACATTTCACGTTGTTGTCCTAAACTAGTAGTCGATATTAGCAGACATGTTTGCAGCACTGCTAGTATAAAACTCTCTAAAGTAAGCGGTCCGCCTCGCAGGAGTCTGATGGGGAGAACCTGCTGTAAAGAGCCAGACTGCTGCTGCTCCTGCAGTTCCAGCTCCTTGCGATGCATTTAGACATTCACCGCATGATGGGGTCTTAGGCACAGAGACCCATGCTGCATTATTGCTAGGTCTGAAAAAGATCTGGGGCTGCGCTAATGTCAGGACTGTTGGGACTTGGGCTAGCTACCCTTTTGGTTGTAGCCACTGAGCTTCTATCCTGGGCTACAAACAAAAGACCAGGGGCTATGGCCCCGCCCCCTCCCAGCAACCCCTAGCGACACCTCTGGACCCGTGGGCATTACTAAGTTATTTGCAGAAATTGGGAAGGTGGGCACCGTGAAAGAACGCAGAGGATGGCCTTCCAGCAGGCCCGCCTACTATTTCCGCATGCAAAAGAATGGGCAGCGTACACTCTCCACCCACATCAACATTGTGAGGCGGGTAGAGATGCGTTCAGATTCTCTACATGGAACGTTAAACCGATTTCCCAATGAGCATTTCTGCTTTGTGTGGAAAATCGAAACACAAAGGTGACAGATGTCAGAAAACACGCAGAACGCTAAAGTGTATTTTCCTGCACAGGCGTAATTTTACTCTTTGAACAAAATTAGGCCACGCAAAATAAAAGGATGTGCTAGAATACCAGCAGACAAGCAGGGGGCTTTGACTCCATTTGATTCAAACTCATTTATTGTCCAAGTTCCTCTTAACAAAGCATAGGGCCTGAAGCTAATGTAGATGGGCCCACCGTAGTGACATTAACATCTGTAAATGCCCACACAACCCTGCCGGGTAGGCATTTACAGATTTTGGGTGGGCCTTGCCCCTCAGGCCCTACCCTGTCTACGCCTCTCTTACAGCCATGTTTGGAAAGTTCACAACAAGCCCTGCAACGTTTGTATTTGCAGCAGTGTACCTCTGTGCCTACTCCTTGCCAGAAGGCCTGAAGTCCCCCTTAAATGAAGCACACATCAGCAAGAGTCAAAAATGCAGCACTAGTGCATCACATCTAATAGTGTGTGTTACACATTTGAGAACGCAGGCACACACCCGCACACCCAGGGAGGATGCGCCTGCACGCTTCGCAACACCACAATATATAATTTCACCAGACACCCTTCACCCCCCACCCCCCAACATTTACAGGGATTTGTCTGAATCGCTGGGAACAGGACAGGTGTCAGAGCTTTACTGGATAGCAGAGTGCCATCATCAGCTGTGTGCGGGATGGTGCACATGTGGACATGTCTTCTGTTGCCCAAGAAGCAGAATTGGTTTGACATATTTACATTATGGAATGGCTTCTTTATTAATGTGTGATCTGACTCATCCCATTACACTTTCCACTGTTTCCTTCTCATTAAGGCAAAGAAGGGGGGCTTAAAGGTCACTATTGTCCTTTAAAGTGGTTAGGGCCTCTTCCAAACACCTGTCATTCTTGTCTTGGGTGCTCAACATTGCCAAGTCGGACTTCTAAGGTGCTTTTACTGTGATTGAGCCGATGTCCAGACATTCAATTCAAGGGGTCCCACTGACGAGTTGCCGTTGAGTTGGCTGAATGTGCCTGCGCCCCTTGGGTCAAGTCTCAGTTCGAGATGGATGAGTCAATGGCTTCCAATAGTTTCAAGATGGCAGTAAAACTGGTGGCACAATGATGCTCCTCCTGGGTCGAGTCAGCATTCAAGACGGGCAAGTTGATGACTTGCAGCAGGTCGAGTCAGTATTAATTTAAGATTATTTGTTTCCATGGAATACAAGATGGCTCGAAGTACAGGTAACCAGTTGAAAGATGCATGTAGTGTCAAAAGCAGCATTACAGGTCCTGTAGTGGCTCGAAGTGTGTTAAGCATAGTTAAACCAGCTCAAAGGTGTTTCCAGGTGATGAAAAAGGGCTCTGGTTTCTACTTGGTTTATCGTTGCTGGATTTGATTTGATTTGATTTCTTGGGGATTTATAACATGCACCAGATGAAATTAACTGTATATTGGCGCAGATGACACAAGCAGTGGTAGACGATGGATCAAAACAATACCCCCAGAATACGAGGGGGCCATCTACCTGAACAGGAAGGTCTTCAGTGCTCGACGAAATTGAAAAAGTGAGCTCATTGTTCTTAGTGGTAGTGGCAGAGAATTCCACGACCTGGGACCAAAGAGAGAGAATCTTCTGTCACCTCGAGATGTGTAACCCGAGTAAGGAACAATCAGAAGATGGCTGTCGCTAGAGCGCAGTTGTCTCGTTGGAGGATATGGCTGAATTAGCTCTTGCAAGTACAGAGGGGCAATGCCATTTATGCATTTGAAGACAATACAAGCTGTCTTGAATTTAATGCAGTCAGCAATTGAGAGCCAATGCAACTCCCGATGAAATGAAGACACATGGTCAGCTTTTCTTAGCTTGAATATAAATCTAACAGCCACATTTTTTGCTTTCTGAAGCAGCTGAAGCTGTTTAGAGGGAATACCCAACAGTTGACTATTGCAATAGTCTAGGTGGACGCTGGTTAGTGTCCCCACCATGGATGCATGATCCTCTTTGGGTATATAAGGGAGTGCTTGGCGTAGCATTCTTAAGACAAAGTGCACTGCTTTGATCTTAGCTCCCACATGGGCTTCCCTGTCAAGATCTGCTTGCCACATACAACCCAGGTTTTTAATTTTAGATACTATTTTAAGAACTCTTGTCCAGGAGTGACGGAATAGGCAGCTTCTTGGCTGCTGTCAGCAGATGTTTGGGTGCGAATAATATAAGTTTGGTTTTAGCAACATTAAGCTGCAAATTGTTCTTTGACATCCAGCTGCTTACTTCTTCTGGAGGTGCAATTCAGGGTCTTGAGGGACAAGATGTGTGCTTAGTTCCACACTTCCACTCTAGAAAGTTCTCCAAAGCAAGTCTGCTGTTAGGTGCCCAATCCAGGCTGTTGTAACAATTGCCCTTGCCTTTTGACATCATACACATCGTGACTTGTTTGCAGGAAATGGGGAGGACAGGAAGTTGAGGAGAGCCCTAGAAGAAACCAAGATGGTGTAACCCATCTTCCAGCCTTCCTCGCACCTTTGGCTACTCGAGCTCCACCCTCTTCCCATGTCACTGACTTCAAAGAGACTCCAGTGGTCAGCACCCTGGTATGAAAGTAATTCTTATGTCAATTGTTAGCCAAGAGGAACGCCCTGGGACGGCTCCTGTGCCATGGGAGGAAGCTACTACCTTTCCTCCAGGAGAATTAAAAAACAGCTTCCTTGTCATTGTCCCATATGGCTGTTGTGGAGACACCCAGGCAAGACAACTACTACACATCCCTCTCATAGCTGAGTTATATTTACAGTTAAATTTGCCAGAACATGAACTAAGATACAAAACATATGTTTTGAATCAGGGGTGCAGACATAAACAGCTGCATCTGCCTCTTGGCAGCTGTCAGGAATGCACTTGTGATTTATGAACCTATCCAGTCCTGCTGCTCCTGCAGGCTGGTTCTGTTGAGGTCATGAGACTGGTGTGGCAAACGCACATGTATTCACTATGCTTTTGATATGGAGCTATATGGAAGGGGAGCCTGATTAGCAGGCCTCCCACCCAGAAACAGAATTAACCACATCATGCCATTTATTAAAAATCAAAAACGTGTGGGCTATCCCACCCTCACCAGATGGCATTCTGTCACACTTACATATCAGATTTGAAAACTACTGGGAACCAGTTCCTTTAAACTCTATTTACAGATATTTTATCTGTTAGGGTTTAGCATGTATGTCTTCCTTTGTGCTCCTTTGCATGCAGGAACTCTAATAGCATGTTAAAGTAACATTGTGTCAGGAAATGTCCTGCTGCAAAGATATATATGAAGGCTGTAAATCACAAGTTCATTTTCCAAAGATACCACCATAATTTAAGGCCCCACCTAAAGAGACCTTTGTTCCTCCTGCCGTTCACATGGCCCCATTCCTTAGATTATTGAATGGTGCCATGCGGCACAGTGAGGTGTGTACATATATGTGGGTTTGTGTGTGAGAAAGGTAGATAAAGTGAGGAGTGAGAGAAAGAGAGCGAGGGAGAGAGAAAGAAAGTGGGCGACTGTCTCTCTCATCTTTTGGAAGTGGATAAAAGAAGCACCTGGTTAGGCAATAAAAATAACTATTACCAGAAGAGCAAGAGATAATTCGCGTTTCCAATCAAGATTTCAGCATGCGGCCAGTAGAGTGCACACAGATCTCTGATGATGATGGCACGCATCCTACTAACCTATTTCAGGCATTCTTTTCACATGCAATCTAAAAGGAAAGAGGTGGTTTCGTGCAGCTAATGTTTCATAGGAGCGGCTGTTAAATAAGCCTTCTTGTACAAGCTCTGACATTGACAGTGTTTCTTTTAAATAGCCCAGTGCAAAAATAAATAAAATCATCTTTCATCTCCTCATTTACTAAATCCTTCAGACATGGTCTGTCACACGAATATAAACCCTGATTCACATGGACATTTCGGTCGATCAGAGTTTTGCCAAAGAGCTTCATCCAGGCCTATCTGTGAACATCCAAAACAGGGATGGCAGCTGTTGTGTAAGCCAGGAAAGTAAATGCTTTGCCGGCATCTCAATGTAAATAATCTGCTTTGCAATCTGTAAACCAGGGCCGACAGCTCACTTAGTTAAGCGCTCACCTTTGACATGGGTCACGCCTCCAGTTCGAATCCCAGAGGGACCGACTCAGCCCTTCATACCGTGGCTAATAAATTGAACACCGTTTAATTGAATAACAACATCTATTATTACCGCGCTTAGGAGCGGGAGAAATCCGTCATGAAAAGCAAAATAAAAACGAAAATTACAATCATTATTACCTTGGACCCAGCATCTATGAAACAAACAAGCAAAACTGTAGTTATGCATTAAGCCCTGTGAAGCTAACATGAACCACAGTTTTGTGTCAGCATAATGTCAAGTAGAACATAAGGGGCAGAGAAGGCCTACTGCGCGGGAAAACGTGCTGCCCCGCGCTCCTCGTGAGCAGCTCCTAACATCTGTCGGCACCACACCATGACTCATAAAGCAAGCTGGAGAGTTCTCCGACATCTGCGCTCCACTCGCAGCGGCCATACATCAGGTGTGTTTAATTTAGACTCAAACCATACAGTAATCATTTCATCCATTATTATTGCAGCAGGCCCCGCATTGAAATCAAAACAAGAGTGGCTGCTCAGACACTCGCGGGAACGCCATGAAATGGCGAATAAAGAGTTCTCTGAGGCGAGCAGGATGAGTCAGGCAAAAACACGCACGAGGATTAATACACAGAAACATTCTTAGAAAAGACAAGAGTGCATGACTCAGAAACAGAACCAAACAGTGGGAGTACAATTGTGTTTTATTAAGCTGAGAAAAGTAGGACACTTCAAAAAAACAATGAGCAAAAAGAAAATGTCTGGTGCAGTTTTTTGCCATTAGGGTCATAAAGTGCATTACCAGCCATAGTGTCAGAGAAAAATTCTAAAATAGTGAGCAAAGAATACCATAGCATTGTTTGTGAAATTATTAAGATGAATACTTATTATTTACAACAATGTTCTTACTCCTTTATTTGGTGCACTAGTGTATGTATTTTTATATTCACTGAAAAAATATGAGTTAACGTGCAGTTAAGGTGATCAGATTTAACGCAGCAAAACCCTTAAAATTCAAAGGATGTGGGAAGTCATGACCATCTTAACTTGGCTCTCGTCGTACCCACTATGTTTTTTAAAACACAACCTTTCTTTGAACAAGTCTTCCTTTTTTTAAAAATTAATTTTGCATTCCCGAGATTATTCCAGGGTTATTACCCGTCAATAACCGCAATTAGACTTGAAAATGCAAAAGTCTGGGGCGCTGTTGAGCAGCCAAGGAAAATGGCTGCTTAGCTCGTGAGCTCCGTCGCAGTCCACCATAATCCTTCTTGCATCGGCACTGATCCGGACCGTTGGCTGCAGCAATTGAGGCGATTTTGCTGCAGTAACCGCCCTTTGCATGCACCCGAAATCCTGGACTAAATCGGTGGCCGGGGACCGCGCGGCCGCCATCGGAGAGCGGCCTCCCCCCGCGGACTCGCCGCAGCTGATGTGACCGCCGGCTCTCGAGGCGGCCCGACACCCGTCTCCTGTGTGCCGCCGTCCGCGGCCGCCTGCGGCCTCCCCCGCTGCGGAGACTGTTCCCCGGAGCGCCTGTGGGCAGATCGCTGGCCTGTGCTGGGGCGACTGGAGCTGCGGCCGCCCGCTGCCGTGGTGCTGTGGCGGCCGGCCTGCCGGTGCGCTGCGGCCGGAGCCCCCCGCCCCCCCCATGCGGGCGCCGCCTCCCAACCTGATTCCTGAGGCCTGTGCGGGCTGCACCGCTGACCGTATTTGCGGCCGCCTGTGTCCCCGGGCGGTCCGCCGGGAGAGCTGCCGGTGACGCCGCCGGGGGGGGCGCTTGGGGGCGCTTCTGCCACCTCCCCGGGGCCACGAGGATCGCGCCGCCAGACGACCATCGCCTCCAGACGACCATCGCCTCCAGATCTCATCCGCTTCTATCCTCTGAGGACACAACGGGCTCGCCCACCTACGGGCTGGAAGGTGGGTGTCGAGGGATACGCTGGGGCCCCCCCCCTCTGCTCCCTTGGGTGCGGACCCCATTCCCTCAGCTGCTCGCATCCTGACGGTGCGCCTACGTCGCCCGCTGTGGGGCTGTCCACACAGAAGCTGGGACCTCTACCCCCCCCCTATACCTCGCCTTGCCGCTGGAACTGGGCCCACTCCTACACCCTACCCACATCTCTCACTGCAGGTCACCACTGCCGGGCTTCGGCGGCTGGCTGGTGGACCCCGCGGCGCCGCCGGAGGGCACAGTGCCCCACTTACCTGATTGCCGCCCGCTCAAGATTACGCCACCTTGCTACCACCAGAACCCGCCTCATTTGCCCGGTCGCCGCTCTACCAAGCTCTCTGATCCTACAACACCCATATTCTGCTGCCGCTGACCGGCTGTCACCCTCCACGTGTCGCCCCATCCTCAATTCGGCCGGGTGGACGGGTTCCCCTACCTTGGCCATGTCCAGCAGAGCACGGAGTGCTAATAAAGTGGGCGCCATGGACAAATTCGCCAAAGCGGCGCTTAGGGCGGACCCGGCGTCCTCCTCTGCGCCACTGGAAGATAGTGAGGCCCTCCCGGTCCCTCCACACCCGGATCTGTCCACCTTGATGGAGTCCATGGCGAAAAACTTCGCATCCTTCCATGAAAAGCTGGACGACATCAATGCTAGTGTAGCCTCCCTACGAGCTAAGGTTGACCAGCACGGGACCAGAATCACTGAAACGGAACAGAGGATAGGGGCCAGCGAGGATCATATTCATGCTCTCCAAAACACAGTCACTGAGCTCGTCCACGACATGAAACAGGTCAAAGCCAAGAATGACGACTTAGAATCTAGATCTCGGCGGAACAACATTCGCATTGTGGGGGTCCCCGAGTCTGCACTGAAGGGTCGCATGGAGGTGGCGGTCGAGCAGCTCATCAGGGATCTCCTTGGCAATCCTGAGTTTTCACCATTCTTTACAGTCGAGAGAGCGCACCGCTCCCTGGCGCCCCGGCCTAGGCCAGGCGACTTCCCCAGACCGATCATTGCAAAGCTACTGAGCTACAAAGACAGGGACCATATACTCCGACTGGCCAGAGAGAAGGGGGAGCTAAGGCTTGAATCACAAATCGTCAGGATCTTCCCGGACTTTTCGGTGGGAGTACAAATGGAGAGGCGCCGATTTGGCGGGGTGAAGAAGATGCTGAGAGAGAGGAAAATTGAATACTCTATGCTTTTCCCTGCTCGTATGAAATTCATCCACCCCAATAAAAGCTATTTCTTTACGGTCCCTGATGAAGCGGTTAAGTTTATCGAAGCACAGATCCCACTGCCAAATCCCCCGGAGGAGCCAATTGGTGAGGACTGAAGCTGGCATCCCTGTGCTCCTAGGTGAATCTCTTGTGTTCGGGGCTACCGGGGACTGCCCATCTGCGAGCTGTTGCTGGCCCTCCCTTGACTTTCCTCTGGGTGGCCTGCCTCGGCCCCATGACCTTATATCTAGCATCCCATCTCCTGTGGGAGATGTCTATCTGCATCTTGGGTCCCCGACCCCACGATCCGGGCCTGGAGGCTGTGAGCTGGGCCGCACTGTTATGCACTGTCCATGTTGGCCCTAATTTCGTCCCTGCTATCTCGAGCAATATGGTTTATCCTCCTTCTTGTAACCCCCACTTTACTGGTCGGGAAATATTGTAAACTGTAACGATGCTTTATCATGCAATGATCGTACAAAGGTGGACTAGACGGCAGCAGCAGCCCCCACTGCAGCTGCAATGCCGCTTATGGCGAGGGTTATGTTACCAAGCCCCTGTTGGGCTGTGTTTTTGGCGTTGCCGAGTTGGGGATGGCACGCAGGTTGTTTTGAGGGTGGGTGTCGAAGCACTGCTAGTCGTTACTGGGCGGTGAGGGTGGGGGGAGGGACAGTTGGGGTTTGCTTTATACAAAAAGGCAGGATGGTCTTGACGGGCGCGGCAGGGTGGTGGATCTGCTTCACTCTAGCGCTCCTGGTGGGTATTGAAATCAGATCCCGCATTTGGGATGTCCCGTAACTCTTTGATATGGCCACCAGAGTGCTGACCTGGAATGTTCGGGGTCTGACCAACTTCACCAAGTCTCGCAGGATAACGGCGTATGCACAGAGACATGGGATCAAAGTGCTCCTATTGCAGGAGACTCACGCTCAGAAACTCCTGTCATCAAATCTCGCACAGACCTGGGGCCCAAACAGATACTACACTCAGTACTCCACCCAGTCCAGGGGGGTACTTACCCTTATTCACAAGTCCGTTGGGTTCACACTTCACACATCCCACATCGACACAGAAGGTAGATATGTGATTCTGCACTGCACCCTGGCTAGTGATGAATGCCTGCTTGTGAACTCATATGCCCCCAACATTGACTCCCCGGAGTTCATAGACACAATATCTGCCATTCTCATGAAATATATTGATGTCCCTATCATATGGGGCGGAGACATGAACCTTATAATGGATGCGACCTTGGACAGAACGACCACTGCTCGCAGACCCATGTCCCGTGCTGCTAAACGGCTTCAAACGTATATGGGCTCCCTAAACTTGCTCGACGCTTGGAGGACACTCCACCCCCAAGAGAGGGACTACACCTTTTACTCTACGGTACACGATAGCTCCTCGAGGATAGATCTATTCCTACTGTCGGGTGACTGTATGGGCAGGGTCTCGGATGTCAGGATCCTTCCGCGTACGCTCCCCGACCATTCCCCCGTGCTGCTACAGATCCAACTGGGTAGAGCCCCCGAAGCCGCCCCGCATGGCGCTTCAAATCCGACGCCTTGTCAGATATAGTCTTTAGGGCTGAGATTCTGGCGGACATAGTCCTGTTTTTTGAAAACAACAACGCCCACGACACGCCCGAGGGGACCCGATGGGAGGCATTCAAAGTTTGCATCAGGGGAATGTGCATCTCCAGGGAAGCAGGGGTCCTCAGGGCCATAAGGCAGGCGCTGAATAACTCCGAAACTAGGCTTAAAAACCTAGAAAGAGATTACGCCTCTAATCCAGCGCCTGCAACCCTAGCGAAGATTAGAACAGAGCTGGAACAATTTGAAGTACATGCCCTGAGTGAGGTGAGATACTATGCCCGCCCCGTTGCGGCCCGAAGGTATGGTGAAGGTGATAGGCCGGGCAGGACCCTGGCTAAACTGGTGCGATCAGAGGGAGGTAGGACCCGGATTGATAGTGTTATTGACGAGAAGGGCGTGAGGCACTGGTCGGACCAGGCTATCCTCGACACTTTTACCGGCTTTTACGCCAACCTATACGGTCCCCAGCCAGAGCACTCAACCCGTGACCTCGATGACCTATTGGAGTCTATCCCTATGACCCTGATCTCCCAAAACACCAAGAACTCCTTGACGCCCCGTTCTCCCTAGAGGAGATAGTTCGGGTGATCTCAGATCTTCCGAAGGGCAAGGCCCCTGGCCCCGATGGGCTCACAGCTGAGTTCTACCAAGAGTATGTTGCCATACTAGCGCCCATACTGCACGGGGTCTGGGCGGAATCACTCCGTTCACTCACCCTCCCTCCCTCTCTAAGAGAAGCATTGATCACCGTCCTCCCCAAGCCTGGGAAACCCCCAGACGAATGTAGTTCCTATAGACCTCTGTCGCTTATCAACACCGACACGAAGATTTTTGCCAAAGTAATTGCCAACAGGTTTCTCCCGTCCATGCCCTACTTGGTCCATGCCGACCAAAGTGGATTCGTCCCTGGTCGCTCTACGGCACTCAACATCCGGCGCCTCTTTAATGTCCTGTCTAGAATTGATCTAAATGCCGACGCAGTGGCAGTCACATTAGATGCCCAAAAGGCGTTTGACATGGTCTCTTGGCAATACCTATGGGCTGTGCTGGAGAAAATGGGGATAGGCCCGAACATGATCTCCTATATAAAGCTGTTATACACAAGACCATCGGCTAGGGTCCTAATCAACTCTGTCCCCTCCTCCCCCTTCGAATTACACAGAGGTACGCGCCAGGGCTGCCCGTTCTCCCCCATCCTCTTTGCGCTGTCCATTGAACCCATGGCCGATCACGTTAGGAACCGACATACTCGTAAGGGCGTACGCTTGCAGGATTCACCAGAAATCATCTCATTATATGCGGACGATGTACTCCTTTACGTCAGACAGCCCTCCACATACCTGGACCCTATCATTCGCGACATAACAAAAATAGGAACGTTCTCGGGCTTTACCATAAATTACTCCAAATCCGAAATCTTCCCCCTAACTAAAACAACTCAGCAACCGTCCTGTGAGTTCCCCCTGCGCTGGTCCCCGGGCGGAATTAAATACCTCGGAGTGCAAGTGTCACTAGCTAAAGCCTCCCTGTTGGCAGACAACTACGCAGCCACGGCTCAGCTCATCGAATCCAAGATGCTTAAGTGGCGCAACCTACCTCTATCCCTGGCGGGCAGACTCTCCCTAATTAAAATGATCGCGGTACCCAAGCTTCTATACATATTCGCCAACGTGCCAGTGTGGTCAGGCAAGCAGTACTTCAAGAGCCTTCATACGGCGTTTGCTCAATTTCTATGGCATTCCGGAGCAGTCCGCAAGAAGTGGCTACATATGGCCCTGCCTTACGAAAGAGGGGGCTTCACTGCCCCCGATCTGACTCTCTACTGGAACGCCGCACAGGCCCAACACGCCACCCACTGGTACACACACCCAAATCCGCCCCCACATGTCAAATTAGAGAAAATGGCTGGCGACGGCACCCACGTCATGACTTTGCTACTACACTATACATACCGTGCTGATGCCCCATCGGACCCAGTGGCCGCCACGATTAGGGCATGGAATGATATTCTCTCTCCCACTCGCGAGAAGCGTCCATATTTCAAGTGGCTCCCCCTATGGCAATTTCCTGGCCTTCCACCTACACATGATCGACTTCTCTCCCAGCGGTGGGAGGGCCTGGGATATCGGGCCCTAACGGATCTTTACCGGGATGGCACATTTATCACCCCCCAAACATGGCGCTCAGGACACCCCAGCTCAGCGCTCGACTTGTTGCAATACTACAGGCTGAGGGCAGTGGTACGGACAATGTGGCCCTCCTTCCCAGATGAGCCTCCAGACTCCCCTGAACTCCAGTACATAGCTAACTCCTCCGGCTGTAGGGGTATAATATCCTCCCTGTATAAAATGCAGCTGGACAAACTTGGGAATATGTCCCCAGACTCACGTCAAGCATGGGCGGAGGAACTGGACACGGAGATCACCGACGCAATGTGGAGCAAAATGTGTGCACATACGCGCAAAGTCTCACTCAATGCCAGGTTCCGCTGCATGCAATACAAACTTCTCAATAGGCTTTATTACACGCCGCACAGAGTGGCAAAATTCACACCCAACTCGACACACACATGCCCGAAATGTAAAGTGACTGAGGCAGACCATGGTCATATGTTCTGGTCCTGTGCTGCGCTGAACACGTTTTGGGTGGAGATTACAGAAGCGCTCTCGGAGATAATAGGCTCCCCAATCGAGATGAGCCCACTAGCCTTGCTATTTGGTATTTGGGCCGGGGAGGATGAAAGGAAAATGTCAAGATTCTTAAATGTGGGTGCTATTGTTGCCAAAAAATGTATACTGCAATGCTGGAAGCGCCGTGACCCCCCCTCCTTCAACATGTGGCTGAGGGCCCCCACGTGGGTGCAAACATGTGAAGAGGAGTACATCGGATCCCTGCCCATCCCCTCCCGCCCCAGAAATGTTTGGACGGAATTTCGCAGTTACTTAAACAACAAAGACGGGGTTGAATGGACCTCCGCCCCCTCACCCGCTCAGCCGGACTAAACATGAGGCTCGCCCCATCCGAGCTATTCCTCAATATCCCCCCCGCTGTTATTTGCTGTTGATGCTAGTTGTCATACAATGCATATATGTGCTGATATGATGTTCGCTTTCCTGCATGCTATCCGTGTTGTACCTGTCTTGATTTCCTGCCAATAAACAAAAGTTTAAAAAAAAAGAAAATGCAAAAGTCTTCTCCATCCTCACAGGCGCTTCCCATGTGCCTACTTCCCATTCCTGAGGTCCCGCCACCTCACCTAGCCATTTTCTACCCTCCCCTTTACCCTTTTTGTCTTTGTTTCGTTGACGTACTTTCGTTTCCGTGCACGCCTTCAGCTGAAACCGCATTTATCTTGCGAAATGACTGAGGCATTCCCTTGATAATGCGTACATCTTTTTTCTGTAACTTCGTCCTCGAACCTCCATCCCACATCCCCAACTTCACATGGTGTTCTCTCTGCCCTTCCCACCTCTAGCCTAATACTCTTTATCCCTTTTCCACCTCCAAATAGCTTTTTCAGTGCTTTTAGTTTTCAGCTAACCCAGATATAACCGTGGTTATCTCTCACATCGAGAAAAACAAAAGAAAAAGGATAGATTTCATTTCTGAAAAGTCTCTCTGCTGTAATGCACCACAGGAGATAAAGCTATCATTTTGGGAGAAGGGGGCTCCCCCTTCCCCATCAAATATTTTAAAAACTACTGGACGGAATAACCCCAGATTCCTCCCAGAAATCGAGTCAATGTTTCATGCCCAATTGTTTGATATTTGGTCCAATTCGGACCAGCGTTTCTTTCTCTGCGCAGACATTTAAACTTTTTCTCTATGGTAAAATGAATGGGAAAAGGCCAAAAACAGTGTTTATTTGCTTTCTTAATAAAGTTTTCATTTTCTAATGAATCTTTACCATCATTGCCAGTCTGGCAGAGCCTGTGTCAAACTTTTTGTTTGGAAATTTCATCCAAATCCATCCACCACGTCAAAAGTTAATAGCAATTAAATGTGTGGGTTTCCTATGGAACTAGGTACACACCTTAACTATAGTGTGCTGACTGCCGCACTATAATGCACAGCAATTTATTTAGCATGATGTTACAGTAGACAGTAAACATTGGAGCAATATAAGAAAGATAGGGAAGGAGAATGACTGGTGGGGCAAGCCAACCAGATGTTCTTTGAAGAGATGGGTCTTTAGTGTTTTCTATTTGATGACATCATATTATGCATGTGATATCGTAAACAAAGCTCAAAATCAAATCACTGTTGCTCTTTGAGAAGGATGTGTATTGGCCACTACCCTGTTCAATCTCTAACTTTCACATTTGGGTGAAGACATTGATAGTTTCAACTCTTTCCCAGTGAAATTCGGGAACTTCTGCATTTCATGACTAACATATGGAGATGATATCACCATTTTGGATGCTACACGAATAGGCAAGCAAAGGAAATTAGATTCCTTTCAACATTATGCTGTGTGTAAAGACATGAAACTAAATGTGAGAAAATCAAAAGTCATTACATTTTCAAATAGACAGAAATATCCCAATTTCTCTTGGACGCTAGGGGAAACTTTCTAGATCATGTGCCATCCCTTACTTATTTGGGTTTCTTTGTAAGTGAAAAGAAAAATGGCAAGTCTTTTTGGGAAAGACTTCACAATGCAATGAAACCACTAAGAGCACAGATGAAGCTAATCAACAAAACAAACTGTACATTCTCCTACCCCCCCTTATAAACTTCTATAAAAGGAAAGGGATTCCAACTCTAATTTATGGTCTGGAGTTATTTCCATTAAGAATATGGACGCGACTAAAGAGGATTGAAGGCAGTGTTTGGAAACCAGTATTGAGTCTTCCAAATTCCTTGCCCATATCTTTATTACAAATGCTGCTGGGTCTCTCTTCTCTTGAAGCCCATGTATTGTGGAAGAAGTTGCAATTACTAAGTAAGATGCTGTCCCCTACAAGGAACTCCATGTATGAAGACTTATATGAGACCCATACTGCGAATCCAGTCTTCAAGGTAGTACTCTTCGTAACAGTGGGTCTCTCTTACCTAGATGTGATTGACTCAAAAGAACTGGAACGGTTGGGAACTCAAAATCTAACAAAAAACAAGCTAACTATGATTGGGTAATAGATAAACATGATAAGGAAACATACAACTCATTTAAGGATCTGGCTCCCATTCATAGAACACTAGAGATGTTGCCTTTGTTTGTTATTTAAATTTCCGTCAGTCCCTCTCCAGACGGTGTTATCAGGGTTCCATTTCAATTTGATTCCAACATTGAGTTCAGTGGGCCCCGCACTAGGTTTGTCGAGGGACAAAAGATTATGATGGTTTTGTAAGAGTATGGAGTTGGAACCAATAAGGCATTTGTTAATTTAGTGTCAAGGAATGAGTGAAGTGATCCGTAAGCACTTTAATAGTACTGGTATTAGTGATTCTCCATTGGGAAGAGAGTTCTTCTGGAATAGATCTTTAATTGTGAATCAATTGTCCTCTAGCTTAATGTTGGGAAAGGCTCTTTTACAAGTGAATCAATTTTTGTAGAACGAAAACTCCAAATAATTTGGAATCATAAATTAATTTGAACATTTGTTTAGGCCACACTAAAGTAACCTAACATTGTAAATAATTATTAACCAGAGTGTATTCTCAACATGGTGACAGTAACATCTTTTACTGCATTGTGTTGTATAGTGCTGTAATCTTGTTCGACGTGTATCAGTTTGCATTTTATTTGTTCTGCAATTGTATGGAGTTTTGTAATAAAAATAGAAATGGTGAAAGGTTTATGTAAACCATAACGCTCAGGTACAAAAATTCGCTTCTGAATGCGGACATACATGGGCACCGTTACAAACATGCAAGTAACACACAATCTCACAAAACGACAACCACCTGGACAACTTTGAAGACACTCACTATCGAAGAACTCACTGCCACCCTAGCATCCCTCAAGGTCACATTGTACACAGACGACATTCTCCTGCCTCCATACTTAAGGACCTTCCTACTGAAACATCCCTCCCTTATCTGACAATTATCAAAGGCTCCCTAGCTCAAGACAACTTCCCCTCGACCCTCAAAACTGCCCAAATCCTCCTGCTTCTCTAGAAACCAACACTGAATCCTAATGAACTCAGGAACTACCGCCCATCAGCCATATTCCCACCTAGGTAAGATCCTTGAGAAAGCAGTAGACATGTAACTCCTCCAGCACATCAAAGCTAACAAGCTCATTCCGTCCTATGAATCTGGCTTCAGACCCAGCTGTAGCACAGAAATGACTCCCATCAAGGTGATCGACAATCCCCTTAAAATCCTGGATGATAGCCATACTTGCATCATGGTTCTCATTGACCTCTAAGCAGCATTTGACACAGTAGACCCCCATACACTCACCAACAAGCTACATAGCAGCATGTTATGCAGATGACACCCAGCTCTCCTTCAGGCTCCCCTCAGCCTCCTCTGATCCTTCTCTCATACCAGACTGTCTGGCCGCAATTCAGTAATGGTGTGCAGCCAATGATCTCTGCCTTAATGCTAGTAAGGCCGAGATCCTCCACATCGGGTCACCTTGTTATGCTCACCAGGTCTCTACTCAGGCATTGGGGCACGGTCGCAGCCCTCCCAGGGATGAACCTCCTCTTGTCTGTTCCTCCCTCTGCGTCTGTGTGGGGAACTGCAGTGATGAGCATGAGCAGTGTGGTTCCTGCGTGAATATAAGGGGGGTCATATGAGTATGCAGCCTGTGGTCCCAGAACTCCCTGCATGTGGCTTCCGTGCGGTTTCACTACTCTTGAGGCTCACCTGCTGAATGATGTTGATGGGCTGTCCGTCCAGCTGCTTCTGGCAGGGGCGCTTGTTGAAGGGAACCAAGTTCTTTTACTGGTCCCTTGTCGTGGAAGTCCAGGCCAGCTGCTACTAGTCCACTTCTCTTGTGGGTAAGTGTTTCCCTTGTTTCCACTTGCCTGCTTGTCTTCCGACTGTTTTAATTGTATTTGTAAAGTTTGTTCTCTGTCCTTTGTATGTAATGTCTCTTTTCTTTCCACTTGCAGGTGGTGTAGTGGTGCCGGCGGTAGCTGCGGTAGAAGAAGCAGAGCCAGCGGTATGGAGGAGCGGGGCTGAGATGGTCCGACAGCTGGTAAGTAGCTTTTAATGGTGCCTTAGGGTGCATGTTGGGTTTTAAATGCGGCACGAACCTGGGTTGGATGTTTTCGGGAGTTCTAACCTTGGGGGTCGTTACACGGTAGGAGGTAACCATGCCGCTAATAGCGGCATGGCTACTCCCTTACCGGGTACCGGGTCCAGGTTCCTTAAATGAGGAATTACTGGGCCATTCCAACCTTGGAGGGCTCGGTAATTCCTCATTCAAGGAACCCGGACCTGGTACATCATCATTTCCATTCGAGCCCCTATAGGGCTCAATGGGAATGAAGAGGGTGCTAACAACGGGCCCGTTAATAACAGGCCCATTGTTAGCACCCTGGTCTGCTTGCGGGACCTGCTTTGGTCACCTGGTAAAACCAGACTTCCTTAGCGGGTTCCCGCGAGCAGTCTCGTAATGAGGCGGTAAGGGGTTGACGGCTTCAGCACCGTTACCGGTGCCGTTAACCCCTTACCACCTCACTCGGAATGACCCCCCCCTTGTCTTGTCTTCTTTTCTCATTTTAGGACTTCGGCTTCATGGCACAGAGAGCGCAGGTGATGTGGCGTCGATTCGGGATCTGCCAAGAAGATGGAGCGTTGTCGTGAGATGAGAGCCAGGATCCAGGTAAGGATGCTGTTGTAGCAGGATCACGAGGTAAGTAGCTAGTCCAGGTGGCAGTGAACGTCACGTTGCGCGGAGGTTCAAAGTAACGTGAAGTGTTTGCTTGAGGGATCGGTGGGTTTATATAGTCTTGTTCCCGGCCACGCCCAGTAGCTCTGGCCTGCCTGCTGCCACGCCCTGCCACACCCATTGAGTCAGCATCTGAAGACCAGGCCTCGGGAGCCACGCCCCATGAGTCAGCACTTGGGATGTTCTCTGGAATAAAGGCTTCCAGCACTTGGAAAGTTCTTGTAAAATAAAAGCACTCCAGCACTGAAGTAAAATAAAAGCACTCCAGCACTGAAATAAAGTGTGCACTGAAGTAAAATAAAAGCACTCCTGCACTGAAATAAAGTGTTCCTGCTCACATCTCTATATGAGCCTGGCGCCTTACAGCCAGGGCCCCTGTGTTTATGAGTCCCAACGGGACATAAGTGAGTCAAGTGACCCATTGCCCCGTCACTAGATGGTGTGGTTTTTGTGTTCTGGGGCCCGTGGCCATGACACACCTTCTACCTCCTTTCCCTTGTTTGGCTGCCCACCCTGGCCCCTCTTCCTGTTCGTTCCTGTGAGGCTAAGAAAATTGGTGTCATCTTTGACTCCACCCTCTCCTTCTCTCCTCACATCTCTGATGTCTCTAAGAAGTTACACGTTTGTGCTGCACCTCCTCAGAGGTATTCTGCCTTTCCTGATTTTCCCCCAGAAGTTCACTGTCTCTAGAGCCCTGGTCCTCTCCAGGCTGGACTATTGCAACAGCCTCTTTCTAAATCTGCCTGTCTCTACTCTTCGACCTTTACAACTCATCTATAACAGGACTGCAAAACTTGTCCTTGGCCTCAAGCCCAGGGATTGCATCTCTGCACTGGCTACCTGTGGCTGCGAGGATCAAATTCAAGACCCTTTGCATCGTCCACAAAGCTTTCTGGGGCATGGGAGCGCACCACCTCCAAAGTTCTCTTCCTAAACATTTTCCTTCTCAAGCTCTCCGCTCATCCACCTCCAACTCTCTGATGGTCAGACGCTTTTCCAAGCAGAACATGGAGGGCAGACCTCTTTCATCTGCTGCGGCTTCCCTCTGGAACAGCCTCCCTGTCTCTCTGAAACTTGAGCAGAACCACCTCTGGTTCTGGAAGCAACTCAACACCTTCCTTTCACTTCCACTTTTTCTCTTCCTCTCTCCTGCTAATGTCCCTGATAGCTCCGCACACTGGTCACGTGGCCACCCCTGAACTCAGTCTCAGGCTCCTGCATGTCCAGTTTCCCTTGCACTGCCTCCCTTAAAACTTAAGGGTCTGTATCTGTAACCTTACAGTCTCTTCTCTTTGCACTTAAAAAGCCACCCTCTAGCAGCACTTATTGAGTCACCTGCACTTCTCCTCACCCCGCACCTCCCCTTGGCACTTCTCCCCCCCTTCTTCCCACGCTTGCGCAATCTGAATTACACAAGGCCTAGTAAGATCGTTGTTTGTCCTCCTTCTGTTTCCCCCTCCTCATCTTGTCACGCCTAGAAACACTTGTGTACAGGCGCATTATAAATGACTTATCATATCATATCATGGGGATCGGTGAGACCGTCCTCACCTGTTCAAACCATACCTTGCTAATCGTCACCAGTTTGTACAAATGGATTTTTCCAGATCACTAACTTTACCCGTCACCTATGGAGTGTTGAGTCTTGCAAGGATTCGTCCTCTGCTCTGTGATCTTCAATCTTTACATGGAACCACTCAGCTCCCCTGATCATGTTCTTCTCCCTATGAATGCAACACACTCTGTTGCTTCTCGAAGCTAGGTCCACGCTCAATAAATACCCTAGTAATAATAATAAGAATAATGAAATTAGCTTTTTGTGACTTGTTTTTCTTTCACTGCACAGAGAAGTTGTTCCTCTATAATTCAAGAACTTAAGGGTATGAAAGGAACAGGCGCAGCAAGTACAATCACATGTTCAGAACTTGCTGAACGTAGCCTGCACCAAAGTCATGTGAGCTGAAGTACATGGTAAAAATCATAACTTCTGCAAGTCTCATGTAGAGTCCACTTAAGAGCACTGATGAGACTCATCTAGATTACTGTAAGGAGAGTCCATATGAGTGCAGACTCATCTTTCCTGGAGCTAATACTAGTCTATGTTCATACTTAAGTGAGAATCTTTACACACTCATCACACATATAACAGGTAGAACATGATTGTGGGTTAACAGATTCTTTAAAGGGCCACATGGTAAGGGAATCCCGTAGGGAGGTTTGGAGGCTAGTCATGATCTGGCCCACTTTGGGAGAAACCTATCAGTTGTCTCAACTTTCTTTGTTGTTCTTGGTTATTTGTGCTTTCTGAATTTGTTTTCCAGTGATTTCACACTTCCTTTGATAACTTCAGCATGCGCTCCACCACCAAAGCATGGAATCGGGAGGGCACCTAGGAAAAGGGTCCATCGCTTGTTCCTTTGAGGTGGGGCGGAACCTGGACATTTATGGAAATGAGAGTCATATAACTGAGCAAAAACTCTATTGAGCCTGATTCAGTTTGCAGTCCAGCTAAGTGCAGAGAAAGAGTTTGGTGCCGTGTTAGTCCAGCTTTAAAATCAAATCGAACAAAATCCAAGTTTTGAAACCTTTTATTGGGCTAACTGAAAATATTATGCGAGGATGGTAGTTCCATTAGCTTTCAAAGACCCAGAGACCTCTTCGTCAGATGGTGGTCTCGGGAGCTGGACATCACTTTTACATAGAAGAAAAAAAGCAGATAAGGGATTCTCCCACATTAAAGTGCATTGGCTGCAGGATGAAGTATGCAAGGAATTCAGTACAGGCTTATAATTGCCTACACCTGCTTCCCAGTCAGTGGGCCTCATTACGAGTTTTGCGGTAAGGCAACAACGGCACTGGTAGTGCTACCGGTGCCATTGTTACCTCACTGCAACATTCCGAGTTTGCTTGCGGGTGCCGCTCTGGACGCCTGGTCAGATCAGACATCCAGAGCGGCACCCGCTATCAGACCATATCAACATTCCCGTTATGAGCGGGACCGTTATTAGCATCCTCCCCATTGAGCCCTATGGGGGCTCAATGGGAATGGGGACGTACTCTGTCCGGGTCCCACGAAAGGGAATTACCAAGCCTTCCAAGGTCGGAATGGCCCGGTAAGTCCCCTTTTGCAGGACCCGTAACCGACCCGGACCGACTTTGGGGGTCGCCATGCCCTTTGCCTACCTCCAAACTCATAAGGAGGCCCAGTGTCTTTCTGTAATTGACACCTTCATTCGCTAAGAGTTTTGGCGTATTACCGGCTACTACTTCCCGATCCCAAATGGTGGATTTAAAACTTTTCTGGTTAAATTCCTACATCCTTGTATCCTTTCTGCTATCATACATTTGCGAATTTTCTCACGTCTACAATGGTTGTATATTTCCCGATTTTGATCATTCTTATGTAATTGCTATAGAGTGTTCTAGAATTGGCATAGTTTATAATAAAATGAAAAAAAATACAATGTTTCCTCCTGTCCCTGCACCATCGTTATGCAGTCACTGATCAGGCACTCCTCAGAACAAAATAGCAATGGGCTGCTGTCAGTCGTCCAGACGTAAGGACCTGCTCTGAACCACTTGTGACAACTGGTTTTGCCTGGAAGAGCTGAAAGTAGAGGTCCCCCATTCGTAGTATTGGTTATGGGTGAAATATCACCTGGCCATCAGAAAATACTAATTTAAAGTGAGCATTACTGTGAGATTGTGGAAAGCTTTCAAATAACATTGTGTCATGTGGCATCAAGAAAAACACGTGGCTGTAAAAACAGGAATGGGGGATTCGCAGCAGCATATTTCGTCGCAGTAGATTTCATCGAGTTGTTTTGGGCAGATTTTGATGAAAATACAGGTGCGGGTCGGTTTCCGGCAAAACGACACGTCAAAAAAAAAATGGATGAAATCTGCCGTGAGGAAAACAACTCGGCAGAATCACATAGAATCGTAAAAACATTCCAAGAGTCAGAATACTTATATCTCCTAAAAAACAGCAACAATTGGAGATGCCACATCCATGCCATCTTGGGTCATGAACACATGTTAAAGCCTGTGGTCTAAGGACACAGAAAATCTGAGGATCATAATTATGAAGTAAGACCGGGTAAACATGCTCACTCCCAAGCCCTGGATAACAAGGTGGATGCGGCAGAGCTCTTCTCGCTCACTATAAATCAGATCAATTATAGCACAGTGAGATCTAACCCCCCACGGCTGGTACAGTAATGATTGAGCCCTCCCTTGATCCGAGCACCTCTCTGGCATGCATGATCTTCATAGGATCTGTTCAAAGTCGCACTCTTCCACCCAGACATTCACGCTCCGGCCTGACATGCTAGTAGAGAATAAGAGCTATACACATTCTAATTAACATATACAAAAACGATTACTTTGCTCAACGGATCTTTTCCAGCATATCTACCTCCTTAATGTTTTCAATTTGTCAGCAACTGAGAAGCCTTACAAGCCTGCTTTGAAGGAAATCACATTCTAGAGATCCCAGGATCAACATGTTGCGAATACCACAATGAAGTCTCCTTCCAGGTTCTTGTGACCATCAATGTGGTGAACCAGGGGCATGGGTGCCACCTTAAGACAGTGAATGTTGGCCTTGAGTGTGGTTTGCTGGGGATCCCTTAGTTGCCTCCTCTCGCTCCCCTCTATATAGCAGGGATAAATCAAAGTGTCACACCTAATAACCGTCTTTGTGGTCTAGACCTTCTCCAAACCACCCGTCTGTGAAGAGAGACCAACCCGAACGATGTGGATCTGGCCCAAACCCCTTGTGAGTTCATGCAGGGTAATATTTGTGCAACCTCTCCCCTATTAAGAAAGGCGTCATTTCCCGAGGCTTGAGGGACAAACAGTGAATTCCTTCTGACACATTGCTGCCAGTTCAGAACTTCACGGATGCTGAAGGCTCACAGAAAACAGATTCTCATGCCAGGGATACAACATTACAAATTCCATTCATGCACAAAGGGATATGTGAAACAAAGTGATCAGGAAGCATACCCAGGGTGTTTCCCGCTTTTAATTCACACACTAGAAACACAGACACCTCCGTTTTAACACAGCAGTTCCTGCAAGGATCAGAGGGGGAACTACAATTCAAGATGGTGGACATGCATCTATAAGCTTGGTCTAGCACCTTGAGCCCAATGCAGGCCCTGGTGCACTTAGGGAGGACATCAATCCCAGCTTTCACCCAATTACCAGTCACATGTGCAGATCCTCTCTAGAAATCCAACACAAGTGTAGGAGGGACCACAGTGCAAAAACAGCCAGCCCCAGTTCTTTAGTGTGGGGTGTTAGAGAAGATTGTGGTGAGCAGTGGGATAGTGGTGGGTGTGATAGGAGTAGGAATTAGGAGCTGCTGGATTCGAGAGGTGGCAACAACTGTGGAGGTGCAAGGGGTAACATCCCAAAGAACAAGAGCAGATGGTAGTGCAGAGAGCAACCTCCTGGTCAGTCAGGAAATAAAGTCACGCGGAGGCTGGATTGGCCCCAGGTAGGGGAAGAAGGTGGCAGAGGAACCAAGACACAGAAAGCAAGTGCAGCTGAGGAGGATTCAGGGTTTTGGGGAGGAAGCCCAAGGATGTTATTGAGCCAGGGTACCCAAGCTGAAGGAGAACAATGTGCTCACCAGCCCAAGTGGGTATTCTGTGACCTACCTGTTCCCGACAGAGGTACTGAAACACACAAATGACTGGTTAAAGAGATTTTATACTCGACTAAAAGACTTTGCACACTTGAGGAATTAGGTCATAAGTAACGGCTGTGGAACCACCAAGAAACCCCCAACACTACTAGGCCACAACACCACTAGGAGTTGAGAAAATAACAAACCGAGTGTGAGAGACATGAGTTTGGTAATCTTCTTCTCATCTTACTGGAGATGCACAGAGCAATATACGTTTTTGAAACCTCTCCACAGTCAGTCTTCTGTGCATCCTACATAGGTCTCCTGGCAAAACTGACACTGTTAGAAATGTTTCACAGGAAAATCACATACTGCGTGATCAATGGAAGTCTATATGTCTTCACACGTGCTATAAGATTGCCAAAGAAACAGAACAACCCTCTCAAATTGATTGATTTTTTAAAAATCGTTTAATGATCATTTATGACACTCGGAGCTCTGTGAATTTGGCCTACTCTCTGTACCCATACATTAGAGGATGGACGTTTTATATGCCGGACCCTTCCATATAGAATATCCTGCTTTTCTTACTTTGGTTGAACCCTTTCATTAGAAATGTTCCCTGTAAACTGAAGACTTTGCTTCTGTTTTTACTGTGTTATTTTGCCTCCTCTTCCTGTTTTTTCCTTGTGCAGGAAGCTGCATGTGGCAACTGTTGTACCCTATAATTTTACTAACATAACATAACTTTACAATATCATTGCAGAAGCTGCTTATCAATAAAAATCCTATCATATTGTCAAAAGGTAGTAAACTTTTTGACATATAAGAGTCGACCGCACAACACACACAATAGAGTACATTTGTACTTATATCACAGAACTGTGAGGCATAGTGTACTTGTAGTCACCAGATTCTATATACACGTTTTTCTTTTACTTTAGTTTGAAATAAGGAAAAGTACATAAACAGAAGGACATATTGACTACACAGACACAAAGCAAGGTTCCTTGTTTTTAAAGTTACACATTTGCTGTTTTATATGACAGGTAGATGTAGAAACAATTGGCTAAATCACAAAAGGGAAAAGTACTTTATTCAACATTGTTTTCAACGTAATATTTATTTTGGTTTGAATTATCAATTAGGTACGTCAGGATACATTCATTGCGGTGCTGTGCTTTTGTAATCATATTATTTATATGATAAATTGTACAGTGCTGAGATGAACTTGTTTCCTAGCATATGCTTCAGAAAACTAATAACATAAAAATAAAAGCGGGGGAGGGGGCATCAAACCAGACTAACAAAAGTAAGACAAATCAAATACCAAAGGTTACTGACTAATTAAATGGCCAAGAGTTGTCATTGTCGATGTTGTGAAAACTACAAACAAATGCTTGACGAATCACGAGAAGCCCCCCACTTCTGGAGTTTATTTTCTGTGTCCAATAGAAGTGTTGTGGCTGAATTGATCCCCCAGAGAACTTAAACAGTTTACAAGAGTACAAAGTTTAAATAGCGGGGAGGGTAAACCTTCTAAAATTCTGATCCCTTGATGCCATGAAGCAATGTCTAAGTACTCTGAGCATAATGCCAACATGAAGCATCTTAGAGAAGGATGAAGCAGGCTGGTAGTGATCCATCAACAACCAGTTAGGGCCGGGCTTCTGGAGGAAGCTCTTTCTCTCACATCGCAAAGAATGTCCACTGTTTGTATATTGTAATGATTGGGTAAGCGACATAAAGAACACAGCACTGTTCTCCTCAATAATTCCCTTTCATGTAGTGGGTACTTCACAATTGAGTCTAGGGTTTACACAGAAGTGTTGCCATGTGTTAGCCCTCATGCTGTCTCTGGGCCTAGTCAGATATCACAATCCCATTTTTGGCTCCATAGCCTTCGCCGGATCATAGGGCTTCTAACCTTTCCTTTGTTATCCATAGTAAGGGTGGATGAAACCCTGTGGCTTTTATGACTAGAGTCATAAGGGAGATTTTGATCAACACTAATCAATTGTTTACAATAGCCACAGAATAAACATAGTTGAATAGTTTGACACCAACAAAAGCTAGCATTGTTAGCAGGTTGGCACCTATTAGTACAGTTTTCACATCAAAAAACTAAATATGAAGGTAAGAAATGTTGCTCCTGACATCTGTACACATAGGAACAATTAGCAAATAGATATAAGGGAATCCCGGGAAGCCTGCCTTTGCAAAAATGAGATTAGCTTGCCAAGTGCAGAACAACGAGGTAAGTAGAAACAAAAGAACAAAAAAAGGAGTAACCAAACAAATGCCCCTCCACTCTATCTACTCTATGTTTGACATTTTGTCTCCCAGGATTTGTGCTATTGTGCAGGGTTCAAGTCAACAACTAGTGATTTATTTAGATTAGATTAGATTACTTTGGGTCTTTCATGTGTACAAAGCAACCTCCAACTCTAACTGGTAACTAAGCTATATGACGGAATGGAGGGCTACCTGTTATATCACATTTATTGCACCAGTGCCATACAGAGTCACATATGCTCATCATGGTCCAATTCTTTGGTTTATTTTGATACAAATATTTAAATTAAAGAGAACAATACAAATCAAATAGACACCATTATGTAACATCCAACCAATTATAAGACACACTATGCCAGGAAATAAAGGGGTCAAAAGCGCACCTGCTGGAATGGCATTCACCATATAAAGGCTATGATTTGTGCCTGCACACAGACCTCTATATGGAAAAGCAACACTATTGAGTCTCAAACTCCAAGACAAATCAGCTACCCATCAGGAATCTTTTAACATCATTGTCCTCATCACTTGCAAAACATATCAACCTATTATCAACAATTTAGGGTTTGATATTAAACAAGTTAAGTTAACTTGATATCATGTGTCTTTCGTACACATTGCATTCACTTGGGAAGTGCAACTCAGCAAGTTCTGTTACAATACAAACTACTGATTAGGGTCTGATCATTTTTTGATCTCCTTCTCCATTTCTCTGCCAGGCACGGCCTTGCGCTCTACCAAATTAGCTATTCTGAAACGGAATTGGCGCAATGTGGAACCCTCTGTGCTGCCAGCCTCTCTCCACTCACACTGTGTTCAAGATAGTCCTTGCACCTTAGCTACACTGGATGATTCCTTCTTGGCTGTGGCCGATTCGCTGGTGCCTGCTAGGCTGTGCAAGGGAAGAACTCACGTGTCCAAACCATTTGTTGCCGACAGGCTGAAAGGAAATGGCATGCGGCCAATATGACTGACGATTAATCTGCCTTTCGCCTTGCTTTGACGGTGTATCAAAAGGTAATCTTGGTTGCAAAAAAATCCTACTTCAGTAAAAAGGTTGAATGTGCTGTTAACAGGCACAACACACTATTTGAACTTGTTCAGTCCCTCTCTACACCTTCTAAAGCTGGTGCCTCTATTGAACCCACACATGTTCTTTGTGACTCTCGCTCGTCTTTTTTTCATTCTAAAATCGAATCTATTCGTAAGGGTATAAGAGATGACTCCATTGGGACTGCTACTGTTCAGACTTCCTCTGAATTGCCTGCCCCCAACGCCTCTCAGCTTTCCTTTCCTGTCTTCTCTGAGAAGGACATCGCTAAAGCCATTCACTGCCTCAAACCGGCCTCGCCAGCTGACGCCATCCCGCTGGCCATCCTCAAAGATATTTCTGGGACTTTATCTCCCATATTACAACAGCAGAACACTTGTCATTTCAAGAGGGGATTATTCCCAGCACTCTGAAGCATGCTTGTGTGCGTCCTCTTTTGAAGAAGCCCTCTCTTGAACGGAGAGTACTTTCAAACTTTTGCCCCATTTCTCGCCTCCCAGCCTTGATGAAGGTTTTGGAAGCTCTTGTTTCTCCCCTTCTCTCATCCTTTCTGGAAACTTCCAGGTTTTTTGATACTTTTCAGTCCAGCTTTCGGCCGGGAAGTGGAACTGAATCGGTACTTAACTCTGTACTGGACGATCTGACCCGCCTAGTCGACAAGGCCGGGGTGGGAGCTCTCCTCCTATTGGACCTGTCGGCGGCGTTCGACACTGTGGATCATTCCACTCTGATCTCTCGATTGTGGAGCGCTGGCCTGGGAGGGCCAGGTTTTGAGCTGCTTCACCGCCTTCCTCACTGATCGGTCCTAGTCAGTCTTTCTGCCTCCTTTTTGTTCAAAATATATATCACTGTTGTGTGGAGTCCTACAGGGATCCGCTTTATCCCTGATCCTGTTCAACATTTATATTTGTCCCCTTCTTCTTATTCTGTCACATGGCTTTCGCTTTTACTCCTACGTAGACAACATGCAGATCCTGGTTCGCCTGGATCTCTCTCACCCTGAAACTGTGTCCCGGCTTAGGAGCTGCCTCGAGGATCTTGGCGCTTAGGTGGTAAATAATTTGCTTAAACTTAATGGCAGCAAGACCAAGTTTATTGTGGTAGGCATGACTAGTCCACTCTCCTTCTGGTCTCTGGACTTCTGGCCTGTTTCTCTTGGCCCGTTCCCTCTTCCATCCCGTTTGGTGAAAAACTTAGTGATGAAGCTTTCATCCTCCCTGTCTATGGCAGAGCAGGTGATTGCAGTTTGCAAATCCGACCACTACATGCTGTGCATCCTGCGGAAGGTTCTCTCTTTTATTCCCTGTCACTTTCATGCCCTTGTGGTAACGGCACTTGTTCTTAATACAACTGACTATTGCAACTTGCTGTACTATGGCCAACCTCGCTATTTGATAAATCGCATCCAGATGCTCCAGAATGTGGTGACAAGAGCAATCTTGCGCCCTCTGGCACAAGCACACATGTCACTGTTTCTCAGACTGTTGCACTGGCTTCCAATTGAGAAACGGATCCTGTTCAAATCAATGTGCCCAGTGCACCGGGCCTTCTACAAGCTAGGAGCTGAGTACCTTCAGGAAAAATGTGTCTATTATGTTCCCGCTCATCCGCCCCGTTCCCAGGCTGGTCTTTTGCTATCAGTCCCTCGTGTCCGACGGTCACGGACTGATGGCTGTGCCTTCTCTGTGGTAGCCGCAAGGATGTGGAATCTGCTGCCTTGGGCTCTCCGAGCTACTACCAACCATTTGGCTTCCGGCTGTCTTTGAAGACCCTCCTTTTTAGGTGTCCATTCTGCTTAATCACTCCCTCATCTCTACTGCTTAGCACCAAGATGCTGTTGGGCGAATGTGCACTGTACAAATAAATTTAACATAACATAACTGATTACGAGTAGTACCTCCCTTCACGGGTAAATGAAAATCAGCAAACATTCCATTAATGAAGCGACTGGATAGTCCAGAATGCCTTAAAAGGAAGGTGATTCCCTTAACACTCCCTACAGGTCACAGAGAAACCGTTTATGAAGGGGACAACTGTGATGTGTGATTCTGTAAAATTAAGTGTTTCTATACAAATGTATTCCTGTCTATGCAGGTTCAAACTGTCTAGAGTAAAAAAATATATAAAATTGAAATAACCTACATTTGTAAAGCTGGATATATTTTATTAATTTATTGGACATTTATAGGGCGCCTATACACATGTGTTACCAGGCGCCACAAGACAAGGTGGGGGATCCAAATTGCAAAAGTACAACAACAAAGAACGGTTATATTGGTCTTGTGACAATCCTACAGTGCAAGTGCATGACAAGGTGATACGTGGAAGGGATGGGGGTAGACTGAATAGTGCAGGAATGGGGAGCACCCACGGGCGGGGGTGGGCAAATGCTGGTCGGGCCATGGCGGGAAGTGCCAGTGGAAAGAGGATGCAGGAATGGGATGCATGCAGTGGACAGGGAGGGCCAAGTTGGGATAGTTCGGGAAAGGGAGCCCAAGGGCAAGTGCTGGAAAAGGATGCTGTGGGGACTTGTGGGGGGGAGGGGTGGTCTGGCCCCTCTAAGACTCTAAAGGGACCAGGCCCCCGTTGCAACGGCAGATGCAGAGTTTAGCACGGGAGAGGGAGAGGGAAGGAAGAGGAGAAAAGGAAAGTCTTGAGAATTTTCTGGAACTTAAGAAGATCTGGCTCAAGACTGAGGGGGGAGGGAGGCTGTTCTAGAGGGAGGCACCACCCGAGGAAAAGGATCTACCTCACACTCTGCTTGGCAAAATGTTTGACCTGCAGAGAGTTGGAGCCAGAACACTGAAGGACTCTGGCAGGGAGGTGTTTCGGGAGAGAAAACTTGGTGTAGAGAGGTCCCTGGCCCCAGGCAGCTTTGTGGATGATGCAAAGGGTCTTGAATCTGATCCTTGAAGTCACCGTGAGCTATCAGCAGTTCCTTTCAGCAGATGTCACATTTACATCACTCTCGCCAAACATGCTTTCCAGTCATATTACTATTTCCTGCTAAGGGAATTTAATAGGTATGCTCTGGAAACACACCAGTGCTTTTGTAACATTGTGGATGTATTCTTTACATCAATTGAGAGCACATGATATCGGTCACAGCAGAGCACCTATTCATATTGTTCCCTCTACTAGTAGCATGGTATAGGGGAACAAAGGCTGATGGTAATTGGTTGGCACACATGTAATGCAAGTTGTTATTTACGTTGGTTAGTAGGATCCAACAACTGTTCATGTGGCTATTCAATGTGTACTTTTGGTCTCTGACTTTCCTGCTCACATGTTTGAGATGTCCTTCCAAATGTACTCTCCACACTGTAAAGGGTAATGTCCACAACTGAGACATGATGGCATGTCAGTGCCAGGTCAAGGAGCGAAGAGAGACTATGTAGATTGTCTGTTAACAGCGACAAGAGTGAGACACATTTCTTTGACAGAGCCAATCCTACTCGTATCCCTTTAAATTTGTCATGATCACCGGTATTACCTCCTGAACACGTAAACAAAACAAAGAACCAAGGGGTATGTTCAATAATGCTCCAAATCAGCTGGATCCTGTCCAGGACACTGCAGCCTGACCTTTTCTGGCCTGAGCAGCATTGGTCATATTACCCTCACCATGAAATCCATGCACCAGTGCTCAATATGTTAATGTTAATGTTAAAGGATATTTGTACCGCACACTATCACCACCGGAGTGGTCCCCTGGCGCTCTGGCGGCTCTGAAAAAGGGAGGAGGGGGCTGAGTTAGTGGGAATAAGCTGGAAAAGTGCAAGAGAGCTGTGATGTGCTGTTGGCGGCCTCAGCCCGGTGGGTCTGTTGGCTGGGCTTGCGGTGTTTTATGGCCGGTAGTCGTTGTGTGCTGTTGTGCAAGTCTATGTGTGGTTTGTTTTGTTGTAGCAATGTAGTGAAGTTTGTGCGGATTGCTGTATTTATTTAAGCTTGTGGTTGTGTTTGGTTAGAGTTTGAGAGGTGTATGCAGAGGGATGAAATTGTTAGTGGATTGGTTGGTTGGCATTGCTGTCCTTGCAATTATGTCTAGGTGTGATGTTTGCTATCATTCACCATTCCATCTGAGTGCGACACTTGCTAATCTTCAACATCCTGTCTAGATGTGAAGCAGGCCAGTGACCATGATTCCATCCCAGTGTGGCACTTGTCATTGAGCACAGTATCATTTAAGTGTGGTGCATGCTAACATTCATATTCCTGTCTAGATGCAAAGCACGCTAAGGTTGAGAATTCCATCTAAGTGTAGAGCATGCTAACATTCATAATCCTATCTAGATGCGACGCAAGCTACGGTTAAGAATTCCATCTAAGTGTGGAGCATGCTAACATTCATATTCCTGTCTAGATGCAAAGCACGCTAAGGTTGAGAATTCCATCTAAGTGTAGAGCATGCTAACATTCATAATCCTGTCTAGATGCGACGCAAGCTACGGTTAAGAATTCCATCTAAGTGTGGCATGTGCTAGCATTCATAGTTCTATCTAGATGCGACGCAGGCTAAAGTTAAGAGTTCCATCCAAGTGTGACACATGCTAACATTCACATTTCTATCTAGATGCGATGCAGGCTAAGGTTAAGAATTCCATCTAAGTGTGACACATGCTAATCTTCAACATCCTGTCTAGATGTGAGGCAGGCCAGTGACCACGATTCCATCCCAGTGTGGCACTTGTCATTGTGCACAGTATCATTTAAGTGTGGTGCATGCTAACATTCATATTCCTGTCTAGATGTGAAGCACGCTAAGGTTAAGAATTCCATCTAAGTGTGGAGCATGCTAACATTCATAATCCTGTCTAGATGCGACGCAAGCTAAGGTTAAGAATTCCATCTAAGTGTGGAGCATGCTAACATTCATAATCCTGTCTAGATGCGATGCAAGCTAAGGTTAAGAATTCCATCTAAGTGTGGCATGTGCTAGCATTCATAGTTCTATCTAGATGCGATGCAGGCTAAAGTTAAGAGTTCCATCTAAGTGTGACACATGCTAACATTCACATTTCTATCTAGATGCGATGCAGGCTAAGGTTAAGAATTCCATCTAAGTGTGACACATGCTAACATTCATAGTTCTGTCTAGATGCGACGTAGACTAAAGTTGAGAATTCCATCTCAGTGTGACACACGCTAACATTCATCGTTCTGTCTAGATGCGACGCAGGCTAAAGTTATGAATTCTATCTAACTGTGACACATGTTACATTCACAGTTCTGTCTAGATGTGACACAGGCTAAAGTTAAGAATTCCATCCAAGTGTGGTGCATGCTAACATTCACATTTCTATCTAGATGTGGTGAAAGCTAAAGTTAAGAATTCCATGAGTGTGGCACATGCTAACATTGTTACACCCATCTAGATGAGACGCAGGCTACTCTTGACCGTTCTCTGTGGGTGTGGCACTAGTTAACATTGGCTAGTATGTGAATGTGTAGTGCAATGCGGCATTTACAGTCTAGCCAAGAGTGGATTTTGCTTGGTGGTCACAAATCCCTCTAAGTATGGTGTAAATCTATGGCAGTCTATGTTATGGAAAGGTAAGGTAGAGTGGCGGGGGCTTTCTGGAGTAGAGTAATTGCTCTACACCCCACCCATGCCACACTTACAGTTTTGTTGGTGTCTGGTGGCTTCCTTTGCTTCCCCTGTGGACACCTGCAGACACGTCTTGGAGCCGGCCTTTGCCTTGGGGCCCTTAGTCGAAGGGGGCTGCCGGGAAGCGCGCTGCCCTGGGCGGGATCATGATATGGAGAGGAGGGACCAATCATGGTGCGCAGGCAGGATTTTAAATTGAGCACATGGGTCTGAGTGGGTCCGGGAGCGCTCACCTGCCTCTGTATTTTAATGGCAGTGAGCAGGGTCACTAGGGTCGCTAGACCCACAACCCCAGGGAGCCTGGACCAATCACAGTGCGCGGGTGGGGTGGGAGGAGGGGAGGCAGGAGAAGACTCTGCAGGGCTGTGGGGCATGGGAAGGCAAACTTCCTTTTTATTAATTTTTTTTGCAAAATGGCCTGAAATGGTTCTGGGAGCCAGGAGCAGACTCTGGAGAGCTGCGGGGGTATGGAAATGCCAAACATTCTATTTTAAAACTACATATGGGTCGGAATGGGTCCGGGGGCCATGGGGGTGCTGCACTCACCTGCGTCTGCATTGTAATGGCGGTGAACAGGGTCACTAGGGTCGCTAAACCCACAACACCAGGGAGCCTGGCCCAATCACGGTGTGTGGGTGGGGTGGGAGGAGGGGAGGCAGGAGAAGACTCTGCAGGGCTGCGGGCATGGGAAAGCAAACTTCCTTTTTATTTATTTTTTTGCAAAATGGCCTGAAATGGGTCTGGGAGTCAATAGCGCAAAGGATTGCCTCCAAGACTCGTCACAGATCATAATGCTCACATGGCTCCTTATACTTAAGTAAGCTGACCTGGCAAATTATACCACCCCAGAACATGAAATCTGCTTCTGAAGGCAACATCTCTTCTCCTCTCCCTCCATTATCCACAAACGGCATGGTGGCAAGGCCGTGGGCCATATTTGTCACAGATCCAAGACCAACCTCAATTCTGCCTTGAGAGGAGACAATCTAAACTGTTGAAAAGTAATGAACACCACCCCTTCCCCTTATGAGTGATGTCATAAGCCTGCGACCCATTGTGCCCTTATCTTAGTGGGATTTGGTGCATGCGTTGTCTGACAGCACACAGATAGGATCAAAAATATAATCTAAGGTGTTTAAAAGTCTTCAGTTTCACCCAAGACATTGAACTTTGTCTTGCCCACCCACCTGTGTTCACCCGTTTTTGCCACTTTTAATGAAACATTAGGGTCCCCACCAGAGGACTCTAGAATGTGGTAGGGGACTGCCGTCCAAGTGGAATAGAAAAAAATATGTGAGAAAACTACCAACAAAACCAATGAGTAGTAATTGATGCAGTCTGTGAAATATACTTTTGCCAAATGAAACCAAATACAAGGCTATCTTTTCAAAAAGAAAAAAATAATAATGTATTGGCCAAATCTTGTGAATAGACTCTGAAATCTTTAAAAAATGCAATTGTTGCAACTTTATTGAAAACGCATATATGAGCTCTACTATAACCAGTCAACAATTGCTTGATATCAAACCTTCCCTAGTCTATGAAATCTTAATGGCCATACTAGCACCAAGGATAGAGGAGTTCCTTGAATGAATGTGTTTATTCTATAGTTCATTGTAGGGCAACCAAGGGTCCTGGAGAAGTTTTGGCCTAAAATTCCCATCAGCCCAAGCCAGTATAGTCAATGGTTAGGGACCATGGGAGTTTCAGGTCAACCCATCTAGGGGAGTGCAGGTTGTTCCACATTGCAATAGTCAGTCAGACCTTAATCCTTTATATGGTGCAGAAATAACCATCATGCATGCCCCAAAGCCACTGCTCTATGGCTACCAATACATGTGAAACAGTCTTGGTCCACTCTAAACTGCATGCCACCTTGGCTGCAAGGAGTTCAACAGCACTTTGTAAAGAGAAACAAATCCTGGCTTGGCTTTCAGAACTCAGGCCAAAAATATCTCTCTTCCTTTCTATGGGTATGGTCTCAATAGCTCAGATGGATAGCATTTTCTCGCTAAGCATGTCTCCTAAATGTGGCTTTCACCAGATAGCCCCACTCTGTCCTTTAGTTTTAATATATTTAATTTTATGTATTAATTGGGCATTTGTATGGCACCTATACACAAGTATTTCCAGGCACCACAAGACAAATAGGGTGGGGGTGGGAGCCAGTTGGAAAAAAACAACAATAAACGCTCCTACTATGCCTTGTGACATTCAGAACGTGCAAGTGCAGCGAAAATAAGTGAGCGGGGAGGACAGGGCAGAAGGGCAGGGGTAAGAGAAAGGGGGAGGGGGAAGTGCAGGGAAACAGGGGCCCCAGGTGCTGGACAAGTGCTGAGGGGAGCCTAAAGAAGGCAAGTGCAAGGGGAAACCAGGGGTAGAGGACAGCTAGAGGAGGGGTGGATCAGGATTAGGCTGGTCTGGGAAGGGACTCTGATGGTAAGTGCTGAGTTGGAGTGCTGGGGTAGACTGGTCGAGGATGGCCAGGCCCCAGTAAAACTCATACAGGACAATGCACCTGTCTCAATGGCAGTGGAAAATTAGCACGGGAGGGGAGAGGAAGGGAGTATGAGAAAAGGAAAGTCTTGAGAAGCTTCCAGACCTTAAGGCGATCCAGCTCAAGTCTGAGAGGGGCAGGAAGGCTGTTCCAGAGGAAGGCTCCTGCCGAAGAAAGAGATCTACCCCATACTGTCTGCTTGGTGAAACATCTGATGAGCAGAGTTGGAGCTAGAGGACGGAAGGACTCTAGCAGGGAGGTATTTAGGAAGAGAAAGGTGAATGTAGCGGGCTCCCGGGCCCAGAAAGCCTTGTGGATGATGCAGAGAGCCTTGAATTTGATCCTTGCAGTCACCGGGAGCGAGTGGAGGGATTTTAACGCTGGAGAGATGCGGTCCCTGGGCTTGAGGCCAAGGATACGTCTTGCAGTTTTATTCTGGATTAATTATAGAGGGCGTATGGAGGAAAGAGGGAGATTGAGAAAGAGGTTCTTGCAATAGTCCAGACTAGAAAGAACCAGAGTTCTGGAGACATTGAGGTTCTGAGAAAAGGTGAGAAAAGGTAGAATGTATCTGAGGAGGTGGAGCTGAAAGTAAAACTTCTTGGCAAAGTCTGTGATGTGAGGGGGGGAGGATAGAGAGGAGTTGAAGATGATCCCAAGATTGTTTGCCTCACAAGAGGGTGAGGGGGGTGGCAAAGAAGGCGACCAGAGAGGGCGCCTGGTGCTGACAACGAACGGACACATCCTGAGCTATCTGCTGTGTGTGGAATATGCTCAGCCGTCAGCAACTTTGGAAATACAAAACTATCACAAGGGCATACACACAACAAACCTGACCTGACTGAGGTGGAACTGAGTAAAATAAATGTTGATAAGAATAGTAGATGCTTGACTGTGTACAATCCCATTCCCTTGACTACCCACTTTGAGGACGAAAACCTTTTAGCTGGACTATATATTTTACCAAGACCTGCCATTGAAACTCAATGCACTCTCAAATTGTGGAACGTGCACTCCTAGATGTTTCCACATTTCTATACCAACTGCTGAAATCACACTTTAAAAAAAAAAGAGCAGAGCAGGGCATAGTGGCAGTATGAGACACATCAGGTTGGAAAGCTCCGAGATCTTCAGAAGAAAGCAATCCTTTCATTAATGCAACATTATCCCCTCTTAATATCTTTTTGGGTATCATGTGAAAGGTTTGCAGTTGGTATTTTTGCTATTTTGCGTCCGAGGTACATGTCTGATCTCTTCACTGTTTGAAGGTGAGTGTGCAGACAATTAAGAGAGTTTTTGGTGGGGTTAGTGGGCAGTTGTCTGAGTCTTTTTCTGCAGGTTATGTTGAACCAACGAGTTACAATTATTCTGTGGTGGTTTGTTGATAGGATGCTTTCTTTGGGTGTCCTTGTTTCGTGCCGTCTGGTTTGCGTTATTTTTGGTGTTTCTATTGTGCTGTGTTGGTGGTTTCCTTCTTCCTGTATGAATTCTGCTCCTTGGCCGTGGTGCTCTGTGTGTTAATGAGAGTGTTTGAAGAAAATGTGTTTTTTGACTGGAAGCCAATGTAGTGTTCTCAGCGCTGGTGTGATGTATTGTCGCTTAGTGAGTCTGATAGTAACCTTGCTGCTGTATTCGGTATTTGTATTTTTTGCATAAGGAATTCTGGCATTCAATGATAGATGCTGTTGGTGTCGTAGTCTATTCTTGACTTGATGAGAGAGATGACAGTGAGAGTTTTGTGTGGGAGGGTGAAGAATGGGAGTGTACTCTTGATTGAATGTAGATGAATGAAGCATTTCTTTACTCTGCATTGACTTGCAGTTCGAGTGTTAGTCTGTTGTCCATTAATATTCCAAGGTTGTTGACCACTTTGGTAGGTTCTTTTAGGTTTCCCGGTTAGATAGGCCATGTAATGTGTTGATGGTTCGACTCATCAATGGGCATGATCATGATTATTGTTGTGTCCAGGTTAAGGCTGAGGCTATTGTTACTCGCCCAATGGTTTTTTTCTGTGAGTTTTGTTCTTCACTAGCATTGATTTTTTAGATGAATTATGTGTCATCTGTGTGGTTGTAGCAGGAGAGGCAGTGTGTTTTGATGAGGTTAACGAGGGGGGCCATGTAGATGTTGAATAGTTGTGGTGAGAGTGATGAGCCTTGTGGGACTCCTCATGGTGTTTTGCGGGGCATTGATTTGAATGGTGTTATCCAAGTGTTCTTTCTGTCAAGAAGGATTTTAGCCAGAGTAGCGCTGTGTTGCCGATTCCTATATCTTCGAGCCTTTTGATGGGGAATACATAGAATTAAAAACACAAACAACAACAAATATAGGAAAAGTGGTGAGGAATAGAAAGGGGAAAGATACTGTTGGTTACAGTTGTGTCTTCTCCATTTTATTAAAAAGTGAACAGAAAAGGAAGGGAAATAGGTGAAAGATGCAGCCAGGTAAAAAGCAGTGAGGAAAACACATGGGGCCTCATTACGGCCCAGGCGTTAAGGGTTAACGCCGTCGTTAACCCTTAACGCCTATTCTGATTTTAACGGCTGCTCGTAGCAGCCGTTAAAATCCTTGGCGCTAACCTGCCATGATGCTAATTACGCCACCGTAATTTACGGTGGCGTAATTAGCGCCTTCCCAACTCCCATTATGCCCTATGGGGCAAAAATGGGAATGGGGAAGGGAAAATGGGAAATGGGGATTTACCGCCCCACTCACCTTGGAATGGGGCGGTAAATCCGCCATCCACCATGGTGTAAACATAGTTTACACCATGGTGGTAAAGTTGGCGCAATTAGCGCCTGGGTCGTAATGACCCCCATGGACACATTTTTAGGTTTTGGCACATGGTTATCACATAGTGATACCTCGAATTGACAAAAACAAATGTGGGGAGCAAGAAGAGGGGAGGATGGCATCCCCGATGGATACATCTACTCCAGTGCTTTGCCATGTGCTCACCCACTCTCGCCATACAGGCTTTAATCGCCCATGTCACAACAGGATACATCATTGGCTCTTATGCTGCCATGAAGATTTAAAAGTGTGAGGCGTTGAAGACAGCTTTGTTTCTGGGCAACTTGTTTATCCATTTGAGGTGTCAGGTTAGCACGGTTGGGTCTTACTAATGGACTACACATGTTTAGAAGTTGCCGCTTGTGGCTGTCAGATTTAATACATCTAGATTGTATTTGCTTAACTGAATGACTTCTGTTCTGTCAATGTTTAGTGGAAAGACAACATACTAAGGGTAGAGACAGAGTCAATTGAAGATTGACAAAATGCGTTTTTTGAAAAGTGTTGCTCAGCCACTGGTATTGACTTAAACTGATTGCTCAATAATATTAGCAAATATGAAATGGTCCGATTTTGTATTTTTTAAATATTACTACCAGGAGAACTGTATATTGTAGGACAAGGTGTGAAAAAATAAAATGTGACTTCTGTCTCAGATGGGTGTGGATTTTGTTTTGTAAGTTCTTGTGAAGATCATGGTCATTTCATTGACTTTTAAAAGAAGCAAGTAAAACACACAGTGAAATGGAATTAGTAACTTGTTTGGTTATTTGTAGAAACCTTTGGGCACTAGGGTTTTGAATCAACTTGTACTGCACTTGGTGATTTCTGGAGAGATTGAGCTAGTTGGCTGCGAGGTCACGGGTCAGGGAGGTGTTGCCCACACCTCATGACAGGATTAGAACACTGCCAACCGGACGCATCGAAGCAACACCAGGCAAACTGGCCAGATCTAATGTCCAGCAGAGCTGACATTCAAGAAACCCTACAGGACTAGCAGGGAAAGCTGACTATCCATCACAACCAGAAATCCGGCCTATGAGAACAAACATACTAGCCTTGATAAAGACCATGCAAGGTCAAAACTCGTGTCGGCTGACCACCTAAATCACCCTAATAAAATGCTCAACAAAAGCCACTGCAAATTAGGATGCAAGAGTAAAAAATACTTTTTTTAAAGTGCAAGGTATTCGGGTATAAACACATTTTGATTGGTTATTTGACAATGTTGCCTGTTTAGATCATGTTAAGTAGTAAACCTGTTTTACAGCTTCCCTACGTAGATGGCAGAAAAAAACTTGATATGGCTGTCCTAGCTCACCAAAGAATAGTTGTCCTTCCCATAAATATTGTTATTGTGTGATTTTACAGTCCATCTAATGTTTAGGACATTTGATGGAATTCAACTGAATACAGTTGCTGATAGATGCCTTTAAGAACATGTCTTGAATTTCAATGAAGGAATTTACATTTGTGCTTTTATTGAATTTTGATTGTTTCATTTACACATAGAGCCAACTTAGATAACCCAACCAGGTTGCAATAAGCCTCGGTTGTCTCATGTTTTTCACCTGAAGGCAGAATGGGGTGATATTAATTCCAATGGACTACAATGGACTATCTTCTTATGGTTTCTACTGAGTTCAATTGTGCACGTGAGAATTTTTGAACATCTCCAGAACTACTTTGAAGACAGTTTAAGTGGTGGTTTGTGTCCCTGCCTGTACACTGCACCTCTGCCCCTACCCCTGTCCGAACATCTGCAAAATGCAGCCCGTGAGATTCCTTCCATCTCTCGCTCCTCCCCTACTTACTGCCTCTCTTTCCCTGGCTCATGTGTTTAATCTAGTGGCCCCTGCTTCTGCCTGGGGCCTTCTGTGAACTACTCTGCGACAATGCAACCATGCAGCAATTTAATAGCAAGTGCATGATACACACACACACACACACTTTAATTGCCAATTCAGTGAGTCCTAAGGAGGTTTGTTTCTTCATCTGGCTTAATGGGTAGAGATTTATAAACATAGAAGATTGTTAAGCATATTTACAAAGTTTGTTTTTCACAGGTTGTGGTGAAGATATTATCGGGGTCAAATTGCAGCAGGTGACTTCCAAGGAAAAGGTGACTCGAGGCTTCCATGCATTACCACACATGCAATTGTTGATCTCTACGGAATTTCCATGTGGCAAATGATTGCAGTATTTGAGGTTGCACATGGTACATGGTGGCAGCAGCTGCACATGGTGGTTGCACCTTGCCATATTGTGACTATGCCATTATAAAGGTATTATTGATGCTTTTGAGACTCCACTTGGCTTACGGGGACTGTCGCTACATCCCAACAGGTCCCTAACAGCTCCTCCTTGCCACTATCAAACAGTAAAGGATGCAAAAAGGTTGGGGGTTTAAAAGTGGTTTCATTATTTTCCTAAAAACACAATAATGTTATTGTTACGACAGATTGCCTCATTGCCAGCATTGGTACCCTGTCCCCCCTCCTGCTGCCCTAGAAAATCATGCTGGGGGTTCGCTTTTTTAATAATCTCTTTGGGGCGGTCACACAAATACATGTTTGCTCCCCCTTGACTGCCCCATTGGCAGACCCCTCGTCAGCACCAAACATGTCTCATAACATTTCCCTCGCCAATGGCCCAATTTACATTTTGTTGCTCTCCCCGCTACCCCACACTGCACTAGAACCCACGCTGTGCCATTGTTTCTGTGAGGGTGGCTCATTCACAGCTGGCCGCAATGTACCTGTGAATTCGAAAGCCAGCTAGCTATCCCCGCCAGAGGTGATGCCCAAACACACATATGTGAGTGAAAACCTATTGGCTTTGCCAGTTCCTGTCTGCAAATGCTCCCACACACCAGACCATAATGGAGGAAGAACTCTTTTCAATGGAAGGTATACAGGTGTGTTTTCATCGAGGACAGTAGTTCACGACATTAAAAGCAATAATAACAGTGGCAAGATGTTGGAAACAACTGGATGGCCCAATCTTTTAGCTCGGGGGTATAAGGTATGGGGGGTTGAGGCATCAGAAAAAATAACTGCTGCTACTCAAGGGCACTTACCCCAATGTATCTGGGAATTGTCCCCCTGACACAACTTTTGCAATACTCTCCCTCAGCGGGCCATTACCCCATCACTGCTTAAAAACTTGCACATCCTCTAGTCAGACACGCCTTTATCAGATACACATTTGCACATTAGTTTTTCCTGAAAAGTCTTGCACTGACCCCCCAATGATCCGAGAGCCCCTATATTTCAGCAAGAATCACTGCCTTTAATTTGGGAGCGTGTTGTCAAGTGGTGAATGAAATCTGACCCATATGCTGCTATTTGTTATGATCGTGCTTTGTATTTACAACTACCTACTTGTCAAAAATCGTTAAATAAATAAATACATTCTTGAACAAAAATAATAAGTAGCAAAAATGCATGCAAACTCTTAAAATATATGCAAAACAGCTTAACATCCAGCATTTTAACCTCGGCTTGCTTTGTAATTGTGCACTGTACATACTGAAATCCACAAACAGATTCAGCCAATAACGATATTCTGAGACGCTTACGTGATACGCAGCCTGGACACGACGTCATCGCTGCAATCACGTGCTTCAGGTTTTTGACGCGTCTACTTTTCCGCGATCATAAATTGCAGTGTTACCCTGAGAATCCTTGCAATAACCAGGGCTTGTTTGCGCTAAGGTCCGCTGTTTGCACGGGCATTAATGGATGCACGGTACATTTAGATTTGAGTGTGTGTATTCAGCAAATATTCTTGGCCAGCGATAAACCGTATTTAGGATTAGCGCAGGTATTATTTCTAATGCCTTTGCTGGTCTAGAATACATATTTTGGATTCTGGCTGAGCCGCCTCTGGCACTCTGCCTCTGTAACTCAACTGGTAATCTGTGCACTATGAAAAGTCACCTGACAAGTGAGAGGATCAGTTCCAAGACCGTGGAGTGAGCCTAGCCTCGAAACATGTTTCCATGGAGAAAGAAGTGACAACATAACTTCACTTTTCCAGGACAATCACTTCTACCATGACTTTATTGCCATATCGCTGCCTGCCACAATCCGTCAGTGCTGTAGGGAGAAGCCCCGACAGAATATGAGAAGAATATGACACTAATTAAAACATATAGAATTATAGATGGGTAGCTATCAGCTACAAGGATATATTCAGGGCTTTAAGTGGGGTAAGACATCGAGGGGGCCCTCATGTGGGAGCGTGGCTTGTGGGATGGGCATGGCCTCAAAAAAGTACAAAAACCATAGTAAGGCACGCAAACAAATATATAAATGCATGTAAACATTTATATATTTGTATGCGTACCTTACTATGGTTTGTGTAATATGCAAGCCATCTTTTATAAACATAGAAATATGTAGCATATTTCTATGTTTATAAAAGATGGCTTGAAAAGTACACAATTCAATCCATCTTTTAAAAAACTTTGCCGACAGACAAAGCCTGAGGCGTCTTTTTCCGTTGGCAAAGCTTTATAAAAGATGGCTTGAATTGTGTACTTTTCAAGCCATCTTTTATAAGCCTGGTAATATGTCGAGGAGTCCCCAGGTTCACCGAGGGTTAAAGACGCCTCTGTAACCTGGGGAGGGGGTGGCGAAACAAAGGGACTGTAACTTCCTCTGGTGACCCCTCATGCTAGGGGTCAACAGATGAATTTACAGTGACTGACACAAGTGCCAGCTGGCACTTCTGTCAGCTTGCCTGACTTAATGGTCGGCGCATCTCCCTTCGTGGCTGCAACCGCTGCAAGGTAATGTGTCCCGCCAATGTTGTGGTGGGCCCCAGGTCCTGGAAGGGCCCCTGCTCAGCCCCACTTTTAGGACGCTGCCAGGCCCCAGCCCCAGGTGGCCCCAGCCCATCTAAAGCACTGGATACATTCCACTGAGGACTTCTGAGTGGCCTCTGATAGGAAAATGGAGCAACACTTGAGTTGTCAAGGATGTCATTCGTAACGCCCGAGTGGAATACACCCTGCATTCAAAGGGGCGGTCCATCTATAATGTGATACTATGTTTGGCCTTCTGCATCCCTTTTCCACCCTGTGCTCTGTCTCCCCTGACTAGCATTGCAGAAAATAGAAGAGTGAAGCGAGAACTATATGCATACAGATACTAGATTTCCTTCCCCACACCAATCAGTATTCCTCGGCTGCAGAAAAGGTCATATCTGCTAATGGCTTCCTATGAACGCATAATGTAAAGAAGTCCCATGATGGAGGCTAAGTGATTGGAATGGGGCAAACCTGGGGCCAGCTTTCTCCATGCACTCTGTGATGCAGCCCCCATAGTAAACAGATTCCCCCAGGTTCCCTAGTCCATCATCACCCTGAGGATGTCTGCCCACCATACCACAGGGCCCTATCTAGCCCTAAGAGCAAGGCACCCCCAAAACCCCCAACATAGTCAGGCCCCATAAACTCTGGTCACCTTTCACCCGGGGAACAGAGACCCAGCAGAAATATGGGATCTGGGAGTCAAAAGGTGAAAACCCTAATACTGGCAATACCCCTTTATTAAGCATGGGGTGTTTCGTAGTCTGCCCCACAATGTAGGGCACAATAGGGTGAAGGTCAGCACAAAGTCCAATAGACATAGTCCAGTTCCCAAAATGCCCACAACTGCAGCTTTGTCAATAAGAAGACCACTGCCTAAAGTGGTAACACGTACTATGGAGAGAGACTCTCGTGAGAATGCTGCCGTCTCTAGGCAAGGCTACATAGCAGCAACCCAATATCTAAGCGTACAACCTGCTACTAACATCACAGCTGTTTTTCTAAAAGGAACTTTCAATAAGCTGGTCCCATTTGCATAGTAACTCACAGATGGGCGACTGCATAGTACATGGGTAGCAGGACTGATAAAAACATAGAAAACCCTCACAGCAGTCTGCCCAGAAGCTTCAAGCTTCAAGACACAGAACCAGCCGGACATATTCCAACAGACTTCCAAGAAGGCAGACCAGCCTCATTCAGGTTTGATCCACAGAGCTGTGCATGAGATGAACAACAGTAACAAGACCAGAAGCTGGGCTGAAAACTGAGTGAAACAAACCCGGTCCTCTGACAGCAGAAAGCAGCTAAACCCAATACCGCAATCATTGATTCAGTGGTTAGACACACTGGAGTATCAAAAGGCGCAACTCACAAGGGGAAGTTTGCGGGTTAGAGGCTGGAGGTATAGTGAGTTGGTGATCGTCGATTGGTATGGCCAAGAAACTGGAGGGATCCTCACAGGTGTCATCAACCAGGGTATTTGCAGATAGCCAGAGTCACTGACAAGAAATAGGATGTACAGTGTTACACACAGCCGTTTGTCTGTCGAGGCACATGTATATTGTCCTATTGTGCTGGTGGTCAATGTGTGCTCATCTGTGCATGTGGATGACACACCTTGAATCAATTGGGGTGGAGGGACATTGGGCTACCAAGTGCACTTGCAGTCATTCACATCATATGTGTCACTGTGCCATGTCATTGTCATATTACTTACTTACCCACAAGCCAGGTACGCTGTTCTCTGTGTGTGTTCATGTAAGCTGGTAGGGTGCTGTTCCTCATTATCATGGCATTATGTGTGGCACCTGGCAATAGGGCACAGCAGTGGCTGAGGGTGAGATCGGCATCACATGTCATCTGAATGTTCATGGAATGAAACCGTTTCTGGTTCCAGCATACCTGCTCTACTGCCTGGAGGGCCACTGATGCCGCATGCGTGCAATACAGCACTGCTATGCTATTAGGGAACTGGGCAATGATGTAGAAATGTGCTGTGACTGCGTGCACCTGCTCCTTTGTGGTGGGCATGGATGTGTGCTGATGGGCATGCTTCATGAGCGCATCCAAGACTTGCTCCAATACTTTCGAGAATGTTGGCTGGGACATCCCATGCAGAATCCCAACAGGTGCTGGAATCCGCCCATGGAACAGAAGTGTAGGACGGACACAACCTTTACTAGTGGGGGTGGCAGTACTGATTGCGATGGCACTCTGGAGATCAGCCTCGATCATGGTCAGCAGGTCTTTTGTGGTGTGCCTGTCCAAGTGATAAAGTGTTACTAATTGATTGGCCGTCAGTGTCCAAGGGAATGGGCGGACCCATGGTATGAGTAGCCTCTGCAGCACACGTCTCCTGCGCCTTTGTGGTGCCCATGTCTTTCCGTGCTGAGGTCTTGTATGCTGCTGTAGCTCAATCCTGAGTGGATTGGGTGCACCTGTGACTTGATTTCCATCACCTATAGAAAACTGTACTGTGTTTCTGGCTTAATTACCGCTATTTCTGGTGGTATTTCAGCTGTATTTCCACTTGTAATATGGTGGAAATACAATTTTTGTTTCTGGCACTAATTCTGCAGGCGGAATTAGCCCTAGCGCTAATTCCGCCAGATCACAGCAGTAATTTCACCTCTGGTAATTCCACCTGGGCTAAGCATAATTTGGCAGAGTGGTAAACCTGGTGGTAATTACATTACCACCAATTAATCCACTTACTACTAAACCAATAATGAGGCTCATTATTTTTTTAAAATCAGTCCACATTTGTAAAATTGTTTTTTTCTGAATTAGTATTATGACAAATATAGCTCATGCTTGGGCTTCAGTAATCGCAGCCACTTGAAGGATGAGTACTTGATGAGGGTGTCGCTTGCATTTGTGTTAAAAGCATAGGAGAGAGTGGTAAACTTATTTACATGCTGATAGAGGGCACTTTTCTGTTGGCAAGCCATCTAGGATGCATCATGCTTTAGTTTCCATCCCAAGTATAAAGTAGGCGAGAATACTCTCTCCCTCCTCTTGAAAGGAACTGCACAGTTTGACTACACCCACCACAATGACCCTATTGAAGCCATCAAGGCAACATCTTTGAATAATCACAGCCACTTAGCGGGTGCCCTCTGCGTTCACCTGTGTATCCCCATACATGAACACCTCTTTGCATTTTAACTGGAGGTATATATTGTACAGTCAATACAAACCTAATAGAAATGGCAAGTAAACATATTTGCAATTGACCCTTATCCCATATAAATGTTTACAGAATGTGATGAATACATTTGTCATTCTCGTTCCAATGCACATTCAGAAAAGCTCTGCACTGGAGTATAAGACAAAAAAAGTTGGCCAAAAGGCTTTTATTGTTCACATTATCTTACAAAAACCTTAGAAAATCTGAAAACAAACTTTAGATAACATAAAACTATTGTTTCAAAACAAAACTTAAAATATTGTGTCAGTTATAGTTAGCTAAGCAACCATTAATTGCCATGGAGCATGCACTGTGAATGGCGTCACATATTGAGCAAATTCATATGGAAAATAGGCACTTGAAAATATTGTTTACAGTCCAGGTGCAGTGTGTTTTCATTTCACCCTCACAACAAAGCTAAACCTCAACATAGGCATTGTGGGGAGTTGATATCTTACCTTAATTGTTTTATATCTGATGTTTTGGGAGTACTGTGGGTAAATATGTATCCTCTGTAATGTCTCCTACAAAAATAGCCCCCTTTAATGTTACTCTGCAAACATGGCCGCTGAAGAGATTGAATGACCAGAAAATTGTAAGTGTGTTTTGTTAGGTAAACATGAAAAGTATTGTGGCTGCTCTTGGAGATTTTGCAAGCACCGTGCAGCCAGTCATTCACAGAAGTACGGGATTGACCCCTAAACTCTGACTTGTGTGGGGATCAAAGACAACCTCCAGTCAAAAAGGAAACTGTGTTGGGCTACATTGGGCCTAAAAACAGAGCATTGAAAACACACACAGATGACTGCCAAATTAAAAAGGGCAGCAGTTCATTCCCAACTGCCACATCAAAATGCTGTTTACAAAGAAATACAATTAAGTGGGCCTACAAATAACAATACTGTCTTGGAAAGGTGAAAGCTCAATTTTGACTGGCAGGCTGAAAGGTCAACAATTTATGTTTAGACTGCAAATCTGTACAATGCTGTTTCCTTTGATAAAACGGAGAGGCCATGGAAAATGGGTGCATTCTGTAACTTGAAACCAGGAACATAGAAAATGAAACGAAACTGCAGAAGTACATTTAAAGGCATATATTAAGGAAATGGGTGGCTTTTCGCAACTGTTTTGAAAGAAACTGTGAGAAGAAAGACTAAATTAAGTGTAGCACACATGTAAATGACAAAGAACTAAAATTGGAGGCCTACCTTTCCTTACAGTATGATGAAATGAAATGCAGTTTTCCCACAAAAAAGAGCAGCATGGAAAAATAAAGGTATCTGCATCTCGGATGGAAAGGAAGTGTTTACCAGTGAAACTCCAGTGCCTGTGCCAGTATAATATAAAGTATCATTTAAAGATTAACATTGATGGCATGGTGCAGGAGAAATATGCATATGATTTGAGGTCAAGTATTAAAAGGCCTCTTCTGTAAAAGAAATTGTAACATGTAAAAGCACCACTTTCTGTTTAGGAGAATTGGCATCAGTTTCTGTTCAGGAGAATTGGCTTCAGTTTCTGTTCAGAACATTCAAAACGTGATCTTTCCCCTATCTTCTATCTATCTAAAAATCTTTTGAAGCTGCAACACTAACCAAGAAGGAATTTATGGGGGTTTGGAGCCTGATCTCAAAGATAAGCAACACATGATCCATTAGGCCTGGGCGAAAGAATGCGAGTGGATTAAGTTCAGGCAAAACCAACAACAAAAGCAGATGGAAATGAAACTTAATTTGCATTTGAAGTCAAAATATGCATATATTATTAGAGATTGCCTTTAGTTTAGATGGATGATCATATTTTGTTCATTTTCTCAGGAACCATAAGTCACACCGTAATGGTTCAAGTGTCATTAAAGGGCTGACAAACAGGCCTATCTGTTCATTTAACTCTCATAATGATTCGCCCTTGGGAACAAGTGTTGCAACCTGCACTGTGGTTATGACTTCCCAGAAAATGTCACAAATCAGAGATTTTGGGAGATGATAGTAAATTAGATATCTGTATAGAAAATGTCAGGTTGATAACTGTTATAATTTCTGAATAAATAAAAAAAAACCTTGTTCAAACCTGCAACCTCGTGCAGTCATGGGACTTACTTCATTAGGTCTGGCATGGGCAGATCGTTTAAGGCATATACATTTTTTTATGCTGAACAATAAAGCAAACATATTTGCCATGTTAGAGTTTTTAAGTGCAAAACTGAAATGTGTTAAAATGCAAATTCAAGTGGGTGGACTTATTCCTCCCAAAATGTGGACTTGGTAACTGGACATGCCATTCACAGAAAAGAGGGTCGGCCTTGTGTAAGGGGACGGAAAATAGGTGTCCAATCCTTGTCTAGAGCCAGTAAGCTGGCATCTCATAATTTAAGCATTTTTGTGGGAGTGGTGAACGATTCATAAGGGGACACACTATGGAAATCAGAGAGGCTGCCTGAAATTGCCTGGGTTGGAAGTGCTGATATGATTGCTGGAGGAAAACAGGCAAGTGGATAGTGGCTTGGGCCTATGACCAAGGAGAGGCAAAATAGACGTATTGAGCCTGGAGAATATCCATGACTGATGTTGGATTCTGATGGGTTCCTGTTCTGTACCTGAAAGATGACCTGAGCCTTGATGTACATTTGCCTGAGTGCAAACTCAGAGACATTTATGCAAGTAAACGTGTCCAACAAAACCAAATCTTGTAGGCATCTGTTTGATTCAATAGGTTTCCCATTATTGATTGGGTGGGTACAGAAATTAGATCCTTAATATTTTCACTAAACAATAATTTAATTAATTCCCACATAGACAAATTACACAGGGTGATTTTGTTGAAAAATGCAGAATTAACAACATTGCTTCCAGTGTGGATAAAAATATAGTCTGTAAAGTAATTGGATAATCCTATATATTTTTGCCAACCCCAAAATTCTCTAAAAGCAGGGTGCATTAACAACTAAATTCCCTAGTACTTCCCATTCCCCTGAACCGTGCCTTAAAGCAGAGGGGTTCCAAATGATCAACTGAATACCTGGGTTTTTGTGTGCTGGGACAGAATCCTGTCTTCCCAAAGTTAAACAGAGCAGAGGCACTGATTTAAAAAGCATACCTTCTACTGAAAGTGAGAAAATGGCTTCAGACTGAAGGGAGATTTTGCCTTGCATAGTGGTGAAAGAAAAAGAGTTTCAAATATAAATGAAAAGTGCTCTGAAATGTTTGTTGTGCTATGAGATTAGCCGCATTTCTAAGAGCACAGAGCAAGTCAAAATTCTTTTTACACGTGATTAAGTTAAACAAAACTGCTAGCATTTCCAAGTGTGTAATGAGAGTAAAAAGACAAAGCACTGTATGTGTGAAATTGCTTTTGCCAATAAAAAGTGTTGCATATTGTCATGTTTCAGGGTGCTACATGCTACTAATAGTGAACCCCAGGCAAAGTGTTTGACTGAACATGTAGTGGGGCTAAAGAGTTTGTGATCTGTGTTATTCTGCACCAACTAGTGTTTCCAATTTCTGAACAAATAATTATTAGGAAAGAAAAGCATTTGTGACACGGAGTGAGGTGGCGTGATCAGTGATTTTGTGCCAATATTAATTTTCCTATTCATTTAGAAATATATATTCTTTCTATACAACTGCCTGATTCTTGGCTTATCTAGTGGCAAAGGGGGAGTGAACTATGTGGTTCTATTTAAATCACAGACAGAGCTACATTGAACAGAAAAGGAATGTTGGTGTGGCGCTTTTGATTAGGGGACGGGGGACTGAATGCCCTGCATTGATGGTTGCCACATAAATATCTCCAACACTTGTGAAGCATTGGGCACCTTAGCCATGTTGAATGACTCTGGTGGATGCATCACATTTATTTTATAAAGGGCAAAATAAAATGAATAATGGGAGTCTCAGACTAAACTCCCATATGCTTCCAGTAGGTAAAATAATGTATCCTTCAGCAGGCGTAGCCACACTAGCTTCGATTGTCTCAGAGATGGCATCATACCTCTGGCACCACACTTCAACAGTGGCCATATTTGCTTTGTGACACCCAATAATTTTTCGAGTTTTTGAATTAAAAAGTTCACATAACTCACAGGACTGACATGCACGAATGCCAACTTAAAATGTTCTCCCATCCCGCTTCATCATTCCCTCCTTTTATCTGTAGCACTTATCCATTCTTTGCCATCTCTTCATCTTTGCCCTGCTCCTTTTGTCTGGGTGCCACTTGTGGAGTCATGAAATGCTCTGAGCATACTCCACTGATGTTTCAAGCACAGAATACAAAATAAACATATCATACATACAGCGGTGTAATGGAAGTAGACAAACAAACCATGAAAACAGGTTAATGGGAACTATTTAATGTGAAATCAAGCCCTGTCTTTGTCCTTCAGCCTTATAAAAAAATGTAAACACAATCCTGGGTTTGTTTAAAATACATATTCATGTTTCTTTGTGTTTGCTTATTAACCCGATAAGCGAGAGGCTTCTTTGCAAAGTAGCTTCCATAGGTAGGGAACAGTTATTAGCAGCAATCGGTTATGAAATGTAAACATATTTTTCATGCAAGCAGGCCCAAACCCTATGTTGCTCAAACTCCTCAATATATTTTTTAAAAAACATCAAAAAAGGTCCTATTACAATGCAGTGCAGCATTTTCACTGAGCACTTTCTCCTCAAGCGAGGCACTGTAACCCTGAGAGGTGTACCTCTCAGCAGGGCACAACTCTGTTGCGTAAGGCAGACATGCAGCAATGTCTTAATAGGAGATCAAAAATGGGGAACGTGGCCCAGACCGTCATAGTGGTAGTGAGTTATTTAATCTTTAGTAGTGGCTCTGAAAAGAACCTTTTTTTTTACTTTGGGGGGTTTGTTAACAAACACCTTTGTTTTCCTTTTGCTTTCTTTTATGTGCTGTAGTACTGTGCACTCTACATCTTCCTTTACAATTTCCTTACAGGAACTTCTTCAATGCATTCCTAAGATTGTAAAGGAAAATTGTATTTCCAACATCTGTGATGTGAAGTCCATCTGGACAAAAGAAATTCACCCCATGAGAATTGATATTATCACTCAAAAGATGACATTCCTGCAGCGTATAAAAAGCAGATACACCTTTATTTATAATCTGCCTTGATTCTTCAATTTGATGACTGAAAAATGTTGTTGGACATCTCCCTGTGCGCCTCCGATCTAGTTCCCAAAAAATAATCTGGGCACCATGAAACAGTTGAATTAGGCTTTTAAAGAAATCCTTCAGCGCAACTTGCAAAGACACTGGAGTCGCAAACCCCAAACTATCCCCTCCACGATGCACAATCACGATTTCTGTACATTTAAAGTGAGCCATACTCTCACAGAATGAAAGCAAGCTTGCCCAGTTTAAGCCACAAACTGCATGCCAGAATAAATCCACTTTTGCCAATCCAATACTTCCAAGGATGCCATGATTATCAGCATACACCTTCAATGACTGTATTGAAGAGTCCCCCAGAATCCTCACAGTCTGCCTTCTCAAACACATAGCCATAGCCATTGTTACTGATATCACAACTCCTGCAAACAAAACACTTACTACTCTCTCTTTCTGTACACCACATCCAGAAAACCTAATTGGCTACTCCCCACAGTCGCCTTTCCATGCCGGCATCCACAAAAGATGAGGCACATGCCGTCCGCGGATGTGCTTACAGATGGCAGCCCTTCTACCCTTTCCACTTCCATGTTCTCAACAATCCCTCATTGGCTCCATTCAAAGAGTCACACATCCATTCACAATCACATCCAAAACCTCTACGCCTAACCCTGTCATCTCACTTCAACACTTCAGATGTATACTTGAACTCTCACAGTACATATGTCCTGTTAATGAAAGATATCTGCATCAAAAACTACTGTGCAACTGCCTAAAATTTCTATATATATTGAGGGTTCCTGCTACTTCCCTTGTAATACCCTTCTCAATAAGCATATTCTCTTTTCTAACCACTGTAGGAAATGCCATGCATTGCAGCATTCATCACATGCTAACATGAAGCAGCAAACAATTAGAATGCTCTGCATTTCAAAATGTTTCTTTTTACAAGCATTTTGATGAAAGTAAAATAAATGCATATGTGCATGTACAGCAGCACTGTGTCACTTTTTCATAAAATAAGGGAAAAGCAGATAAAATAGACATGTAGGCCATTTTTAAGTGGCACTTATGTCTGCCAGTTTAATATGTTGGCAGCACATGCATACATCCCAACATCACCCATTCCAATGTATAGGTGCTTCTTAAATCTTTCTTTTTTCCTTTGCATTCTGTCACTTCCAATTCCACTTCTCCCATTGCAAAACTGAAACTAAAAGTCCCAGAATGCAAAGAAAAAAACATGACTGACCTTCAAGATTCAAAACTGTGACATGTATATCAAATAAACATATAAAATACTGTGCTTTTCAAAATATGTTTTTGGAAGCATTTTTAAGAAAGTTAAAAAATGCATATATGCATTTACAGCGGCACTGTGTCACTTTTTCACAAAAGAAAGCAAAAGCAGATAAAATAGATTTGTATACCATTTGTAATTGCCACTCAGTGTGTGCCAGTTCAATATATTAACAGTTCATGTATACTTCCTAACAAAACCCATTCCAATCTTCAGCTGCTTATGCAGTCCGACCCTTTTCTCTACATTCTGTGACTTGTACTCCAGTTTCCACAATGGTAAAAGTGGAACTACAAGTCCCATTATGCAAAAAAAAAAATCTAGGACTACATAAACACCTACAGATTAGAATGCATCATGTTGGCAAGTATTCATATACTCCTAACACATGACACTTCTACACACCATCTGCCAATTAAAGGTGTACTACAAATCTTTCCCATCAACATTTCTTCTCTTTTACAAAATGTTACAGAGCTTCTGCAAATGCTTCTTTCACCCAAACAAACCGTCCAGTGTACAAATGGACATGCAGCTCAATGTGTAATGCACGCCAACAATCCTTTAAATCTTTACGACAATTCCTCAATCACTATGTGAAACTAAAAGACAAAAGTAAAATCAAAACTTTACAAACCATAGACTCCTGTCCAGTGCGCAGCCACACTGGTCTGCAAGGACATTCATTAGCCAATATTTTAGGAACTGCTTGCAAAAGCACTTTCCAGCACATCATTATGTTAGCCACACACCATTCTACTATACGGAATCTTGTGCATTGACCATACTATGAAAAAAGTCCTGCTCTAGAACTGCAAAATATAAATAACATTCTCCTACATGGAACAGGCAAATAACTTCTTCAATATATAGAGCACATCCAACGTAAATACTTTGGAACTGAAGGTGACTTAGAAAATTCTGTACCTTTCGAAAATATAACCAGAAACCTCATAAACACTAATGTCCTAATAAAGACATACACAAATGAAATAGCTAAGTTTCAAAACACCTCTGCTGAAATACCAGACCAAATATGTGTCTGTTGCTGTAGAAGGTTTTATAAAAAGAGCACAGAAATAGTAGATCTATCGTACAAAATAGAAGACAAGGAAGAATCACAATGACCCCAATTAGCTTTATATCTAACAGCAGAAGGTAAATAAAAAAGAACCAACCCTTCAAGAGTGTGCACGTAGTGCAGCACAAAGAGTGACAATAACCAAATGCCATCATGTGCTTTGCACTAATTTCTTAGAAATATTCACACTTCCAAAAGCTCTCAACAGCTTACCTTGTACGAGAGCATTATAATACAAACAGTGCACCCCTTTCAAGCTATAATATGCCTTCAACCAAAATCAGCCAAATTACCTCCATCCGAGTTACTAAAGGGCATCCATGGCAAAGTAATATATCTGATAGCAACCAATAGATCAATCTTTGATTGTAATAGTTAATGGTGTGCCGACAAAAGACAAAAGAAATTGGCAACAACTAGTCGCCTTAAACAGAGTTAGATGAGCTCTACAATATTTAAAAGAAAGCAACCAATACTACAAAGATATAAACATAGAGGAAAACTTAAGAGAAACCACCCACATTGTTCAAGATTCACAAGAAGCTGGCCAATTTGTACGTATAGCTGCTGATAAAGCAGCCTACATTTTGGACCAGTATACCATTCACCCAATGCACTCCAAAGACACTATTAACAATGCATTAGAAACATGTCAAATGCATCAAGCCAAAGGATCCCCAATGACCATATGGAAAAAAAAGTGTAGAAGCACGTTCTTTTCCTCTACTCTTTCCTAAAGGAAAAGTAGGAAGATATGATGAAAGGTCCACACAAATGAGTGTCTCAGAATATTGCTCTTTACGAATGTATTCTGAAGACCCCAGATTCAGATAAAATGTCAAATACATTTTCCACCTCCTCTTCGAAAGTGAACTAGCAACTCTGTGTTATGGAGTTGCACAGACATTAAAAACAGGCTCTAACTTTTTAAACATATCCGCTACCCAACTGCTCCAAAAAGTAAAAGACAAAGATGAAGTTTTGCAGTCAAGTATCACAAATCTCTTGGCAAACATGCACGGCACAAAAGAATACTAGTTCCAACATCCCACTGATGTACATTGTATGCAAACCTAGGCCCACCCACAATTGTTTGTTACTTTAAGTTGTGTAGAGTATGCATGGGATGACTTGCACAACCTCTTACGCACTGCAAACCAAAATAAAGATGCAAAAGACATAAAAACACCTGGGCAACTCTGTTCTCTTGACCCTGTAAATGTATCAGGGTACTTTCACCATCGCTTGATTACAGTGCTAAATTTTATGTGCAATAAAACTACCCCTCCGCTCGTAGAAGTGCAACACTACTTTTGGAGAAAAGAATATCAATCCAGAGGAGCACCACACATCCACATGCTTTTGTGGATAAAAGATGCTCCAAAATGTGCCCAAGATAGTGACGCCACTGTTTACAGTTTATTGAAAAATACATAACCTGCAACATCCCTTCAGAAACCACAGATAGTGATCTACATACACAAGTGGTACGCTTCCAAAAACATAAATGTGGCAAATACTGCCGATGTAGATATAAAAACTAAGGGAAATATTATACCAGATATCACTTTGACTTCCCTAGACCAGTTTGCAAAAAAGGACAAGTAAATAGCTTGATGTCTTCTGTTAGACACAGTCTAAAAGGCAAATCCCCTAAAAATACATACAGCTTTAAAATGGATGAAGCATCCAAGTACATCAATGATTACAATGCAATCATTGCCTTCTTGTGGAATGCACATATAGACATACAATACATTGCAGACAATTCCACTGCAGTTGCAAGTTATGTCACAGCCTATCTCACCAAAGCTGAGAAAACAGAGCTAAGGGACCCCTGGGATGACATATCATCTGACAAATCACTATCACAGAAATTGTACAGCTTCAGTATAAAAATACTCTCCCATAGAGAATGCGGGTCCTACGAAGCTGCGGACCATTTAACAGGTACAACCTTATGTGGAAAACCTGAGCACATTGACTGACTAAACCTTGGACCAGCTTCACCCCGAAAAAGAGTACTAAAATACTACCAAGAGATAGAAAACATAGCCATACCACCCTAACAGAAGTACTGCTTTGTAAAACATGTGTCTGTAAGACATTGCCCAAAACTACATCTACAAAAACAATGTCACGCCAAATGAGACAACTGGAAAATATTCAGTTTCAACTTGTGAAGGAAGCGTAGTGAAACTCACCAAAGCCAGTCTAATTAATCATGTAAAGTTATCATTTAAATCTCCACAACATATAGAACTGTATTACATGGCCCTACTCCAACTTTCTAAACCTTGGAGAAAAGAAAAATAATTATTAGGTGAATATGACTCATTTGAAGTTGCATTCAAAGTAAATGAAAAGCAGTGTAACAAATGACCATTTCAACCAATACAAACAAATGTTGGACAATGAACGCCAACAAGAGGAAGACATTGAAGCTCAACTAGACAAAGACACATCTCAGGGCGGTCAACCTTCCCTTACAGGTAACCAAGACCCACTTGGAGAACCACTCATTATAAATGAAGCCGAAATAGCCATGACTGAGGTGAAAATACCATGAAATACCATGCATCAATATAAACAATATGAGGAAGACTTGTCAGTTTTGGAATCTCAGCTAAATGATGAACAACTCACCATTTTTCTAGAAGTCACTCAAGAAATTGAACATGGTTTTAAACATGAAACTAAAATCTGTAGCTGTAAAAATTATAAACCTCTGCTCCTGTATGTAAATGGTGAAGCTGGTCTGGCAAAACATTCTTAATTAAAATAATAAGCACATTTCTACAAAACGTAACAGACAAAAAGCTTTCAGCTGTAGTAACAGTAACAGCCCCCACAGGTTTATCTGCCTACCACATAGGTGGCATAACTTTACACCCACTACTACTCCTCCCCGTAGAACACCAAAACAAATTAGAATACTATGAATTGTCAGCAGAAGCTGCTACTGAAGTACACAGAACTCTAAAACAAATGAAAGTGCTCCTGATAGATGAAGTAAACATGGTGTCCAACCTCATGTTGGCTTTAATTCATCTGAGAATGGAAGACGTCCTAAAGACCAACTACGAAGAACTGTTTGGAGGAAAACATGTTATTGTTTTCGGAGACCTCCTACAGTTAACACCAGTGAAAGGGCAGCCTATTTTCAAAACATAAGGACACACAGAATGCCACAATACTCTCGGTAGAATTGGAGATGTAAATCTCTGGCAACATTTTCACTACTGAGAACTATCTCAAAACTAACTCAAAACATGCGTCAGTCTGCAGTCCTCGCATATGCTAACATTTTAAAAAGCATTATAACTGGGCTGCTTACTAAAGATGCAAAGTCCATGTTAAATAGTAGATTAATCCATGAGCTATATGGACAAAACACATCTTCTCCTGATGTCATGAAACAATTAACTTAACAAAATCTAAAATGTATGTCCTTAATGCCAACCCGTGCAAGCTGTAGTCAATTCAAAGAGACAATGTTGAAAAAGGAAATGCAACCCATACTGCATATCAGCTCCACAGACACACTAGATGTGCACGGCATGACACTTGTTATGTGTCAACAAGCAACAGCATGACTAAACAGCTTAGAAAAATGTATCTCCGTCACAGCCGGCTTGGAGAAAATATTGACCTTGTATCTGAACTGCAGAGTAATTCTAAAATGTAACCTTGGCGTTGAACAAATCTTAGTCAATGGAGCAATTGGTACAGTTGTTGGCGTCCAAACATATCCGCACAACAACAACTTTAAGTTTGTCAATATCCAGTTTGACAAACTTGCGGAAGTTAAAAAAATTGGCCAGACAATAGGACGTTTCCTTCTATTCAAAGACATTTATGTATGCAGAGAGCAATTTTCTCTATCTCTTGCATATGCTGTCACTATTCACAAATCACAAGGTCTAACCCTTGATCAAGCATTGATTGACATTGGCAGCACAGTCTTTAAGGAAGGTATGAGTTACGTAGCACTTTCACGTCTGCATACACTCAATGGTCTATTCCTAGTTAACTTTGATGAAAACAAGGTCAATGCTGACATTACTTGCATCCTGGAATACAACAGACAATGGGCACTATACACCCCCATCTAGATATGTACCCTGTACCTCAATAAAAGAAACATTTTAAAGGACAAATAATAGAAACAGAATATATGGCAGATTTCCCAACAATACCACTAAAGAAACAATGACCAACTCCTCCATCAAACAATACAACCACAAAACTGGCTGGTACAAAATTAACTGCACATCCATCACAAAAGAAACACACAAATCTCTCTTGTGCACAAACAGCTCCAGGCCCCAAACTATCCACAAACAAAACTCTTTGGTCCATTTAAATTCAGAAACCCAACTGGAGTAAATTGATATGCTAATTTCACAATGAATCTTCTCTTTCAATTGCCACCAATTGTTCACAACATTTACTTAAACAGCTCGGACCAGTTGTGTTCCCAAATGCTCGTCCTTCATAGAAATGCCACAAATAGTCCCGACAGCACTTACAGTATCTCAGGTGTAAGGCATGAATTGGACTACTCTGAAGGAATGGTAACATTTACCATAAACAAACAGGAAGATCCACAAGAATTCCTAATGCACTTATTACAAGTACTGGACACCGAAAACATCCCTATGAATGAAATCTTGCAGATTTAATATAAATGGAGACATAGATGCACTCTCTGCAACCGTGTTTCACAAGAGCACATCCCTAATGAATGATTTGTATATGTATCCATACCAAATTCTGAATCCATTCCATTTCACCAGCTTCTGCAGAATGGAAATCATGGCTTATTATGCCCTTTTTGCAATTCAGTTAATCGTTCCACCATACAAATAAACCTGCATTTCCAATATGTCATACTAATTCTTCTAAGGTACAATGCAGATGATACCAAAAATAACTGGATGCTTACAGACATCGCACACGGCCACGAATCTCTTGGAAAGAAAACGTTCACAAAAGTAGGTATAGTATACCACACTGGTGCCACAACTACTTCAGGGCACTACAGTGCATATGTCAAAAAAATAAGTGGTTGGTTTGAATTTAACAATACCTCTGTTACTCCAAAACATAGGTTGCCAGCAAATGTATCTAACTACATTGATAATACGCAAAAAACAAGGGGGTCCTGGGTGTCCCTCTGCCGGACATTAGTCCCGGTTTCGAGAGACTTACCCAGCGTCTTTAGCTCACTATATTTCACAGAGGAGAAATATCCAAAACATATCAGTCTCTGTCCTGCCCTAGGGCAGTCCAGCACCGAAATGCTAGGCAATTCCCCTCTGAACTAGAGTACCAACATCACCTCCAGACACGTGTTTCAGTCTGGTTGGACCTCATCAGTAGGCTGGAGCTGTGCGTCTCTAAGAATAGTGAGCAAGTTGTCCACGTCTGGATTCCCTAGAAACCTAGGGTGAGACTCAAAGTTACTTAAATATGCAAAAAACAAAGGGGTTCCTGGGATTCCCTCTGCCGGACATTATTCCTGGTTTCGAGAAACGTACCCAGTAACCATAACTAAAAATACAGTTTTAAAGGTCAACAGTCTCAAAGGGCAAGAATGTAAAGGCTCAAACGTAGCTCCCATGAGGAATTTTAGAACCAGGTTCAAATCCCAACCGGGCACCTGGAAAGGTGACGGTGGGAACACGTTAGTGAGCCCTTTGAGAAACTGAGAAATCAAAGGAATCTTAAAATAAGAACACTCCTCCGACGAGCGCTTAAATATGGACAGCGCCACCAGGTAACCTTTAATGGTACCCACTTGCAGGCCCTTGTGGGCTAATGAAAGCAAAAAAGACAGAACCACAGGAATGGCACATGAAAAAGGATCCACATTCTTAACCCTGCACCAGTCGAAGAACTTTCTCCAACGGCAACAGTACAGGGACTTTGTTGCGTGCCTACTGGCCGAAAGCAACACCTCCATCACGTCTTAAGGGAGGTCCCAATCCTTATACCTCAACCTTTCAGAAGCCAAGCATGAAGGTTGAGGGACTTGACCTCTGGATGGAGAACCTGACCCCCCTCCCGTGAGAGCAGATCGTCTGGGTAGGGAAGACGGTGTGGAGGGCAGATGGACATGTCGAGAAGGTCCGGGTACCACTTCTCCTGGCCCATGCCGGAGCACTTGCGGAATGACGGGGACTGGAGGACACGCGTACAGCAGTGGGAAGGACCACTCCACTACAAACGCGTCCCCTAAGGATCCTCTTGGAGGAAATTCCTGCAAGCAGTATCTTTCACACTTCCGGTTGACACTGGTGGCAAAGAGATCCACTTGTGGGGTCCCCCAAAGGGCAAATCTCCTGAGCCAGCTCCCACTCATGAGAGACCGTGCTCTGCCTGCTCAGAGCATCCGCCGCTACATTTTCGTCTCCGGCCAGATGAACTTCTGAGATCGAAATTTCATGCTGGATGGCCCAGAACCAGAGCTGCATCGCCTCTCTGCACAGAGGGAGAGACCCAGTGTTACGCTCACCCGGCTCCCACAGAGGCATCGATCGGAACTGGACAGCTGCGGTCTCCACCAATGTGACGCGTAGGGCCGAGATGACGGACTGGACTGGCCCACCTAGCTTTGTTTGCTTGGCCCGTAGGAATATTCTTCTGCAAATGGAGAAAGGGAATTAACCACCTGTGGAGTTGAGCGTAAATCCCTCCCACCCCCGCTGTTCTCCCCACAGATCACCTTTGATGTCCCCTCTTATAGTCTCACCTGATGGTTTGAAAAGATGAGCTCTCCATCCTGCATTGAGCGCAGGGGCGCGTTGATAACCAGTTGCTTCACTGGCTTGAAGGAATTGGTGAGTTCCAGAACAATTTTGACTCCGAGATTCCCGGCAAGACGCCATAAGTATAAAGTTCGTGAGAGTTCAAATGCCTGACTTTCACTCTTGTCCGATTCCTTGCAGGTTGCAGCTTGACCCTAATGAAGAGTTCCTCGTGGCAACCGGTAGTATTCTGGTAAGGATTTGTATTTTCCAACACAGTTCGATAAAATAATGTCAATATGTAACCTGTTGCTTTCTCCCTTATTCAGGCGCTGAGAGAAAGTATGAAGTCTTGGGGAATAATACCTCCGGCGGTAAAATCAGGTAAGTCTATTGTGGTGAGGAGGGTTCCCCTTGTTAGTCCCTTTGTTTCACCTTGCTGTCCTTTTGTTTCCCCTTAGGGACCGGGGTTCGGCGAAGATGCAGTGGAAGCTGCGCCGACCCGTGAAGAGGAATAGTACCCCTGGTGGTAAAATCAGGTAAGTCTATGGTGGGGTAACTAATATTCCTCTGTGTATTCCCTTGGCTCATCTTGCTGTTCTTGTCTTCTCCTTAGGTGCCGGAGTGCGGCGGGATCATGCAGGAGGATGCGGTGGAATGTGAAGATGCTGCGAAGGCCGGTGAGTTCAGCGCGGCGGTGCAGCAGGCGAGGCGACGCGCATAAAATAACTTCTTTCTTCCAGCTCGAAGGCGCGATGGATCGGGAATTCAGGTAAGGATTAAAGGTATTGCTCTTGTTCTAACCTTTTCTCCTTCTGTCTCCCTTTTTCTAGGAGCTCCAAACTCGAGGCGGGCGTGGCAGAAGGCTGGATGCAGACTTGCAGGCACGGTGAGCGTTACGCTGCTGGATGCAGAATAACGCGAAGCGTGTGCTGCTCTTCGGGCGTGGTTTAAATAGCCTCCAAAGTAGTCCCAGGTAAATATTCCTCCCCAGCCCCGCCCGAGTAAAAAATAGTCCCTAAGTAAAGTAGTCCCTTCCAAGCCTCTTTTGGCTTGGAGCTCTTGCAGCATGGTCTGCATCAGGTAAGTTTGCAGCATGGTCTGCATCAGGTAAGTTTTAATCTATGAGCCTGGCGCCTATGGCGCCAGGACTGACTCTCCATATGAGCCTGGACTGGACCCAAATAGCCCCTAGCAGGGGTTGTTGGGCTTGCTTAAGATAATTTGATGCCTGCTTCCGGGGTTGCTGGACGTGGTCTGGGTCCCTGGGGGTAGGCATCATGACACCCTGCCCCACCCTTTTTGTTGATGTAGTGCATGGCCACTGTATTGTCCGTCAGAATCAGGACATTCTTCCCTTGCACAGAAAGCAGAAAAGCCTTCAGGGATAGCTTGACGGCCCTCAGCTTCAACAGATTGATGTGGATTCTGGACTCCGACGGAGATCAACGACCGCTGACTGTCAACTCGTTGGCATGAGCTCCCCATCCCGTGAGGCCGTGAGGGATGCGTCCGTCACGATCGTCAGCTCCGTCCAGGGTAGCCAAAATGGAGCCCCCTTCATCAGATTGCCTTCGACGGCCCACCACAGAAGATCCTGGGCAACCGAGGGCGGCACCTGAATGGGGTCTGACATCCTGCCGGAGAACTGCGACCACTGCAGCTTGAGAGCCCATTGCAGAGATCTCATCTGCAACCTGGCCTCTGGCAACAGAAGAATGCAGGATGCCATGAGGCTGAGCAACCTCAAGAACTCGAACGCCGGGAGACTCTGGGCATGTCGAAACTTGTGCACCATCTGCAGAATGTGATGAGCCCTCACCTGGGGAGGCTAACACTGCCCCAGGGAGGTGTCGAGCACTGTTCCGATGTACTGGAGCCGCTGGGTCGGTGTCAAGTGGGACTTCTTTAAGTTAATGGGAGAAGTCCAGCTTGTGAAGGGAGTGGCAGGTGACTGACAGATGATCAAGGACTTGCTCGGGAGAGCGTGCCCTGATCAACCAATCGTCCAGGAAGGGGTAGATGTGAATCCCCCCTTTCCTGAGATACACTGCCACCACCACCATGAGCTTGGTGAAGACCCTTGGGGTGGAGGTCAATCCGAACGGCAGGACCCGAAACTGAAAATGCGAGTCGCCAACCGCGAACCTCAGGTACTTCTTGTGATTGGGATGAATCGCCACATGAAAGTAAGCATCCTTGAGGTCTAGAGACACCAACCAGTCCTGAAGTTGAAGGGCATGGAGGACTTGAGAGAGAGTAACTTGTGCTTCCTGAGGAGCTTGTTCAAACCACGCAAGTCCATGATGGGTCTCAATCCCACGTCTTTTTTCGGGATAAAAAAATATGTGGAATACCATCCCTTGTTCCTCTACGCTACAGGCACCAGTTCTATGGCGCCTTTCTCCAGCAGGGATTTGATATCCTGCGCAAGGAGCGGATCCGGACTCTTCAAAGAGAGATTCCCTGGTGGATTGTCGTGAGGCCTCTGCCAGAAAGGAAGACAGTAGCCGTGGGCTATGATCTCCAGAACCCACACATCTGAAGTAATGGCACGCCATTCTACAAGATGCTGCGGCATCCTTTCCCTAACCGGCGAACCATGGGACATGGCCTCATGACTGAGCTGAAGCAGCTGCGGCAGTGCCTGAGGGAAAAGAGCCAACTGCCCGAGCGGCCTTAACACCTCGAGTACCCTGTTTTCCACCTCTGGTACTCCTACAGTGGCCCCTTTGACTTGCAGCTCCCCTTGATCTACCAAAGGAAGAGTAGTATCGAAAGGAACCTCCCCTCCAGTGCTGTCCCCTAGGACGAAAAGGCGGAGGTTGGCAAACTGCAGCGCTCAACGACTTTGCTGCAGCTTTGGAGGTCTGCAACCTCTCAAGGCTCTCGTCAGCCTTGCTGCCAAAAAGATGTTCACCATCAAGGGCATGTTGAGAAGCAGGGCTTGTACATCGGAGCAAACCCCGACTTCCGCAACCACGCAAATCTGCGCAGCACGGTGCTCGCCGCCATGGACCGGCTGACACAGTCTGCCATGTCCAGACCCGACTGAACGGATTCACCCATGGCATCCTTGCCATCCTGAACCAGGGCAAGAAAACCATCCTGTTCCTCCCCTTTGGGAATATGTTCAGCCGCCAAAGACACACAATTCCACAGAGTGTGAGTGAAACGTGCAAAGGCACACACGCAGTTGGCTGCCTGTAAATCCATACCCCCTGAAGGAAACACTTTTTTTCGCTCAGCCATCAAAATGTTTGTCGTCCCTATCAGGAGGGATGGTTGGGTACGATGCCTGCTTTGCTGGGGCCATAGCCGCCTGCACCACCAAACTCTCAGTATTTTTTTGGCAACAACTTGCTCACAGCCGGGAGACTCTCTGGAGCAGTCCAAGCCACCGCCACCCTTCTCTGTAAAGCCATATGAAATGGCAGCAGTGGGCGGACCTTGGTCAAGGATATCTGTCAAGTCATCCTGCAGAAAATCCACTGGTGGTGCAGACCACCCCAAGTACTCCGTCACCCTCGACATGAGTCGCCTGTATGAAGATTCAGCATGCGTACCAGGCTCAAGCCTGCCAAATTCAACCTCCAGGGAGGTATCAAGACCACTGGCGTCGTGCAAAGACTGACGCAGGTCTTCCAACTGGCTATGACCAGATAACAGGTCATCAGCAACCTCATCAGTAACCAAACCTTCCTCAGACCCTTCATCCACCTCAGAGATGTAATCCAGAGGCTGGAATAAATCCCTGGATGAGGGCACAGGAAAAGGCTCAACTACAGGCCTTACTGACTTCTTCAGGGCCTTCCTCGGAGTTTCCACCGATGCACGGGTTACCTCTGCTAAAGCCTCCATAAAAGGTGTCGAGGGCATCGACAAAATCGGCATCAACGCCGAGCGTGGCGCCGATGGCTTCGACATAGGCCTCGAGGGCGGTGCCCCGAGCGTGTCTTTCGACAGCCACGGCGCTGATGGCGTTGATGACTTCCTCGGAGGCGGAGCCTCGAGAGAGTCCCTCGATGGACATGGTGCTGATGGCATCGACGTCTTCTTAGAAGACCTCACAGGCTCTACCGGTCTCGAGGGCGTCGAGGACCGGGACCTGGAGCTGGCATGGCTAGAGCAATCTACCTTGTCCGACCGGGACCTTGAAGGTTCCCGGGGAACTTCTGACCGTCCGAACCCGAAGACGTGCGAACGGTGGCCCTAGCGCGTTCCTTGCTGGCTTCTCTCGAAGGCGCGGACGGAACGGAGCCCTGCGACTCAAAAATCACCATCATTTCCTTACAAAATGCATCCCATTCCACAGGAGAGGAATGCTTGGTAGGACAAGCTACCCGCCGTCTGGAGGAGTCCTCGGATGAGGACAGGGAAGGCGACCGGTGACGGCGCTTCCGCAAGTGCCTCGAAGAGGCAGAGGAATGGCAGGAACCACTCCGGGACCGAGACCCCCTGGACTTACGCCGACGATGCCGAGAGTCGCCCCTCGAATCGTCAGTCGAAAGCCATTCGGATTTTGACTTTCGGGGCTTGGAAACCCTACCTACCGACATCTTCTTCTTTCGCTCCTGCAAGGCCTTCGACGTCAAAGATTGGCATTCGTCACAGTCATTGGTGGCGTGGTCCTCGCCGAGGCACCAGAGGCAGACGTTGTGCGGGTCCGTAAGTGACATCTGGGAACCGCAGTCCCGACACTACTTGAATCCCGACCGTGGGGTAGAAGAAGAAGAAGACATGATAACTTCACAAACCAAGTTCGAAGAACCGATAGAATCAGAAGAACCGAGGCGCGCCGAGATCTCCGAAGCGAGCACATTCGCAGAAAAAATTGAACTGAGGCTACGGGCGTCGTGCATCCTACTTATAACATTCGGTGACGTCGGCTCGACGGAGGCCCTCGAGGACAGTGTATCGACGCAGGACACAGACGCCGAAAATTTTCTGAAGCAGCACAGCTGTGGTGATTACCTGTCATAGATGTGGAATACGTCGGAGGACCAATCCCTTTGAAATGGTAAGTTAAGCAACCACAACTCACACCACCACTGTGCACTGTTAAGACTAACACCCAGGACATCAAAGATGACATCACAAATGTTGTTGATGACATCACTGATGACATCACATATCTGGCTCACTTATTCTGGTTCACTGAAAAATCTAGGCCAGGTGGTTTTATTAACTGACAATCATAATATTAAAATTCAAAAGGTGCTGTATATCAAAACGTTAACCTTGTTGTATGTTCTTAAAGTTCTTTCCTTAGGGTTTGGTCTGAGCTCATGGTGCACATACATGGGGCAATAGAAGGACTCAAACACACAATTTATTTGTATAAAGGAAGATAAACTTTAATGCTATTAACATTTTCTGATGATGATGTTTCTTTCTTCCTTACTTTAGTTTCCCTGCATGTGCCTCTGATTTATATGCATTGTGGGTCTTCATATGTATTGTTTGTACTAGCACAAGTGTGTAGTAAGTCTTGAATTGTTAGCTAGTTATTACATGTTTAACATTACACAATCACCCCTGACATCTTGTTACCAACATAATAAAAACAACCCCTTGTAGGTAGGGACTTTTCATCAACATTAATTCCACACATGATGTCATCAGTGATGTCATCAATGACATTTGTGATGTCATCTTTGATGTCCTGGGTGTTTGTCTTAGCAGTGCACAGTGGTGGCGGGCGTTATGGTTGCTTACCATTACTGGTGAATTTCTGAGGTTTTTCGGTTTTACCTATAACCATAACGCCCCTGTAACAATGTTTTTTCCATTGGATTTCATAGGTTTTTATTAGTGCAACTTAACTATAATGTCCCCTTCACTACGTTTTTTCATTGGATTTCATAGGTTTTTATTAGTGAACCTTAATCATAACGCCTCTTTAGCATGTTTTTTTTCATTATATATCCTCTGGATTAGCAAGCATACCATGAACAGTCTTCTTCACCGGCGGAAGTGGCTAATGTCGTGTTCACTGGTAGCCGCAGCGCCTGATGACGCAGCGGGGAAGTCCATTATGAGACGCTGTTCTAAATGGGCCCGTCCCGGATCACGCGGAGCCTCTGCTGTGCAGATTTCAGCTTTTCTTCCCCGCGGCATCGCTTTTACTGGTAATTGCAAGAGCAAAATAATTCTTGCCCGTGGATTCAAGACAGCTATCAAACCACGGGGGATAAACCAAGCTTGCTGGCGCGGTCTTGCTATACTATAATTGGAATTTACTTTAATCCTTATTAACCTCGGCTCTTCTAATATTGTGTTGCCATCACGAAGAAAAACACTGGCAAAACTGGCACGCGGGCTTTAATCCACTGCATCTGTGTTGATACAGATCCCTCACAGCTGATATATTTTCAAGTGACTCAGTGTTCCCACATGAATTGTGAGCCCCTCATGAACGCGACGGTAATATTTTCAGAAGCAGCACAGTCCTAGTGTTTTCGCTTTTGTAGTTTAGGGTATGCTAATGTATTACTTGCCTTGCATGCAGCCACGTCGAGTTCAATGAAATAAACACAAGTTTGGAAAATGAGACCCGGGCTGGCAGCCAATATATAGAATGAGGCCAGTTTGGTGTCAGAAGCGGAGGGGGAAGGAGGGGCGGGGGTATGAATGCCGCAGAATCGAAAACGGCGAAATGCGCCTCCATTGGCACTTCCTCGCCACAGTGAATATTTGTCTTGATTCACCGCTTTTTGCTCGATATTTGTTTTTCCGGTGGTTCTACTTTTGCAGGGGGGTCGCCAGGGGTCGCAGCCGTGACCCATGATGTCTCCCTTGCTACGCCTGTTGTCTCCCTTCCTACACCTAAAAATAATTCAAAAATTACTATTATTTATTTTTTTTTTATTTTTTTGTTTTTAGAAGTAAGCTCCTGGGCTGTGGCCAGCAGCATGTGACTATTTGTTTCTGGAATGGTGGGCTTTCTTGTTCAGGCCTCTTTAAAAAAAATAGGGTATTCCACAAGTGTAACACTTTGAGCAGTGACCCTAAATAAGAATAAATAGGAATAACACATCATTTGTCTTTCTGGAATTCTATATGATAATTGCTAGACTCATTAAAGGTTGATTTCAGGCACACTTCAGGAGGCGAGTCACTGATTTAGTCTATTCTTAAACACCTGAACTCTGCCTTTCCTCCTTCTGAGGTCGATAAATGAGTACCAACACAGGTTGGGTGATATTGTATGTATATTTGTTCTATATAAAGTACTTAAGCGTAAGTGCCATATAATAACACATCATTATCATTTGGCCTTAGACGTCTGCTTGCATTCAAAGCAATTTGGTAATATGGGCCTTTGCACACTGATATTGACGATACATATAGTGATCCATTCTTGTATGCAATGTATGTCACATTATAGTGATATCGTAACCATATTTTTCGTAGTGTACTTAGAAACAATGCTATGTGATGCCACTTGCTGTTTTATCAAGGGGTGAAAGGTCGTGTTTCATCGCTTCCTCTGATGCCACTGCAGGGTGGGGGTCAAATGACATCACTTCTGTGATGCCATCAGAAGTCAAGGGTCAAGTGATGTCACTTCTGCTACCCCTGGCATTTTGGTGAAATGACGTCCCGGTACTTTGGCGCCCAAAATTGCAACCAGTTGGGGGACCGAAACATTTCACACCACTACGTGCCGTAATTGTTTGAAAATGTGAGTGTCACAGAAAAACGGTCACAGAAACGAAATTTAGGGCAAAAAACCCACCCAAAATGCCGCTTTTGCTATGCGCACGAAACTCGTGCAGCAGTGCATTTTGCCCACATTTTGTCAATTTCTCTGTGGAACGAAATGTATCCATTTTGTCGAATCCTCTTCAGCAGCAGTGGCTGCTTATTTTCAGTAGAATATTATATGCAGGAAGCTGCACTGGTAGAACTGAAGAGTGCTACTATTTTATCAAGAACGCCGCTTATCAATGTTTGCGTTATAATAATATCTATTTCTTATATGGCGCTACACACACATGGGTCTCAGAGCGCTGAAATATCAGATGACATTATTAGCCCACGGAGCGGTACTCAATTTATCGACCTCAGAATGATGAAAGGCAGACCTTGGTGGGATTCGGAGGACCTGCCACAGGAGGCTGTGCATGGATATCAGTGACGAGCGTTCAACTCGCTGCGCTATATGAGCAGTTATAAGACTCCACACATGTCTGAATATATCAGACAGTGTGACCGCCATCAATGCACATGCATGAGATGCTGAGCATGAGCGGGGATGTCATGCTTGTTTGGGTTTATGGTTATGTATTCTCTAAAGGTTGTACTGCCAACTTACCTGGCTACTGGCTCTGTGCAGCAGCTTTATTCCTGTAAATCTACAGCATATTGGTTGACGGAGGTTAGGCTGCAACGCTGGTTACATAGCCCTTAATGAGTGTAGCTGAAAGGAGCTGGCACAGCAGCATGGGCACTTCAGGTCGGGGTTCTATTCAGAATAGGAGCGCTTTGGAGGCCACCCCACAAGCACCTCAAAACCTTTCTCTTTGCTTCTGCTTTTTCTCCTCCTCTCCTCTGCTGACCTCCTGGCTGTCACCGGAACTGCACTGTCTACCTGGACACCCTCTGATCTATTGGGGACTGTTCTGTATCCCTACAGACCCCCTTCTAGCTCTTGACACCTCATACCTGCACTTAACCATGCACTTGCCACATGCTGGCCGTCACTTTACTTATTGTTATTGTTATTATCCATTCCCATGTACTGCACTGTCCCTGCCCCCTTCCCACGCACTTGCGCGATCTGAATGACACCTGGCCTAGTAGGATCGTTGTCCGTCCTCCCTTTGTTCCCCTCCCTCGCATCGTCGCGCCTGGAAACACTTGTGTATAGGTGCGTTATAAATGCCACATCATATCATATTATATCACATAAGGGAGCACTCGATCTTGTGTGTGGGGTTTGCCGGGGTGAGCCAGGAGTTCCAAAGCAGTGGGCCCAGTACAGAAGCGAGAGGATGAAATGGGCAGCAGGCTGGTGCTTGGGCAACGCAAGGCCTTGGTCTTTTGGTGTCCAATTCTGGTCTGGAACAAGCTTGACAACTTCATGGTGTATAACATTGCACTACATCCTGTTAAAAAAATGGGTTAGTGGAAGTATCAAAGCAAAATGAGTTTCAATTCGGTGAAGCACAGGTCCCATCGAGCAGCAATGGAGAACTTTTGTCCGTGGCTGTGTACTTATTTCCTAGGTGGGAATTTACAGTGTCGCTAGGCGGGGTGGGAGGGGCGGACAACAGGGGCACTTTTGGGCAGCAGCAAAGAAATACTATTGTGTTGAGAGAACCTAGTGCGTGAGAAGGATGTGCAGAGGTGTGATGGAGTATATCAACGCATCTGAATGCGTGCCACCATTATCCGATGTCAAAATCAAAGAGGCACTCATTTGAAGACAGAATCCCATCGAAAAATGCATTGCAAATGAGGCCCATAGTCTTATGCAAAAGAAATTAAGACACACGCCTGGAGTTCTAGCTTTGCTTCTTCGTCTGCTGGTATGCACCGCACTGCGTGCACCCTGTGACACCCCCTTTCTCCCACCCATCAGTATTAGTAACCTGGGAGGCCCCGCTCAATGGTCCCGGAGCATTAATACCTATAATCCGCTAGGGGGATGTTGGCATGCTGTTGTACACAGTGGGTTATCATGGCCCTAGCCGCTCTTAAAAAGCTTAGGGCCTAATTGACAGAAGCGTTTTATAATGGCAAAACCCCATTGGAATACGCTCTGTGAATCAGGCCCCTAATGTTTTTCGCCCAACATTCCACATCAGTGTCCAGTGTCTCCATTAGCCGATATTCCACCTGACAATGGCCACAGCGCATAGCTGCAAGCATATTCTACACAACTGGTTTCATTTGTTTTTAAACTCATGTGTGAGTTTTGACATGTTATAATGGCACTAGAACACTGCAGGAGGGCTTATGCAGGTGGTCCTCACCTTGTTCCCCCTGATTTTTGTCTCGGGTCAACAACGCAGGTGTGGGTTGATAACAACCCGTACAGCCCTCCAGTATGGGCTGTAATGGATAAGTAATTATTAAGAGGCAGAAATAGTGGTTGAAAGTATCAAAAGCGAAAGTCACGCTTCCTTTCCCAAGATCAATAATCTGATTAGTGAAGCAGCAGGAGTTGTAAAGTAGTACAAAGGGCAGGGATCTGCAAACTTTGGCCCTCCAGATGTTTTGGACTCCAATTCCCATGATCCCTTGCAGTTGACTAAAATGGCTAGGGGTGATGGGAGGTGTAGTCCAAAACATCTAGAGGGCCAAAGGTTGCAGAAGCCTGCCATAGGGGTTACAGGTAGCAGGAGATGGGTCACATTGCCCGTCCTAGGGTCTCTGTGGCTGCTGAAAATGATACCCTTCAATAAGACTTGTTTCTATCTGCCTCGCAGCCTGCTCCTAAACAGGTTCCCAAACCAGTCTAGCACAACAGATCCTTCCCCGAGGCTGCTAAACCTGTTCAGGAGCTTTCGCGGGGAACGTTTTAAAAGAGCTGCCCAATTCTGTCGCTGTCTAGACAGGGATGTTGAATGATGCGAAGACCTGACATTTCTTCAATAGAGCAATGGGTTTCGGTTGGAATATACTTGCCGTCTCTCACGAGTAAAAAACAGTGCAAGCGGGAATGACATGCTCTGCTGCTTTGAACATAAGTGTCAATACACACCTCTTCATGTTCAGCATATTAGGCTGCAATAAAGCAACCGAACCAATAGCTGCCACTTAATCTTCGCCTTAGTGCTTATTTGCACATTAATGCGACACGAACTTCCACTCACGTTGTTAAGAGTTTAAGGACCCCAGAGGAGTGGATGGCGTGATGGCGTGCAATCCCAGAACATCACAATCAATGTGAGCAGCTGGCAATTCTTTCATCACCTACAACCGAGAAAAAGACCCCGCGTTTCCAAACCTTTGCTCTCCTCTCAGGCGTAGAGATCCGAGCGAATCGGCACAGCTGCTGTAATCTCTTCTTGAAGCCCTAATTGAGCCCAGGCCGCCAGGCCCACGTCCTTTTCCAAGGCGAAGACTTCTTGCCACACCGCCTAACCACTACTCTGGACCTCCGTGAATAGCCGCGTGTAGAGGGTGTGTTGGAAGGCCCTGGGGAGACATTAGAAGGTTATGTGTCCACCAGAAAGGAAGAGACACACTTCTGCAAATTGATGTCTTTCTGCCTTTGATCACGGGGGTCCGTCCTCCTCTGGAAGAAGCACCAATCGCCACATAGAGCTCCATTATTTATTTTCTACAGGTGCAGAAAAGCTTTTCCCCATTGGACATCAGGCAGAGTGTTAAAAGGAGCAATGGAGAATATCACAAGGGCGCAAATGGTTTAAACTGTTACTGGCCTTTAAATGTTCTGTGTGTTGTGCATTAGTTAGAGAAGACGGTAATGATCGTTGGCCCATAGAAATGTTCTTTAGCTGCTGTTGCTGGGCGCAGGGCACGCCATACCGCCATTTATCCTGCCTACTAAGATTGGCCCATAATCCTTGCCCTCCTTTCAACTCCCTCTCCTCGAACGAAGAGGGAGACATGAATGTGACCTCGTTGCACCTATCCCACACCCTAATGTCAACGGCAGAGAAATGAAAGGTGTACATCGTTCCTGGCCCCACCCTCCCCATTGTCGATGTACCAAAGATGTGAGAAACGCTATTAACCCAGACAGCCATTTAGACCCTGCCCTGATGACGTCACTAAAGAGATAAGTTTGCAGTCAATGAAGCAGGTGGACTGACTGTGTCCATGCGAAAGCTGATGGTGTTATGACTGAAACTATGACAAATGCTTTAGGCCTGAAGCACATATGCATTCCTGCATGAAGCTATGCAGACACTTAGATTAAATCACTCGCAGACACGAAGAACATGCTTATGACTCACTTAGATGGAGGACAGACACACCTTTGCTATGCAGTAACCGCAAGGTGCACAAGAATACACATAAACTGCTTGTTGACGCTAAATGCCACTAACATGAGAGGCCATGTAAGTGAAGATGGAATCCACTGACACATTGAAATGAATGGAAGGCACTGAAAGGGCTCGAGAATACAGAGAGAGACCTGACACGCTGATTTTGCAGAGACACGCAGACAAGGCTGTCAGCGCGGCCAGTGTGCATATTCTTGCCAAGGAGAAAGAGGGAGAGGAAGTTTCTTATTAGCAGAAGCAATAGGACAACTACATGAGTAAAAGCTGAAAATCCTCATAAACGTAAGCAGGAAAATCAGGTTTGTGGCCCCTACACACGTGACCTGAACCTGAAAGACAAAGGCTATCCATTTGTACCACACGGGGACCGTTGTTGCCATCCAACTGAAGGCAAGATGGTACAAAAGTAATACCAGGTTCAAAGCCTAATATTCTGTCTCAAGGCCTAGAGGATTGGGGATGGTAACTTGTTGGGTACATGCAGCACCTTTTGAGCTGTTTTCACCACCTTGAATAATTGCACATGGGCTGGTAACGTTCCAAAGCGCCAATGCTCAGAAGACCCTCTCTAACCAATCCTTGTTCACCTTCAATGCTGGCTCACACTTTGTTGCATGGCCCAATGGCGGCACACTAACCTGACAGAGCTGTAGTTGCAACATTTAGGAGGTGGTCACAGGAGGAGCCACCAGATATGATATAGCCAATAAGGGTACTAACCCCATATATGTTGTAGGCTACCTCGCTAACTAACCCTATTCCACCTTAGCTTTTGCAATGGATCATTATTTTGTGATGCCACTGTGCAGAAAATCCCAGTGACAAGCCTGTAACCAACAAGAAAGTATTGGAGAATGCGTTGTTGTCCATAACTAGATCCCTCTTATGAAAGTTTTCAATAAACAGTACAATTTGTCACATTATTGGTCTCTTCTGTTTTTGATTGCGGGGGATTTCCTCAGCACAGTCCCTCTTGCATGTAATTGGGGAGAGTAACAATCCCTGACCTTACTTCAGTTTGACAAGTTGCCTCAGATTATCGCCTCATATCTTCAATAGAGTAAAGGAAACACTCTAGTCATATTTGCTGAGCTTGTCTTTGAACCCAGGCCTTGTGGAATTTAAAATTATTTTCTAGGCAATTGGCTTTTACAGGGTGCCATCATATTTTATAGAGTGGCTGCTCGTTCTGCTTCTGCTGTGATATTTTACGGACACTTGGGTTTTTAGTAAAACATTCCTTAATACCAGTGCTCACATAGCCTCAATGAGCTATTTTGTCAAGTATTTTCCCCATAACTTCACTGCAGTCCAAACGTGGAAACCAAGGGCAATTTCCAAGCAACGAAAGCTCCGAACTTCTCGGGGAACAAACAGTTCAGATTATCCCCAGGATCCATATCACATGTCATGGAAAAGGCCTCCTGACTCCATCCTCTTGTGACTTCCATTAGTGCCACTGAATTCCCAGCTCCATTTCTTACAGCCATGGTACAAGGATAATCCATCCCAATAGCAGGCAGGGCAGTCTGCTTGGCTTCTGCACCTGCGTTCTCTTCGCGTCGTCTATCATAGCTTCTCGTTTAACCTATCGTTTTTTTGTAGAATTGAATTCTGCTATTCTACCATGCAGTCACTAGCTCTAACACCTTCATAATCAGTTCAAGAAAGTTGTGATTATGAAGCTGATGGCTGTGAGGGTACGGCCACTCATCCGTCATGCCTGTTGATTTTAAACACTGTGCATCACCTCTTCCAACTCCAGCCAGCGTTTCCATAAATGACTGAGTTCATTGCTGAGTTGCTGCCAGCTTTCTGGCAAATTTGTAATGTTTACATGTTGGAGAGCAGAAACCAAGGCTACTGTAACTCTGAGTAATGGCTCACTTTTTGCAGCTGCATCCTATGATCTCCATTGACCTTAATGTGAGTAGCTGCTTTAATCGCTGACAAACTCCTTCTACCACTGACTACACTTGTACATTATGGCGGTCTACCTGAGAATAATACAGTCATATAGACCGAGGGAGAGGTCATTATCATGGGATAATGGCCTGCCGCCAAGTTATGGCCCGTTTATCCCAAGTTATAATGAAGCCTCCCGAGGTCCATAAGGTTATTAGCACATAATGGTATTAGCAATACGTGTTTTGGAGTTTTAATGGGTAAGTGAAAAGCAACTCTACTTTAATAGTGAGTGAAGCAAAGAGGCAAAATGATTTAGAAAATTAAATGTTGTTTTATTTTGTAGTATTTAAACAACAAGAGTTTCTACATAAATTAAGCATTTTAATTGCAGGTTTGATTAAAATTGAGCGCTGTTAACATGAAAATGCATTAGGTATCATGTATAATATTTTCCCATGTTGTAGCTTTCTCTTTTAACTGTTAAATAGGATTAGGATTCAGCCCGCGATCCAAATAACCTGATTGGCTGGCTCCTCCTCCCAAGGTGCTAATTAAGCATATAATAAGGTGCTAATTAAGCATATAGTAAGCCATACCCAGGCATGTATCAGACACAAAAAATGCTGTTAGCTAAATAAAGTCAGAATGTTTTTTTAAGCAGTTTACACATTTTAACAGCGTAAATTAACTTCTATTAACACCATGGCGGTGGGGGGTGGGGGGAGTAGGGTAGTCAGCAAATAAGGTTACATCGATCATGGGCTGAATCTAAAGATACAAGCCTGTGTTTCAAGCAAACTGATGGCGGCTCCCCAGACTCGCCATCTCCCCCCACCCTCCCTTTTTCTTGGTCACTGTTCCCTCGTCTCCCCACCCCTCTGCCACACTCACCTTATGTTTTGGTGGTGGCTCAACCGCCGTTGCCACTCCAGCCTTCTGGGCCACCATGGAAATGGAAGAGAGGCTCCGCTTGGAGCCCCGTCTTCCAGCTCTGTGGCGGTCATCTTAGTTAAGTATTTTGTATGTATGAACAGGGCGCCGCAAGGCATCATGTTCATTCATATAAAATACATTGCTGTCAGCACCCCGGGTGTGGGGTTTACAAACCCAGGGTGCTAATAGCAATGATACCCGATCTGTTGTGCTGGATCGGGTGGTAACGGCACCGGGGCCCATCGTTAAGGCCCTCGCTGCGCTCGAGGATAGAAGAAGAGAAATGCTTATCACTGCTTGGGAACAGTTATTTACACATTCAAACTGCTTGATAAGTGCGTGAGAAATGGTAAGCAAGCATTTTTCTTTGCCAATGGAGTTTAACCAAACACAATAGGAGCGATCCTGTCATTCTTGAACCTAGCAGCCGCATCTTGAATTACAGCTTTCAGGGGGTCAAGAGACATAGCTTTCCACTGTGGATATAATTAGGGTCTGGATGATTTAGCAAAAGATCTGAGGGAGACAAAAAGTGCTTATTTGTTTCTAATAGAGAAAGGTGATATTCACAGTTGCAGATGACTTTAGAAGTATGACAGTTATGTGACAGGTCAGATTAGAATCACAGATAAATGCAGATGCTTGTGAAATACTGAAACACTCAAATGATTTTAATAATTGCCCCACTCTGTTAATTTTAAAAAAGACAGAAGATAATTTTTTTACGTACTTCCTGGAAAGATGACACTTACACTTGTTTTTGCAAAATAACTCTTAAAGGTTGTCAAAGGAAATTTTTGAAATAGCACTTTTCATCATAAAACATTAACATACCAAAGGTTACTGTCATGAAATCGAACTACCACCCGCTTTGGACCTCCTGGTCCGTTCAACAACATGCCAGAATGCTGCCTACACCCTCTCAACATGGTGGACGCCGCTCCTTGATCAGCGGTATAGTTCCTAGCGCACCTAGATAAGCGCCACGCCCCTGCGGTTCTGCGCGTGTCAATGCGCTCACAATTCCTTGTACGAGTGTAGTTCCTCGCGCTCGCTCCTAGAAATTTCCTTCACCTCTTCGTGCCTTCCTGGTTTTCAGTGACCGTGTCTTACCTGGCTGACCATCCAGGACTGCTCTTGCGGTTGCCCTCGGACCGCCTTACCTCTACCCAGGATTTCTGGAATCTTCCGGACCTCGACTGCGACTACGACTCACCGCGTTCCGCGGCTCCCCATCCAGGACTGCTCTCGCGGTTGCCCTCGGACCGCCTTACCTCATTCCCAGGATTCCCAGACCTTCTGGACCTCGGCTGCAACTCACCGCCATCCGCGATTCTCCATCCAGGGCTTCTGCAGCAGCCTTAGGACCGCCACATCAGCCCAGACAATTCCTCAATTGAACGCTGAACTCTGAGTTACCTGCCATAGACACTGTGGCATCTGAAGAAGCCCGTCCTTACCTCCACGAGACCCGCACCTCCAGGAAACGCGGGCAGCCAGATCCAACAAGAAAGAAGCTTACCAACCCTAAACAGGTGAGCCCTCAAACCAGTCGTGACAGTTCTTACCTGACATCTTTTAAATGCATGGTATTGCAAGCACCATTGCTTTTAGCATGCTAAGTTTCTGATGAAGTCTAATTTTATAATTTATTTGAATGTATAAAGCATTTTCGCCAAAGCACTGTACTGGGAAGTTAAGCATTTCTGGTGGAAAAATCAACATGATGCTACATTTTAATGGTGGGGAGTAGCTCCAAGGTGACCTTGGAACATGGGGCATGTATTGTCCATCTGTGGCAGAACCTTCATGGTAACGGTTCTGACCACAAGCCCTCAGAATGAAGACACATTCTACTCCTGAGTTCCCACGCTACTCCTAGGTGCCCTGTCCACTTACCGTACCAAGTGTTGCTGGATGTGTAAGGCCGCAACGAGACATGAGGCATAACACAATCCACAATGCTTTGGGGTAAAAGCCCCAAAACCCACTAGCTGAATATCCAGCTTACAGGAAAGGCTAACGTTTGGTACACAGGGTTGTGAAAAAGTTTACTGGCGTTGAAATGTCCGTAGCTGCAAGAAATTCTCTATTCTTACAGGCCTACCCGAGCACGCCTCTCCAGTGCAAACAGAGTAGAGGTTTAGCTAGTTATCCTGAGCTGTGTATTTAAAATATAAGTAGATACTTTGAATAAGCACTTTAACATCTCCCCCTTTTTTTTAAATGACGAGTGTTGTAAGTGGGAAAAGGGACAGAGCCCCTTTAAGAGGGGAGCCCAGGACTATGAGAGGGAGCGGGAAGCGGGAGGAAAGGGAGGGGCAAGGGAAGAGGGAAGCCAGTAAGGCCATGCAGGAATAAAGAGAAGGTTGGAGTGCACAATGGCTCCTGTGTGGTTATTGGGCATACTTGAAGCAGCCCCAAGAGGGGGCCCAACAACTGGCGACGAAGGGAAACGTCCCGCGCCGTGAAGAAAATGAACAAGAGAAGTCCATGGGAACTAGGAGCGAGGGGCCCGTGCGCCCAGCAGCAAGGGGCCCGTGTGCCCAGCAGCAGTGGGCCCGTGTGTCCAGCAGCAGTGAGGGGCCCGTGAGCCCTGCAGTGAGCATGTGAGCTCGGAACAACGGTGGGCCAGCGCACCCGGCAAGAGGAGGTGGGCCTGTGAGCCCTGCAGCGGGCCTGTGCACCCAGATTAAACGGGCCGGTGTGCCCTCGTGGTGGGCCCGTGTGCCCGGCAGTGGGAGGTGGGCCTGTGTGCCCTACAGCGGGCCTGCGCGCCCAGTGTCATCGGGCCCGTGTGCCCAACAGCTTTAGCGGGCCTGTGCGCCCTACAATAATGCAGCGGCCTGTGTGCCCTGCCGGAGGGCCTGTGTGCCCAGCAGCATCCGGGGGCCCATGTGCCCGCAGTGATCGAGGGCCCGTGCGCACAGCAGTGATTGGGGGCCTGCGTGCCCGCAGCGAAGGTGGGCCCGAGCGCCCAACTGCTTGTAGGCCCGTGTGCCCAGCCGCATTCGGGGGCCCGTGTGCCCGAGGGCCTGTGCGCCCGCAGCGAAGGGGGGCCCGTGCGTCCAGCAACGTAGGAGGGCCGTGAGCCCAGTGGAGGAACCGACAGCAGCAGACCAGGAGGAACGACCTTGCGGGCCCGTGTGCCTGGCATCTACCAAGAGGCCCGTGCGCCTCTGGAGGGAAGGACCAGCGACTGCGGAGCAGCCAAACAAGAAGGGAGAAGACCGCGTCTGCAGCACCCGCGTCAGCGCAGCATGCCCAGCTGATCCACCGCTTCATCCCGCCATCGGCAGCAGGAAGAGAGGAGACAACGGACCGCGGCGGCCACACCTCCACCAAGTAAGGTGTTCTGTCGGGGGTCGGGAAGGGAACGGCTACAAACCAGGGAATCCCCGTGTCTCCCACACAGTGATCTCCGAAAAAAAGGGAAAGGAGAATCCCCGTGTCTCCCACAAAGGACGTGACATTCAAAAAAAAAAAAAAGGAAAGGGGAATCCCCGAGATCCCCGTGTCTCCCACAAAGTGACAGTCAAACAGAAAGGGTAACGCTCGAGCGAGCGCCAAAGAAAATAAAAAATAAATAAATATATGTATAATAAGATAGAGAAGGAACAAACTTGGGATACGAGGAAAAGAAAGAGGTCCCAAACGAAGCAAGGAAACAGGCCCAACAGTGTCACAGGACACCCTGCTGGCCCCGGGACGCCAGCCCACGGACCCACTAATGGGCCTCATGAAGGAAAGAAGGGACAGCAGCACACGTGCGTAGACCACGCCACGCAGGCCACACGTGTTGCCAACCCCATCACAGCAGCCCCACTACGCGGATCAACTGGATAGGGTGCCACCTCACATCGAACACGGCCAACAACCCCACCAGAGTTGAGGTTGCGTATAAACTTGAGCCACCTGCCACCACACTGCAAGCCAGGAGGCCACCCAGCCCAGGTCACAAGAGCCTGCCACCGTTCAGAAGCCCATGATTCAGATACACGGCCTGGAGGACGTCTGCAAAGCGCCTTCGGTCACCCCAACCACCACACGTTTCTACAATGGTTCCCCACATTAAGGGTAAGAAGCACAAAGGAAAGGACTGATACGGAGAAGAGGGTACCACGCCGGGAATAAAACAACCGGACAATTGCAAACAGAGAGCACTAACTGGGACACCCACACCATGCCAGAAACCCCAGAGCCACCCACCCATTGGACCTAGGTTAGTCGAACCCCAATGCAGCTCTATAACAGCCTGGGTACACATTAGTGGCCTCCACCACGCAGGCCACCGCTGCAGAAATGTGACAGGGCCGCAGAAGGACAATACCAACACAATTTGTGCATCACCACCACGAGGTCAACCACAAGGTGGAGAGCCATCACGCCTCTCACACCCCTGCAGACTTCAAAGGACCAAGGGAACCCATTTGGATACTACCAACAGCCCACAAGAGTAAAGCTGCACCTGAACTGCCGCTGCTCAACACGAGAATACGAGTAACCACACCACAGGCCAACCAACCGCCCATGACCATCCAGAAAGCCAGGAGCGAAAGCCAGGAGTGACAACCAAGGACCTACCGCCCCATGGAGCACCACAACGCGCCCACAACATGACTGACCACACACAAGCAGACGCCGACGCATGCGCGCTAACCCTGGCAAGCCTGGGCCTCACATCACATGCTGCCGCCATGAGAAGACCCGACCCATTCGCCTTGCACCCACGCCACAACCAAGGAACAAGGTGGGAAGAATGGATCGAAGAGTTTGAAGACTTTCTAGGAGCAATAGGGAACAAAGACCCACCAAACAAACTCAGCATATTTAGGAACTTGGTAGGAAAAGAGGTAAAGGACATCATCAAGACAATCCCAGCTACAGACAAAACAACGTACCAACGTCTCCTTGAGGCAGTCAACGACAAGCTGATAGTAGGATCCAACAAAGACTACGGACGCCTTGAATTCAATCAACACAGGCAGCGTCCGCACGAATCCATTGGAGAATTCGTCTGACGTCTCCAGCAGAAAATAATAAACTGCGACTTCGCCAACTTCAACGATGAAGATGCTATAAAACTGCAAATCGTAGAAGGGTGCACCTCGTCAACGCTCAGAAAACACCTTCTCAAAAAGCCCCTGTCCCTGGCGAAAACACTCAATCTGGCGAAGACATACGAGAGAACTGAAGCACAGGCAGCCGCCATTGAAAGAAACATTGAACGCAACATCATCGCAGCCCTCACAGAAGGGCAACCGCAACAGTCTAAGCCCACTCGACCCTGGAGAAAGAGGAAACCTGGAAGACACCGGCAACAAAGCTCGAACAAAGAGCAGTTCCTCGGCGAGGGTGGAAACACACACACAGAGAACCATACCCAGCCGTTGGACGAACATGCTGGTGCTGTGGCCAGGAAGGTCACCTTCAGGGAATGTGCAGAACAGGACCACCCACAAGCTCTGCAAACCAACCCACACCATCAGCCCAGACAAGATACCCTAGTCCACCGATGGCACGGTTAGAGATCAGAAAAGACATCAAGGCCACGAACACCAGCCCACCGAGATGTCACAGACATGCACACCCCCTCTACACAGAGATAGCCCACCAAAAGGGAGACGGACCGGCACTTGGCACACAAACGCCACCCGTTCTGCGAGAGAACTATGAGTCTCGCAACCACCGGGTACCCTTCGAGATATCGTACGGGGGGTGGAATGCGGAAGCCACAGTAAACGTTGGTACAAGGCAACTGTACCAGACAGGGGCGGAAGAACAACCCCTAGACAAACCCCAGGAACATGCCGGCCAATGGAGGACCGCACAGACAATACAGCCAAAAGGTCAGTCACGACGCAACCCAACCCAAGGAGGCCGCAGAGTGTCTGACGCCATCCGCATGATACCGAGTCCCGCCATAGGACACAGCCGTCTTAGCCACCGGACAGCACTACAGCATGCACTCATCAGCATTCACTATAGGTCATTCGGAGTAACCCACAAGAAGGACCACGTGCGAGCCCTTACATTTTCGCCATTGAGATGCTTGTACTGTGACTCACTATGATTTCACTCACGCTCATTAGTCTCGCTTAAATGCACTAGTCATGTCTTGGGAGTGCTACGTATAGCACTCTTATGGCAAGTAAATTGGCGGACTGTAACCAGAGTCCAACAGTATCCGGGCCACTCTGCAATCTATTTCTAGACTACATTCATACACATTCTGAAGAAAAAAAACATACATTTTCTAATTGTTTGCACTTTATTTTGGGAGGCAAAGAACAACTCCTTCCCCTTTCAGCCCTTGGTGCCGTGAAGCGGGGTTCGATCGGCGTCTGATGTCTAAGAAATCACCCTCAAATGAAATGCACATTAAAAGCCCATGTCTGTATTTTTTTCAATTGTGTACTTAGGGTGCACTGAGCTCTCCCAAAGGAAATGCTTTCTAGTGCTGCGATTAACACAGGCGTGCTTGTTTTAGGGCTTATATAGAGTAATCCTAGCCAGGGAGCACTGGAGAGTTGTGCAATGTTGATTAAGGATTACAACAAAGCATAAATCGGGCCCAGGGGGACAAGTTACGGCCACGGTGCTTGAGTGAGTGTATGTACACAGAATGAGGGTACAGACATTTAAAATGTAGATTAGACATCAGACATTCTACACAACACAACAAGGCTGTTCTAAACACTGAGTACTCGTGTTTACTGTTTATTCGCACTTCTTAAACTGAAAATTAACTGTGCAAAGTTGGACGTTTCAAAAGCATTATTAAAAAGTGTAGCACCTTCTCCCTCCCCTGTGCCAGGGTTGCCTTCTGTCTACCAAGATCTGATGTTCGTATAATCAGCCTTACCAGTCTCAACAGCACCCACTATTCCAGTACCTGACTCTGCATCACCCTCAATGTTAAGAATTCGCAGTCTCCAGAATCTGTCTGGGCTGCTCCCACAGGCTGCGCTAACCTCAGGGTTTGTCATGTCACTGCCCAAAATTCCAACACCAGTGCCAGACTCACCGAGCCACCCATCTAGTGTCTGATGCAGTAGCCCCTCCACCAGGCTCGGCCTTAGCAGCCAATCCATGTGCCAGGATGTCCAGATGCCAGGCCAAGCTCAACATCCCTTATCCTAGAATCATGCTCTACGGTCCCACTTCCTCATGCCACACAGAGAAGACTCATCCCCATCCCAGGATAAGCGGAACCGTCCCTGCTCGCACCCCAATGACAGCCCAAACATGTCTACTTACCTGGTCTCCACAGGTACTTAATGTTCCCTTCAGAATGGATTCCCTTCAGCTTTCTCAGACACTTATTCAACACTCTCCCTTAAGGGACTCATATGCAACCCCAGAGTTTTACTGTGTCAGAGAAATATAGCCAGAAATGGATTAGTCATAGAGATATGAATTCATTTGATTGCCAGTCACTCTTGATGTAAGCCCCTCTTCTCCACCAATGAGGATCCATTTAGCCAAAACGGATCTTTTTCTTATCCTCCACTTGCAGCGTTATTGCTCCCCATCATGGTTCGCTTTGTGTGCGCTTGGAACGGTCTGTAGCCCTCATGTGCCTACCAAAACAACGTTTTAGCTGCCCTCCACAAAGGTCTTTCTTTTACACTGAAAACATGTGCTTTGCCCTCTGAGGTAACTTCTGTGTTTGCCAAGCAAGAAACACTTCAATTTGCTTGAAAAACGGATCTTTATTTACAATAGATAATTCTCTATTGGCTCTAGCAGATTTCTCTTTCCCAGTCTTGACGGTCGTATTTCCCCTTTCACGGTGGTCTGGAAATACGACTCGCCCAAAGCGATGATGTAATGCATCATTACAAAGATTCTTAGTAATATTAACAGTGGGACAGTCAAAACGCCACCTATATATAGTACACATAGGCCCATATGTGGCTAGATGATGGGGAGTGACCGTGTGGCCCTCTGAGGTGCTACTGGACCATGGGGCTCCTGAGGTGTGGGCCCCTGAGGTGCTACTCAGGGGATCCTCCAGACTCCCCATTCCCTTGGTCAGTCCCATCAAGCTCACCCAGGTACCTGAAGGGCTACTGGCTGGCCAGGATGGGCCAGCCTATGAGGGGGAGCTAATGCACTGTATGGTAAATAGTCAGAGTCTCAAGGGATGGAACCTTAAAGAGGCATGGTGAAGGGAACAGAAGAGGATGCGAAACTAAACCTTAAGGTAGCCGCAGAAGCAACTATTAACTAGCTACAGCATCCCAAGAGAGGAATACGTTAATTACAGGCCCCAGACCAGTAGGGGTAGACCCCAACCTTAGTGAACCCATATGTAAAACGTCAGATTTTGTGTGGGGAAGGTCTGTATGCTTGTCAAGGCAAGGTTTTGACTAATACATGAACTACAGAATTGTTTAGTTCCATGGTGAGAGGGCCAAACAGAGCTCACTTGGCGTGGCAATGCAGGTGAGGTCAATACAACAATTTGAAGACCACAGATGAGTCCACCTTTCTACAGAAAAGGAAGGTGATGAGAGAAAGGTGTGGTAGTCAGTATTTGTAGGCGAGGAAAGAGGAAGAGAGCATGGCAGTAGGGTGAGGAGGAGACGAGGAACAGAGAGGAGGAGCAGAGACCACAAGTGCTAAAATGAGTCAGAACAGGGGAAGACGAGCTGCATGACAGAAAAGGGATGAACATCAGAGAGAGTGTGAATAGTCATGGAGGAGGAGGTACCAAAGGTATGACAAGGGGAGGGGCATAAAGGAGCAGATAGAAAACTTTCAAACACTAGAAAAGTGGAGGAGAGGAAAAGACTGAAGTCAGAGGTGGAGAGAAAGATAACACCAGAAAAGGACGAAGAAAGACAAATCAAGGACAGAAAGGTGTGAAGGAGGAGTATCTTTGTAGCTTAGAGCATTGCAGATGACCAAATATGCAAACAGAGAGAAGCGAGAGGGGAAGGAGGAGATAGCTGGAAATCACGCTAGGTGTTCTTTCAGGCAGGGGGTTATAGGTAGGTGTAGGTAGGGGGATTTAAAATGATTGACCAGGGAAAGGAGAAAAAACAGATTTAAGGAGGGTTTTTTAAATGTTTATTTAATGTGTATGTGTTTGACTGTGCTTGGGCTGCCTGTGCTTTGACTTACTTATCTGACCGCACTAAGTTCCCCACCATGGTGGACACATGGAACTGTGACTAGGAACAACAGGCATTTCTCCCCTGCCAACAGGATTCCAAGCAAGTAGTCAAAAGAAGAAAAGATAGATGGAAAGTGGCAATTGAAAGAAGAAGAAAAAGTTGAGGACTGTCATAAACTTATGCCTTCTTCCCCAAGTACCATCCAGGAAAGAACAAAGAAAATCCCTGGAAAGGAATTGGGACAAAAAAGTGAGACAGGATACAGCACCACCAGGCACTCGGCTGCTACAAGGAATCAAGGAATTAGTCACAGAGATCTATAACTATATATTCATGTAACCCCAGGTATAAATACATACCTGATCCAGGAATAGGCAAGCCTTGAAGAGACAAAATCCTGCTGGGAGTTGTCAATAAATCCCATGAGGCAAACCTTACCCAAACTGTACGAGGGCACAAGCTATGTGGATGACAATATCCATTTTTTTTCCCGTCTCACCTGAGTTCCAGATAGAAAAGTCCCACCAAAATCCAATGTCCTAAATTACAAAATCCAGAGAGTTCCAAAGGCACAGTTCCAGGGTCAAACATCAAAATAATCCAATATCCAGAAAATATCCAGTTCAACAAAACCAACAGGGGCAAAACAGCAGCAATCCAAACAATGCTGGAGTCAAAAATCCAGATAACAGAAAGTCAACATGCACATACAAAAACAAACACCACCCGCAACACAGCTGAGAAGCAAGGAGGTGCAAATGGTGGATGTTTATATAGGTCCGGAAAGCATTTCCTGATTGGTCATGTGATGCGCTGTTGTCATGTGACCACCTTCCTCCTTTGCTGGTGCGAACATCTCGCATCACCAAGGCGCCATGGCAGTCTCCAAGGGCGACACAGGTGCACCCACTGCCACGCTGTCCAGGGGAAAGGAGAAGAACCTATCTGTGACTGGAGCAGGACCCCCGGCAGCATGGAGGCGGAGCAACTTGATCGGCGCATATGGAGCGGGACCCCCAGCAACATGGAGGAAGACCACCACGACCGGTGCTCAGCAGGTGAGTTTGTGACAAGGACAGCAAATAAGTTACAGGGAAATAAGGAGAGCGATAAAGAACAGTGTTCCCTCAGGGTGTCAGGGATTTGCCAGCTCTAGCCCAGCAGAGATCAAAGCCCTGGGGGCCAGTCTGGATGGGCTGGGAAGGAGGTAAGCCATGGGCCGCTTGAGGAGTGCAGCCTGGGTGAATAGGTGCCCCAGTCAGGGGCCACATGGGCATGTGTCCTGGAACTGGGGGAACCTGCGGGATAACGGTCTGCCAGGGAGCCAGACCAGAGAAGACCGGAAGTCCCAGGACACGTTATGTGTGGCGGCCCAGGTGAAGATGGTATGTGGTGAGATGAATCCTATGGATCCTCACTGTAATCCTGCCTAAAGTCTCCTCCCTAATGGCCAGGGAAAGGCAGACACTTCCTGATCCTGACCTTGGGGGTAGTGTACTGCGGGAGGATCATCTGAGAGGAGACAAGGTCCAAGGTGGTGAGGAGATCCCGTGGGATGAGAAACAGTATTTGTCCTTTGAACGGGAAAACCTTTCAAGGTATAAAAACAGGTAATGACTTATTGTCATTATAATTTCCCTGAACCACAGATAAGATCTGTGGCTTTGGAACAAGTACCATAAAATCTAAGCAAGCCTTACCAACAGAATAATCCTTCAAGGTATTTCAGGATAAACACCCTCCTTACTCCCAAAGGTATAATATAAAGAAAACTAGAAATATTTCCTTAAGTGACTTGTCTTCCCATGTAACAACAAACTCTAAAGGTTCATTTGTAAATGACTTAGAGGGAAGAGAATCTATCATTAAAATCAAACAGTCACTTAAAAGAACTAACTTTGTTGTTGGGGACTACACATCTCATAATCCCAATTAAGCCTAACAGCGCACACTTTAAAAAACCTGGGAGGCATAAAAGACTCCCATTAGGTGCAGACGATAGGATGGAACTGGAACTGTGACTGGAGTGTGTGCAGTAATAGTAGAGGTAGAAAGAGGAAGGCAAGGTTTTGGCAATCCAAGCAGAAGTGGGAGAACCAGAGGGACGCTGGAACGTTAATGCGGCAGATTTCACCTGCTTGTTGCAGGGAGGCTGCCTTTCCCCATGTGAGCCTGACTGCAGTGGTTGACATGCAGGAAACGTGTATGAGATTGAGTCGAGGAGCTGTTGTCAAAAGCGATAGGTGCTCCATAATCGAGTGGCCGGGCCAGAGACACCTTCAGGGAGGAAGAGAGTGGGTCCAAAGTGAGCCAGAAGCACATGGAAAGAGGACCACAGAGCCAGTGCATCAAACCTGGTGTTCTGATTTCTTGCTCGAGCACTGCTGGGAACAGTATCCAGCTTAATATTCCCTCGTGTAGGAGCAGAAGTGAGCTGAAATTGTTCATTGAGTTCCTAATGGGAAGTACCACTCACGTGTGATCAGAAATATCTCTTTTACTCAGGTGAAAGCAAACACTACTGAAAACCATTGTTAAATCCTTAAACTTTATGAAGAACAAATGTTGCAGAAAGCCATTGCTGAACATTTAAACCTTGTAAAACTTGTGAAGGAGTGGTTGCATGTGCCTACTGTAATTTTCCAAGTGAAGAGTGAACTTTACCTCTTTATTCACACAAATTACTTTGAGGCCAATAGACGTTCGTTCTAAGATACAAGTGTGCAATGTGAGAAACCTGAAGGTGTCTCACTGACTAGTCCCTGGGGATCTGTCATCCGGGTGGCCAGGACACGGCCATCGTGATTGTATCCAGTTCCTTGGGGTTGACCAGTGCGGGAGGACTACCTGGATGAGGGGCCCTCGGGGAGTGGAAGTGGGGCACTGACGGGTGAGACACAGTACCCCCTTCCTTATATAAACTCGTCACCATCCGACCCCATAGGATATTCAGAAACGCTACCCCCTTGCTTTTCCGACATGAATACTTTCTTACATCATGGAAAACAATTGATTAACTATTGATCCATTTACCTGACAGGTCCCAACACAAGAGTCAGGAAGAGTCAGGCAATTGATAATAACCACACAAACCTGACAACCTTTTCCCTTCCCCACAAGGATAAAAGGTGGAGCACGAGGGCACACTACGAGCAAGGTAGGCCGCACAACAAGTCAGCTATTCCAGGATGGCAGTTCAAGAGGTAGAGAAAGGTGGCTAGAACCAAAAGGAAGTCAAAGAGAGAAGTGCTCTTGCCCTTTCCAACCCAGACCTGCGAAGCCTCTGTGAAAGGAATCATAAAACCAGGAATAACATCCAGCGTGGGGTGTAGCAGATGTCAATGGTGCACGGAGCCCTCCTACACAGATAACCAAGGCAGGGAGAGACACACACTACTGTGGTATCGTCCTTGACTACAGAGACAGGAAACGGCAAGTGGTTCACACAGCAGGTGAGTCGGAGAGGGAAAACCAATAATAAAGTGAACTATGTTGAGCGAAGGTTGCAAATGGCAACATAAGATGAATTAAAGAACAAAGACTGTTTGCTGCAGACCTGTTGTAAAACCGCAAGGAAAGACCAGCTGCAAAGTGGTCGAGCGGTCGTGGGCGCTCAATCGAAAGATTCTGCTTGGTCCCCTTTTCTTAAAACTACAAATACCAGAACGCCATAGGAGAGCCCATCATAAAAAGTCAAAGTGGTCCTACAAGGGTCGGGTAAAAACCCTTGTACAATCAAAAGTCTTTGATCCGCAACCTAAAGGAAAGCCTGATTGGGAGCTTTAAAGGAAAGCCTGACTGGGGCTTCAAAGAAAACCCTGACTGGGGGCTAAAATCCGGACTTGAGTAAAGTGAATATAAGCTAAGGCAAATGTGAACCCTACTGAGGATGCCTGTGAAATAGGGCAGTTGGAAACCCCCTGAGGACTTTGAAGTACGGGAAGTCTGACTGGGGGCTGAGACCCAGACTTTAGCAGCAAAATAACCCAAAAATGGTCTAGTGAATAAAGGCAAGTGTGAACCCAACAGAGGGATGTTGAAAGAAAGCTAGGGGAAGGGAACCCTGGTTTTCTAATGAGATGAGAAGGTCATGAGCTGTGTTAGAATGGCACGGAAGTACCCGACCGAGAGATGTTTGCAATGAATTGATGGTCTGAGCCCGATTGAGGGAGGCCATTGTAACCAAGAGGTCAAAGTGGCCATACAAGGGTCGAGTAAAACCACTTATACAGTGGAAAGTATTTGACCGACAACCAATGGCTATGTGAACCCGACAGAGGGATGCCAAGAGGAAATCTAAGAGAAATAAATCCTGCACAGTGATAAAACTGAGGGAACTGTATACCTGGCAAGTGCGAACCCGTCTGAGGGATGTCCATGGTGAGCGATTGTTTAAAAGGACATTCAGACTTGTGAATACAGCAGGTGAAATCATTTGAGTAAAAAGCTGTAGTGAACCTGACGGAGGGAGGCTAACATTCGAGAAGGGTCTGAGCCCGGAAGAGGGGAATCCTGGGGTGAAAAGTCATCACTCGTGCCCTGAAACCCTTGTGTATAGGCGCGTCATAAATGCCATATCATATCATATCATATCATATCACCCAACGTACATATGGAAAGGAACTTTTATTTTGGTATTTTTGAACACATCAGGCCCTCAGAGGCAAGAGACTTATGGTAAAGAGACTTGACCACCGCAGATCCTGATTTCGCTAGGAAGAACTATAGCCTTGTGCTGAAAAGCCCAGTTGTGTGATGTGCTCAAGAGGCCCGCCTTGTCCCGTGCTAAAAACGTGGGGAAGAGGGATCACGCTATACCATCCTGATTTATAATTTTTGTGAATACTTCTTTCTTTTCTGGTGTACACTATCCCAAACTATTTTTGTAACTTAGCTGTAAATACTGGCAACAGGTTTTTGTTTTAAGTATAGGCCCTTTTATTTGACAAGATGCCACTCGGACTGCCTTATTATTATTTGATGGTCGAAGTTTCCTCCAATCTTAGATTTAGGTTTAGATTAGGCATTTTTCTCACCCACCCTTAAGTGCCAAGGACGAGTATGCTCGTCCTTTTTACATAGACTTGCATAATAGCCTGGCACTTATTAAACACCCTTGAACTGTGATCACTTGGGTCTGTCTTTACTGTTGCCACTATGAGTTCCTTGCAGCAAGCATTACCTAAAGCCAAGAGAGTGGCACGAGGGCTTCTGGGTAATTATTTGGCTAACAGTTGGCAGAGAGGTGAAGGAAAAGTTGGGGAAGGGAAACCTTTCTGCTTATACAGATTACTTGAAGTTGACATAACCTATATTGCCACAGATTGTAAGAGAAAGAGAGGCGTGGGTCATAAAGGCAAACTGAGGTTGCTGCCCCTTTTGTAGAGAGCTGTTCAGAGGAAAAGTACCTTGCCAGTTTGAAGATGTTGCAGTGCTTTTATATTGAATCTTGTCAGAACCTGCCTTGAAACACAACAAAGTATTGAAGCTGTGGTGGTATATCTGGTTGTCAGTAGATGAGAAGCGTTAGTAGTCCAAATGAAATGGAGTGCTATGAGGCAAAGGAGAATGGCCTCATGGTAAACTCTATTAGAAGTGAAGTTGTTGAAGTAGAAGCTGCAGCAGTGTGAGGTCATCCTGATAAATATACCTATTGTGAATCCTAAACTTGTAAAGAGAGATAATCACTGTTAACCAAGGCTGGTGTTTCACTGCCATTTACAGAAGTAGTATTTCTTTTGAACTGTGTCAAGTCTTCGTGGATAATTGGAGGTGGTGGCAAAACATTGTGGCTGAGAATAACATTGAAATTATTCTCAGGAAGTTCAAAGCTTTTATTTCACCAAGAAGAACTTTTGTTGTTGTTGGAACTTTGGTTAACACAACTTTATCTAAACATTGAGACTTCAAAAACTGAATTGAGACTTTGCTACCAACGTGTATTTCCTTTTTTCTTTGGATGAACAATGAAGCTGAATATACCTTGAATCCTGGGGAAGGGAGTTCACCCAGGTTACTAAAAGGGTATCAAGAAACTGTCAATATTATTGTTGATGTTAATTGGAATGCCACATATTTATTTTCTTTTCTATTTTGATGTTTAGTGTGGGGGCCAGACATCCTATGTTAGAGTGTTTCCCTTTCGTTTTGTTAGGCAGGGAAATCCTCATCAGAATAGGCATAGTGAGGCATTTGATATAATATACTTTAATAAAATGGCATGTTTTGAACAATCATCAAACAGTTGTCCGCCTCACATTGCTGACCCCTCACATTGGCCTGTGGGAACGTCTGGTGACGATGGTGATTCCTGTTGAAACAAGAGGCAAATACTGCCAGGGGGCCTGTGAGGTCCATATTCTCCCTGGGATCAGAGGGTGAGGGCGTAGCACATAGACATTGATAGAGGTAACAAGATACGGACTAACCACTGAGGGCAGACATCAGTTGTCATTGTTATGAAAATGGAAAAAGAGATGTTGTGGGAGAAACAGGAAAGGTATTGCATGGAGCGGGAAAGCCTGAGGTTAGTGAGGTTGGGAACCTGCTCAAAGCTTATATATAGAGGGGTTTGTTTTGGATGGGTATCTCCATTTGCGCCAAGGCAAAGGTTGCACCAGTGTTAATACCCTTCTGTGTTAGCAATAGGACAACCGTTGCCCTGTTGCAAAAATGCTTTTAAAGTGCATGTTGTTTGCACTAGGTAAATGTTTACTAATGTTTCTGTAATCTGGCCACACATGTTTTACAAGTTTTACCAAATTCTGAGAGTCAAATGTGATAACTACATGCTAATAATGAAATTATTATGCAAGACTGAGGGAAATTAAATCAAGTCTTATCGAGTACCAGGAGTTAAAGGTGATTTTACAGGCTGATGCATGTTGGGAAACAGTGCCTTATCTACTGCCAAGAATCGTTAAGTTATTATTGTTGAAATCCAGGTTTATCCCCTATCAAAATTTATATGTGATCATCATAGTTGCTTTGAAAAGTAGTCTTATATGAAATCAGGAAACATTGAATCATTGGGGTTGATAGTAAATCTGAACAGAAACCAAGAGGCAGAGGTTACACTCAAGACAATCAACGTTGTATCACATGCACAGAATCACTCATTTCAAAAGCAAGTTTTAACAAGATTTAGGCGTGTGATAAGTAAATATTTGCATGTTTGAAAAGTTAAATTTCATGAACATTGGTGCTCTTAGATAAACGTGCTATGCAACAAGAGGCTTTTCTAAGGTTAGTTCACTCCAACCAGATATTGGAAGCCATTTTGACAATACAATGCCATGTAATCTAATGTATGCTGAGAACAGAAATGGTCTACTGTCCTAACCCTTTCACTGCCCCGAGGACCTAAACATAGATATCATGTCCCGTAAGAAAGCATTGGCGTCCTGGCAGTGATAGAGTGTAAGAACTAAGAATCCTTGTCAATGATGAAAAAAGGCTCTTTTGTTATCCAGGAACAGGAGCCCATGTAATAAAAGTCAACTATAACATTCATTAGGAATCACCACCTAGTCCCAAAGAGAAGAGAGACAGTGAATAAGACATGGCCACACGGACTGAGAAGGTCTGTGCAAGTGAAAGGTGATTCAGTCAACCTCCATTTCATCGAGTGGATCGATGAACCTGAAGTACCCAAAGTACGAACCTGGAGTACCAAAAGTACGTACCTGGAGTAGCCAAAGTAACGTTGACTATGGTAGACAATGCGGAGGCTAAAGGTGCCACTGGATCCGCAGAAGATGCAAAATTGTAGTGAGATTTAAGCATCTCCATGATTTAATCGATAAAAACCATTGACTTTTGTGTTGAATAGAGTTACCGTTGTTTATTGGTAGGTTAATCAGAATGCTACCATCCAAATAGTTAACAGCAGGCTTCATCTTCTCTGTAGCTGGTCCTGTGTTACCAATCTCACTCTCCACCGCCAGATACTGCAATATTTACCACTAGTTTAGCAGACCGTTAATAAGCATGTATCAGAGGACTGTTAAGCGTGAACATATTAAACTGATTTAATATCAATATCTATCGTGGTATGAACAGTGATCATATGATAAGTGGTAAGCAAAGCTGCTAATACTAGAAAATGGCCATCATTAATGAGCTGGTGGCATCCATCTTACATCAATTCCACTGCATTAACAAGAGTCCGATGTTTGTCGGGAGAAATGCTCCAGCAAATGACTACAAAACATTGTTAGATGGAGGCAATGAGTGAGCTGCGCTCAGCGCACATTAAGAAAGGACTAAATCATCATAAAATCACAGATCTAAAAGGATTGCACACTAGGACACTCCATCGCCATGACATACATTCAGGGCTTTTTAGTACATTGATTTACAAAGTCCTTATATACAGGAACCATTCCCCCCTCCCATCAGCTGCACCTCTGACATCATCATTCTTGGCTGCAAGAGGAGAGAGCCATTCTCGGCTAAGCAGTAAAGGAGACACAGACACAATTGCCATATTTACACTCAGATCTATAACTATGTTTCTCAAGATCACGGTGAGCAAGTCCTATTCTCCCCCCTCGGTTCACTGCTATGATATGTGCTATATTGATCGATGGAACCACATTCAATCATAACTGCTTCAGGATCAAGAAGTATCTGAGGCCCACCATGGCAACATAGGATATTTGCGCTGTCCTTTTTTGTACTGCCTGCAGAACTTTTCACAGTCTACACAAAGCTATCCCACACCAGGAAACACAGCCACAGCTCAGCATGGTAGAACACCACCTTGGAAGAATGCTGGTTCAGTTATTTCGATAAGGAGTAGCTAATGCATAGGGTCTAATGGCAGTGCCACTGTTAGGCACCACATATTTCGATCAATACATATTATTGTAACCATTATATGTGTGCATATTTGGCTACAACTAGCACACAAGTTTTCAGTTTACATTATGCCTAGGAGACATTCCATTGTAAGTTTTCAGTATACAATTTCACACATCATTGCCAGTTTATATTGTGTCTGCCCATTTAACAAATTGCAATATGCCCACTCATCGGATCAATCCCACTTTTCATTATGCCCGGTTGGCGCACCATGGACAGTTTCCAGAATAGTCACTCAGCAGGTCATTCTGCATGTGCAATACACCCAGCTTTTACGCCATTGCCAGTTACTGTAATGCCCTGATAGCATATTATAACAGTTTCCAATTAATCCGTTAAACCATCACTACGGAGCACTGACTGTCCTCTTCCAGCAGATTCCTCCTTCTGATACCAATTCCATAACGAAGGGAGGCCAATGTTGCACGTGGTTATGTAGGGCCTGGACAGACAGTAAATGTACAGCCTGTGGTGGGCACCAAATTAAAGAAGGTGGTAAAACGAGCAAAATTGCCCTAACACCTTTTTTTACCCTCAATTTTGCAAACAGTGTAAACGCTGCGTGACACATGGCAGGCAGCAATTACAGTGGATACCTATAGAATTTGACTGCCTTTACCAGGTGCCAGAAACAGGTTGATTCTATTGGAATCAATTAGTTGGCTCAGGAGGATAGCTCAGGGGCAATGTGCACGGCTTGGAAGCAGGAGGAGCAACACGTTCGATCTCCGGGTCCGCGCTTAGAAACCTCTGGGTATTAAGCGCGTTATAAATAAAAAAGTATAAATAATTATACTTACGCCATTATCAAAAAGCAATGCTGGTGTAAAACTAACAGGCTTTGTAGGCAGAACAGAAACGGCGGGCTCAATGGTTATTCAGTTCTGTGTCTCCACCCAACCAGCAAATATTTGGAAAATCTGGCGTTGTACAAACACTGATGCAAAACCTGATATAAACGCACGGTTTGTACATCTGTTTTTGTGCACAGCAGACTTAAAAAATAACCCCCCAAATGTTTATGGCTTTGTACAGACACAATGGGCCTCATTACAAGTTTGCCGGTCCGGAAACAAAGGTGCCTGTAAGCTCACCGGCACCCTTATTCACAGATCGGCAAACTACGAGTCTGCCTGCCGGAGCCGCTGTGCCCGACAGATCTGACCCCGCCGGGCGCAGCAGCCATGGTAGGCGGACCCGTCACGGAAGCACCAGCCCCGTTGCTAACGTTGCCGGTGCTCCTGTGTGCCCAGTCCCATAGAGTCCAAAAGGACTCTACGGGAATGGGGATTAACATTTTACCAGCGCCTGACTTCCCGGCCACCGGACTCGGAATGAGCCGGTGGCACCGGGAGGTCACAACCAATAAATTATTCTGAGTCTGGTGGCAACCCACCGGTCGCACCGGCAGAGTTACCGCTGGACTCGGAATGAGGCCCAATGTAAAGGATTTGCTCAGGTGGCAGCACCGACACAATGGGCCTCATTACGAGGTTGGAGGTAGCCATGCTGTTTGTACCGGCATGGCTACCCCCAAACTCGAGTCCGGCTACGGGTCCCAATAAAGGGGAATTACCAGGCCATTTTGACCTCGGCGAGCCTGGTAATTCCCTTTGCGCGGGACCCGGAGCCGATACGTCCTCATTCCCATTTGAGCCCCCATAGGGCTCAATGGGAATGGGGAGGATGGTAGCAGCGGTACCGTTCATGACGGTACCGCTGCTACCATCCAGTTCTGCTCGCGGGTGCTGCTCTGCACACCTGGTCTGACCGCGATCAGAACTCGTAATGTGGCGGTTTGGTAACACACCGCCGGTAGCACTACTGGCGCCGTTGTTGCCTTACCACCACTATCGTAATGAGGCCCAATGTCTCCACATGTGCTACTGTTAGCACTGATGTGAACAGCAGCACAAATATAGTGATTTTGCTCAGCCCAACAACCACACAATTTTTGTCTTTGCACCAGGACTAATACAGCTTGAATTTGGTCATTAAACCTGCTTTCTTATTTGTAGCCCCAGCACAAATGCCAAATATGGCTGATCTTAGCCCTGGTCCAACAAAAATATTTGCAAAGGTGTCAGCATTGAAACTTATACTACCCCAGCAACGGGTATTACTCCAGTCCTAAGACTCTTGCAAATTCTTTAATTGAGCCAGCGCTATGACAAGCACACCTACTGGTGTTGAAATTAGTGCTTCTACCAGAAGTGTATGCCTGCTATAGAAATGGTCCTGATGCAAACCTAAGGTTACCTCAGTATAGTCCCAGTTTACACAGTCCCGTATATCACACGTTCATGAACCTAGAATGCTCCTAGTTAATTTATTCCAGTATACCACACTACAGAAACCTGTGTATATTCAATTTCCACAGTCACATTATATTGCCAGGTAGTTTGATAATGCCTAGGATAGTCATAGTTTGACATTCCTGGTTTTCATGATGCTAGCATACTCACAGTGTTACCATCAAAATAGCTTGCCAGTTTATCTAACCTCAGTAGATCGTCATTTTGACAGTCATATATAGTTCTAATATGACAACCTCATTAATCTCCCAGTTTGACAATCAGAGAAAGCTCCCGCTGTGATAACTTTGGTAGGCTCACAGCTTGTACAATTCCAGGATATTCTCAGTTTGGCATTCTCCTTATAGTTCCAGTTTGACACACTCAGTGGATTTTGAGGTTGTCCATGTCAGCATAATCCCGCTTTATAGAGTCCTCATAACTGACCCACCCATTATCTTCCCAGTTTGCAATGCACAATTATCTTTACAATCCTTTTGTAACTACAATAATTTCCAGTTTTCCCGAATCACAGTATATTAAACATTCTACAACCTTTGTACTTAACCTTTGTGTGGATTATGTGGGTGCAGCATCAGGCGGAGTAGACTAAGGCAGAATCCGCTTGCGTATGAGCGGACCATGCTGCTGGCGTTTTGGCCTTCCCTGCATTGAGCAGATGATGACATAGGAAACCGGCGGCCTTTGTGTTTCAGTGTCATCATCCACTCCAGATATATGACGTGACTGGATCACTACCGCACACACCATTGTGATCGGTAATTGAGGCCACTGTGTGACAACATGGTGGCTGCCATTACCATGGATCTCTATAGGCTCCTGCTGCCCTTTTTACATGCAAAGGTGAGTGCAAAATCCACACGTATTCGTTCGTGCCTCTCTGCTCGCATCGAAGTTGTGATGTGGATGCATGCAGATTCCCTGAATGGCATGGGGAAAAACACAGAGCCGATCAACCTCTCTGGGTCCCACTCTGCAAACCCCACTATGTTACCAGTTTGCCAAACTATGTATAATCCCAGTGTGATAAGCACAGCATTTTTCAGCATGGTATCAATAGTGTATTACCAGTTTAACAATACCTGAATAAACCCAGTTCAATGAATTCGGGCATTCCCAACTTTGACGGTATACTTAGTGTATGTCCAACTGCAGTTTATGTACAGTTTATGAATCAAAGAATATTTGCAGTGGACAACCAGTTGACAACCTTAGTGAACTGCCAGTTTGGCATCCACAGCATAGTCCCACTTTGACATCCACGGTATCTTTATTTTTGACAAGCCCAGTGTGTTCCGAGCTAACAAGCCCAGTATAGAATTAAATAGCAAAATTCCAGTACACTGTGATAAATCTGTCGAGGATGTCCCTTCTCCCCTAGGGAGAAGCCTTTCCCATGGGGAAGTGTTGGTGCGTCCACAGTACAAAAATTGCCCTGGGGGTAGTGCACCGGGGGAGGATCACATGGGAGAGGAAGCCCCTTATGGGATTAGGGACAACCATTCCCAGAGAACGCGATATACCGCCGCCTTATTAGACCCTCCACCTTTCCCAAGCCAAACTCTACTTCCTTCTTTCCCGCCAACGCCAATTTCTGCTATTGTAACATTAATCAACTTATAATGATAGACCAGGATAGTGGCCCTGAAAATACCAATTGCCTTCCATATAGCTCCATCACAAGTAGTGTGAAGAAGATGACCAGGCGTATGCAGATAACTCTAGAGAACCAAAATGAAAAGTCTAGTCTCTCACAGAATTTGATTGGTTCAAGGATATACAAAACATCAGAGGGAAACCAACATAGAGATATCTATCCTCCGATGAGAAAGCCCGGGAGACGCCAACCCATCGAACCGGGGACCGTAGCAGGAGACGCCGTGCACGGAGGTGAATGTGAGCACAAAGGTAGTCCAAAGAAAAAGAGCTACTTTCCTTACTCCCCAAAAAAAACTCAGGGCACCCCTAATTCTGGCAAGTCATTGGAAAACAAAAACCCATAGCGAGAAGGGAGCAAAGACTGGCGGAGCAACTGTAATTTGGAAGAGGAAACCAAAAGCAAATTGACCGGTGGGGCCGCTGACCAGAGAGAACACCCGAACGCTGCTGGAGCCTCTGAGGGAAACACCAGTGCTCGTAAGACACACACCACAGAAACAGGTACACAGGCAGACCGAGAGGTGATGGAGGTCCAGGAGGAAGCGGGGTACAGTGGCAGAACATGAGATAGGAGGGTCTGGGACCTGAACCGATATGACAGCCAAAGCATAAGAGGGTCTGGGACTCTAAGAAGAAACAGAGAAATCACAAAAGGAAGTGTATGCCTGACAGGAGAGTAAACCAGTCTGTTGCAGCAAAACATTGCGAGTCTGGGACCTGCACCCATATATAAGCCACAGATTAAGAGGGTCTGAGACCTTGAGAGAAACAGAGACAGATCAGAAGAAACCTGTGCTTGGCAGAAGAGTACACCAAGCTGGCATAACAAAGCATTGCAAGTCTGGGGCTCGCAACCATATGAGAACTTATGAATAAAGTGACGTTCATTGCAGAAGGTACAGGGACTAGGGCCCAAGGAGTTAAGAGAAGGAAAGGAAACTGCACACTCCTAACGTAGAATCAGAAGGAATCCAGGGGAAATGAGCAAACCCCCAATCATTATAGCAATACCTTGTGAAACATGTATTTTGTTATTTGTATAATGCAAGACTTTGGTATGTTCTGTTGGCAAGAACTGTCATTATCACTTTAAGTTGGGAATAAACCCCATTGCACATTAGATTTATGTTATTAGTGTTAGGGTCAGAAGTAGGGTTTTGGGAAATGGCAGTGACTGACTATTTGTTTGACATCCTGACGTTTTCCTGAGATTTCTTTTGAGGCTGGGAAACCCTTTAGCTTTAGGGACAGAGAGGCAATGTTCCCAAACCTTTTCTGGTTAATAAATGCCTTTAACTAAAATCATGCCACCTTTGTGTCTGAGCCTTACTTTTGCACCCTTACAACTCCCAGATTCATATTTCTTATTTGCACTATGCCAGTGCATATCAAGTAGATCCCAGTAAAAGTACATTCCTAGCTTCACAAACCCATCATATATGAGGTTTGACAACATCAGTCTATTCTCAGTTCACTCAATCGCACCACCTTCCGAGTTTGACAATCTCATTACAGTGCAAACCTTGATTAGGCGTGGAGGAAGATACTGAGAAACGACACTCCTGACCATAACACCACACCACCGTCAAATAATCTGATGGTTGTGTAGTTATCATGCAGTTCATGCATGACTCCATCAAAATATGTTTCACACATTCGTACAAAGGCAAACCAAACCTCTGATCCACACCATCAGCTCTATAAAAATGCAAACAATGCATCACTTTCAGATGAAGGCAAAATATTGAATGACGACACAAACTAAAACACGTTTGTTGACATGCATGGGATGAGGAAGGACAAAAGATCATGAATTGGTAGTGAATAACTTTTGTTAGGGGATGTGTTAAAGATGGGGCAACTCAAATAAAAATGGGATCTTCCCAAGCAAATAGTAGCCTGGATGGTTCTCTGTCCCTGATCCCTTCCGAGCCCTTATCCTTGTCCAATGACTCCTCTCCAGGATATGGGTTAGTAGGCCTTTCTGGATCCTGAATCAAATGGCACAGTCTGTACAGTTCAATAAGGGGCTACCTCATCCTTTCCTGGTGTTGCAGGATTTAGGGTGTCCCAAACCCTTATTCTTGGTCTGAACTAGATGCAGGCTTTCTGAGCCCCGGTACCCCAGGACTCACTTTGGTGTTAAGTCTTGTGGGCAGATTATTCAGTGGATGTAGCTGACAGTGAGAGCTAGAGAAGGATCCCTGGGGTTTACCTAGAATTCCTCTGGATGTCCCACCCTTTATCTCTCTGATCTCACTGTAGCGTCCTTGACCAAGTCATGCTCCTCCACACACTAGCTGGTCCTTCCAAGGGGCCGACTGGATCTGCCAGAACCTTTCTGCTCTCGTTATCTAAGAACTCAACCACCGTCCCCCTTTCCTTGGTTTCCTTGCAACATTATTTTTCCTTCCACTTCCAGGAATGGTACTGTCTTTTTCTGCTCTGGTCTCTTTACCTATTGTTATTACCTTTAAAAGAACTCCTTTTCTGGGTGTCACCTATTCTGGGGCATTGCCTTTTTTACATATCCAATCTCCTCCGTACAAACCTTGACTACCACCTTCCTTACCACCCCCACCTGGTGGTGTTCCTTCCTCCATCACTTCTACCTTCTGATGTTATCACCACCTCCTTCCCCTTGGGTGTCACCACCTCCTCCTGCACCCTGATTCCTATCATCTTCTCTTGACTTCCCCTCCTGATGTTATCACCTCTCCCTGCAGTCATCCTCCTTCTGACGTTACCATCTTTTTCACTCCCTTAACTCTAACCACCACCTCCTGACATCTTTTTCTTTGTTGTTACCAGTTCCTCCTACACCTTCTTAACCCCCACCATCACTTTATGTGCAATCTCACCATTAGATGGGGCAACCTTCTTCTTGACCCTAGTAGCTCCCCCTACCCACTTCCTACTCCCCACTGACAAAACCTTTCCACTCTCTTCTGTCTCGCCAGTCTCCATCGTTCTCCAAATGTGAGATTCCCACTCTTGAAACTCACACTGTGCTACTGGACCTTGGTGCTCATATGCTGTGTTCCCTACACCCCCTGGGTGTGTCTTTCAGTGAGAGTCTGCAGCTCTGGCATGTAGCTATCTGCAGCCTGGGTTTGATTGTGGTACTTGACAGCACCTGGGCATGCTTTGAATTTGAGAGGCCGAACAAAGCCTATAGTCCAATTGCCTCACTGATTCTGGCTGTGCTGCTCTGTCATCTTTATTCTTTCCAGTGTGTGAATAAGAGACTGGAAACAACTTTCAAGACACTGTGTGTCTCCTTTCAGGTTAAGTAAGTGGGGGAAGAGAAACATATTGTTGGCAAGAGAATCTCTTTCCGGGAAACAATTGTTCTTTAACTTTGTTTTCCCTGTCAAGCTCCCTGTATTTGGGAAGTCGCAGATTGGCAGCATTGTATTTGCGAAGCCGCTGAGTTCCCTTTGGTTCCCCAGACTCTATGAAATTACTCCTTTGATTGCCTGGTAGAGCTGTTCCTTTATCCAAACTTTCACTACCAGCGTCAAGTTCACGAAACACTGTGTAAAATAGTAATGATGTGAAATGGCATGAAGGTAACACATTACACCTGTACGTTGGCTGCAGACACCATCGTGGCAGCAGTTGCACAGCTGGAGGAATCATGCCTGGCACTGACAAATAAAATTGAAAACGCCACTCATGCATATAAGAAAGGCGTATGTTATTATGTAAGGCCTACCACACTCTTTTCCCCTAAACCCATCTTCAGTAACTGTATATATGTAACGTCACAAATCTTTAGGTTCCAGCTATTATATTATTACCCACAATTGTTTGTGGGGCACATGGTGGAGCACTGCCAAATTGCTCCATCATGCGCGTATGGCAGGGCCATGATGCATTTGTGTGCTGGCAGTGCATACATCCTCAGCGGTGGAGCTGAATTTGATGTGGCAGCGGCCCAAACACATATCCTAATTTCATTTGCAGTGGCACAGAATTACATGTTTGGGTTTGAATTAACTAGGCCATTGTAACAAAGGGGGTCATTACGACCCTGCCGGTCTGGTAACAACGGTCCTGGTAGGCTTACCGGCACCATTGTTACCGGACCAGCAAACTACGAGTCTGCTGGCAGGTGCAGTTTGCCCCGCCAGGTCTGACCATGGCGGGCTGAACAGCACCCGCCAGCAGACTTTGACGGAAGTACCAGCACTGTTGCGCACAGTGCCGGTGCTTCCGAACCTCCGAGCTTCCTATGGGACCACCGGCACATCGCAGACTTTCGATTGCCACACAGCAGACGGCGAACTCAGAGGAGCCGTTTCCAAGTCTTTCCTCATTCAGGGCTTGAACTTGAGATTTGAACAAGGCAACCAGACACACACGTGGATGCCAGAGAATTATATGCATTGACTACTCCTACAGAACACATTCTGAACAATGCACCCCCACCTACCACTGGAAGCACAGGAGTTTCCACACAGCTTCCAGGGACAGGGAGACCTGCACATATAAGGCCCCAGAAGAAGATTGAGAATTACTATCAATCGAAACGTCAGTGTTCCCCGTGGTTTCCCACTGCAAGACCACTAACAAGGAACACACTGAACTTTCTTTATTCTTTAAACAGACGTCAGACCAGTCTCTCTCGGTCTAGGACCAGCCTTGGCTGGCCACTATTATTAGAACTACTTCTACACAGAAGTGAAAATAACCCATCTAGATTACTATATGCAAAGAATCCAATTGCAAATATAATATTGGACAGCACTGTAACTAAGAGGTTGTGGTTCGATATGAAGTAATATGACATATACCTCTAATCCATTCTTTTGTTAAACATAAGGAGTTTCTGCATACTATTTATGCAGACATATGAAAAGTTGACTTAGAAAACTGTTAACCTCCTCTTTTGTTTATACAACACAGTTCTTTACCAGTTTTTGATTGAATCATGTAATGTTAAAATCTTGGTGCTTGACTGTGCTTTCCATGCTTTCCTCTTTTCCTATACATTTGAATCTAATTTAATGTTTGTTTTTACAAAACTTACAAGAAAAAGCCATTTAAGAAAAGGCTACCACAAAAAACCAAACATTGCTAATGATTGTTTTCTCACCCCATGTTTGGGATCCCTGTACCTTTGCATGGGGCTCCTAGGAAGGTTGAATCATCTACTGCCTCAAATTGTGTGCAGCATAAAAAACTCAGGGAGGACAGGACCACCCAATGTATACATTCACGGACCACCGGAGCTGTAGTGCCCCGGTGATTCCCTAAAGCCAGGTGCCGGAAAAAAACACAACTCCGGCAGCAGCCTGCCGTGTTTACCGGCACGGATACCACCGGGGTTGTTATGAGGTACAGTCTTATACTAACTTGAGAAGAGTGACCATTCAGCTTGAGTGAACTCTGGAAACATTTCCAGTTTAGAAATGTATTTTTATTCACATAATTCTGTTGTGTTATTTTACTACTGGAAGAAGAACATCTAAAATAATGGTTATAAAAATGGCAGAATATGCGTGACCAAATTACTGCTGCTCTTCAGGAGCACAGGGGAGAGTAGTGGTTTCTGAACTCTTACTCAGACCCATACTGCTCTTAAACGAGCAGTGATCTTAACCATAAAGGTGAAATGGGCACAGCATGCATGGCACACCTCTTCTCCCTCTTTAAGGTGGCTTGGGCCAAGATGAGGTTACTCTTCAAGGATGGTGCTCATCAGCTTGGAGCATTCAAAACATTAATAGTACTGGGGTACCAAAATAAAAGAAATGTCCATTCAAGGTTCTATATAAATATGAACGTTAATAAAACTAAAAGGGCAGACAAAAAGAAAATACTATACAGCCCACCCTGAAATACACAGAATATGCAGACGTTGGTTTGAAAGGGGCAATCTGGCTATGAAGACAAGGGTATGTAGACAAATGTCTTTGCAACAATGGGCCTTATTATGACTGTGCCGGTCCAGAAACAATGGTGGCAGTAAGCCTACCGGCACTGTTGTTTCTGGAACGCACAGTACGGGTTTGCCTCACGGAGCCGCTGTGCCCAACAGGGCAGACCCTGGCGGACACAGCGGCCACGGTAAACAAGCAATAATGGAAGCACCAGCACCGTTATTAACAGTGCTGGTGCTTCTGTGTTCCCCATTCTCATTGAGTTCTTTGGGACTCAATGGGAATGGGGAATTACAATTTAACAGTGCCTGACTTTCCAGAATGCCGGGGTTGTAAACCCCCAGTGTTACCGGCAAGCCAGATGCTTTTAAATCTTACAAGTCCAGCGGCAACCCACCAGTAGCACCGGCAGGGTTAACGCCGGTCTTGTAATGAGGCCCCATGTGTAATCTTTAAAAAAACATAAGATGGGGTGTCCTAATTGTCACTACAGCCCGTAGAAGAAGACCAGAGGGACAGAAGCACTGTAGACACCATAATGCAGCTGCTGACCCGATCCCAGTACCCATAGGTGTTCCCAAAGGCTTCTGCCTATCACCCACCCTGTACAACACTTACACCAAACCCCTATTCGACACCCTCAACTCCATATCATCTAAATCAAATCTGCAGATGACACCAAAATTCTCATCCCTGTTACTGGCAACCACATAGATGACACTGCTACAATTAACAGTGTGTACAGCACTATTTAAAACTGAATTTCCACTCACAATCTCTGCCTCAATGATGACAAAACAGAACAACTCATCGTGGACTCATCCCACTGCCTCAAAAACCTTGACACAGCCTATTCTTCATTTCCCATTGATGGCACTGCAATACCGGTCCTTAAGCAGGTCAAACCTTTGGGGGTATACCTGGATGCAGAGCTATCCATGACTAAGCATATTAACCCCCTTGCCACATCCACAGCTTACACCTCCAAGCTAATTTCGTTGAGTAGACAATTTCTCTCACCAATAAACTGTCTAATGCTCTCAAGACCAATTATACTTAGCAAACTAAACTACTGCAATGCTTTCCTCATGGGCATGTCGGCAACCAACCTGGCCAAGCTCCAACTTCTCCAAAATAAACCCTTGCGTGCAACACTGGGGCTTCCTCTCTCTGACCACATCACAGCAACATGGCGAGATGCCCACTGGCTCCCCATCAAAGCCTGCATTGACTTTAAAACCTTGACCATTGTTCACCACTGCATTTACAAAAAAGCCCCTCTACCTGAACAACAGCACTGCCAAGAGACAGCTGGTGCATTCACTCTGATCATCCACCAACCTTTGTCTAGTCACTCCTCGGTTCAAACATACCAGAGCAGGAGGCGTACGTTTCTGCGTCACAGCCCCACTTTCTGGAACTCACTACTTCCTAACATCAGAAATGGATGTTCCTACCCTGCCTTCAAGAGACTTGTGAAAACGGCTTTCTAACAAATATGAATAACTTACCCTTCAGTGTGCTGCTTTTTTTAAATGTTCTTTTACTCTCCTGTAGAAACCTTGTTATACCCCCAGGTCGTGTGCGTTACACAAATGCATAAATAAATAAGTAAGTAAGTAAGTAAGTAAGTAAGTAAGTAAGTAAGTAAGTAAAATAATATCTTCTTTCCGAGACTCAAAAGCATTGAGCCAGGCTTCTGGGCACTTTCCGGTGAGTCTATATTGTGTCACAATGGTCGAGTAGGTTTAATGGGAGGCAAATATTGTGCATTTCAACAAGCGCAGATCAGTTTGGAACTCAAAGGAAGCTTGGAAGCAAGTGATTTTTCATGTTTTACATTTTGTATTGTTTAAAGCATGGACCTAGCATAAGAGTAGCAGAGCACTGTACTAAGTGTGGGTAGCCAAGATTTTGGGATGCCATCTTTTAACAGTAGCACAGTGCTGTGAGGTCTGTGCGTCAGTATGTGCATCCATTTGAATGAGTCCTTGGTCCGGTGTTGTTGAAACAGCCATGTTTTGAGAGATTTGCAAAATTGGAGAATTGTCGGGGCATTCTGAGCAGACTCTGGGATCGGGCTCCAGTGGGTGGGTGCAACACAACAGAATGGTTGTTTGTGGGTCTCCTCTTTGCGGATGAGTTGTCATTCAAGCTGGTTAGTTGATTTGTTGCCCGGGTAGCATGTCTCGCCAGACATGTGGAGCTTAGCCGACAGGTATACTGGTGTGCTACCCATGACTGCTTTGTAGATGAAACATGCAGTCTTGAACAGTATCCTGTCTTGGAGTGGATGCCAATGTAGTTTGCATAGGGTGGGGGTAATTGAGTCAAATTTCCGTGCTCCTTTAATAAAACGTGCTGCAGCGTGGTGGATTGCTTTTAGGGCAGCCAAGTGAGCAGCTGTCAGGAGAGCATTTCCCCCACTGATGTGTGGGACTGCAAAGGCCCCACCATTGTGCAGATGTTCTGCAGCGGGATGAAGGCTAGAGATTCTCAGCCAGGCTATTTGGGCCTTTTTGTCTATGTGTTTCTGGAAGGCTATGCTGCTGTCAATACTCAAGCCTAAGGATTTTGCTGAGTCTGAGAGTTTTGGGTCAAATCCTTCTAGGTGCATATCATTGAGCCATTGTTGGACAAGGTGTTTTAGCGGGCAAACCAAATTCAGTCTTGGATGGGTTTAGTATGAGCTAGGCAGTCGACATCCATGACTGGATGATGGCTAGGTAGGTGATCGTTAGATCCTTGCAGTTCAATGACTCAAATGTGTATATATTTTAAGGGTGCAAAAGGAGGAGGTTGGTTCTTTGTCAATAGTAAGCAAATAAAAGAAAGTCTCTCCAAGTTACTTATCATATTTACAATGCTAGGGGGAGGGTTCAGTGTGACAACTCAACAAGTGATGAGGGAATGTCTACCTTCCCCTGGCCTTTCTCAGACTTTGTAGACAGTTTAACAAATGGTGGGGGAATGTCTCCCTTCCCCTGGCCTTTCTCAGGCCTCTTTAGGCAGTTCAACAAGTGATGAGGGAATGTCTCCCTTCCCCTGGCCTTTCTCAAACCTCTTTAGGCAGTTCAACAAGTGGTGGAGAAATGTCTCCCTTCCCCTTGCCTTTCTCAGGTCTCCTAGGATGCTAGGGCGAATGACTCCCTTCCCCTTGTTGTTCTCTCACGTCTCACAATGCAAAAGGAAATTACTACCTTCCCTCTGGCTCTTCTAAGACTTCTCTGCTGATCATGAGGCGGGCCTGGTTCGCTATCCTGCCAGGCTCTGTGATTATTCATATGACAGATTCTGTAGATAGTACAGCAGACATGGATCACTATCCTGCCAGGTACTGCTATTAATCGTATATTGGTTGTAATTCCTTCTCTGTAGTTGGGGTTCCCATACCCTTGCTTCAGCTGTAATTACTTCTTCACAATATTTCTTTTACTTAGAGTACCAGATCTCTGCTTCGTCTGCAGTTGTTTGTTTAAAGTCTCTTTCCCAGGCTCTTTGACCAGCCCTGTGTTCAAGGTTACATCTATCCTTTTTTAGGGGACCCAGATCTGCCTTCCGTCTCCACCTTCAGGGATCTTCGGTTCGGGCTCTGGCCGGTTCCAGGATGCAATCTCTTCTACCCACGCACTCTGTGTGGTCCACTCTAGCCACGGCATCTCCGTAGCTGCTGCTCATCTCTGGCCTGCTTTGCCGGCATAGGCTGCACGGTCCCTTCTCTCTGGCAGACCTGTAAAGGGTTCTTCTTCCTTTGGTCCTTTTTGGAGGCTTTGCCTTCTCGCCTCACGTCTCAGTTCCCCGGGTTTCTCTTTGTCCTTCTTCCCTTTTTATAGTCCAGTTCCTTACAGATAGTCCATAGTGACTAGACTGCTGGAGTTAGTTCCATGAAGTGCTCTTTATCACTTTACACCTCTTCTTCATCTCAGCACTGATGTTATTCCTCTCAACTGGCTTACTTGGACTCTTTGTCATCTCAGTCGTTCTACAGGATTCATACAGGTAGTTCCTACTCTTCCTTGTCTCAGTACTTGTGAAGGGGGTTGGATGCTCTACCTCACTAAAGAAGGTGGGCGAATATGGAATCATATTACCATGTATAGGGTAGGGGGATGAGGGCGGGCGTGGCAAATTCGGGGTTTACCACGTTCTTCCCAGAAAATCATCCCTAGTCCCACAGGGGGTATCCTTCCACATGAGATGCACACACTGAGACCACTTACAGGGGGACTATCAGGTAGCGCCCTCACCTCCCTGGCCTCATGGGAATGGAATCCCCATAGGGAAGCAGGGACGATATCCTGGGATTCATCACAATATGCATTGATTCAACTGCAGCAGTGAGCTTGTTCGACTAGGTCCAGCAATTAAATGCAGTTCTGCAGCAGCCTTTTGGTCGATGAGGCTGGCGAACAGGCAGACGATGGTCGAGTCGGTGACTCAAAGAGGTTTCAAGTGGTTTTAGAGCACAGAATGTCGAAGGCAGCTCTCCTTGGTCTTGTAGCAGCTCATGAATGAACACAGAATGCTAAAGTCGGCTCAAAAGCAGCTTGAAGTGGGAAACGGAGCTCAAGGCTGCTCCATTGGACTCTGGGTTTTTCTGGGACCCTGCCCAGGGTCTCGGAGGAAATATAAGTCCTCCTTCTGCCTAGTTGCCATAGAACACTTGCAGGAGTGCAACTTTCAGTGGGCAGAGTCTTGGGCACCATGTCAAAGCAGCAGGAAGGCCTTGTCCAACAGCATGTCACTCCAAAGGCCCTCCTAAAGTGGTTGTAGGCGGAAGGCCTTGGTCCTTCTTTGGAAATTCTTATCTTCACTCCAGTCACAGGTAATTTTAGGCAGACTGATAGCCCAGTAAAGTTCCTGTGAAATTCTTCTTCTGGAATCCAAAGATGATTAAAATAAGTGGCAGGGGATCTCACAGCCACAATGAATTGGTCCATTTGAATCCTTCTGTAAAGGGACCAATTCCAGCTGTTGTAACAAGAGTTTCTACCTTCTGATGTCAATTCCCAGAGTGCCAGTAGGAAGCTAGGAGGGGGCAGAGCAAAGAATGGAGCCTACACATTTGCAAGAATGTAATAGAATGCAAGACCCTTCCTCTGGGGATAGATTCTCTCTTCACCCCCCTCTCAGATCTCAATGATGAAAGAGACATCAGACAGCACCAGTGAGGTAACTATTTCCTCTTAGACTACTATTTCAAAACAGATATAGCGTTATACATTTTGTAACCAAACTGCCACCAAGCCTTAGCAATACACAGGCATATATACTTTTAAACATGTATGTCCACTGTTAAGGGCAGCCCATGGCTGTTAGAACAGTTTGAATTCCAACAGGCTATATCAGGAATGTACATGTTACTCTAGGGCTAATATGTTGCCAAACCACATGGTGGTGACTGGCATGCCAGTAGGTGTGATCCAGCACAGAGAACACAAATGTGTTTTACACTTTTTTTGCCTGGAGCATCTAGAAAGTGAGGCTTGATTAGCAGTGTTCACTATCTGAGAAAATATAACCAGTCTGTTTTACATGGTAAAAGAAGAAAAAGCTCAGCATGTTCACTGACACAGAATGCATTTCTTCCCAATGAGATCCAGAATGCAGGATTGCTGTCTAGGATTAAGCTTTATAGGTCTTGCCCGAGTGCTGTAGTATGAGTTATAGGACCTGAACTCTGATTTGAAAGCTGGAGCCCAGCAAGGGCACTTAAGGTGTGTATAACTTCTGGTGAGGTCTGATGGTTACATCTATAAATCTGTTATAATTGTGATGAATCCAGTGAAGTCATCACTGATCCCCCCCCAAAGACCTTCTCCAATGTGTCTAGGGGATGGCAGCCGCTACCTGATCCTGACCCTGGGGCAGCTATATGAGGGAGGATCACATGGGGGGGGGACAACTACCAGGGGGAGGTGGTAACTGAATTTGGAGAGATGTAGTATTTCCCCCTCTCCCCTGGGGAAGACCTTGTAATACCTAAATCTTTAATGGCGTGTTGCCACTTAACAGTGCCCTCTTATAATGAATGCAAGAATACCTTTCTCTGAATCCCTGTAGTCAAACCACTATCTATGACTGAGCCATTCACAATTAATGTATAGCATCTTCTGGTTTTGATATGGCTTTTTGTAAGAAGTTTGAACAACATCCAAGCAACCCAACAACAGCTATGGACTTCAATTCCCATAAAACGTCAAGTTCTGAGACAAAGAAGAAAAGGAAAGAGGCTATGCAGATCAGGAAAAGTCTGAAGCCTAATGCGCAGGCTAGTTGTTTTTTTCGGCCTCAGGTGTGCAGAATATTTAAAAATCGAGAACGCGAGGCTCACTTACCAGCATAGGGAGAGAGGAGTAGAGATGCAGCAGGCGCACCAAAAGGAATGCAGAAGAACTGGGAGCCACAGCGGAGCTCCTGAAGGTGCGGTCAGGCAGAGAAGCAGCGTTCTCTGTTTTAGGTCACAGAGGGAAGCTGGCGAGTGATCGCATAGCTGCCGAACACGCTGGAAGAACGTCTGAACCATGTGAGAAGCCAATCCAGTGAAGAGGCTATAGTGCAAAGGCACATCAAGAGTCAGGGATGCTGTGAATGACTGGTGAGTCTTCCCTAGGTTGGTGAGGACCTGGGTCATTCTGACGTGTGTGTGAACAAATGACAATGTTAGGCGGTTGCAAAAACTACGGACAATATACAAATGTGGTTGAATGCAGAGAAAGCCTAATCCTATTTCAAATATATGACTAGCAGAATGTTTGAATGCTAACAAGACAAAGTGCAACAGCAATCCACAAGCGCGTACAGGTGCATTGAATGCCAATGTGGGGATAAATTAAAGCAAGTATTACCATGGGCAAATATGTAAAGCACCTCAGGAAATATGCTACTGTGATATAGATAAAAGAACAGTGACGCAAAAGAAGTCCTGGTAAGCAGAAGTACCAGGCACCTGAAGTGATATAAAGTTAGGACATTATGGGGAGATACCTGGCATGGGAGTATACCAGGGGATATGAGAAGCTCACAAAAGAAGTCCTGGCAAGCAGAGGTACCAGGCACCTGAAGTAGTATAACATTTGTAGATTGTGGGAAGATACCTGGCTGGGGAGTACCCGATACAATCTGAGAAGCTCACAGAAGATGTCCTGGCAAGCAACAGCACCAGGCACCTGTAGTTGCATAACGATTTTGGATAAAGATTCAAACCCTGTGGGAAGGTACCTGGCATGGGAGTATACCAGGCGATCTGAAAAGCCCATAGAATGATTCCTGGCAGGGGAGTATACCAGGCAATCCATGAAAGTTACCAACAGATGTAAAGTATGACTGGCCGGGAAAGTATTGTCTGACCAAGTTAAAAAAAAACTGTTGTGGAAATGATTGCATAGTCAAGGTGAAGAAAGACTGCCTTGGAAATGATTGTTTGACTAAGTTAATGAAAGACTGTTATGGCATTCATTATTTGAACAAGAACTCTGTGAGTCCAGCATAAAGACACAAAAAGAGCAGTTGGATAAAGAGACACTTTTGCCATCCCACTTAAAAGTCCATGGGAAGGGAACCACCCTCTGGATCCAAGGATATTTCCTTGGAAGTTTTGTTTGTTGGAGTCATCCGTATATTTGATTGTGAACAATTACAGCTTATATCAAGTCAAAGACTTGATGTTTTGGTTTAGCATGAGGATCAGCTTAGAATGTTTGCACACAAGGACATTTTCTTTAGTTAATGACTACTCGATCCTGACAGATCCTTAGTTATTACTTTTTGATGTAGGTAAGTTCCCCTGTAGAATGGGACTAGAGAGGCCTTTTTCGAAACCCATTTTTTTAATAATAAAATGTCTAATTTTGAGAATGAAATAACCTTGTGTCTGCATCACTGCTGATGTTTCAAATAGTGTATTCAAAAGGCCAAATATGGTGGCTTGCACAACTTTAGGTGACTCTGCCTGATGGTTACATGGAATTGGCTGTGAGTTATCCTTCCTTTTACATGAATCCGCCTGGGCTGTTGTGTGAGATGACTACGATCTGGTCTGACATTAACAGCAATAGACGTCAGTCTTTGCCAGCGGGAAGGGGCACAGCTGGGATCCTGCTGGGGAGATGAGCGGGTTGGGCACTGGCACTAAAGGTTAAGAGGGCCTTGGGGAAAGTTCAATTTGTGATTGAGGCGGAGGCAGCAGGGAGTGGGTAGTGGTTAGCGTACATTGAGGAATATGCTATGTGAGAAATTCCAGTCTATACCGGCGTGAATGCAGATGGTCCAATGACAACCCACTTCCAAATTTACAAGGTAAATATACATACTACTGTGAGCAGCATCATGGGTATTTCAGGAACGTTTAAGATTCCCTTTTGTAAAGAAAATGTATTTAAGGTCTTTTTTATATGTCTATGTGGTAAGCTAAGTGCAAAGTTAAGCAAAGCCAAGTCTCCTAATTCATCTATTTTTTTATTTTTTTATTACTTGTTTATAGCCAAATATTGTCTTTTACAAGGGCGCGATAAAAGAAGACTTTGTAGTTGTGTGCCAAGATCGCTATATAGAGCTGAAAAAAAAGAACATTTGTGTAAATTCTAAGAAATCTGGTGTCGACATTGCTTTAAAGGTTTGCAATTTTGTCCATTGCCAGTTTATGGATTTTCGCTGCTGCAATGATCCATCTGTTGTTATCGCCAGAGAGAAGACGGGTCCACCAGAGGTCCTCTTCGCAGAAGTCACTGTCCAAAAATAATGGATAGAGGTACATCTTTCTGAGATTTTGCGTTGCAGGACATTTCATCATTAGATGTCGTAACGTTTCTGGCTGGTTGGTTTTCTGACAGAGTCTACAATCACTCGTAACTGATTGTGATCTGATTTTCAAGATTTCCCTGGTGGGTAAAAGGTTGAGTCTTGCTCTACGAAATGTCCCTCTCAGAGATTTATTGGAAAATTTCTTTATGTATACCGCTACCTCTTTTCTTTTATGCACTTTTTTGCGGGAAGGTGGGTCAATAGTCTGATAGATGATACCTGGTCTAGGGTCTTAATCCAGTCCAAGTCTTCCATCTTGGTTTTTATCCTCAAAGGGTTGACCATCAGGTCCTCTTCTGTACACACTATTGTTTTTAGCAGAGCTTTGTTCGCACCAGGTGGATAACTGAGCGCAGCTCCCCTTAGCAGCTTCCTCTTTGATCAGAGTGTAAATGCTTGGACTGTCCAAAAGCAGGAGTTTTCTGAATAGTTGTATTCAATTGTTGTCTATCGCAGCTGATAAAGAAAGCAAACCCTGTTCACGTCGGATGGCTGTTGATTGATGTCAACTTGATGATTTGCAAGACTGAATGCCAAAAGAAGCCCTCCAATTTCAGCCAAATCATCTCCGGCATTGCCAGGCAACCATCCATGCCATATACCATTGACGGGATGACTTTGGTCTTATAAAATTGGATGGCCGGCAGCAGGGAAAACCTTCCGTACTTTCTGTCGATCGTTCTTGTCAGAGCAGTAAGGTTGCGAATCTTAGACCAGAGAACTTGCTGCATGTGGACCTCAGTTTTGGAGCTTTCGAAAGTGACACCCAAGTATTTAAAGTATTCGACTGACTCTATCTTTGTTCCTTCCAGGAACCACTGTGGTTTTACTTTTTTCAGCGGAGCCTTTTCCATGGTCAAGATTTTAGTTTTGCTCTTATTAATTCATAGGTTGTTGAGAGATAAATAGTACGACAGGGGGTCAAGCTTTCATTGAAGCCCAATCGGGGTTTGATCAACCAAAATCATGTCATCAGCATACAGTAGATACGGAACCTCTGAGGAACCCATTTTTGGAGGAAAGGGCCGAACCTTTGCTGCTGAGTCTTTGTAATCCCCAAGAAAGGCGATAAAGAGTGTGGGGGCCAAAGGGCAGCCCTGTTTGACCCCTCTGAAAGTGGGTATCTCTGCTGAAAGAAAACTGATGTGACTTAGTCGTACTCGCATACATGTTCCAGTGTGAAGGGCTCTGAAGGGAGCCAAGAAGGTTTGGGGACAGTTCCAGGACAAAAGTTTCGTCCAAACCTTGTTCCTGTCCACGCGGTCGAATGCTTGGGTTACATCAACAAAAGCTAGATACACTTGAGGTGCACCAGCTCTAACTTTGCTTTTTAAGATGTTGAGGACCATGATGTTTGCTGATCTATTGGCGTTTTTCAAAAAGCCCGTTTGAAAATGGTCCAAGCTGATGACTTGGCCCAGTGTTGGAATTTTTCGAGCAATAATGATGCGAAGACCTTGCCGATGGTATCTAATAGCGCTATCGGGTGGTAGTTAGACGGGTCTTCTCTCGGGCCATTCTTGAAGATGAGGACCACCACCGCTGAGGTCCAAAAGGAAGGGATGGATTTGTTCTCATTACAACGTGCGAAAAAATTAGGCTAATCAAAGGCACCCATTCTTCCGGATGCTGCTTTAGGTCAAAATTGGTAAGGCCATCAGGGCCTGGAGCTCTGGAAGCTTTTAGCTTTTTGATCTTTCTGAGAATGTCTTCCTTGTCTGTAAGGTCTTCCCATGGAACTAACAAGGTCTCTTTTCTCCATATCACGGTGTCTTCTATTGGAGCGAAAAGGTACTTGAAGTGGTCCACCCATTTCTCTTTGCTTACAGAGTTTGTTAGGATAACATTTGCTTGAGGGCCTGAGGGTCTGATTAATGAGCAAAAATCCTTTGTTTTTTTAAGGCCGCTATCTGGAGCATTCTCTCGGCATCCTGTTGGTATAGGTCAATCCTATAGAATCTAAGCCATGATCTATAGTTCTAGTATTCAGTCTGAAAAAGAGACCATGCTTCTGGAGAGTTTTGTTTGAGAGTTGATCTTTTGAGCTGTTTTAGCTTGTGACGTCGTTCGACGAGGGATGTGCTGTACGTGTGAGGGCCTTTTGCTGAGTTGGTTTAAGTTGGCAAACGATATTTCGAGAGGAGAGTTTGATAGTCCACTGTAGGTTCATTCCCTTTACCATCGTTAACTTCACGATGGCCGCTGTATCTTTACGCAGGTTCAGCTATATTAGACGATGTTAGCTTAAGCCGAGTTTCCTGCTGTTTAGATTCAATGGTTGCTTTCCATGTAGGCTTTTGGGTGCAGCTAGTGGTCCAACTTGTGGCCAAAAGGTTATGATCACTTTTGTCAGTCCTCAGGACTTTAAATGTGTTGAGTTGTGCCAGTAGGGTAGCAGAGACGAAAATGTAGTCTAAGGTTGCGGTAGATGAGGCTCTTTCCCAAGTTGGGATCAGTTGGTCGGGTAAGCCGATGGACGAGGCGTTGTGTAGAGTTCTAGAATTCATGAGCGCCTGCCATTCTGATCCTTTTTTGTCGGTGGCGGACCTTTATAATTTCGAGGTTGATAGGTTGTTAGGGTTAGGGCAGTTGGCGTCCAGGTCACCGCAAATAAAGATATTAGACAGTTGGTGATCCGCCAGACATTCGTCGATCACTTCGCCCACAGTTGCACAAAACACTTGGGTTGTTGTTCTCTGAGGATTCCAATAGAGAGTGATTATCCCCAATTTTATTTTCCTAGGCAACAATTTCAGGTTATCGCAGACATCCCAGGTTAGGAGGGCGGCTAGATGGGCGTAGGATTCAGATTTTTTTTAACTATTGCGGCCTGCCAAGAGTTGGCCCGATGAGGGCCTACCGAAAGGGCCTCTGATGGTAGGAGATACAATTACCGTGAAGCCGGCAAGGAGCAGGATCTCCTCCAACCAAGTTTCTTGGAGGCAAAGTATATCAAAAGCGCCTAAATCAATTCCTCCAAATTTGATAAGATGCTGGTGCCCTCTCGTATTCCATGATCCCAACTTTATCCTTGAGACTTTGTGGTGGTCTTTCGAGTTGTCTAAATTTATGGAATGTAGTTGTTGAAGCTGCGATAGCTGCTATCTCTTGCTCGTAAGGTCAAAAGATTTCGGCAGTCATGCCCATATTCCTTTACTGGGACTTACGTCTCATCGATTTTCTGACAATTTGGATTCAGTGGGTTTCTGGCCCGATGCCCAGTTTGGTCTTCTTCCGAACTGAGGGCTCTGGTTCTGTCGTGCTGGTCTATGCCTAAAAACTTGATCCAGTTCCTCAAGTTTTCTATGTGAAAAATTTGAGCCGTGCAATCCTGACTGATCTCTATCGCCAACAGGGAACTCTGCAGTATTTTGATTATGTTGTTGGTGACTAGAGGTCACAGATTCTTTATTTGTTCTTGTAGGCTCTCTTCTTGGGAGTCTTCCCCATTTTGAGTTCTTATACAGTTCTTCTGTCTTCGAGACATATCGACTGCGATTGCCTCTCTTATTGCTAAAATCTGTACGGATTGTCTTATTGGATCTGTGGTTTTCTAGTTCTGTCAATCGGAAGCCTCTGCTTTCGAGATCACGATAGGCATCAGACTGTATATTCTCAAGAGAAGGAGCTTTGATGCGTAAATATGCTTTGGCCAGCCCTTCTCGATGGTAGGGTTCTATAAGGAGAAAATCTTCTGTTTTCAGGGTCTTCATCTTAGTTGTTTTAGAGAGCAGATATAAAATTGTCCGCCTGTTCAGGATCAGATCCTCCTTTATCTCTGAAGTTTGCTCAAGCTTAAAGAGTCGAGTCTCTGATTTCGTGGTTAGACTAGAATTGGGATCCTTATAGGAGGTGGTTTTTCCAGAAGCTTTTGTAGAAGGGTAATTAAGCCTTTGTCTACTATCTTTCGAGGGTTCCAAGAATGTACCCTTCTTTTCGCCGTTTCAGTCTCACAAGGGGGTTCTCTGTCTGTCCTTCTGAGGAGAGTTCACTGAGGAATAGGGGCGCTGCCCTTAATGTGAGTCAGGAATGCGGTCATGGAATCTGAGAGAGGTTCGGCCGCTTTCCTTATCGGAACGAGTCGAGGTTGTACCTTTGCAGTTTATTACTGGGCTTGGTAGTGTTGTTGGTTGCTGCTCAGATTCCTGCCCTTGAGATTTTTGTGTTGTGGGTACCGAAACAAACAACGTTGTTCCTTTTCTTATCCGGATCCAAATGGATGGTTAGATCCATCGATTCTTTGTCTTGTAAGAAGTCGTTTACAGTGATGGGTGAAGGTGGTAGTAAGCACTTATTGGGCCCAGAGACTAAGGGATTTTGGACATTTTGTCGCATGTTAGTTGTAGATTCTTGGCACAGCTTTAGCTGCTCTCAGCAACCTGAGGCCCTTTCCGGGCCTACTGGTTGCTTTGTTGGTAGTTGCAGGACCACTTGCCTCGTGTTGGCATTGGGCTTTTTCAATTTGGTTTTCAGGTTTTCAAAAATAGGGTATCCTGCAGAAAAGTCAATATGTGGCGCCGGACCTGATGGCAAGGGCTTGGAAGATCCATCGTCAGAGGTTACAGTCAGCGATGAGGCAATGGTTGATAGGCATGTTCAATCGGTTGACAGGATAAGCTGGTGCTGGGTATTGGAAGACTTGGATAGAATATGTCCAGTACCATCCTTCTCAGCTATGCTCAGGTTGCATTGCGTGCCTTTAGTGGACTGACTAAGGTGAGTTGAGTCATAGCCAGCCTTTTTTAGGGTCAACATTTGGAGTTCAAGTGCTGCCTGGTGTTCTTTCGACTTTGACTCCATGGCGGTAATGTATCCCTCCAAGAAGATCATCTTTGAATAAGTCATCGCGAGGAGAGTTATCTGATCTTTAATCAAGTCATTTAAGGCTTAATAAAGCTTACTTAAAGGTGGTAGGGCGATTGTTACCGTTGCCATTATGGACAGAAGATCAGGCTTTTTAGTTGGAGTAGCACTGGGGGTTGCAGTATGGGCATCGCTCGCCCTTCTACTGGATTTTGGGCTAGTGCCACAAAATGACCGACGGGGGAGGGGGTGAGCTAAAACCTAAATCTGATGATACTTTACTTATTGATCTCCCCTGCATGGACAATCTCTTGGGAATAGCTTCTGAGCTCAGAGCCTGGGAGGATTCAGGATTTCTTTGCTCTGGAGCTGATTCGTCTTGTGTCATCTGTGCTTTTTCCCTTGCTGGAAGATGCGTTGTATCGGGAGGCCTCTGTGGTAGCGGGCTAGGTGAGGGGGCGTGTGGCCAAGGCAAGGGTGACCCCCCCTCATCGTTGTCCAAGGGAGTCCTCATCGCATGGCCGGAGGACTCAGGTATAGGTGTTGCTGGGGTTTGTGCGCCCTGAAAGCCAGAGAACCTCTTGGCAGTAGATAGAGGCTCGCCAAGGCCTGGCGCGGCCCGAGGTTCAACGTTAGTTCTTTAGCAGGTTGACCTTGGGTTTGTGTATTCACATCCATGGTACGTGGAACGCATGATGAGGGGGGGAAGTAGTCAGGGGGTGGCAAGGAGCCAACCTTTCTCAAAGGTGAGATCTCGACTCTACGCTCTTTGGGTGATGGTAAATCTTGGATGGCGTCAAGTATTTCGCTGTCTGAAAGTTCTGAGGAAGAGTCGAGTTTTCTCTTACATTGTTTTTGGAAGAAGTTTTTTAAGGCCTTTGACAGTAGTGTAGTCGGTAGAGATTTTGCTTTAGGGCCTCCCACTTTCCTTCTCTGCGAATTAGACCCTTTTATGAGATGTTTTCCGCCGATAAGGACTTGTCGAGTTCCTACTGTGTTTTCTGCCAGGTTAGGGTGTCTTGTTGCCTTTGCCTTTGTTTTATTTGTTGCTTTCGGGCATTGTGTTCTTGGAAGCTGTAATTCTAGCGGCATTTTTGTGGTCAGGATTGGCAATTGACTGATGTCGGCGGCCGTGTCTGAACTTGGATTAAGCTCAGATTTTTCTTGGCTGGTTTTTTTCATTGACCTGTGTGTTGGAGACCTCGTCATGTTGCAGGTCATTGTGTGAATCACATTGGGCTTCTACTCCACCAGTAGAGCTCCGTTTTTGGGCCTGTGGGTCTAGGGTTTGGGCATAATCTGATGCTAATTCGGGTGCAGTATGAATGGTTGCCGTGACCTTGAGTATGTTTAACACCCCAACTCCAGTTAGGGGGTTAGTTGTGTTGAGGTTAAATGGAGTAACAGACGGAAACAAAGGTGTTTCATAAGCGCTTTTACTGAGTTCAGTTGGTGATTGAATTGTGTCGGAATCGGCGTTGTTGACGCTTTGGTGGTTTGCTCTGTTCTGTGATCGAGAGGGAGTCCGCACAGGCGGGGCCCCACCCATGGTGGCCGCGGCCTGCCTCCCTGCCCGGGCAGAGGTGGGTGCTGTCAAGCCCCTATGGACAGAGAGGGCTGCGGGGGCCACCCCGCTGGACTGTCCCAGCAGGACCCCAGGGGTAGGCGCCGGTCCCAGTAGCAGAGACTGATTTGGGCTCCTCAGGATTACTGGGTTGGCGGCATCTTCCGGCGCCACCTCCCATTCTGGAGAGACCACCCGCAGAAGGGAGTTGGATCCGACTCCCTGACATCCCACACGATGCAAGCTGGAAGCGGCGACTCCGATAATCCACCACGAAGGCTTGCAAGCTCCGCTTCAAGAGGTTAGTTATGCATGTTATTATGAAGGTCCTCTGGAGGAGGGTCGGTGAGGGTATGGTAACTTCTCAAACGCCGCCCTTCTCCTTCGTCGCAAGAGTTGTTGGTTTTGCGAAAGGCGTAAGGGCCCATGATCACAACTTAAGTGCAGGAAACAAGAAGGACCGTGCCTTAGGCACCCAGAGTCTTTCTAATGATCGAATTGTAGTTAGTAGGGTGGTGGCAAGGAAGTAGCGAAATGCGGCTCTCGGCTCCCTCGAGCCCCGAGATAACTGCAGATCACTTTCTTCCCCACTTTCCGCTCTGCATTCCGCGGTGAAATGCTGCTTAAGAGTCCTGCTGCTGGGATCAGGGCTCAGAGGCCCCTCCTTCGCTCCAAAGAATGAAAGTGGAAGAGATACTGCAGGGCTACACGCAGGCACTGCAGATCACTTTCTTCCCCACTTTCCGCTCCTCATCAATTTTGATATAAATTTGACAAATGCTGCATTTCGTCAAACTTCTTGTAAAAAACATACATATATTTTCAAATGTGTCCCCACTCGGAAATGGTGCAAATCAAACTCTGTACCGTGATTATGGCTTTTACCCCTCCTGTGGGGGGCGGACATGGCCTTTATTGGCCCTCAGCCCGAGCCTAGGAACCGTTAAAATCCACGTCTGCCCCACAGAGTCGGGGGGGGTGAAAGCCTTTCACATTCTGGGGGTTTTTCTAGGGTGCAAAAGTTTTTTTGTTCCCCTCTGGAGATTGCCTGCGCAAGCGATGCCAATCTCCAGAGGAAAACAACAAGATGGGCCCCGCCATAGGGAAAAGGTACTAAGTCCTTTGCGGCCGGGAGTGGGTGGAGCATCCGGACCGGAGCCTAAAGCTCTGGGCCAGTAGATAAGTGGGGAAGGGGTTGGGTTTGTTATGTGTGGGACGGAGAGCAACAGGGAGAGTCTCCCTGTTGCTTCCCCACATTCGAAAAACTAAATAAATGCCACCACCCGGTGCTGGGTCTTGGATGGCTGCAACAGTGGCCAGAGAATGTATATTCTCACCTGTTGTTGCAGTCACCTGATTGGCTAACGGTTTTTGACCGGGTGCGAATGCTTTTTCCGGACCATTTTCCTTGTGCGCCATCTCTGGTACAGAAACACACTCTGGTGAAGTTGCATCCAACCCATAACCATTGCCTTAAAAGAAGATATTAGGTGGCTTGGTTGGAGACTATACAAATGGCTGGGGACGGCAGAGCCTGTCTAAACATTTCCACAACACTCACACGTTCAAAGCAGCACAGGATCATAGCAATGAGAGAATACGGCTCTTTAAACACGTTGTCAAAGCCAGACATTGGAAAATGCATTAAGTCCACGGCACTGCATATATTTTACACTGAGATGTGAAACCTGGGGCGAGGAGTTTAAAAAGGGAACGTTACTGACCTCTATAGAGCCCTGGCCCCTCACAGAGCCACTACCTTGACTCTACACCTGGCCATATCGGGGTCTACACCTTCAAAGATAGGACACCAGCCCCCACTGACATCAGTAAAAATACCAGGCCGGACATTACTAAATATGGCCCCACGCTGGCAAAGTGCACAAGCCTCTGTCATCTGAAAGTAACAGTTCACCCATCTTCAGAGAGATCTGCAGCAAGACCAAGGAAGAACAGCCCGTGTGTGACAATGTGTGGAGATGAATAACAATAGAATACCAATAACTTACTTTGAAAATTACAGCACCACCTACCACAGTTGTGATGTTTGTTAGCGCATTCGAATAACAGTAGTTACTATCATTGTGATCTGCACGGCCCTGATCGGCTCCCTCGTGCACTTGTTTATAATGTGTGAACAGTATAAGTGGGTGCCGGCACGGTTTAGAGAGAGGATGGGAGTGGTTACATGTTCTGGCCTTGAACCGGAAATGCCACATTCTGTATGTTGGTGAATGGGGCAGGCTGCAGAGCAGGCTGCTAGGGAGGGTGTTAAGCCTATACAGATAGATGGATTGTTTTGTTTGGTTCTAGAGGAATGTTTTCCGTCCTGCATATTTGGGGCATGAGGAGAGTAGGGCGAGCCGAAAGCCTTTCCAAAGTGATAATCAGGGGTCAAGTCCTAAACATTAAAGTGGGGGGATCATCAACAAACGCAATGGGATGCGACGTCACCAGACATTAGCATATCAAGGTGAAATATGCACATTTCATTAAATTGGCTTTGCATAACCACCCAAATTACACAGGACGAATGGCATTTGCCTTTCATAAAATCAACACACACACACAACCAAGAGAGGATATTTTCTTCTAATAGTGCTTTTGCAAACGTTAAAAGGTGTGCAAGCAGTACCACAATGTGACATTTCACCTTAAGTTGTTTGTTATTTTTCGTCAAGTTATTTAGTGCAGTGGTGAAGTGTCTGGCCTGTAAGCCTGACAACTGCGGTTCGGTTGATCGGCTTTAATTCATAAATTCCAAGAGGACAATCAATGTTTCTCATTTTAGCTCGGGGGACTGAGTCCACCCTCTGAATAAAGTGGGGGGACTCCGTCCCACCGCGTGTACCCTCGACTTGAGCCCTGGTGATAATGACCGGTAATGGCCCAGGCAAGGTAGCGGACCGTTACAAGGTAGTGCAGCCCACAACCCAAGTCAGTATGGCCACTGGCACTAGGGGTGGGCAAGATGGGCCGCTTTCATCCCATGGAAAAATTGGTGGATTCCAGGCAACATGTGCCCAATCACCAATTTCGCCTATGGAGCAAAATAGGCAGTTTGTAGCCTTTTACAGTCTAAACGAAATTTCTGGTATTTTTCTCCCTTAAAATTGTTTTTTCCCCATGCAATTTAGGATTTTGTGTGTTTTTTGGACCTCAACATAAATAACATTTTGGGGAAAAACGATATTTTCGCAAAAAAGGAAACCTCCAAAATATGTGGCGGTAAATGTTTGAAACCGCCCAGCCAGCAAAACGGAATCGTTGGCGAATTTGACCAGTTCCGTTTCTCAGGCAGTCATTTTGTCCACACCTAACTGGCACCCGGCAAACACATTCAGATTGGTCGTGGAATTTTTGTAATTGTAAATGTGTTTGCCTGGGGAGCCCAAATCTGTTTACCTGGAAAAATAATGTGAAAGATGGACATAAGAAAAAACAAGCATTAGCAAAGCCTATAGTTTTGGCGTTTACTGTTGTTCTTCGCGTTTTGCATTTATAGGCACCAGGGTGCAAGGAGGAGAGTGCAAAGGTTCAAAGGAGGATGTGATAAAGGGTGCAGGTGTGCAAGACAATGAGGAGGAGAATAGAGCAAGGCTGAAGCGATTAGAGAGGGCGGCAACGATGATGAGCAAGCGGAAATATGAGTGAGAAAGGTTCAGAGTGAGACGGTACGAAATAAATTGAGAGTGTGAGAGGAACAATGAGATGGGGCATAGAGTGGGGTATGGAGAGTGAGTGGACTGTGGAGAGAGTTGGGTGGGACTAGAGAGAGTGTGGGACGGTGCAGAGGTAGATACTATGGGGGCAGAGTGGATAGTGTAAAGTGTGGGGGTAGGGTGGGTGGGCATAGACAGCGTGGGGGAATGGTGGTTGGTGTACAGAGAGTGGGCGTAGGGTGGGTGTGGGTACAGAGAGTGGGGGTAGGATGGGTTGGTGGGAGGTAGAGAGATTGGTTGTAGGATGGGGTAGAGAGATTGGCTGGTGGGTGGGGGTAGAGGGAGTCGCTGTATGGTGGGTTGGTGGTGTTAGAGATAGTGGCTGTATGGGAGTAGAGAGAGTGGCTGTAGGGTGCGTGGGGGTAGGAAGAGTGGGTGTATGGTGGGTGGAGGGTAGAGAGAGTGGGTTTATGGTGAATGAGGGTAGCGATAGTGGGTGTAGGGTTGTTGGGGTAGAGAAAGTGGATGTAGGGTGGGTGGCTGGGCTGTAGAGAGAGTAGGTGTATGGTGGGTGGGTGTGGGGTAGCGTGAGTGGGTGTAGGGTGGGTGGGGGCTAGAGACAGTGGGTGTAGGTTGGGTGGCTGGGGGTTATAGAGATTGGGTGTACGGTGGGTGGAAGAGAGAGTAGGTGTAGGGTGGCTTGGGATAGAGAGGGTGGGTGGGTGTATAAGTAGTTGGTATATAGTGGGTGGGTGGGGGGTAGAGCGAATGTGTGCAGGGTAGGTGGGGGATGAGGTGCGTGGGTATGGTGTAGAGAGAGTGGGTGAAGGGTGGGTAGGTGGGGGGTAGAGAGAGTGGGTGTAGGGTGGGTGGGGTTACAGAGAGTATGTGTAGGGTGGGTTGGGGTAGAGAGGGTGGGTGTAGGCTAGGTGGGGTAGCGAGAGTGGGTATAGAGTGGGTGGGTGGGGGTGGACAGAATCGGTGTAGGCTCTGTGGCTGGGGGGTAGAGAGAGTGGCTGTAGGGTTGGTGGGTGGGGGTACAGAGATTGCATATAGGGTGGTTGGCTGGGGGTACAGAGATTGAGTGTAGGGTGGGTGGGGATAGATAGAGTGGGGGTAGAGAGCATCAGTTGGGGTAGAGAGAGTGGGCGTAGGGTGGATGGGGTAGAGAGTGTGGGCATAGGGTGGATGAGTGGAGGTAGAGAGAGTGGGCACAGGGTGGGTGGGGTAGAGAGAGTGGGCATATGGTTCATATGTGGAAGTAGCGAGAGTAGGCATATTGTGAGTGGAGGCAGAGAGAGTGGGTATAGGATGGGTGGGGGTAGAGAAAGTGGTCATAGGGTGCGTGGGTGGAGGTAGAGAGTAGGCATATGGTGAGTGGGGTAGAGAGAGTGGGCATAGGATGGATGGGCAGAGGTAGAGAGAGTGGGTGTATGGTGAGTGGGGTTAGAGAGAGTTGGTGGACTTGGAGAGTGGGGGTATGGAAAGAGGGGGTAGGATGGGTGTGGGTAGAGAGGGTGGGGTTTGGGTGTGTGGGGATGGGGTTAGGGCGGGTAGAGGTTTGTGAGTGGGTGGGGGTAGAGATATAGGAGTGGGGTGGGTGGTTTATGGTAGTTAGTTGGGTGCAAAAAACATTTAGTACAAAGCAGCCATGGGAGGATTTATGAAAAGTAGCCCAAAATTGGCCAAACAAAACCTAACCAGCACACACAATAGGGGTGGGTGAGGGTAGAGAGAGTGGGGGTGGGGTGGGTGCGGGCAGAGAGACTGGCATGGGTGGGTGAATTTTAAATAGAAATGCAGCCTGAGGAATACAAAAAGATATCTGCTGTCAAACATAGGCCAAAATAGCCAATTGATTGCGAAATAGCCCAAAATAGCCCAACAAGAAATCACTGCTGAGCTGGGAAATGGAAAGCCTGGCACCCGATTTGCTTATTACAAAGCTGCTGATTGGAGCAGATATTGTTAGGGAACTTCTCATTGGGTAGTATGGCAGAGGAGTTTGGAAAAAGAGATTTTAGTGATTTGACAGTTTCATGCTGTGGTATTGCCGGTAGCTATGCCAAAACGATCTTCTCAGTTGACAACCCCCATTCCCACTCTCTCTTCTGTAACAACGGTTTTGGCAATTTTGTGGCACAAGCGCACCAGAAATTCACCAAAACCAACAAGGGCACTCTACAAGAGCACCTTTTCTCTTTTCATAGCAGTAAGGATAAACAATGGAGACGGTTAAGGCGTGGTGAGCAGGAGCATGGGCAGAGGGATCGAGGTAACTGGAGAAACAATTGCATTTAAGTTTAATTTTCTTTTGTTTTATTTTAGAAAGGAGGGGACAGAATCAGCTCTCTGCATTGCCACGGGTTAATGTGAAGTGAGCTTGGGACTAATTTCTCATGCAAACCTTTTAGCAAAATTCGAATTCTGAAAGCCTCGCACAGCTCTTATTCTAAACTGATGGTACACATTTGGGGGAGTTTTCACGCCCAAAATATTACTGCAGCACAACAGGCGGAACATGACATCTGTGCATGCATCATGCATAATCAAGGAAATGATACAAGCCAAATGTATGACCATCAAATATGTGTCTATTAAATGATCCAGAGTATTGCCTTTGTGGCAGCAGTTTTGGCTGATTGGCGGTGCAGACTCATCTTGACAATTGCAGTCATTAGCATCGAAGATGTCTCTTGAGATCAACTGTTCTAAAGACGGCAACCCAAACATTAAATGTTGTGGGGATCCTTCTACATGCTAATAAGTGCAATGCAAAAGGATTCACATAGCATTGAAGGTCGGGGGGTGCATGGTCCCCGAGTCAAGGGCGCGCTGCTGCCAGAAAGGCATTTTTAAGTACAGAATCCTGCATCATGATACCTAGCCAAGGATGCAAGCACATAAACTTGACAATTAGTGAAGACGTTGTAAGTGTCTATATGATGCTTATATTTGAACTATATATTAAATCAGCTGGAGTTGTGTGTGTGTGTGTGTGTGTGTGTTGTGTGTGCGTGAGCGTGTGGTGTAAGTCTATGCAGAAGCTAATTTAATCTTTTGGTTCCAGATAGAGACCCGGACCGCAGAGCTGCATTTACTTCTTTTGATGGCAATCAGGACAGTCGGGTAGGGAGTGTCTGCATAGAACCACACACTGAGGTATCCCCCTTGAGAAAGCCCTGTGGGGCTCACTTCATGCAGTGTGGAACAGGGGCTCCACACGATATCTTGCCTCTCATCAGAGAGCTGAGGGAAAGACTCACTTCTCCATGTGTACAATTACGCTGATGACTCCCAGGTACTTCTGGAGTTGTCAGGTATTCATTCAGAAGACACCAAGGTCCTGAACAAGGTCTATATGGCAATTCAATCTTGGATGGCCTTAAACTCCCTGGCCCTTAACAACGAAAAAACACAGCTTCTCCTCATTGCCTCCAGTCCTCATTTAAAGATATTAGACACCATGCATACACACATCACGATCTTGGGCAGTCAGATACCAGTCACCAAATGTGTAAAAACATTGGGGGTATTCTTGGACTATGAGCTATCAATGAAACAGCAAGTCTCTCACATACGTTTTTCATTTGGATACGTAAATAAACTATTACACCGGATGAAACCCTACTTATCAATTAAAAACAGATCCCTAAATGGAACTGCCCTGGTAAACTCCCATCTTGACTATTGTAATAGCCTGCCTATCGGTACTTTACAAGCTAACCTACATCCCCTATAGATAACACAGAACGGAGCAATCAGGCCAATATATGGACTATCTAAACAAGATCATGTTACCTTGTACAACGGACCCTACACGGGTAGCGCGACAAACTGAGCATTACTCATAAGATATTGTCCCTAATATACAAATGCGGCAACACTGTTGACCCTCAGTATTTGATCAATCATTTGACCACCAAGCAACCCACGCGAACATTATGCTCTAATGACAATCACACGCTGATACAACAACGATTTAAACGGTCAGAATTTGGCAGAGCCAGTTTTGAAATACATAGGAATGGAAAGCTCTTCCTCTTACCATAAGAACATCTCCATCCTTGGCAGATGTTAAGAAAGCCATTAAAACCTGCCTCTTTAACTCAGCAGACTAACAGAACATCTTCTCCCCCACCCCCGCTTCGACCCTTGACTGCTGAACCCGGATTCTGTTTGTTTTTTTTGTGCACTGTGGGGCCCATGGGCATGTGGTGCAATATAAAAATAATAATAATAATACAAGCCTCCCAAGAGCAAAACAGCAACTTCATCCAAAGTTTAAAGGGTCTGATAGACATAGGTTTAAGGAAGACTGACTGATTCCCTGATCAGTGAAGAATGTAACGTCCACTGATGTAGCACCTACATTTGAACCAGTTAGCTGCAAAAGCAAGAACATCCTCCTGGACTCAGGAAACATCCTCCCTGTCAACACCAGACTCACCCCCTTGCTTCTACATTTTAGGAAGGAGGTCAAGCCGCTCCTGTTCAAGGAATGCCTCACCTCCAACACCTAGGTACGTAAACCCTCCATCCCCACCTAACATGAGGCTGGGTAATCTTATAACCCAGCTTCCTACCCTGGTTGCTTGTAGATCCCTTGTTGGCAAATGGTCCGCCCTCCCTTCGCCCATCGTTAGCCTCCCCCGCTCCTGTGTATCTCCGCTTTCCTCATCGTGTCCTTCCCCACTGACTTGTAAAGCACTCTGTTCCTTCCTGAAGCTAGGTCTGGGCGCAATAAATACCATAATAATACAATAAAAAAACATTTAAGTGGTTTGATTGCAAGAGGAACAGTATGTTATGTAAATCTTTAATGGGTGGAGTACATCATACCGAGACATTTCTCTTCTCTTGAAATTGTTAGATTTACACAAAATGTACCTAAGACCATAACTTGAATGTGGCTGGAATGTGGGATTCCACAATGAGTGAAAGAGAGAAGAGCCTAGGTGGAGGGATCATGTTCATACCACCTGGGGGCAATGTGCCCATCTCGATGACAGGCTCTGTGAGCCGGGATGGTCATTTTGGCACCACTGTGGCCCATACACCAATTGTCTCTTACGATCCTCAGCAACGTATCATTATTCTTTGTTGCCAATTAAGTAGGCGTTCCCATCTTAATAGAGTTTGTCCTTAGTTTCATCTTGTTTCCCCTCTATTGCGGTGAATTTCTTGATCACTGGTGAGGTCATCATGAAAGGCATTTGATAGCACACTGAATAGGCCCCATGGATGTCACCGTATGGCTGTTTCATTGTTTGTGGTATGTAGAAATGCGCATAAAGATACGAAATTCAGGTGTTACTCTTTAGTAGACTACACAGTGAGCCTGTGAGCATTTGTCACTGTCTTATCCAGAACACTTATGTGAAAAGCAAAAGTCACACAATCAAATCAACTACATATACACCTATGTAGATACACAGTTGCATGAACACACAGATAGATCCATCCACATACCTAAAGTAACAAATAAACTCAACAAATAACCAGTCACACGCCAAATCATAAACACACACCCATACACACACCACTTTCCTTATAAACAGAAATAAATATGGTCAACCTTATTCCCTCTTTACCATCATTTCCCAGGTGGACTCACCACAAAGTCTCCTCAGCCTCCATGCATTGAAGTAGCTTGCTGACTTTCCAAGAAACTTGGGAGAACAATTCAAACCGTTTCCCCGTGGTGCCTTTAATGCTACATTGTCAAAATGCAGACAACAGTGCCACAATGACTAGCAAGAACCGACCAAATCTTGCTGTGTATGGCCGAGGCTGACTAGCAAACCAAGGTTGTCTACCATCTACATGTGAGCCAGCACAATGGAATGTGGTGAGGGGCAAGGGTGGGCCTGGTGTAGTGCATCATTTAAGGGGGTGGGTGGCAAGGAATTGGTGAATGAGCCACATGGGCAAGGGGGTGGGTGAAAGCGGGATTGGGGTTGATTTAAGGGTTAGGGGATGAAGCAAAAGTAGAACAGAGGTCTGCAATGTGTAAGGGGTATAGGAGTGTAGGGCATGTGGTGCAAGAGAAGAACACTGGAGGTTGATGGGCAATGTAGACAGGGTAAAGGAGACAGAAGTACAAATCTGGGTCGATAGCTCAGCAATTGATTGAATGTTGCTGAGGTCTGTGCCCAACATACACACTACTGCACGAGATTGTGGCTGGATCAGTGCCTTTCTTTTTTGATGAAGGGATGCATACATGCTATTTGAACATATGTTTCTATTAAGATTCCTCTTATATATTGTCAGGTTGTTTTATCTTGCCATTTGGTGCTTTGAAACCCAGATTGATTGAACAGTGTGAAAGTCATATTTATTGAATAATGCATTAGTTTAATATTTGAATTACAGCTATGCATGAAGTGGTTTGTTGGTTCTATAAGAGAAGCTGGAATAGGAGATGACAAAGTCTCCTCTCCTGTCTAATTTGTAAACTGTGGAACCAGAAAACCAGGTCTCAAATACTTTGTTTGACACTTCATACATTGTGTGATCCAGAGCACATCACTTCACTCTGCCTTATTTCCAAACCAATCAACATTAGGATCACCCAGCAGTGATTGATTTGTCTGTGTGTGTTGTAGGGAAAGTCTCACCCATAAGAGTTTTATAATCTATAGTCTTACACCATAAATAATGATAATATTAACCATTTGTATAATGCGTACTGGTGGGGAGGCAGAATGCCAGGTTTGATCTTGTGTTGTAGGGAGGCAGGATTCCAAGCGAGGTTCTTATGTTGTGAGGTGAGATGTCCGGATGCCAGGGATAGGTATTTTGCCATGCCGGCTTGTGTTTGGCTCTTAGAGTGAAGCTAGCCCACTCACCGTCCCCCCGGCTCTACTCTGGCTTGGCTCTAACAATAAATCAATAAATTCTCTAGCTCCTCCACCTCTTTGCATCTAAAAATAAAGAAGGGATGGGGAAGGATGAGGTCAAATCATTTTACTATATTTTGTATGCGGGGGAGGTTCCCAGGGTCCCAGATTTGTAAGAAACCGCAAAAATATATTTCATTTATGTGCACATATATGGATGGAGTATAGGTTTATTTTGAGTTTACTTGCTCTGGATGGTCGGTCCAAGCAGAGCGGGTGGGTCTTCATATACTGCCTCCAGGGGTTGCATCATGGATCAGCTGGCTTCTTCTGACCCCTACTGTTTCCTAGTCTCCCTCAATGGGCGATAGTTAGGTGATCTCATCAAACACTCCCTTTCGGCCTGATCCACCCCAAGGGATTTCTTACCCGGAAACAGGATACTGGTTTAGGCAACCAACATTAATTTGGAGCATGGCCTCTCAACGTTGAAATGAAAATACTTATGGGTGGAGGCACAGGAACCAACACAATCCTGGAGTTTTTATCCTTGTTACAAGTTAGCCTGGTTAATGAGGCGTGCTCTGTGCTCAGGTGGAATTCTCATCCTGTCAAATGACACTTCAAAGCTTCTATGGCACACTTAATTGCCCAACAAAAAAGGTGATGGCTAGAAGGTTTAGAATAAATCTTAATCTCAGGCATTGCTTTTGGCAACCCTACAGACCATCATTCTTTGCCTGCCAAGCCATTACAAAAGGGGAAACACCATATGCAAATCAGGCTTGGTCCCAACCCACAAAGGGGCAGTCCAGCCCAAACTGCTTGGTCACATCCCTTCTACATGAGACCACAAGCATCCCCAGACATGTTTTGACCTCATTGGGCATCAACAGTGAGGAGTAGTTTGGGTCTGTAGGCCCAGCAGGCTCGCGCCCACGTCTGGGCATTTCCATCTCACTCAGGGTGACTTATGCACAATAAAAGAGGTGATGGCTGGAAGGTTTACAATCAATCTTAACCACTGGCATTGCTCTGTGCAGCCCTCCAGACCATCGTTCTTTGCCTGCCAAGCAATAACAAAAGGGGATTGGTTCCACCCCAAAGGGGCAGTTCAGCCAGAACTGCTTGATAATATCCCTTCTGCACCAGACCACAAGAATCGCCAGATATGTTTCGGCCTCATTGGGTGTCATCAGTGAGGAGTAGCTTAGGTCTCTATGCCAAGCAGGCATCGGACCCATGTCTGGGCATATCCATCTCACTCAAGATGACAATAGAAAAAAAAGAGGTGATGGCAGGAAGGTTTAGAATAAATCTTTACATCTGGCATTTCTTTTGGCAACCCTCCAGACCATCATTCTTTGCCTGCCAACCCATTACAAAAGGGGAAACAGCATATGCAAATCAGGCTTGGTCCCAACCCCCAAAGGGGCAGTGCAGCCTTTTGCATGAGACCACAAGCATCCCCAGACATGTTTTGGCCTCATTGGGCATCGTCGGTGAGGAGTAGCTTGGGGCTCGGGGCCCAGGTCTGGGCATATCCATCCCACTCAAGGTGACTTATGCAAAACAAAAGAGGCGATGGCTGGAAGGTTTACAATCAATCTTAACCACTGGCATTGCTCTGTGCAACCCTCCAGACCTTCGTTCTTCGCCTGCCAGGCAATTACAAAAGGGGATTGGTTTTCCCCCCAAAGGGACAGTCCAGCCAGAACTGCTTGATAGTATCCCTTCTGCACAAGACCACAAGAATCCCCAGATATGTTTCGGCCTCATTGGGTGTCATCAGTAAAGAGTAGGTTAGGTCTCTATGCCAAGCAGGCATCAGACCCATGTCTGGGCACACCTGTCTCACTCGGGTGACAATAGCAAAAAAAAGAAGTGATGGCAGTAAGGTTTAGAATAAATCTTACCCTCTGGCATTGCTCTGGGCAACCTTCCAGATCATCGTTCTTCACTGCCAAGCCATTACAAAAGGGGAAAGACCATATGCAAATCAAGCTTGGTCTCACCCCCAAAGGAGCTGTCCAGCCCGAATTGCTTGGTCACATCCCTTCTTCACTGGACCGCAAGCGTCCAGAGACATGTTTCGGCATCATTGGGCATCATCAGCGAGGAGTAGTTTGGGTCTCTAGGCCCAGCAGGCTCGGGCCCACATCTGGAAATATCCATCCCACTCAGGGTGACCTATGCAAAACAAAAGAGGTGATGGCTGGAAGGTTTACAAACAATCTTAACCACTGGCATTGCTCTGTGCAACCCTCAAGACCATTGTTCTTTGCCTGCCAAGCAATTACAAAAGGGGATTGGTTCCACCCCAAAGGGGCAGTCCAGTCAGAACTGCTTGATAGTATCCCTTCTGCACAAGACCACAAGAATCCCAGATATGTTTCGGCCTCATTGGGTGTCATCAGTGAGGAGTAGCTTAGGTCTCTATGCCAAGCCGTCACAGGATCCATGTCTGGGCATAACCGTCTAACTCGGGGTGACAATAGCAAAAAAAGAGGTGATGGCAGGAAGGTTTAGAATCAATCTTACCCTCTGGCATTGCTCTGTGCAACCTTCCAGTTCATTGTCCTTCACTTGTCAAGCCATTACAAAAGGGGGAAGAACATATGCAAATCAAGCTTGGTCACACCCCCAAACGGGCTGTATAGCCCGAGCTGCTTGGTCACATCCCTTCTTCACTAGACCACAAGCGTCCAGAGACATGTTTCGGCATCATTGGGCGTCATCAGCGAGGAGTAGTTTGGGTCTCGAGGCCCAGCAGGCACGGGACCCATGACTGGGAATACTTGTCCCACTCGAGCTGACAGCAGCAAAACAAAAGAGGTGATACCTGGAAGGTTTAGAATAAATCTTAAATTCTGGCATTGCTCTGGGCAACCCTCCAGACCATTGTTCTTCGCCTGCCAAGCACTCAAGTTCCATGATAGCATATTTCTTCTCATAGGGGAACACCTTGTGGCTTTTGTAAAAGATAGGCTACTCCAGGCTTTGCCTTTCCTCTAACAGCAGAGCACCACCACAAACCTTAGAGGCGCCAGTCTGCAGAATTGGCAGTTATGTAAACAGAGGCATTTCTAGCAAAGGGGGTTTGCCCAAAGCATCCTTCAAGGACTGGAAGGATGTCATCTCAGGTTGATTCCAAGTTAATCATGAATTTTGGTCAGTTAATAACTTGTATGTATGTGGCCCTGCTATGGTGGACTTTCTTAGGGTAAATGAGCGGAGGTAGCCAGTGAGGCATAAAAAGGCATTTAGTTACTTCTTCATAGTCAGGCAAGGTACTTTTTGATTGGTATTCTTGGTACCCATTCTACCTGGGGTTTACGGAATGATTCTCAATGCAAAAGCCCATATATTTTATAGTGGATTGCAGGAGGTGGCACTTTACGGTAATGACTGTTAAACCTGCCCATCAAAATGCCAGAACCAGCAGGCATAGTTGGTGCATGTGCTTCGCTCAGGTTTGGCTGTGCATAATGATGTCATCTATATTGGCCCCGGCAAAGGGTCGATAGGGTCCATTAACCATTGGAAAGTGGCATGAGCATGAGACCTGTGTAGACCAACCAGTAAATTGGAAAAATACCTCATAGCAGAAAATGTACTTTCTCTTTAAACTGGAGCTGGAGGGACCAACAAGTAACCCTTGATGAAGTCCAAGGTAGACATCATGGTAGAGGGTCCGATCTCTACAATTCATTTGTTAGTCAGTGGCATGTTATAAGCACTGAACTGCGACAGCTCATTGATGATGCAAAATCACAACCACCATCAGGCTTTCCCACGAAGATTATTGGGGAGGAACATTGACTACAGGGTCCATCAATAACTCCTAGGGCCAACCTCTTGCTTTCATTTTTAACAATCTGTCTGCAAGCGTCTGGTAATTGGTAAAGGGTAAACCAAAGCTACTTCCCTGTGTGGGTGTGTACATGATGTAAAACCATTGTAACCCTACTGAGCAACTCTAAGAACACATCAGAGGAGTGTTTTGTGAAGTTTCTCTAGTCCTGCTTGCGGTCTGCCACCTCCTCATCTGCCCTCACCCAAATAAACCACAGCTTCCTGTTTCCTGTCTTCTTATCCCCCTCCTCCTGTTTCCATTGGACGTTTGGCCCTAACCAATATGGATTTGGCTTCCTCTCCAGGGAGATGTTACAATGGTCATAGTTTACAAAAGGACTGTTAAGCCCCACCTCCTTTTTCTGTGCAGGGACACCATGGTCCAACAACGGTGGACCCATTTCGAGGTGGTGGGCCTCTTCGCAGCAAATAGCAGGGTAAGTGTTGGGGGGTAGGTAGTTGCAAGCGGCTCCATTGCACATTGATATGAGTTTGTTTGTGGAGGCTCTGTGGCTGCTGCTGGTGTGCAACGTGTGCTGCATTCGCTTTACAGTGCACTGCATTCCTGCCAGCTACATGGATCCTCTCCCTCTTTGTTTGTCAGTTTGCCCTTTGCTAACGGCACAGAGAACTCCGCTGAATGGAATGCTGATTCTGAATGTTCTGATGGGTAAGGCTCTTGAAGGTGGTCCGCCGGGGTTTCTTCAATATGTAGTTGCCTGTAATAATAGAAATAAGACTGGCAAGCAATTGGTTTCAGAGGTATGCGGTGATACGAACCATTATTATTCAGATACAAACAGGTGTTGGGGTAGGGGTAGGAATTGGTGCCCTTTCAACTACTACTGTCCCTCTCTGGGGTAGGACTGGCTCTGGCTTCTGACATGATACACTATCCACTTCAGGCTAAGAGGGGATCCCATCAACTTGTCAAATTAATGACCTTGCAAAGTCCTTCATTTCTCTCATGCGCCTCAACATGAAGCATGTCCTGGTCAAACAGGATCACCTTGGGAAACCCCACCCAGGTAGAATAGGGTACTTTGTGCTCTAGGTTCTGCTGGGAGGTGTTATGTTGAAGTTATAGTGTAGAGGGAAAACCAAGGGAACACTTGTATCAGAGTTGACCACGACTACGAAATACCATATCCCAAGCCATTCTATCCATTCCACTACAACAGAAGTAAACGTCAGTGATGGATAAGGGTTGTAGAGGTGCCCTAGGGACATCTGCTTGTGACGTTTTCTAGAATATGGGACAACAGCCACTGTGTTCTTTCAGATGGTGAGAAATCCCTTGCCAGAACAATTGTAACTGCACATGTCTCTGGGTCCTGGCTAACCCTAAATCCCCAGCTGATATCTCAACAATGTTCGGCATTATTTGAATTCCTACACAGCAACCCATTTCACTCAATGAAGTAGGGACACCTTCCTGTTATACCCTTAGTCCTCAGGTATAACCTTCTCAAATGCCTCTTTATGGGTTGCGCCTTTCTTCTGGGAGGCAACAAATTAGTAGAGTCCCCTAGATCTTCCACCTCAGAAGACTGTGTTGGGCTTTTTTGTTGATGTGCGGAACTGTACCCCTTTTGCTCTCTTCCAGTTGGTGGCCTTTTGAGTACCAACACTATGTTGGGGGTGACAATAAGTTTGGGCAATGTGGCCCCCATTTCAATGGGGTAAGGTCCTAGTTGTTTGTCAATTAGAAAACTATGAAATGGCCTTATGTTCTTGATGTAATGACCCATCTTCCACCTGGATACCATGGTTAGTAACTTGACCTGACTGGAGTGACTTCTGTCCATAGATGCCTCACGGAACTTGGATCTTCAGGTTTATTCTAGCCAGTGTTCTCCCTCCTGAGGATAGCCATTGCCTCAGCTCTATACAGCGCACGCCATGCTGTGCCTGAGGTATCTTTATACAGTAGTTTGGGTGCTAACAACAATTGAACTACTTTACAGGGAGGTAGTGGTGATCATGAGGGGGTGAACCTCTGGTCATGTTCTGCGGACCCCACTCTTAAACCCATTTGTGATGGATGGTGTTAGGGAAAATTCTCATTCAATGGCTAATTTCCCTTACCTAGTGAGTCCCCCAGCAGCTTTGCTGGATTTCTGGAGTTATTTTTTCCACTTGTTAAGAGTGTGAGCTTTTCCCCCACTCTTACCCATGTTTTGCCATGTGTATTTGATCTGTTTTTGTGATTGTGGACTCTGGAGTACACCACTTCAGTACCCCCCTTCTTTTGTGTGCTACACAGCACCTTCAGTGCAGTGACACAGGGTTGTCTTTAAGACTTCTCGCCGACTCCATTTCTGGGGCTGACTACTGTCCCCAGAAAAGGGTAAAGTTGCCATTAACTTTACCTAGTCACTTAACCACAGATCCAGTACACCCCCATCTTACATGGAGTACTGGAAAGGGTTACTTCTTAGCCCTTTTTATCTGTACCTCCTAGAGCCTTGTTTTGCTCTTTTAACATTTAGGCTTGGCTGGTGGCAGTGGTATCTACCCTAACTTTTGTGCCGCGTTTATACTAAACATGGTACTGTTTTAGGCTATTATATAAGCCTCGAACATAAACCCGCTTGACCAAATACTCTTTCTTTTGGCTCCGGTCGGGTTTAGTCGCCATTTCTTTTTGTTAAAGTCCTTCTTGTGTTTTACTTTGCGCGGCAAACCTAGTTTGCCTCCTTTGTTCACTGTCTTTTGGCGGGCTTCTGCCAAGAAGCCCTCCTCTAGGCGCCTGGGTGTCTAGGTGGGTTGAATGTGAGGGAGGGGTTTAGTCACCCCCTACGCAGGGTATCCTTAGAAACCCAAGTCGCACTTTGCCATGATTGGCTGAGGTGGTTATCCGGGCTGGACAACCCCCCTGCTGCGTGATTGACAGCCAGGCTGTGTGAATGGGGGATTTTCGCATAAAAGGCAGGGCTCTTGGGCTGGAAGTCAGAGTCGCCACTGGAACTACAAGGAACCGAAGAGAAGCAGAGAAGAAGACGGCTGCTGCAACTACCCCGTCCCGGTGAAGCCCTGCTGCAGTCCTGAGCTATCTACCCTTCGACGACCAGAGAAGATCCAGTCCGAAGTCTTCTTCCCTTGAGCCTGGTGGGGTCAACCAGCTCATCTTCCACAGCCAGAGGATCCTCTTTGTGGTCGAAATCGCTGCACACTGCTGTAGTGGTCCGGATAGCCACCTGAAGAGCCTCTCCTGTTTTAAAGGAGCGCACCTTTTATTCACTGTCGCTGCTGCTGGCTTCATCCCTGTGTGGTGCAGACCCCTCCAGACGTCCTCCTTCTCGTCCCCACGACCGAAGGTCCAGGAACCGTGGGTCTGCAGGAAACTACCAGGAACAGCTGCCGTGGCACCAGCTTCTCCCTTGAATAAGGTACTGTGTTCTGCTTTGAGGAACTAGGGTGAATCCCTTTCTCCTCTTCCAAGGCTTGTCCTTATCTTCCCTCCTTCTTCTAACTTTTGCTTCCTCTGTTGACAATATCTAAGTACTCCTGGCAACGTTGAATCTTGAACAGTCCGACTGTGTGATCCTCGACAACAGGAACCCGGTTCCACTTGACACTGGCTCCTGACTATTGACTCTTGAATTTCTGTCAACGAGTGTTCTCTGATTCTGTCTGCCCTGACAAAAGTATTGCCTATGATTTTTGCCCCCAAATCTCTCTGGTTAACTCAGGTGCTAAGTGTTGTTTTTGCCACGGTAACATTTCTTGCCACGGATACGCGTATCTTTAGTAAGACCGAACTTACTAAACATTACTGTCAAAAAAGTGATCGCATATGTATTCCCGGTAACGTCTTTTGTTTCACAACACCGATCCATTAAAACATAGGGTACTTACCTTGAGTTATACTGTACCAAGTGATTTGGTTGTGAGTAGTGTATTTTACGTGTGGTTTTGAATTTATAGAAGTGTTGTGTTTTATAACAGATGGTTTAAAAATAAATGTACTTATATTTATTACCTGAAAATTTGAGTCAGTGTTTGCTTGAGTCACAGTAATTGTGGTCCCTTTGTGTAATCTCTGCTACCGCTCATATACTCTTGAGATAAGCCTGGCTGCTCTGCTACTGCTACCACTTTAACATAGTAGCACAGGCTTGTACCAAAGGTGAACTTGTATTACTACTTGTAGTCTTAATTGTGTGTAGTAGTCCCTAAGGGCACTTCATAGGATTCTCCCTAACAGATGGCTATCACAGAATGCACAAAACACAGACAGGTTTCAAAAACTTTATTTAATGCCAAGGGTTTGAATAAGGCCTATTTGACAGAGATTCAACTCAAAGGGCGGAGTCTAAGCAAACACTGGGAGGCAGGCAGTGCAAAGTAAGTGCAGTGCGGAGTCTATTATAAAGCTATGACAGTGTTCATCCGGTCACTCACAGTCACAGGATTTTTAAGTGGCGCAGAACATGTGTTAGCCAATGTTTTAAATGTTGTCTTTGTTGTGCTCTTTGGCTTAGTCTACGCCTTTGCCTCCATTTTCTCTGGATGATGCAGTGTCACTAACACTGGTACTTGGGCAAGCTTACCTTTTGCCTTGTGGTTTGCCCTGAAAACAAGGCAGCAATGAATGCAATGAATGCAACAGTCACACAGTTTTCTTTTTTAGATTAAACTAATACAACCAGTTTTTACTGCTTGTCCGGATTACAACAACTCTCTCTGCGCGGGGAGAGTGGTTTTACTGCAGGACACTGACGGCTCCTCCTCAGGAAAAACAGCCACTGAAGAAATACTGCAAGCATTCTTTCGTCCACTGCTGACCACACTCTTCGCCTGCATTGCGCGAGGAGAGTGGTTTTACTGCAGGACACTGTCTGTCCCTGCCCAGGAAAAACAGCCACTGAGGAAATACTGTGATTGTTCTCTCATCCACTGCTCCACTGCTGACCACGCTCTTCACCACACTCAGTATATTACCAGGGCAAGGCCTATAACTTCCCATCTTGCCCAAGGAGTTCCTCTGTTTGCTTGTGATTAGGGATTCTCCCTCCCTCCTGCGTAATTCTGGGTAGGATTTTCTCTTCCCCTAACTTGGTCCCCTAAGAGCTGAATAATCTTTCTTCAGTGCCATGGCCCTGCCAGCCTTTTGGCCAGGTTTCCTAGCTGGCTATTTCATACAGTCTTTCCTTATAAACTTGCCCATTCCGTGGTGTATCTCAACTGGGAGAGCTGCTTCATGTTGTGTCTTCTACCTGGTTTACCAACACGGATTCTGACTCTCTGCTACGACTCCATCTTCACTCACTGTAACACAACTCTCTCTTTGGACTCTCTCTCTTATCATCCTTCAGGTCAGGAGGCGTGTGCCTCTTTTTATACAGCTGTTGATAGACTAATTGTCCAGGTGAGTGTTCTGGTGGGTCCTTTTCTTGATTAGTGACTTAATTCATGATAGGTCTGTTCCTAATTCTTTCACCTCCTCCTCATGGGTGACCTTTAATCTCATGTGCTTGCAGGTGTTGTGCATATTTCAATGGTAGATATTAGCCCATGCCTTGGTTCCTCTGTTCTGAAGTTACATACACAATATATGTCATGCTGTGATTAAGAAACAATGTCATACCATCTTGCTGATCGAGTGTTGCAGTGCCTTGTTCAACTGCAACTACGTGTCCCTGCTTTCAATACCTTGGCATTGCGTACACATGTTTGCAGTGTGTGTTTTGTCTTGTGCTGAAATATTGCCATTTGGCACCAGTGTAGGGCTTCCACACCTGACGTGCACTGTCTGGCCAGCGTTGCTCCATGCATGTAAGCTCGTCCGGTCGTCAAATGGCCTATGAAGCCTGCCTCTTGTCTTGTGTCTGTTGAACAGCTGTCCTGGGGCTGCTTTTCTCTGGTTGTCTGCCTGTGGTAAAGCTGACCCTTTAAGTCAACGGTGGAGCCTATGTCTCTTCTTTCATTAGGTCTATTCGCCTTGGATGATAATGGGTCTCATATTACATTGTTTGCACCCTAGGATCGCCAGGGAAAGGATGGGGGAAGCTCTAGGTCAGGGATATGCAACCTTTGGCTGTCCTGATGTTTTGGACTACAAATCCCATCATTCTAAGCCAGCACAGACAATGGTGATGGATCATGGGAGTTGTAGTCCAAAACATCTGGACACCCGCAGGTTGCAGATCCCTGCGCTAAGTAATCCTCCATATACTGCGTCACCGGTCTCATATTTAAGCGGGAGCTTCTGGTGGCCCTCGGATAACCCCAGTCTCCCTCAGTGACGAATAAGAAGGTGGCCTTGTCAAATAGCACTGTGAAAACAATTGCCCTGTTACAAAAATGCATTGAAAAAAATATATTTTTGCATTGCATCAATTTTTGCCCGAGTGCTAATTTTGGGCACAATGAACCTATACCGGTGCAACAGTTCTGTAATAAGGGTCCTGGTTTTCAGTCGTTAAAACCAATGTCTCCTGTGGATCATTGCGTCTTGGAATTATTATGAATGCTACTGTCTTTGCCCCCTTCGTGCTGTTAAACTTTGCAAGCAATGCCATCTACAGAGGCGTCCATCGCCAGTGCCACAGGGTTATTCATAGAGTGTCATGCAATGATCAATACATGCTCATCATAGGATGTTTGCTTCTTAGCAAGGTGACTAATTCATTATCGAATTAATGTGTGTGAAAATGTTCCCTGGCAGGACAATGTCTTGTCTTTGTGTTATTTCCCCTGTAGTTCTTCTGTTTGAGTCAGCAAGACCTGCCCCCACCCTTCTGTGAAATCTAATTGGGCAGGAACTACACATAGGCACTGGGAGCTGCCAGACACATGTTCTTTTTAAATATGTGTGGTAACAAATTGGGAATGTAGCTGCCACCCACAGTAGCGCACGGGCACAGCCCACTCATTTCGTATCGGTGCCACAGTCTGTTGAGTAGGCTCAGCGTGCAAGCCTACTCAATGCCATCCTTTCAGCCCCTGCAGCGAAAAATGTGGAGCACTGTTCTTTTGTTTTTAAATAATCAATATGCCCACTTAAAAGGCAGCCAAATGAAAAACAAACTGAAAATGTAAGAGGCCGTGCGAACAAGGAAAAACATCTACACAGAACAGCGTTGAGCTTCAGTGCGAGTTCTATGTGCTTTGACGCAATGCGTCACATGATTAAGTTTAATTGTTTAGGTTATCAACTTGTCAGAAGACAGACGCCCAGGTAGCACCGCGAGTTGGGATGTCCACAGGCAGGGACAGGAAGAGAAACACAGGGACAAGGGATGGACAAGAGACATAGTTTACACGAGAATGATGCACTCTCCCTGGCAACTCAATGCTCTGTCATGGGCTCATTATCTCCCACCCAACCTCCTGCCCGTTCCCTTCTTGCACCATAGTGCCTTCAGACTATCCCTGGACATTGTAAAGTGCTATACAGGTCCCCAATCACGCACTTATACACACGAACACGTGTGGCTCAAAGGCACACTGCCTCTAAAATATGCCTGGGGAAACATGGGACCAATGGGCCCAAGGCTACAGTAGGACGCGTCACATCCATTTCTGCATAACCTTTTAAACAGATCAACCAACATCAACAATATTTTTTAAAACACTATTTTACTGAAAATTAAATATAATTTACGTTGCTTTTCCGTATTTGCAAGGTATACTACAATGTTATTTGTAATTAATTAAATTTTTACATTTCATCCTAAAACATATTCTTTGATATAAAAAAAATCCTATAGAACAACAGAGTATGATGTCATTTCTGTCAACCAATAAGTGCACTGTTTATAAAAGAAAGAGCAATGACAGCCCACACCCATTACCAATGTGATGTGCTTGCCAGGGGCATGTGTGGGCTGGACTAAAAGGAAAATTGGAAGTTACTCTACAGGCCTGGTCTATAGCATTTCCCTTTCAGATCAGCAGATAGCAAGCCCCATCCCACTCCCCACACCAAATCTTATTTTGTAGGTACCTTTAAGTAGGTCAATTCACAAGATTTATCATTTGAATATGATTTGCAATGTACGTCAGTTTGGTGATGCATTGGCAGCAGTGATCTGTGTGTACGCTGAAGGTCACGTGGTTCAATCCTGGATGATCCGGAAAAGTCATTTCATCGTTCGGAAGCAGACACGATAAGTAAATATTGATTTGGCTCATGCTTTTCTTCCGGCGACGGATGGGGAAGCAGCAAATAGAGGTGCTAGCAGCCGTAAACCCTGAGGGAGCTATCCACAGTCCTCCATTAGAGCACTGGACAGGACCCAGATGCCCTGGATGATGGGAGAGAGGGGATACAGACACCAAAGAGGATGCCACGAGCAATGATCAAGCCAAGGGATAGCTCAGTCTGTGATGTGCACTATAGAAATGCTCAATATTTTTTATTTATAAATGGAGCAAACACCATTGTCTATAAACCATGAATCAGTGATGCTTTTTGTGTAGCATAATCCTCACTTTAAAACTTCTCTGCATCCTGTGGCTCTCCAGATGTTTTGGACTATGACTCCCATGATCCCTTAACATTGACTATGTGGAATACAGCTGATGGGAGTTGAAATCCAAAACATCTGGTGAGCCAAAGGTATCAGACCCCTGTTCCTAGATGATGTGAATTTTGTCAGCCCGAAAAAGTTAAGACCCATATAGGAAGAGTTATTTCCCTACGAAACCACAGATCGATCAAATTGGGCGGTCCGGAGTTAAGCCCCGGTATTCTGGTTATACAATTTGCAACTTTGTAGCCATATTTCTGGGATTCACAGTGCACATTTTCCCAAAGAATAGGTGCATTTTAAAGTTACCCTGGATAAGGGGTGAGTTATTTGGCAAGTTTTGCCAGTATAAACACAGGACTACAAGTACCAGAATGTGATGCAACATGAACATGTAAGGCAGGGCTCGCTGAGTCCAACTTGTCATTCTTTGAAACAGCTGTGCATCTTATTGTTAGGCATGATGTGAATTATATACACTTAGAAGGTTGTAATCTAAATATTTAGAGTGACAAAAATTGTCAAAAAGATAATTACAAGCATATGAATTTGATTCAGCTTTGAAAAATTGTTGAGGAATTGAGAAATTGCTCAGCCTTGAAAAGGCCTTATAGCTGAAATAATTAGCACTTGCATCAGTGTTATAAAAAAACTTGATTATGTATAAATTAATATTTGTTGATGATAAAACGCATCATGTGATTGTGCAATACTGCTTCATAACAGTTCATAAACAATTGTGACCATTTACAATTTTGCGCAATGATGATGTGAATGAATGTTGTATTAGCACACAAAAATAAAACATTTTTGTATTTGTATTTTATTTGTCTTTTATTAAGCGCTTAAGCCAAAGCGCTGAACATAAAAATGAGAAACAGTACAATAAAAGTGAATGAACAATTAGGTCCACGAAATGATCACTCAGGAATGTTGAAGTAAATTACATTTTAAGGAACCACGGAAGAGAGAGTAGACTGAGATCAAACTAAGGGAAACTGGAAGAGCATTCCTGTAAAGGGGGCAAGAAGTTCAAAAGATCGAAAACAAGACTGAGCACAGGAAGGACAAGGAGCCAAAAGTCGGAAATGAGAAGAAGACCGAAGAGAGCGAGAGAGAATGTAAAAGGATATTAGTGCAGCAACATAGCTAGGTGCAAGACCGAAGAGCGACTTGAAAATAAAACAGAGATAATGTTATTTAATTTGAGAATGAAAGGGCAGCCAGCCGAGTGTTGCAAGAGAAGAAGAAATAGAATCCTGATAAGTGAGATGACACGATAGATGAATAGAAGAATTAAATACTGATCTAAGAGGAGCAAGATAAGAATTAGAGAGCCCAAACAGAGTAGTAGAACAATAGAAAAGTCTAGAAAAGATTGAAGAGGAGATTAAGAGTTTAGATGCTTGAAATGTGAGAAACGTGCAAGCCTTACAGATGTTGAGAAAATAAAAACGGCAATAGCAAGAGGCTAGAGAAATATGATGAGAGTCAAAGTAGAGACCAAGATTACAAGCCGTAGATGAGACTGGGAGCTTAGAAGAAGGAAAAGATATGAAAGAAGGTGGGGAGTGGTAGCAGGAAAAAACAGTATTTCAGTCTCCCCAGCATTAAGAGTAAGAAAGTGGGAAGACATCCAAGATTTAATAACAACTAAACAAGCCCAATGACTGTGATGAATTTCAGGAGAAAAGGAAGAAAAGGATATAAACAGTTGAGTGTCATCAGCATGAAAGTGGTGAGATAAGCCAAAATAGGAAATAATAGCTGTGAGATGCGATTTGTACAAAGAGAAGACAAAAGGGCCTAAAACTGACACTTGCGGTGCCCCATGGGCAAGCGAGATAGACGTAGAGGACTTGCCCACCCAGGAGACATAAAACGTTCAATTAGACAAATAGGAGTGGAACCAAGATAAAACTGAACCTGTGAGACCGAAAGAAGAAAGTGACGCCAAAAGTAAAGAGTGATCCACATTGGCAAAGGGAGCCGATAGATCTAGAAAAATAGAAAAGATGAGTGCTTAGAATAGCGAGCTGAGAGAAGGGAATTTAGAATGGAAACAAGAGCAGTTTATGTAGAATGAAAGGGACTAAAACCAGGTCGAAATTGAGGAAGAAGAGAAGAATTAGAAACAAATGAAGAAATCTGGCAGTTGACATGGCGTTCTAACAGTTTATAGAGGTATGGTAAGAGAGAAATAGGACAAAAGTTAGAAACAGTCGACGGATCTGCAGTGTTTTTTTTTAGGATGGGGATAATGGATGCGTGTTTAAAAGATTTAGGAAAAATAGAGGTAGAAACATAGATGTTAAAAAAGGAAACAAGGTAGGGTACAGAAAGAGGATATACCTTGAGGATTAATGCAGAGGTGATCGGGTCAGTAGGAGAAGCAGTAGCTAGTCAAAGAAGAACCTCAGTATTAGAAAATGGAGCAAAACGAGCAATGAAAGCATGAGAAATGCAGCCACACTCGTTGGTATCTTTGAAAGGTATGCATGCATTCCTGCTTGCAGTCAATTTTCTAGCATATCAAACGCCTCTGAATTTTGTGTTTGCAGATATACTCACATGCTAATAATATTACCTCTTGATGGTACACAAAGGCCACTGTGATATTTTGTCATCTGGTTTTATGGATACGTCCCTCCTTTCTACCTAAGGTAGTATCTGAATTTCATTTGAGTCAGAAGGTGGTTCTTCCATCTTTCTACCCTCCTCCTCATCCTCGTAAAAAAGAGGAGCGACTCGATCGGTTGGATCCTATGAGAGCTCAAAGCCTTTACATTTCTAGGATGTCCAGGGTCAGAGTGGATGATCAACTCTTTGTAGGATATGCTGGACACCGATTGGTCCTGGCTGTTACCAAACAGACCTAGCCCAGGTGGATTATCTTCACAATTATGGAGTGTTACCGGTTGGTGGTTAAGGACCCTCCTGAAGGGTTGCGAGCTCATTCCACTAAGGGCGTGGCTACTTTCACCGCCCTCCAGACGGTGGTTCCTATTAGGAATATTTGTGATGCAGCCACATGGGCTTCAATCCCCACCTTTGTTAAACGTTACTCCCTGAATACAATCCATGGTCAGGATATGGCCTTTGGAAAGGTGGTTCTTTATTACGCAATCTGATCGGGTACTCTAAATTCTTTTCCCTCCTCCATTTACTGGTACTGCTTTGGGAGTCTGTCAAAGATGTGGAATACGTTGGAGGACACAATCCATTCGAAGAACAAGTTAATTACCAACTGGTAACGTTCTTTCGACTGGATGTTCCTCCAATGTATTCCACATCGCCCTTCCAGCCTGCCCATCTGGAGAATTTCCTATGCGATTGCAGCTTACATTTCCGCAAGGCTATGTGCAGTCAAGCAGGCATGAGACTGGTGCCACACGTTCTGAGGGAAAAAACTTAAACTGAGGCTCCAGGCGCTGTGCGTCCTATTCATAATATCCGGTGACGTCGCCCTCGACGGAGGCCTTCGAGGGACATCGACCCGGCGTCATCGATGCAGGACGCCCTCTGCTGAAAAATGTTCCGAAGTGCACAGCTGTGGACATTACATGTCAAAGATGTGGAATACATTGGAGGACACAATCCATTTGAAATGGCTCTATCATGGTTCACCATTTAAATAGTTCACATTAACATGTAAATGACCAAATACTTGAAATGCCTGGCAAAACACATGTAGCTCGATGCATGCTGAACACTGTGATTTACTGGCCCTGAGGAAGACCTGTGTTAAAAGAGGTTGAAACAGGTGTTGGCAGGAATAAGCTAATCAGTATTAGAAAATAAAAAGCACTGGAACAAGAAAAAGATTGATGATATATATTGTGTACAATAACCAAGAAGGAAGTTGTACATTGACTATTAGCTCCTAAACTGTATTGATGGACTATGCACAGTAGATAAACCAACACATAGTTTTTTGCATGCCACAAAAGAGGTCTGTGGGCTGGCACTCAAGTTAGAGTGCACAAAAATGTGTGTCACTCTTGTTGCCTCACATGAAATCTTCTATTATACTCTAGGATTTGAGTTGTCAAGCAAAGAACATCTGGTGTCACACTGTGATTTTGTTATCACTACTGCAAAAATCAAGTGTTACTGTCCGTGATTTTCTGCTTTTTCATGCAAAAGTCATGTGTCACTGAGATTGTTGTTCCCTGAAAAATATGAGATGTTACTTTTTGTGATTCTGTCTGCCCCACAGAAAAACTTGGATCACCCTGTGATTGTGTTGAAACATTCTCTCTGCTGCAAAACAGTCACCTGCCTGTTTGAGGTTTGTCTTGTGCTCTACTAAAAACTCACGTGTAACTTTTTATGTCCCGTAGTTCAGTGATGTTGTGCTGCTCCCACGAAAAAAGAAAATCATTATGTGTCACTATGACATACACTGCATCTGTGGAAACAATCTCATAGATAATAATTTCAGAATCTAGGCCTTAATACAATAGTAATTCTACTCTAATATTCTCGAATTCTAAGCTGAATTTACCCCTATTCTAAAATATGACCCTTCTCTAAATGACACCTGGGCACTAACAAAACGCTCCTGCGTTTACACACACCTTGCCCAAAATGTAGCTAAACATCAAAGTGTGTGCCTTATAAAGGTGGAAGTTCAAACTCCCTTTAGCTTCATTTACCTTAACATTGAAGAAGTTAGAATTGGTCAAAATTCGGGAGGTTCGGGTTTTGCTTGATCTGATTCAAGCATACATATATATTATCCTGAAATGGCTTAAAAATAATTAAAATATATATAGATGGGGCATGGCTAGCAGGCAGTGGATGAGCACGGAAATCTAGGAGCTCCTGCCGGTGCCCTGAAAATTCTTCAAAATCATCTGGTATTAGGCCGACTCACAACTGGGTGGAAACCAGCACTGCTGTGGGAAAGGGAGGCCACTAGCTGGACCTGTTTCTGATCACAGGAACAAAACCAGGAGGCAATCAGAGCCCCCCAGCTGTGCGCTGGATGAGGCCCCGAGAGCCTGTCATGGCAGCCTCATGCGGCTTGAAACACTACGTGGCAGCGAAGGGGGAGACAGCCCGAGACATTGAGTGATGAGGAGCTGATCTGCCAAGTGGGGTGCCCGCAGAGCTACGGTTTGTCGCCAGAGAGTGACTTAATTGCCCCTTAGGGCGTGATCCCCTGCCCGCCCGCCTCGCCTCTAGGTAGGGCTGTGTGGCATGGGCACAGAATCAAGTCTTAAGTTATGATGAGGGGCGCCTCATGGGTTCCGGCCTAGCGCTTTGACAGTTTCCCTGAGTGTTTGCACCTCTTGTCATAATTGAAAAAAATTCAGCCAGAGAATATTGTGTAGTTCGTTTTGACTCAGAGAGACCTTATTTTGAAGCATTACTCACAAATATGAGCTGACACAGGAAGGTAGAAAATCAATATATTTAATATTATTTCTGATCTCTACCAGATTTGATCATCATTACACCTGCTATGATTAGAGCAGTAAAAACGTAGCATACTGTCAGATATAGGGACAGCATTATTACATAAACTATAAACATGATTCGCATTTAACAAAGATAAAGTACAATTCCCATTTTGAAACACCAGCTTGAGCAATCATGGAGTTCATGTTATGTGTGTCTATGCTATACTATGGTATGATCAGGAGTGGAGTGACATAATAAAGCACACTGTCATTCTAACATATGCAAAAAAGGTTCAACCAACAAACTTGAAACTCACGGTTTCCTGGGCTTGCTTCTCTGACCTGCTATCGACTGCTCTTCCCAACCCCCCACGATCTCGTGGTCTGCCTGCTGGGGAATCTTCTTAGCCTTAGTCTGTTGTGCTTTTTATATTAACACGCGTGACTTAGCCTACATGTACAATGTGTGTCACTTCCAGGGTCTGGAGAGAAAGTCTAGAGTCTGAATCTGCTCTTGTGCTTCGTTTTGCATTGCACACATGATTTACCTATGTGAAAACTCAATCGACAGGTACCGTCTTCGCCTCTTGGATATTTACCTTACAGTGAATGTGCTCCCTGTAGGGACAAGAGGAAAGCATGTCATTTGCTCGTTGACCCCATTAAAGCCTCATTCTAGTGAATGCCTTTCTTCAGAGGGAAACAGCTACACTTGTCTTCAGCCACTCTAACCGTGTATTTTCTATTTTAGTATTGTGTTTCCTGCCTTTAACTTCTTCATCAGCGCAGAAGCATCTCTTAACTCCTATGAGCTCATCTTAAAACAGGAAGCCGCCACTTGTGGTTGGTTTTCTTCTGTTTGAAAGGGGAAAAAACTGTTCACCTTTAGCTGACCCTAACAGCAAGTGCCCGTGAGTTTACAGCTAGTGTCTGATTCTGTCTTTTGAAAGCCACGCTCGCATTGTGTGTGAATGCGTGTTCTTTTGCCCAAAGAAAATCCATAGCTTATTTCTTTGATTGTGTATTTTCAAGGCATTAAGCCGTTGAAGACAAGAGGCTGTTATTCTGTGGTTAGGAAGCTATGTGCTTGCTTTTAGCTGAAACCACATGAGTTATTCATCAATGGCAATATATTGTCTACAGCAGATGTCTTAACTTTCTCTTTTGACACTAGCCTTTGCCGTATGTACAACCGTGTACTTTGTATTCACCGCATGCACAGTGAGTGAAGTTGTCTAATCTGTGGCACACCTGCCTTCGCTCATTCATAACATTTGTAAATCATGACAAGGGTAGATGTGCCAGATGCCATCTCGGGGAAAAAAGCTTAGTAACCAAGGTGGTGGCTCGCCTGACCTCAAGGAGGCTCCTGGGGATCGAACCGGTGTTAAAGCACAGACTGGGGCAATGACGCTGCAACACACTCCATTTTGGTGAGTGATCATGCTGAAGCCTGCTATTTCCCATCCTAGCTTGAGCTAGAACAGACCACTGGAATTGAGGACACCCTCCTGGGTTGCCTCTTACCCCACCAATAAGAGTTCTTCACAGGGCTAGTCGGGGCTGCTACGCACTGCTGATGCTAACGACTCCCTGCTGAAACCTGAGCCCCCCCTTCCCCTACCACGATACATAACTAACAAGGCGAGACCCAAGGTCTACACATGAAGGGGGAAAGGGACACCATGGGGGGTCCCAATAGCCAATGATGGACAAATTAATGATGACGGTGGACTGAATGCAACCTCCTGTTGCCGCTGTGACCCCAGCTCAAGAATAGCATAGTCAGTTAACCCGTGATGATAGAACAGCGTAGGTCCTATCAGCGGTGCAGGGTTCTAGGGTGGAATCATAGACGAAGAGCTTAACCTGCTCTGGGCTGATATGCATTACACCATGGACAGGCAGAAGGCGATGGACTCCAAGGAGGTGGCCATTGAAAGAGATGTCGTATAGCTAATAAAACAGGTTGAAGACCTATTACATAGCACAAGGACCCTGGAGGCAATGGGGGAAGATGCAGGAGGGCACTCACAGAGAAGTAATCTACGGATAGTTGGTCTTCTGGTAGTTGAGGAGGGTATTGCACAGATGTCACGACTACAGCCCCTGTAGCCACTCACACACATCCACAGGCCACAGACTAATGCCACATTATCACCACTTGGTATCTGGGTATAGAAAGGGACTCGATTGGGCCCAAGCATGGCACTCTTGGCACCATTCCCTGAACTCAGTATAATTCCGATAACACACCCAATATGGAGGGTTCCATTCTGCCTCATTCTGATCACACCCAACATGGAGGTTCCTGCCTCATTCTGATCACACCCAACATGGAGGGTTCCATTCTGCCTCTTGGGAAGTGGTCTAGTCTCTGGGTGTGGCTGGCTATTTAAGCCACACCCAGGCATGCTCCACCGCTTCGCGTTACCCTGCTCAAGGCAGCTGTACGCTCACCGTTGCTCCGCGGCCCAGCCTGTGGACCTCCGAGTCGTCTCGCCGCTCCGGATTCATCAGTCCTCCAGCAAACCTTACCATCGCATTCCGCTGCGGCTCCTGCAGTCTGGATTTTCGCCGTCTCCAGTCTTCGTTCCCAGGCGGTCCTGTCCTCATTCCGCATCGGCTCCTGACTCCTCCTCTCGCGGCCCGCAGAACTTCCAGCTCTCGGTCTCCTGTTTCCACAGCACACGTGACCAGGTACGGAACCCAGCAATCCGGCGGTTCTGAAAAGAAAGAGCAGAGTTACCAGCAATTCGATTGCGCGTAAGAACTAAGCATGTAAAAGAATTTGATTACAAGGCAGTGGTCGTATTACACCCGAACTTACCAAAAAACACTGAACAGTCCATTGTTGTGGTGCATAGACTGAAATCCACTTGAGTGAAGCAACTCAGGAGGATTGGAGCAGCACATATTTGAGAGTGCAATGTGCTAAGGGCATCTGAGACATCATTCCAGTGAAGGAACTGGTGTCAGCCGAACATTGCACCCCTGATGTCCAGTGCAGCGGGACGGTGAGCCCCCTAACCCATAACACAAGGTGAGCTCACGTGAAGGGGTGGGACCACGGGTGTGGGGAGGAGGAGGGGGAAGAGGTTACCTGCTGAAGCCAACATAGAGTTCTAACACTCAGTACCCAATCTGTATTCTGTTCATAGGCACCATTGTCCTGGAGGAGCAGTCAGGATCAGTCGGAGATTCCCCACGGTCCATCATTGAGGTTCCTGGTGCTCCTGCAGAGTTAAGGTGAGCGTAACAACAGAGCTCTTTCTGTACCATTGGCTGCAGGACAGTTTTGGGACCAGGGGACAATTGTTTGCGGTGGAATGGCCACATAGAGTCCCCACACAGAAACCACCACCTGGAGCAAGGTCTAGTCCCATTGTGGCTAAAATATTTAACTTTCGCGACCATGACATGATCCTGTAAATGGTGAGACAAAAGTGCCCAGTGTGCCTTAATAACACCTCTATCTTGGTGTTCCCAGACTATAGAAGAGTACAGCAGCAGTGTAAAAGCTTTGAGGAAAAGTCCTAAGAGAACACCAGATCCGATAGATGTTACTATACCCGGCTAAGCTTAAAATCATACGTGGCGACAGACACTGGTTCTGCCATTCGCCTCGGGAAGCCTGGCACTGGTGGGAATTGGAAGGAAGTAGGATGACAGATGCTACTGCTAGAAAAACTGCTCACAGGACCGACATTCATCACACACAGAGACACCAAATGGAACAGGCGGTGGGAGGATCGGGATGCCCCACTCAGAGACCAGCAAAATAATTGTGGCAGAAGACGGAACTATACAGCTTGCTGGAAGAGATGAAGAGACGGAGCTGGGCACAGAGGAGAGCACCAACAGATTAAATACACAAACATTGCCTGAATGACATTCACACCCCTGAAGATCACTGTGTTAAAGTGATTACATAGAATGTGCAGGGTCTGGGACAGGTTGCTAAGAGGAGGAAAGTAGCAGGATACCTGAAGATGTGGGGAATATAGATTGCATTCATCCAAGAAATGCAAGGATATAATCAGACCTCAATCAGGCAAGGGAACGGATGTTGGGGAGGAATGGATTATGGCACACCCTATTTGTCCTTTTTAAGAGGGTTCCTAATATGGATTGCCAAAGGGGTCCCCTTGCAGGTATCTAATACTCAAGGACGAGGAGTGGAGGACACTGATTTTATTGGGTGATGTTTTTTTATTGTATTGTTTTTTTTATTGTGTTATGGCATTGTAACATTCACAACAAATATTACAGGCCTTTCACAAACTTTAAAAATTCAGGATACATGGTCATACAAATATACATGTCAAGATCCAAATCATTATCCTAATACAGTAAGTTCTCCTACAGAGAGCCTTAAAAAGTTGCAAACATTACTTTCAGGAAGTTACAAATTGCCAGAAGGGAGATATTATCTCCCCACATAAGGCTAGCCCAAAACATGTCTACCCCGATTTCTTCACTCCCATACTTCTCAAAGTCTATTGATCTAACGCCCTTCGGGCTAGGGAAATAAAAGAACAAGGTGTTTCAGTGTTTCTGTGCTAGGAATCCCATTTGCAGAAACAACAGCTGTTAGACCCCCCCCCCCCTCCATTGCCCTTCCATTTAATTGTCCGATCTAATGTGTGGAGTATGTTTAACTTAAACGCAGATATGTACTTCTTGCCCTGCCAGAGGAAATAAGGTCAGGTATCTTGCTAAGTACCCTTGTTTCCTTATGAAGTTGGCATATTCCTTGTGAGATGCAAATGAACCCAACTCGTCAACAGTTTGGCACCAATCATAAACGTACAACCTGTACTTTGTCTTACTCGGCCTATTAGCCAATTCCTCCTCCGATGAAACAATTTTTCTTAGGAGAGTAGACATGTGTTTTTAAAAATAAGCAATGATTACACCGATTCCTGCTGACATATTGTCCCCGGAGCTTCATACAAGCATTGCAGGGGGAGTTGGACCATTTTGGCATAAAGGCTCGATTGTTTGCACAAATATCTGGAATTTAAAGAGGTCAGCCCCAATTCATGTCTTATTATTGAGTTCCACACCGCCATGTGCAATCTTAAGGTCATTTTGCATATCACCACTTGTAGGACATGAAGGATTTGTTTCATATTCAGCAATGATAAGTCTAGAACACAGAAGTATCGGTTGACTTTTGCCAGATTGAAGTTGAATAATGGGACAAGAGAAATGCTGCAAAGACTGGAATACAATCATTTGAGCTGTGATGTCAGTGAATTTGCTTTCTGCTTTAGGTGAAGACCCATTTGTGTTAAGGCCATGGAGTTGGTTAGGCTCTAACCCAAGTAGTGAGTGGACAGGACCTTCTCTAGTTGTTGCTCTCCCACCACCCAGGACATGGTTTTTGGCCTTCGCTTGCTTGAGAAAATCACCTTTGATTTAGCCACATTCACAAAGAGATTATTTTGGCTCTGTAGGTACAGAACAAGTCAAACATGCGCTGTAGACCGATGGGTGTTCGGTCAAAAAGAAAATCACATCATCGGCAAAAGCCAGCCAATCCAGCTTCATGTCACCCATCTTGACCGAAAAGGTATTTTGGTCCTCCCACAGCTTGTCGATGTCGGCAATGTAAGCGTTATAAAGGAGCACTGCCAACACGCACCCATGTTTAACTCTTTCACTGATCTTGAGTAGATCCTTTCCTTGGTAAGCCTTACTCTAATGCATGTGTTTTGTGTAGACTCTCTAGCAATCTCATCAGGTGAGTGGGTACTCACCACTTCGCCAACTTCACCCACAGTAAACGGCGGTCAACCCTCAGTAAATGGCGGTCAACCCTGTCAAATGCAGAGCACATGTACACTGAGGCCATATAAGCCTCTCCCACTTGACCCCTATTTATTTATTTATTTATTTATTTATTTATTTATTTATTTATATGCATATCCAAATGACTTTGTATATACATAACAATATATAAAACAATATAATACAATAGAATTCATTAGTAAAAATGGGGATTAAAATCGAAAATAAGACATTACATTAAAAATGAAAGAACAATAATAACAATACCACATAGTCAGTGAACACTTCAAAAAACATTCATTGGCTTACATAGATTCTTTGCCGAATGGATAAAGAACAGATTACTGTTCAGATCAGCATCGTAATAGATGAAACATTTCCACACATTTCTGGTAAAACTTCACTATATACCATATTAAATTATGATTAGATCCTCTATAAAATCATTCCAAAGTGAGGACAAATCAGTGAAATTTAAATCGTAATTATATGATTTCATGCAGCTGTTTTGGATCGTAGATAGGCTCTCACATAAGTGTTCTACAGATGCGATGTCTCCGGTGCCACATAGGCGACATGCACGTTCTAGGCGCCACTACGGCTTTGAATGTATGAACTCACCAGGTGTTGTTCTTGGTTTATCATACACAATTTGTGTTTTAAATTTAGATATGGCAAGGTATGTACCCCCTGCCCCCTCGTAAGGGATAGACAGCCATCATTCCACTCACAGAAGGCAGTTAACAACAGACCCAAAGTACCTAGAGTTTTCCGGTTGTCCAGTTCAGAAAAGGCCTGCATGAAATTAACCATCACGGTTCCATTACTTAAAATGCAGAGATGTTCATATAACTTGACAGACTCAAGATAGAAGTGGTGCCTGACCCCCTTCAGGTCACATTCTAGGTATAAGTATTTTATCGAAAGGGCTTTGGGTATATAGAAAGGTTTCTGAAACGCATAGCTTTCAAAGATTTTTAGTTTGACTAGATAACAATGTCCCCATGTCGCAGTGCCATAATACAAAATTGACAAAACCTTAGCCTGACAGCATGTTAGCACCAACGCAATGGAATACCCAACCTGCCATTCAATGAACTGGCCGATTGCACTGATTGATTGATTACACTTTATTTTGGTTGTTGACTAGTGAAGAGACCAATTCAAGGTGTTCTGAATATGCTCCCCCAAGCACTTATATGAGGTCACACATTCAAGGGGAATGTCTTTCAGTTTACATGTGAGATGCTTACTGGCTCGTTGGGCAGGGGAGAAGATCATGTTTTTTTTTCCCGATGTTAATAGATAAACCATTAAGGTTGGAGAATTCACTCAAAGTGGTGATCAAGGAATGTAGACCTTTGGGAGTATAATCCATTAAAAGGAGGTCATCAGCATAGACCAACCAACTGGTCCAATGCCACCCAACCTCCACAGGGTTAATAGGCAAGTAGGTAAATGTGGAAGTGAGGTCTGTCAAGTACAAATTGAAAAGAGTTGCTGCAACTATGCAGCCTTGCTTGACTCCACGATACGTAGGTATAGATTCAGATAATTTGCCTTCAGCATTCAATCAGATTCGTATTGTGGTGTCAGAGTAAAGCAGCATTGACATATGGAGAAGGCCAGAAGGAATATTCCATTGGGTAAATTTCTGCCACAGTCTGTTCCGATTGATTGAATCAAAAGCTGCAAAGAAGTCAATAAATGCACAGTAGACCGGGCTCTTTGTACGAAGCCAAGCATATTCGACTAAGCATACTAATATCAAGAGATTAAGGTGGGTGGAGGCTTTTTTAATGAAACCCATTTGGTTCAGTGGTAAAATATAGTTCTCAGATATCTATTGATTTAACTCTATCAATTATACCTTTGCAAAATTCTTAGCAGCAATATCAAGCTTAGCTAATAGTCGATAGTTGCTGGCCAGAATCCAGGGGCCTTTTTTGTGTATGGGCAAGATATTACTTTCACTCCATGTTTTAGGTATGGCGCCATGTTAGCCTATCTGCGTGAAAAGCAGATGCAGCGCATGTGCCCACATATCAGGAGATTTTTTTGACCAAGAAGTTGCATATCCCGTCTGGTCCTGCCGCTCAAGTGTTTTTGAGCTGTTCAATAATGACCGTGATGTCCAGGATGCTACTTGACATACCCAGAACGAGTTAGATAGTGGGAAGTTCAAATCACCCAATGTCCTGCAACCAAGGGTAGATACTATATAATCAATCCAATCTGCCTCGATAACACTATTCATGGGAAGTGCCTGTTTTTTATTGTCATGCAGGGCATTCCAAAGCTAGATACTATCTTTTAATAGAGCTATCTGTGCAATTTCTTTCCATTTATACATTTCACGCTCGAGTTTGTACTCTCTTCGCCACTTTTGATACATTTGTTTGGTCGTTTAAACAAAAATTCTTGTTTCTTGAGAAGTGTAAGGGCTCAAGGTGGTATAGAGAACAGTGGAGATTTGTACTCACACTTGTTTTTTTACGGCTGCAATACTAGGATCAAAATGCACTCTCTTAGTGATCGGCCGATTTGTGCATTCAGCATCACTCTTATACTTCTAGCCACTAGTATCGAGCTCTTGATCAAAGCCACCATTTCAGAGAAAGCAAAGACGAGCAGCGAGGTAGCTATCAAGTAATCAGAGTCATAGCGTGATATGAACTGAGGTAATAAAGACTCCTCCACATTACTAGCTTTGGTTAAATTTGCCAGATTCCAGCTAATGCGGTAACCCATTGAGTCGGACGAATCCGAACGCTTCTAGGAGTGCAGTCCAACTTTTTGCCAGGTGTTTACCAGTGGTTCTAGATGAAGATGGAGTTGACTCATGGTTATTGAGGTCATTAGGATGATCTAGATCTATGTATGAATCACATCCCCTTTTTATATGGGCCCTTAGGTGGGGCAAGATTTTTACATTCAAAGAAGTACCCATCCCTGCTTGAAAACTCACCTGGTAGTGGGAGAGTACTGCATGTCTCACGAGGACCCTGCTCAGCTCTGTCAATAAGAGTGTCAAAAAGATCTTACCTGAGGCGTCGAGCAGATCTATGGGTTGATAGTTATTCGGGTCTTGAACATCACCTTATCTTAAAAAATGGGGACTATAGTGCTTCTTGCCAAGAGGCCAGTATCGTGCAGGAATCCCAAATGGCCTCAAATAGGGGACTCAAAATGGCAGCCCACAGCTGAGGATCTGCTTTATACACCACTGGCACAAGCCCATCCAGGCCCGGCACTCGTGAGGCCTTAGATCTATTGACAGCCCAAATGATGTCCTCCTCATTCCATGGATAGTGGATGGAAGCCTCCTCCCCCACCATATCTGCATTCCAGCTACTGAAGTCAGTCGGCTCTCAATATTTCAGAGGAAAATGGTCAACCCAGGTTCCTCCGGTATACATGATACTATCTCTGGCACACCAATACCCATCTTAGAGTTTACAGTGAGCCAAAAAGTAGCCATGTTTCTGGATTTTATTATTTCCACCATCCCCACTTGTCCATGTTTAAACGATTCACCTTAGTGGCCCTGAGATATTGTTTATAAGTTTGCTGAATTAGTCTGGGGGTATTGCCTTTCCTTTTCCTTTTCTTTCATAAGACGACCATTTCTCAGGTCTCTAAACTGTTTTATTTTTTCCTGTTTGTCCATAGCAATCCCCACATCCAGGACGCGCAGCTTTTTGCCCCCCCCCCCCGATCCCCTAAAAGAGCCTGGTTCTACCAAACACCACCCTAAGGCATCCTCTTATCAGCTCATTAAATGTCAATTGTATTTGCCCCCTTCACAAATTCCTGCGACCCGTAGGGCACTCAAGAAAGCAGAGCAGCTTGAGATGTTCCATTTTATAGCAAGCCCCACTCTACCTACTTCCAGAAAAGCCAATGGAGGGTGAACTATAGGTGCTGTCACCCAGAGGTTACAAGTAAGATGCAAGGTCAAGTGGTCGCTAATGCCCAAGTCTGTCAGAAATAGGGGAGAACATTAGCCTTCCAGTTCTTTAGAAACTGAGGGATTTGGATGGCAGGGAAATATGTTTGGTCATTTCTTATGCACCCAACATTGATAATGACAACCACTTCCCCAAGGTTTCAGAATGGATAGGTGGTCACAGGTAAGGAGAGATATGGGGTGGAGACTTTAATTGCCTGCCCAACCCACAGCTAGATCAACTGAATATGGGTGCTCCTTAGAAAACCCAGGCATCCAAATCTTTGAACAGAACAATATGGGTGCTAGATTTGGTGGAATTATGGCAGGTGCATAAAGGGGAAACTCCTTTTCTCACTCACATGACACACATTCACAGATCGATTATTTTTTGTGTGAAGGAGTCAGTTTCCCGGCCTCAGAGAAATGGAATACATGGGGAAGACTATTTCTGACCATTCCCTGCTGACGGCCGTGCTGGCCTGAGGGGGAACCAAGAGAGCCATAGCTGGCTGAAAGCTACAGGCGAATCTCTATTGGATGTAGCTTATAATGACACAATTAATCAAGCAATCAAGGACTATTTTAAGTTCAATCAGGGATCAGTGGAGGACACTAGGATACCAGGATAGTTTGGGAGGTGTTAACAGTCATGATTAGGAGGAAATTTCTTGCCAGCTCCAGTGGGTTGAAAGCGATGCTTCAGAAAACTCTTAAAACTCTCAAAGAGGAAAAACATTATGAAGCTGGAAGGGGAGATGGCAAGGGGAATAGATTTGGGGTGGCGCTACAAGAAGAGAGAATCCAGCCAAGGTGGAAAACGAGAGAGCACTGCCTGGTGGGGGAGTGAGAGGAGCCGGTGAGGTCCTGCTGCGGATTTGTAGCATGCAATGAGTGCCTCAGCCACACAGGGCTCAGCCATAAGCGACAAAATGAGAGCAATTCATAGAAATCCCTGGCGGCGGCACACGGAGGCCCTCCACCCTGGGGGCATACAACAAGGAAGGCAAGTGAAGGAGGCCCTGGTTGGGGGAGGCATCCACAGTGACCGCAGAGTGCATGCAGCTGTCAGCAGACACATCACAAACCCAGCTCGAATTACAGAAAGAGCAAGTTCCAGAAGTGGAACCGGGAGTCCCACAAGAGGGCTCGAGAGTGACCAGGCAATGATCGGGTGACGTTGGGTGAGGGGCCTGGAGGAGGGCTTGAGAAGGGGCACAGTGAGCAGCGCTCATCCTGCTGTGCCTGGAGGTGCGGCCCTGAGGAACCTGCACTGGTTGAGCGAGGTACGGACCCAGCGGCAGCAATGACAGACCAGCTTAACAGTACAATGAGATCCTGCTCGGGCATCCGGGCGTGTAATTGAGGCCTGGCTGCTTAACAACCTCAGGGTGGATAGCTGGGGATGCAGGGAAGTGCTGAACCGAGATCAGACAGATTGGTGGTCTCATCTGCACCTACTTTTGTAAGCACTCACAAGCCATAGCATGGGCTACGAAAACAGAGCCTCACAGTCTACTCCAGTCATGTAACTGACCACCACAATTACAATTTCAGTAAGACCCGGCGCTGCCCCTGCCGGCTGCGATGTGGAGACCACAAATGGGGAAAGGGTGAGCCGATATGTCCGGCGTCAGCCTGATTTGATCCTCCAGGGTAAAGTGGGCGACCCTCATTGTCACCACTGTCCACTGCAAATGACATCCTTGGATAGCATTAAGCAATTTCGGATCCTACACAGTGCTGCAGACCAACTTTTCTTTCTGAATTGTTGCTAACATCTTGTGACATGGTTGATGTTGACACTGGTCTGCAGCTGTGTTCACTGGCCTACACGCACACACTTGTATTGTTACACAGCCTGATCTTAAGAAGCTGTCCTTCTCTGGAGACTGGTTGCATACCAAAACCCTGGCACTGGCGAACCATGTCTCCTAAAATGTAAATGCCCAAGGATGCCCCCTCTTTAAGACCTTGGCAAATGATGATGAACAATTTACTGTGATACAGTGCTGTGCTCAGCAGTTGCTAGGTGCCGATAGTATGGTGACCCAAGACCAGCTACTAAGATTGGATGTCCTTGCTTCAAGAAGTGTCTGGCAATTGGTGATTCAAGGAACTTTGTGTGTTTTTTACAGCGGGGTCCATCCCATCTGAGATTTGTCTTCCTTCTCATCTGCTGCAGGAGCAGCGGGAGCCCCTGCTGCTCATGGCTCCTAGCACCTCACATCATCTTGGCTACATCTCACTCAGCTAAGAACTACCTGCCACCCTTCAGCCCCCTTCCCGACAATCACCCTGTCTCTGCTTTTTCACTGAGGTCTGGGTGGCTTGAATCATCGGCACAGTGGCAGGGGGCTGCTGAAACCTTCTGGGAGGGGGTCATAACCGACCCCTACAATTTGCTTGAAGGAAGTTACCCACCCTGTTTTGGCGACCTGGGACGTCTTGTGCACATGATTTGTCTGCAACTGTATTGCTGCTATGCCGCCAAGTGAGTTTGTCATGCATTTTGTAGTTTCTCTGTACTTTGCAGTTTCTCTGTCTCTCTATCTCCCCCTTCTATCTTTGCAGTTTCTCTGTCCCTCTCTCTCCATCCATTTCCATCTCTCTCCTCTCTCCCTCCATGGTGCTCTCCATCTCTCCCATTTACTCTAACTGCTATTATTTCACCTATCCTACCTCGTCTCGAAGTCTGGAAGGAAAAAGTTCAAAAAAGATCTCCTGGTCTCCAATCCAGGCCTGCTCATTGCTGACATCTACTCAATGCTTCGTCCAGGCAGACTTTCACAGACATCCTCTTTGTCGCTCTCTCTCTGGACATATGGACTCCCCACATGGTCTCTGTCCTCTCCCCTTTCTCTTCATCACCCATTAATGGTGGCACCAGTTTGGAAGTACTCTTGGCATGCTTCTCATCCTCTAGGTGCATCATTAATGTCTATGAGAATGGCACTGTCATGCTCTCAGCCCAACCTCCTCCTTCTTGATAAATGTCTTCTGTCTTTCATGATCTTTCTCCCCTCTCCTGCTACTCCTCTGTCTGCCACCCCTCCTGTCCCTTCTCCTCCACTGATGGGTGTACAACATTCCTGTACACCTCCTCGGAAGATCTTCAAAGGTGGCAACCAGCTTCACCTAGCTACCCTCAACTCTCACTCTGCAGTTAAACACTCCTCTGATATCTGTCTCCTTCTTGAAGACTTTGACCTAGATGTTCTCTCTTACTGAAACGTGGTTCACTGCCAGCTCTGTCACTGCTTTTGACACACTCCTCCCTGTTGGCTACAAGATCCACTCTAAGCCCAGGTCCAACCGGCCTGGAGGCAGTGTGGCCTTGATCTTCCCTGAATGGGTTCCTGCTACTATCATTCCCACTCAGACCAACTCTTCCTTCAAATACCTCGTCTGTAGGCATAATGTCCCTCCATCTCTCTCATTGGCTCTCTCCACCATCTACAGGACCCCTGATCCAGTCTCCATCTTCGTCTCGGAGTGGTCTGACCTCACCTCTTCTCTTCTTGCCTCCACCTTCAAGCTTCTCCTCCTCGGAGCCTTCAACATTCACCTTGACTCTCCTGACTCTGCCACTGGTCTCTTCCGCAGCCTCTTTGACTTTCTTTGCCTTACCATTCATCCCTCAGGTCCGACGCACTCAGCCGGACATACCTTGGATGCTCTAATCTCAACAGACATCCCTATCTCCAACCCTCTCACTATACCTCAATCCTGGACTGATATTTCTCTCTTGTACTCTCACCTGGATCTCTTAGGTCCCCCAGCTAGGCCTCTGTGTGTACTGACGGTCTCCTTCTCTGTCATTCGACTGACGAAGCAAGTGCCAGTTGTTGCATTTGCTGCCACTTTCATACCCACTCCGACTCCCGCCACGTACTACCACATTGACTCTGCCCTTGCTAATCTCCACCTCTCTATCACCAACACCCTTGACATCCTTGACCCTGTCATGAGGATCCACATGAAGCCTGCCTCCAGGCGCAACAACTTGTATGCCTTCGCCCTTGCCTCTCTGAAGCGCAAGAGCAGAGTTCTGAGCAGAGGTGGCAGACATCAGGCACACCGTCGAAAAGCAATTCAAACTCTCCATCTGCTTGAAGAAGAGGGCCCATATCCATGCCTGTATCTCTGGGGCTGCTAACAATACAGGCAAACTGTTTAAAATCTGTAAGGTACTCACCAAACCTACCGCAGATTCTACTTCTCCCGTCATCCCTGACCCTCTGTACTTGACTGGCCTCCCACCTTTTCACCAAAACTCAGGGCATCCTGTCTTCATTCTCCTCTACTCTCGTCCCTTCTCCCTCCCCAGCTCTGAGGTCCCCCTTGGCCCCCCTCCCTTGGCTCTATCCTCTCACTGTGGCTCTTCAATATCTACCTTATGATCTCTCCCTTCTCTCCTCACTTTCAGTTTTATGCAGATGATACACAGCTCTTCTTCAGTCTTCCCTCTAATGCCTCCTCTTCCTCCTATCTCATCCCTGACTGTCTGACTCCCATTCAGGCATGGTGTGCTGCCAATGATCTCTGCCTTAATGTCAGTAAGACTGAGAACTTTCTCATTGGGTCCCCTGCTCCCCCATTCCCCCTTACCCTCTGGCTGCCCTCTATGGGTCCCTTCCCCTCTCCCTCTTGGGAGGCAAAAAGCTTTGGTGTCATCTTTGACTCCACTCTCTCCTTCTCTTCTCACATTGCGGTCCTTGCCAAGAAGGCCTAATATCAGCTGCGCCCCCTCAGGAATTCTCCCTTACCTCACCTTCCCCCAGAAGCTCAATGTCTCCAGCGCTCTGGTTCTCTTTAGGCTTGACTACTGCAACAGGCTCAATCTCACTTTATCTTCCCTTCACCCCCTTCAACTAATCCGGAATTGGACTGTGAGACTTATCCTTGTCCTCAAGCCCAAGGCCCACATATCTCCAGCCCAAAAATGTCTTCACTGGCTCTGGGTTGCTGCTAGGGTCAAGTTTAATCCACAAGACTTTCTGGGGCCTGGGACCCCCCTACACCCAAATCTCTCTCCCTAAATGCCTCTCTGCTAGAGCTCTTCTGTCAGACACTTCTCTAAGCATAGAGTAGGGGTAGATCTCTCTCCTCCGCAGGTGCCTTCCTCTGGAATGGTCTCCCTGTCCCTCTCAGGCTTGAGCCGGATCTCCTGAAGTTCCGGAAGCTCCTCAAAACCCTCCTTTTCTCTTCTTCCTTCTCACCCTCGCCAGCTAACACTCCTGTCTGCCACAGTGACTGGCTGCCTGGTTCCTTCTGAGTTCTACAGGGCACCAGGTCCCCCTGCCCATTCCACCCCCCTCCTTGCAGTTAGCATGGGGACCCTCACCTCCCTGCACCTCATGCCCTCCTAGCCTCCCCATAGTATTCGCCTTCTTCCCCCCACCTTCATCCCCTTCACTTGTACTCTCCACCATTACCCTGCACTTTCCCTCCCACCCTTTCAATTTGCATTTTGCGTAGACCAGCACAACACACCCTGCACTTCTTCTTACTGCACTTGCACAATCCGAATGTCACAAGAACTAGTAGGACCGTTTTCGTTATCTTTCTCCTTTGTTCCCCCAACCCCCTTTTTGTCTTGTGGGACCTTGAAACAGCATTTGTTGTATAGGTGCCTTACAAATGTCCGATAAAATAAAATTAGGGAACATATGCTACAACAGGCATAGGCACGGCTAGGAAAATATGACTACATGGAGTACACAGGAAAGATTCATGACGAGGGGGATAAATCCAGGCACCTGTTGGCTTGTCTCTTGAAGAGGGAAAGACCACAGGAGATACACACAAATACAGAGATGGGATGGGACTCTCATCTACGATACAAAAAGATATTAATGGCACTTATTTTGAATTTTTATAAACAGCTATACAAAGGTTCCAGACCCAGTGAAGAATCATACATCTCAGACGTGTTAGAACAGACTACTCTTCTCAGCTTAGATGGGAATGTGATTGAGGCTTTGGAGGAACCGATTACAAAGGTGGAGATCAGATTGGCCATAGAATCACTTAAAGGTGGAAATATGCGGGGCAGCGATTGTTTGCCGGAGGAATTCTATAAAACATACGTGGACATTCTGACACACAAACAGACAGATATATGAACATAGCTTCCATAAAGGAAGCCTATCAACATCCATGAGGGAAGTACTAATAGAATCTACTATGTAACTAACACTGTGATACCTTTGGGTTTGGGTGTTTAACAAATGCTATAAGTAAATAAAGAAACAGATTCTTAAGGAGTACAAAGAGGCGATACACATTGAGTCCTATCGCCCGATCTCGTTGATCAACCTCAATGCTAAAATAATAGGTGAGATTATTGCCACTAGGCTGCTAATAGGGATGTCTCTTTAGGTCACTCGGGCCAATGTGGGGTTGTCTGGGGGAGGAACACAACCATGAATCTATGCCACCTAGAGCACATCATTTAGATGGTGCAAGATAAAGAGAAAGAAATGACTGTGTCCTCAGTGGACCCTGTTAAAGTGTTTGAATGTGTTGGGTGAGTGTGGCTCTTTCAGGTACTGTGGAGGTAGGGGTTGAGCACTAAAATATTAGCAAGGATGAAACTGCTATTCCACAAAACGACAGCAAGGGTAAAAACAGACAGGGAAAAGTCACAGAGGACAAGTCAACCCGCATAAACTGCTCCAACCAGGCGATGTAATGAGGATCTTTCAGGGTGAGTCTGGCACAATGCAAATTAGTAGTTGGAAGAACAAGACGCAAGCCACAGCACACATCACTAAGTCCACTAATCTGCAATAAGGCGAGAGACAAGACAAACCTAACTTATTTGCACAAATAATGGCATGACACACTTGGAAGTGTGGGTCTGTGAGTGCTCTTATAATATTAGCAAGTAGACACTTTGTTGCCATAACATGAGTAAACAAAGACACTGTGGTGGACCAGCTAATGACTGTGATTGCAATATGATATAGGGGATGGAAATGACACAAAACTGAGATATTTAGTTCTGGGACTACTAGATTATATGGTGCTTTGCACCAATTTTGAGCTCTGGAACTAATTTGTAATCAGGTGATGTATACTAATCATGTTTTCATATATTTTCTATCCTTTAATTTTTATTATTTATTTTATTATTTTCTGTGATGGCTACGGAAAAAACCTCAAGCTCCATCTCCTCCCCTCTCAATATGTGTCTTTATATACATTTTCTCATGCACCAATAACCATGTAATGGGTTTGTTGATGTCATAAATCTTATGTTCATATTCCATTGTTATGAAGTTACTTGCCCAAGTCAAAGCCTTGATAAGGACCGGATAGAACGAAACACGTGTCAGGTGGGACACACTATTCTTTTTGTATAACAAATGGAGCACACTTTTCTGTTTGTATAACATGTATCATGTTTGAGATTTGAATTAAAAGGACTAGAAGTCCAATTTGTATTTGTATTTGTTTATTATTTGTATCACGCTCCAAACCCTCAGGTAACTGGGCGCTTGGAAACTTAAATGTTACAGGCATAAATAAATGATGACCAAGTTGAAAAGACCAATAGTTACAGATAGGTCTGAGGAGAAACAATACACAGTTGAGAAGACCAATAGTTACAGATGGGTCTGGCGAGGAACAATACAAGTGAGATCAACAGTTCGGGCGACCAATGGTTACAGTTAGGTCTGGGGACAGGCCTAAGAAGTGAGAACATGCGAATTTGGAGATCCTAGGAGGGACAACCTAGAGGCGGAAAAACATAACGCCAGAGGATGATAGTTTCATCGGATAGGCTTGTCGTTGAGCCAGGTTTTTACACATGTTTTGAAGGCAGGGATGGCTGGTTCTATTCTGTGGGAGAGAGGCAGTGAGTTCCAGCATTTGGCTGCTTGGACTGGGAAACGGGCTCCTCCCGCAGTTTTTAGGTTGAACCGTGGTTCTGAGAGGAAATGGGCATGGGCAGATCTAGTGGTCCGAGTTGATTGGTATATGCTGAATTTATCAGACAAATATTTGGGAGCTGTGTTAGACAAACATTTGTGAGTAATTGCCGAAGTGCGAAGAGTAATTCTATCGCGAACTGACAGCCAATTGGGTTCCTGTCTGATACTTGAGACATGGCTGGATTTGTACAATAAAGTACATTTATGTTTCTATGTATAAGCACAATTTTTAATGGTGTAGAACATTCCACTAATGCATACTTAGTGATAGGCAGGGGCAGAGCATCAGCAGACCAGTTGCTGCAGCTATCCGAATAAACCACTATTCGTTAATGATAAATTCACCAAAACCTAAGCGCAGTCATATCCCTGCGTAGCCCTCTGGACAGTACTATAAGCATAGCAGTGCTAAACATTAAGAGTTTTGGCTCTAGTAACATATAATAAGCATGTCCAAACAGGACATCATGGGGGTTCCAGGACCAAATGCGAAAATACATTACATTCCAGGCAGAACAGATTAATTCCACCCCCAAACCCCGAATGGCGTCCAATGTGCAGTGGTGGCCAATGATTTTTACCGAACCTACATAATCATTCCGTAAGGATTTTAAGAGAAGAGGCAAATATGGGGATTGGGGTTGCAGAGAAATTATTTTTGTAGCAATCACAGTAGGGAATGGCGAGGTTATGTTTTGCACAATTTCTCACATGTAAAAGTTGAAAATCTTAGGTTACCCTCAGTACTTCATACCTTATTTTGAAAGATGAGAGAAATGACGTGTAATCATCGTTCTTGATTGTTTCCTCATGCACAAATATGCCAAATAGAAATCCCAATCCGGTTACTGCTGTCGTTCCAACCGGTGGAACACAATCATGTTCTCTGAAATCATTTTATTGTGTCTAAGTGTCTAAAATGCTGTGAGCCACTTAACCAATTCTCCAGCACTTGGCGAGTTTGTGATTGAGTCCAAACGTTCAGAAACCTGTCCCTGGAGGGAGATGGAGGGATTGTAGGGGAGGTGTGGGTGGTGGAAGGGGTCTCATCAATGTAATGCCCCAATTTCTTCCTGGTAATGTAAACCCTCCACCATGCCTCCCACCCCATGCAGAGATACAACTGAATGAGCGGTGCTGTGCATGTAGTGCTCTGCTCTTTTTTCTGGTGCGAATGGTATGAATGAAAGTGACAGTGTACTCCCAAAATGGCAAGAAAAAGAATGTGAAGTTGTGAAACAGGAGCTCCTCATGTGATGAGTGCACAGACCGTGAGTGTTAATAACACATGCCAGACGAAGATGGCAGGCGATAATTGGTGCCAACAGCCCGGCCCTTATTTTCTAGTCATACAGCGCATTGAATTAAACACTAAGCATATCATTATTATAATGACCACCTGTTTCTGTCCAACCTCACGGTCTTTAGAAACATTTTAAAATTGGAATATGTAACTTTGGCTGATCATAGGGTCTGGTTGAACAAGGAGTTTACTGGGGATTAGGGACACCCCAAGGTCCTCCGTGCCAGTGCCAGTGGACACTGACCTCTAGAAACTGGCGGGCGGAGGCGATTCTGCAGATGGAATGCAGCCGCTTCCTGACAAGAGCCCAAAATAGCAACCTGAAAGGCACTGCCATTTAAATATGAGCACCTTTGACATACACACGTCGACCTTTACACGATTCCACTACACAAGGTCAACCTGTACATTATTGCATCACATGATCTGTGTATCACAATGGCACAACTCTTCTTTTTTGCTCTTTTCATCTTTGCTGCTGTTACCACTACACAGTATATGCTATTTCTGAAGTACTCTTCATCTGTACCTTACTCTCATTGTTAGGAACTGGCTCTTCTCAAATTAAAATCAACTACATCATTGGTGCATCTTCATCCAAGCCTGTCATCCGACACACGTCCCCAGCTCGCATCAAGCACTACTTGGGGGGCATGTAGACGGGTAATCCATTTAGTAGAAAAAGTGGAGGTTTCACTCTGACTACGCCCCCTGTTATGTCTGCCCCACGTCATGCTACGCGATGACATGAGGCGCTAATAAGTGCCTGCCTACAGAAAGCCGGCTGAGTGTAGCAGAAAGCAAGCACAGCATGCCGTGTCTCTTTTCATTCCAGGTCCACGCCGTGCGAACTCCCCAGTGCGGCCTACAAGCATTTTATCGCCCGCCGGTGCCACCGGCGTGGAGATGCAACACTAGCGACGAGGAGTCAGTGTGGCCCACGCACATCAGCTGTAACACGATGGAGTAAAACTCAGCCGGGAAAAGAAAACTATTTTTGGAACAGCCGAGGAGACACGCTCCTCGGCACACATCTGACATATAACCGAGCCACACGTGCAATGATTTTTTTCTGCTTTCTTTTTCTTTCTCACTTCCCTCATTCCATCATGGACAGCATAAAAGCATGAGGGACAACATCAGGCAAGGCTGTATTGACACACAAAGGAAAAACCACAGGTGAGGAGGAAGATGACCCTGGCCCTCCAAATTAACACAGAAGTGAACATCACTCATGTGCAGCAACATGGCTACAGGGTTTTCCACACCCAGGACCAATACGCCAGCAAGGTTGGCAGCAACATTGTCACCTCAGACACCACCCCCTGTCACCAATAGGTGTAACATCAGCGTTTGGACCATTTGACCCCTACACTGAACCATAATCTGTGGGACCTTGCTGGACAATCTGGATTCAGAAGTTTGAGATGGCCATGGGCTTCAACATCATCACACATCGGAAGATGAAGTCAAATCTGCTGTTGAAAGTCGGGGATGATGTAGTGCACATTTGCAACTCGCTGGCGATAGGCGATGGCGCAGATGCTTACCAGCTGGCCAGAGACACCCTAACTGCACACTTCATGCCACAACTCAATCCAGATTTTGAGACTTTCAACTTCTGCACCACAGTGCAACTGGAGGAGGAGACCCTGGACGCATACCACATGCAGTTGAGGAGATTAGCGCTGTCTTACGAGTTTGATGACAACGAGAATGGGATAAGGCACCAACTAATAAATGGTATGTCGTCCGAGAAACTGAGCAGAGTGGTATTGAGTGAGAAAGGGATCACATTGGCAAGAATACTTGAGGACGGATGCCAGAGGGAGTTGTCACATGCAAGGGCAGCCCAAATGGGCACCACACTCCAGAAACTACAACTGGCACCAATGACAACAACCATAGCACAGGTAACAAACCGGCCATCACAATGGGATGACAATAGCGAGACACACAACTCCCCACGATGTCAGCCGAGAATCCCCGGACCAACAGAGTGTGGTTGGTGCGGTGCGGCACGCTACGGGAAAAGGAACTGTCCAGCACAAGGGACCACATGCGGAGCCTGTGGCCGAAGAGACCACTATGCATGTGTCTGCAGAGCATCGGCAGGAAAGAACCAGCGCCCCCAGTCGCCGCCCACGAAAAACCCTACAAAGAAGAAGAAACAGGCAGACGCATGCTTAGTAGCTACTGAAAACAAATCATCGACGGATTAATCAGGCAATGAAAATGAAGAAGCACTGACAACGATTGCAGCAGGATGACTGAAGAAAAAGGAAAGATCCACCTCAACTGGGCTCTGTATAAAGGCAACAACACCCAGAAGAAGAAAAGGAAAAGACAAAAATGCCTTGCCAACATACAGGCATAAGAGATGCTGATGACCATTGACACAGGAGCATCGCTGAACGTCATGCCCACAAGCATGTTCCGGAAACTGTGTCCGCAGCCCACACTCAAACACACAGATAGCCAACTGTTCGCCTACGGCAGCAAGAAACCACTCCCATTGCTGGGGCGATTACAAACAACATGGAGCAGAGGTGATATGACCATCAACTCCAATATATATGTAGTCAATGCTGGCATCGAGTGTCAACTCAGTTGGGAGGCCGCAGAGAACCTGGGACTCATCCAGTATATCTGTGACGTACTGACTCCACAGAGATCACCAATCTACCAGCAGAACACCCGAGCATTCTACAGGGTATTGGATGCCTCAAAGGGAAACCGATCAAACTCCACATCGATCAAACAGTGCAACCAAGTGTAGTCCGCAACAGAAGAACCCCTTTTCACATGAGGGACATTGTTGCGAAAGAACTGCATGAACTCGAGAAGGTGGGTATAATCCAGCAGGAAACCAGCCCAACCCTGTGAGTCTCCCCGATGGTTGTCACAAAAAAGCACAAACAACCCGGGAAGGTACGGATATGCATAGATATGTGCCTACCCGATGCCGCCATAAAGAGGGAGAGACACATTACCCCAACAGTGGACAAAATAATCACGAACCTAACAGGGTCAAAGATTTTCTCCAAAATATACCTCAACGCTCAAACTACACCAGGACGCGAGGTACATAACCACTTTCTCGACACACATGGGCCTGCGGCGTTACAAGAGGTTGAGCTTCAGGATATCCTCGGTGGCGGAAGTCTTCCAACAGGCCATCCAGAAAGCAATACAGGGCATTCCTGGTGTACGAAATGGCAGCAACAATATCCTATCCACGCAGAGAACAGGGAGGAATATCTAAGTCGTCGAGAGACAGTACTTGACAGATTGGAGAAAGAGGACTCACGATCCACAGGGATAAGTGCGAGTTCATGAAGGAGGAAATCATTTTCTTTGGCTATGTGTTCAACAAGGAAGAGGTATCAGCAGACCCCCAGAAGGTAGCGGATATAAAAGAAGCCTCCCCTCAAACCGCACCCATGGTGCGCAGCTTTCTGGGGATGGCCACATACTGTGGCTGATTTATCCCCAACTTGGTCACCATGTTGGAGTCACTCCGTCAACTCACCAGGCAGAATGTTAAATGAGAATGGAGCCAACAATGCATGAAAGTGTTTGAGTGCATCATGAAATCATTGTCGGCCAACATAACGATGGCCTACTTCGACCCAGCTTTAGCCACAGAGCTATACGTGGCTCCAAGGTCAGTCGGGCTCGGTGCAGAAGTCACAAACAGGGGAAAATGACCAATTGCATACACATCAAGAGCCCTCACACTGACTGAACAGAGGTATTCCCACATTTAGAAGGAAGCGATAGCGTTCCTGTGGGGATGCCGACGCTTCCACATTTATCTGTACGGACAGAGATTCAGAACATACACTGAGCACAAACCACTGCTCTTGATATTCACTGGGTCGTCAACACACCCTCCCGCCAGGATAGGGAAGTGGTTACTGCACCTGCAACAGTATGATTTTGAATTGGTGTACCAGGCAGGTGAGGACAACCCCGCAGACTTCCTATCGAAGAACACACGCCCGCCAACACAAGGAGAAGTAGACAAAGCAGAGGAGACCGAGGAACACATCTGCCAAGTCGTCTACACCACTAAGCCCAGGACAGTCAGGATCGCAGACATCGTCGGGGCTACACAAGATGACCATGTTGCCACATCATCAAAAACACATTCATAGTGAGCGATTGGAAACGTTTCTTCGAAATGTCCATAACCGCACACTGTCCATCAACGAGGGTCTGATCCTAAGAGGTACACAGATAGTGATTCCATGCATTTTACAGGACAGGATCGTCTCCCTTGCACACGAGGGACACCAAGGGATGGTCCATAAGAAGGGCAGGATAAGACACCGGGTGTGGTTCCCTCACCTGGACCCAAAGGTAGAGGTAATTGTTGGGGCGTGCCTCCCTTGCCAATTCACAGGTGCACCCCTGCACCAGGAACCGATCCACTCGGTGGAACGTGGATCCTTGAGGTAGGACTCCATGAGCAACATCTTTTGTACTGTACAGGAGGGAATCTACCTCCTGGTAGCAATTGACAACCACTCACGAAACCCTGAGGTAGAGATCGTCACAGCAACCTCGGCTGACATGATTATCCCTGAACTGGAGAAAATGTTTGCTACGCATGGTCTACAACGACGGGTCAAGCGCGACAACAGACCACCATTTTGGGGGACTGAGTTAAAGAAATACATGGAAGAGCTCCATATCCTTTACCACCACATCAACCCCCGCAAGGGACACAAGCTAATGGGGATGGGAATAGATTTATGAGGACAATTAAGAACGTGCCACACATCTCCAAAAGTCAAAACAGCCACTGGCGGGTGCACCTGTACCGGTTCTTAAGGAACTACCGGGTGACACCTCATAGCTCTGCCAATGCACCCCCGGCTGACCTCATGTATGGAACAATGGTGAACTCGTCCATTCCCCATCACCCAAGCAAGGGTGTGGACGACATTAACGGAGAATGGACTCATGAAAGGAGAGTTGTGGCTATTGAGCACATGAGTCACAAGCGAAACGCCAGGGAAGCCAGACACAAGGTGGGCGACACAGTGTTGGTGTTGCGGAACCCCACCTGCTGCATTTCTCTTTTTCACCACTTCTATCTAACACTGGGAACCAGAGTGCATGCCTCACCCACCCTCTGATTTTCTACAAAATTGGTTCAGAAGTCTAGGGCTTTAGAGGCAGTGGTTAGAAGCAGCGACACCGGGGTCACCATGCCCTACCTAGGAGAGCCACATCATTGGTTTTCCCCACTCCCCACACCAGGAAAAAATGTGCTTTTGGAGGGGAGTTGGTTCCTGGTTACCTTAAACATACTACAGCTACCACAATTCCTTGAGACCTATTGAGACAAATTTGAAACACCTGAAAAGACAGCCTCCCTGATGATTGTTAGAGACATGAAAGCGTTTGGAGGATCTCAGCAACTTGAAATGCAGCAGGTATTTAACACTGGGAACCAGAGTGAGCGCCTCACCCACCCTCTGTTTTTCTATAAAATTGGTTCAGAATTCCCGGGCCTTAGAGGCAGCGGTTAGAAGCAGCGGCACCGGGGTCACCATGCCCTACCTAGGAGAACCACATCATTGGTTTTCCCCACTCCCAACACCAGGAAAAAAATGTTCTTTTGGAGGGGAGTTGGTTCCTGGTTACCTTAAACAGACTACAGCTACCACAATTCCTTGAGACCTATTGAGACAAATTTGAAACACCTGAAAAGACAGCCTCCCTGATGATTGTTAGAGACATGAAAGCGTTTGGAGGAGAACAGCAACTTGAAATGCAGCAGGTATCTAACACTGGGAACCAGAGTGCGCACCTCACCCACCCTCTGTTTTTCTACAAAATTGGTTCAGAAGTCCCGGGTTTTAGAGGCAGTGGTTAGAAGCAGCGGCACCGGGGTCACCATACCCTACTAGGATAGCCACATCATTGGTTTTTCCCCCTCCCCACACCAGGAAAAAATTGTGCTTTTGGAGGGGAGTTGGTTCCTGGTTACCTTAAACATACTACAGCTACCACAATTCCTTGAGACCTATTGAGACAAATTTGAAACACCTGAAAAGACAGCCTCCCTGATGATTGTTAGAGACATGAAAGCGCTTGGAGGAGAACAGCAACTTGAAATTCAGCAGGTATCTTTCACTGGGAACCAGAGTGCGCGCCTCACCCACCCTCTGTTTTTCTACAAAATTGGTTCAGAAGGCCCGGGCTTAAGAGGCAGCGGTTAGAAGCAGCGGCACCGGGGTCACCATACCCTACCTAGGAGAGCCACATCATTGGTTTTCCCCCTACCCCCACCAGGAAAAAATGGTGCTTTCGGAGGGGAGTTGGTTCCTGGTTACATTAAACAGACTACAGCTACCACAATTCTTTGAGACCTATTGAGACAAATTTGAAACAGCTGAAAAGACAGCATCCCTGATGATTGTTAGAGACATGAAAGCGCTTGGAGGAGAACAGCAACTTGAAATTCAGCAGGTATCTTTCACTGGGAACCAGAGTGCGCGCCTCACCCACCCTCTGTTTTTCTACAAAATTGGTTCAGAAGGCCCGGGCTTAAGAGGCAGCGGTTAGAAGCAGCGGCACCGGGGTCACCATACCCTACCTAGGAGAGCCACATCATTGGTTTTCCCCCTACCCCCACCAGGAAAAAATGGTGCTTTTGGAGGGAAGTTGGTTCCTGGTTACCTTAAACAGACTACAGCTACCACAATTCCTTGAGACCTATTGAGACAAATTTGAAACACCTGAAAAGACAGCCTCTCTGATGATTGTTAGAGACATGAAAGCGCTTGGAGGAGAACAGCAACTTGAAATGCAGCAGGTATCTCACACTGGGAACTAGAGTGTGTGCCTCACCCACCCTCTGTTTTTCTACAAAATTGGTTCAGATGTCCCGGGCTTTAGAGGCACCGGTTAGAAGCAGCGGCACTGGGGTCACCATGCCCTACCTAGGAGAGCCACATCATTGGTTTTCCCCCCTCCCCACACCAGGAAAAAATTGTGCTTTTGGAGGGGAGTTGGTTCCTGGTTACCTTAAGCAGACTACAGCTACCACAATTCCTTGAGACCTATTGAGACAAATTTGAAACACCTGAAAAGACAGCCTCCCTGATGATTTTTAGAGACATGAAAGCGCTTGGAGGAGAACAGCATCTTGAAATGCAGCAGGTATCTAACACTGGGAACCAGAGTGCGCGCCTCACCCACCCTCTGTTTTTCTACAAAATTGGTTCACAAGTCCCGGGCTTTAGAGGCAGCGGTTAGAAGGAGCAGCTCCGGGGTCACCATGCCCTACCTAGGAGAACCACATCATTGGTTTTCCCCCTTCCCCACACCAGGAACAAATTTTGCTTTTGGAGGGGAGTTGGTTCCTGGTTATCTTAAACAGACTACAGCTACCACAATTCCTTGAGACCTATTGAGATAAATTTGAAACACCTGAAAATACAGCCTCCCTGATGATTGTTAGAGACATGAAAGCACTTGGAGGAGAACAGCAACTTGAAATGCAGCAGGTATCTAACACTGGGAACCAGACTGCGTGCCTCATCCACCCTCTGTTTTTCTACAAAATTGGTTCAGATGTCCCAGGCTTTAGAGGCAGCGGTTACAAGCAGCGGCACCGGGGTCACCATGCCCTACCTAGGAGAACCACATCATTGGTTTTCCCTCCACCCCACACCAGGAAAAAAATGTGCTTTTGGAGGAGAGTTGGTTCCTGGTTACCTTAAACAGACTACAGCTACCACAATTCCTTGAGACCTATTGATACAAATTTGAAACACCTGAAACGACAGCCTCCCTGATGATTGTTAGAGACATGAAAGCGCTTGGAGGAGAACAGCAACTTGAAATGGAGCAGGTATCTAACACTGGGAACCAGAGTGCGCGCCTCACCCACCCTCTGTTTTCCACAAAATTGGTTCAGAAGTCCCGGGCTTTAGAGGCAGCGGTTAGAAGCAGCGGCACCGGGGTCACCATGCCCTACCTAGGAGAGCCACATCATTGGTTTTACCCCCTCCCCACACCAGAAAAAAATTGTGCTTTCGGAGGGGAGTTGGTTCCTGGTTACATTAAACAGACTACAGCTACCACAATTCTTTGAGACCTATTGAGACAAATTTGAAACAGCTGAAAAGACAGCATCCCTGATGATTGTTAGAGACACGAAAGGGCTTGGAGGAGAACAGCAACTTCAAATACAGCAGGTATCTAACACTAGGAACCAGAGTGCGCGCCTCACCCACCGTCTGTTTTTCTACAAAATTGGTTCAGAAGTCCCGGGCTTTAGAGGCAGCGGTTAGAAGCAGCGGCACTGGGGTCACCATGCCCTACGTAGGAGAGCCACATCATTGGTTTTCCCCCCTCCCCACACCAGGAAAAAATTGGGCTTTTGGAGGGGAGTTGGTTCCTGGTTACCTTAAACAGACTACAGCTACCACAATTCCTTGAGACCTATTGAGACAAATTTGAAACACCTGAAAAGACAGCCTCCCTGATGATTGTTAGAGACATGAAAGTGCTTGGAGGAGAACAGCAACTTGAAATGCAGCAGTATCAAACACTGGGAACCAGAGTGCGCGCCTCACCCATCCTTTGTGTTTCTACAAAATTGCTTGCGGGTTACATAGAGAAATATTCTAGCGTTGCCTCATCCATGTCCCGACATGACACCAGTAAGTGCTGGACAGAGGAAATTCACCAGCAAACTTCACTTTTTGGATTGAAAGGCTGGAAATTTACTTCACAGCCACGAGGGAAAATAACAAAGCAGTAAAGCTTTGCATGCTACTCTTTTATGCAGGCGCAGACGTCCATAAAACCTGCATAATTCTGCCAGGGTATGACGGATCATACCAGAGAGCAAAGACTGCACTTCTCAACTACTTCAGCCCGCTCATTAACAAAGACTATGATCCTTTAAAGTTGTGTCATGCAGCCAAAGGGCCTTCTGAATCCCTTGTTGCATTTCATGCACCCCTACGGCAACTAGCATGTCCTGCACTTTAGCTGACGAGGAAGACAAGGTGCGAGTGCTAATAATTCACCACTGCTACTCTGTCCAGCTCAGGAAGCAGATTCTAACAGAACCAAACATATCCCTACGAAGAATCCTAGAGGTAGGATGGGCATATGAACTCACATCAGTACGCTCCTCTCACATGGAGAATGCATGAAGACGCTCCACACGGAGGAGATACACAACATCAGAAGCAGACCTAGAAATAAACTGAGAAGGTAAGGTGGAAGAATACATGCTTGAAACTCAAAAGACCCACAGGTCTATGCACATCATGAGGAGGGGTATCTCATACCCCGATGGTTGCCCGGCACAGTACAGACATGTGGTAGGTGAGGATGCCAAAATCACATTGCCAATTGTGTAGACCAGTTTGCCCAATATAGCAGTTGCTGCAGTCAGTGGTTACCATAAGGCCTAAAGAATGGCAAGTGGCGATGATACTGAAAGAAGATTAATTGTCCATAACAATGAATCAAAAGATTGTGTGGAAGATGTTTTTTCATATCAGCCATCTGTCAAGGTAACGCAAGAAAGGGGAGGCACCCTCCTTGTGTAGTCATAGTAGCCACATTCCATGTAACTGAAGAAGGCAAGGACACCCTCTTGGGTGAGATACAGTGAACTAGTTGGTGGATGGTACATTTTGTATTAGAAGGATGCCCTCCTCCAAACATACCAGACACTATTTGAGGGCATAGGATGACTGAAGGAACAGCAAGTACACTTGCACGTTAACCATACGATGCAACCCGTGTCACTGAGGCACTGAAGAACCGAGAGAAGGTAACAGCCACTACCCTTCCCGGGAAGCAGGGCCTGCAATTCCTGCAATCACCACAAGAGCGTGTCTCCCCCGCCAAGTCTCCCAATGAGCGGCTCAGGTCACTGCATCTCTACTACGCAAGCCCTTTTCCACCACCCGCCAAGGCAAACATCCGAAGTGTGCACCCACACTGTTCTTCCACCACCACACCTAGGAAGCAGGATAAGAGGACAACGCCAAAACGGCACCTCCATCATCCCCGAGGAGACTATCATCTGACCCTTCTCCACTTTTCCAGAGCTAGAGCTCCAGGTCACCAACACCTACATCATAGCCCACAGATGGCCCTTCCATTGCCACGAAAACATCTCTCCAGAGCACCAGCCCTCCAGTCCACCAGAGACACCACTCCTAAGGCATTCCACAGTGACACAGCCTACAGCTGGCCCTCCACTCCACTCCACAGGCACTCCTCCATGGACACATTACTCCAAGACTCGAGGGCCTCTCAGGCCGATCTATTCCTCTGGAACAGACCTCTCTTTTCCGTCAGAGCAGGTCACGGGCCCACAACCCACTGCATGCCATGCACAGCCCATGACCAGCCACTCCATTTTGCCAGAGATATTACAGGGCCTGAAAGCACAGCAATCCTGCCATTGCTGTCCCCTACCCACCCATCCATTAAACAAGACCAGGACGCCAGAACCTGATAGCCCACCCAACAAAGTCTATCATGCGACAGCCTGACGCTCCCATAGTCCAACTCAAGAGACCCAAGCATCAGGGCCTGCAACATGGAGGAAGAACAAGTGGCCCAGACCATCACACAAGCAATGCCCGCATCCCGAGTATCATTCCTCAGAAGACCTCAACCATTTCAACTACAACCTCAACAGGACCAAGCTCCTAGATGGGAAGAATGGCTGGAAGAATTTTCTGATTTATTCAAAGCAGTGGGGGATGACAAGTCACCAGCACTACTAGACATATTCAACAATCTGGCAGGGAAAGAATTCAAGGCAATCCTCAAAACAATCCCGGAACAAGAAAGAACATCATATGACATGACCATCATGGCCCTCAATAGGAAATTAAAAGTACAGCTAAATAGGGATTAGGAGAGGTATGCTTTCAATCAGTGTCATCAACAGCCCGCACGAGACAGTAGATGAATTTGTCATCCAACTGCAAACAAATTACGCACTGTGAATTCACAAACTTCCCTGGTGAGGAAGCAATCTGCCTGAGAATAATAGAAGGCTGCACCACATCAGTTTTCCAAAAACACCTCCTTAAAAGACCACTACCCCTGGAGGAAACAATAGACCTGGCACGCATCTACAAAAGAGTGGATGTCCTGATGGCTGCCATCAAGGCACCAAAAAAAAGGAGAAACAGTTGCGGCCATCCACACTACATGACCTCCAACACAAGCCCAATATAGTGTTAACATACATCCATATGAACCAGGGACACGGATATGTTACAGATGTGGTTTTATGTTTCCACACAGAGGACAATGTACAGCAATGTTTAAAATGTGGGAGACAACCACTTCCAGTCAGTATGCAGAGAAGAGGTGCCTTTCCTGCAGGGACCCTTCCACAAACACAGACGAACACACCCACAAGTTTGGAAACAAGAACAACGCCATCCACCAGACAGTAACTTTGGCCAACCCTCCCAAGAAGAATGATAGAAGATAGATAATGGTTAGAAGATGTGTACATCCAAGAACAGGAAAAATCAAAATGACCCAACAGAATTGTACTCCAGAGAATACGTATGCCTGATAAGCAAGGAAGTAGATGATGACACCACACCACGAGTGACACTAGAAATAGGAGGTCAAAATCATCATTTTATCGCTGACACATGCATAATGGTGAACATCATGAGTGAAAGTGATTATAGCCCTACCAGAGAGACATACCCCCCTCATGAAGTCCACTGCAAGGATATACCAATGGGGTGCGACACATCCACTACTTTTTTTGGGACAAGTAACATGTCAACTCCAACATAAAGAGGTAATGATCTAAGCAATGATTCACGGAGGGTGAGTGCTTGCTAAGCTACAAGACATTGAGGGCCCTTGCCCTTATTGGCATACACTACGACAGCTCGTAAATTGTGCAGTGCCGCCCAGTCACTCTATAAACAATATGCACCAATGGCAATGCCCAAATGTCAATAACATACCTATGCACCACATTTCCAGAGCTATTCCATGGGTCTGGGAACACTAAAGTTACAGCCATAAAGCTACATATAGCAGAATCAGTAAGGCTGGTCCCACAACACCCTAGAATGGTTGGATTTCACAAAACCCTAGAAGGGTTGGATTTCACATCCAAACAAAAGTGTCAGAGGAAATACACCTCGTCCTCCAAGATGACATAATTGAAAGAGCCATGGGTCCAACCCTGTGGGTATCACTGTTAGTGTTAGTGTCTGAAGAAAATGGCTGCATCTGTCTGTGCGTCGACATGTGCATCCCCGACATAACCAGCTAACGGGAGAGACATCCAGCCCCAATATAGAGGACATGATTGTCAGACTCAACAAAGCAGTTAGGTTCTCTGAGCTTGATGTGAATCAATGATACCAACAACTTGTCCTCTACCATGCCTCACAACCCATCAGCACATTATCCACTCACAAAGGCCTGTTCTGATATAAGCGGATGAGCTTTGGTATTTCATCAGTCACAGAGATATTTCAAGAGACAATAAGATGCCGCCTCCTACCGTTCCCCTTCGCCTTCAACTGAAGAGACAACATCCTCATGTTCGGCACATCCCAGAAAGAGCACAATCACACACTAGAGGAAGTTTGCAGGACCCTACAGGCAGCAGGACTACAGCTAAATGAAAACATGTGTGACATACACAAGAGACACTTAAAGTTCTTTGGACACATCTTCTCAGATCAAGGGATGACCGCTGACCCTGAGAAAGTACTAGCCATTGCCTCATTAACCCCATTGACGCATGTGGCTGAACTTAGGTCCTTCCTGGTGATGGCAGGGAACTGCCACGCTACCTACCAAATTGCATGACAATGATGGAACCATTGCGATTACTGCTAAAAAAAGAAGTCCCTTTCCACTTGATTTATGAATGCAACAAACCATTTGAAGATATTAAGCAGCACTATCAGAAGCACACCGCCTAGCATACTTCAATCAGAAATGGCATACAGAGGTCACCGTAAATGCCAGCCCTGTGGGGCTAGGAGCCATCCTGGCCCAAAGTGAAACAGAAGAACACAGCATGAAACATGTAGTAACATATGCCAGTAGAGCTTTGTCTGACACACAGGCTGCCTACTCCCAGCCAGAAAAGGAAAGCCTGGTGGCTGTCTGGGCCTTTGAACACTTCCACCATTTCGTGATCGGATGTCAGTTCACAATCCTTACGGACCACCAAACATTATTATCCCTGTTCAGAAACCCAAGGATGAAAATGCCTCAACTGATAGAAAGATGGGCATCAGAATTCAGGAGTACAAATACAGGATAGTCTACGAACCAGGGGGGTGACCAAAACCCAACAAATGACATATCAAGACGCCCAAAGGGGCAGATGAACAGAAACCTTTAGAAAGAAGCAGAGTGCTATAGAGAGTGCATCTCAGAAAACCCCCTCCCCCGAGCTCTGATGATGGCAACACTTGCAAAAGAGTGAAACGAAGATCCAACAATCAGAATTACAACACACCTAACAAAGGAGGGTAAATGGAATAATTGCAAGAACACATTGCTACGACACAGAGACATGAACAGAATGCAATATGGACAGAATGGCAAATATAAACAAAGAACTGGCAGTGACAGAGCAGGGCATCCAACTGGGAGGGTGTAGACTAGTGGCGCCCAAGAATCTGTAGAAAACAATAGTTAAACTGACACATGAAGGCCACAGAGGAGTGCTAAAAACCAAGAAGATACTCCAAAACGAGGTGTGGTTTTCATACATGGACGCTATCCTGGAATACATCGTAAAGCACCGTGTAGAGTGTCAATGCACCTCCACACCAGCAACCCCCCTCCCGCTGACAATCAAAGCCATGCTAGAAGGCCCATGGCATCACATGGCATTAGATTTCAATGAACCCCTGTTAGAGGGAGGTCACCTGTTGGTGGCAGTGGACAAGTACTACCGATTTCCGATAGTAAATATCACACTGTCCACAGCATTCTCCAATGAAGTGGGAATACCAGATGAATTGTTTAGTGAATGGGCATTCCCAACATCACAAAAACGATAACGGACCACATTTCAATGAGCATGAGTTCACAACGTTTGCAGCGTACATGGGTTTCAAGCACCAGAAAATCATGCCACTACGGCCACAGGCAAACGAAATGGCAGGAAGATTCATGTCTATCATTAAAATGACAAGACAACAAGCAATCTTTGATGAAATTCCAATGCAGCAAGTGCTGTGCCAGATGCTACGCCACTATCGGAACACGCCACATAATGCCACAGGGAACACACCTATAGAGCTCTTCGTCATAGCATACACCAGCAAGGAACATGAAGACATGTGGAAAAGAGATGCTGAGCGGAAACTCAAAACCAAAAGAGTGAATAGATAGAAAGAAATGAGCAAAGGATAAAGAGCTAGCAGTTGGAGAAGAGGTGATATTAAGTCAGAAACAGCAGAGGAAAACAGACTCAATATATGTTAGGCAGAATTATATGCTGTACCCTTTGGGAACACTACATTAGGACTACAAGTGGCAGCACAAATTCACCTTTGGTACAAGCCTGTACTACACAGTCAAGTGGTAGCAATGGCTGAGCAGCCAGACTTATCTGAAGAGTAAGTGAGTAGTATCAAATAGTTACACAAAGGACAACAATCACCATGATTCAAACAAACACTGACTCAAGGTTTTCAAGTAAAAGAATATACATTTATTTACTCTTCAGTTGTATAACATTTCACTAAAGTAAAGCAGTTTAAAAATCACACTCTTAATACACCACACCACTCCCAATTGTTTCCAGACAAGTTAAGCTCACAAAATGAAGTGGGAGCAAAATGGCCCTCTGTTAATTTAAAAGGGAGGGAAAGACAAAATTAGGTAGAAATGGAACAGTACCAACAAATAAGTAAGCAGGGCATTCTAGAAAGAGGAACTACAGTGATAGAATCAAGTCAAATAGGCTTAGGGCCAAAGTCAATAGGACAAAAGTCTTTTGCTCAAGATCACATAGCTCAGGGTAGTTTGCGTTTAAGTTTTTGCCAAGAGTTCAGACCGAAGTTGGTCAGCAGAAAAGTTAGCTTAAAGAGTAGAAACGAACAACCGGATGTTGAACTGTACCTTAAATGGAGAAGAAGCTGTAGCTGCGGCAGACGTTCCTGGTAGTTCCAGCATGCTCACGGTTCCTGAAGCGACTGTTGGACTGTCACAAAGTAGGAAGACTGGAGGGTCCTGCACCACCCAGGGAAGAAACCAGCAGCAGAGCTAAGCAACAAATAAAAGGTGCACTCCTTAAAACCCAAGCAGGGTCCGTCCTTCCTGGCTATCCGGCCCACTGTAGCTCTGTACAGCGAATTTGACCAGAAGAGGGGGTCCTGGATTGGAGTTTGGGTGAACTGGTTGGTCCCACCAGCTCAAGGGAAGAAGATTCTTGGAAGATCCTCTCTGTGTTGAAGTCTGAAGATTTAGACCTGCAGCAGGGCTTCACCTGGCTGTTCAGTCGTGGTAGGGGTCCTCTTCTGTCAGCTCCTCTTCGGTTCTCTCGTTCCAATGGTGACTCTCCTCTTCCAGACCCAGAGAACTGCTTTTTATGCAGTTTTCCCCCATTCACACAGCCTGGCTGTCAATCACACAGCAGGGTGGCTGTCCTGGCAGAGACAGTCACCCAGCCAATCAAACAGGGTTGCGACCTGGGTTACCAAGGGAACCCATGGCAGGGGTCCTAAAACCCCTCCCTCGTATCCTGCCTACCCAGACTTTCAGGCGACTAAAGAAGGGCTTCTGTGCAGAAGCCTGCTAAGACACGGTGAACAAAGGAACCAAACCTGGTTTGGCACATGGAGACGAACACGAGAAAGACTTTTCCAAAAAGAAATGGCGACTAAACCTAGCCGGAAAAATTGTAAAAACAATATGGTCAAACGGGTTTAAGTTCGAGGCTACCAAGATAGCCTAAAACAATACCATGGTTATTTAAGATAACCGCAATAGGAAAAATAGGGTAGTTACCACTGCCACCAGCCAAGTCTTAATGGAAAGAGAGAAAAACAATGCTCTAAGAGAGACAGACAAAAAGGGATAAGTAGTAACCATGTCCAGTACTCCATGTAAGATGGTTTGCTGTGGGTCTGTGGATTTTAAAAGAGACTAGTAAAGTTAATGGCAACTTTACAGTTTCTGGGGAACAGTAGTCAGCCCCAGAAAATGGAGTCTGAGTTGGGAAGTCCAAAAGACAACACTGTGTCACTGCCTTAGGGCTCCTCCCACTTTAACCAGAAACAAAAAAAACATTACTGCGGACAGGCTCCTACCGATACTACTCCCTACTCTCAACTCTCTCCATGACAATTCCGACCCTGAGAGCTTAGTAGAAGAATTTAATAAAGTCATGACAACCTCCTTGAATCAGATTGCCCCAGTGAAACTAAGCCCAAGCAAACAAAAAACTCACCTGAATAATTGGTTCACACCATTCCTAAAAGGCCTACGACAAAAAAAAAGAAAATGCAAGGCCATATGGAGCAAACATCCATCTGAAGCCAATAAACTTAAACTTGCTAAACTGTCCTCCTTGTACAAAAAAGAAATTTACCTTGCAAACCGTACATCCTTTGACACACGCATATCCAATGCCAACTCCAATATAAAGGAATTGTTCACTATTCTTAAATAAGTAGAGACCCCAATAGCACCACCTGATACTTGCATAAAAGACAAAAAATGGTGCGAGGACATCCAATTCGCCCTTTCTAATAAAATAGCCACTCTACAAAATAAAATCTCCCGCAAACAAATCAGCTTACCTGATCCCTCTGCCTCCAATTCCACAGGCAAAGCCAGTAGAGGTAATGCCACGCAATTCAACTTCACCAAGGTCTCCATCATTGAAGTGGAAAGAATAATTCTATCCCTTACACAGTCAAACTGTCAGGGGGATATATGTCCAGCACAACTTATCAAGGATGCGGCCCATGACTTATCGCCATTCATCACCAAACTCATCAATGCATCCTTCACCACTGGCATTATTCCCACCAATCTGAAACAGTCATGGGTACTCCTATTGCTAAAAAAACCTACTCTCGACCCATCCATACCTACCAACTATAGGCCCATCACTACGGTGCCTTTTCTCCTAAAAATCTTGGATAAGGTAGCTTATACTCAAATTCAAAAACACTTGGAACAACATCACCTGCTAGGAGCTAGACAATCTGGCTTCTGCCCCCAGCATGGCGCTGAAACTGCCCTCATTGTTCTAAAGACCCAAATCGATGAGCTTAAAGACAAGGGGAAATCAGCACTACTCCTCCTCCTAGATCTCTCAGCTGCCTTCGATCTTGTCGACCATGCCAACTTATGTAACCACCTTAATACAGCAGCACACTTCTCCCATCAAGCCATCACCTGCATTAGATCCTTCTTAAATGGCAGAACAATGAGGGTCTTCACGACGCTAGCGGCCGCTGACCCCATACCCATCACCTTGGTGTGCCTCAGGGATCCTGTGTCTCGCCAACACTCTACAACATCTTCACTAAGTCCCTTTTCGATGATCTGGATCATCTTGGTATCACCTACACTAACTATGCAGATGATACCCAGATCCTCCTCCTGCTTTTTGGGGATTATGAAAGGGATTTGGCCTTGGTGAATAGAGTGTATATCATCATCCAGGCATGGATGGACACTCACGGCCTATGCCAGAATGATGATAAAACTGAACTCATCATCCTAGGCACCCAATCCAACCTAAAAAAACTAGGACCCAAATACTCATCATTCATAATTGATGGAAAATTAGAGCATGAGGTAAAAACACTTGGCTTCTACCTCGATTCTCAATTATCATTCACTAAACAGGTTAACTCCCTTGCTTCTTCCACAGCATACACATGCCAATTGATACGCACTGGTAAACCATTCCTCTCAGATAATAGCTGCATTACTCTTGCCAGAGCTCTTATCCTCTCACTTCTGGACTACCGTAATGCACTCTACCTAGGATCACCCAAAGCCATTATCAAACTTATCCAAATCCTTCAAAACAATGCCCTGAGAGCAGCCCTAGGCATGTCCCGAAAAGACCATATTTCCCAGATCAGTCGACAGCACAACTGGCTCCCAACTCACGAGAAAGTAATCCTAAAAACTCTATCACTGACTCATAAATCCCTCAACAATGCCGCTCCCATTTATCTAGCAGAGAGATTCCACAAGCAGACATCCTCCAGACCCATAAGATCTACCAATAAACACTGTCTTGTCGTACCCAGCTTCAAATGGGCCACAATCGGAGGCAGCAGTTTCCCGATGAAAGCGTCCAAACTTTGGAACAACCTGCCTTCTAACTTAAGAATGTACCAAACCTACCACAAAATCAGAGCCAATACTATTATATGGCTAAAAACTGCCAACCAACTCTCCTAACCTAGTAGTGAGGCCTATCTATATGACCACGCTAGCCTGCCACTAGCCATTACTCTGTATCTCTTTCTTTGGTCCTCTGTATATTATGTATGTAAACATGTCTCCTTGTAATTAACCCCCACATGCTTTCATTATGTATATTGATGTGTATATAAGTCCTGTATAACTTTTTGTATAATTTTGGTGTATACATTTTTGTATAATTTTTGTGTAACTAAGTCTCGCATATTCTTGTATCTGCTGCGCCCTGTTACCCCTGGGTATGACGCGCATTATAAATAATAAACAAACAAAAAAACAAACATACAGTAAAAGGATGATGTCTGTGGAGTAGGTGAGGCTCCACAGTCTATGAACACAAACAATGTTAAACACAGACAGCAAAACACATGTAAGAGTGGGAAAAAGGGCTCACACTCTTACCAGGTGAAAAAAATAAATCCTAGAAATCCAGCAAAGCTGCTGAGGGACTCACTAGGTAAGGGAAATTAGCCATATATGAGAATTCTCCCTAACAATATATGCAAAGCAACCACTTGCGATACCTAACACAAAGGGACCCTTCATCACGGAGCAAGATGAGGAAGGAGAGATCATGCAAATGCGTCCTTCTTCAAACAATTCAACAGGACAGCGGAAACAAACTATCATCAGGGAAGAGAACATCCTGCAGGAGAGTAAACCCAATAGATACAGAGAGAACCAGAAACTGAACAAGCGCCCAGAAGCACACTTGAAGAGACAACAACAAATCAGAATAGTGAAAGACCGCAATGAGTAATAAAACGACCACATAGACTGGCAGAAGAGATATGAGAGCAGCAACATGATAAGTAGGGGGGAGGTGTTGTGTACAAGAATCAAGACGAGTTGCCTTTAAGAAGGAAACAGAAAGAGGAGAAGGCACAGGCTGGATAAGAGGAAGGGGAGGAGTTGGGAGAAGGGACGGTAGTCTAGAGTTAGGAAATAAAGAAAGAGGTTATACCTTCCCACGGCTCTGTGCATTTCTCTAGCGGTGTGCCCCCTCAATTCCGTGTTCATCCCTCCTTCAAAGGTGAAATGCAACAATAACTCCCTGCAGGATTCACAGCTAGTAATTCCACGGAATCTGACATTGAAAGTGATTGATCTCACACACAAGGGCCATCAAAGGGCCAGCAAGAAAGAAATAAGATTGCGAGAAAAGGTCTGTTTCCCCAATCTGAAAGGGGGAATGGACTCATTTTTGTTTGTACGCATATAAATGCTGCCAAGCCACAGGCACACATGTAAGAACGCCGCCCATTAAGCCACCAGAGAGAAGGATTTGAGCATAGACGTTGGGACAGTTCTCCAGTTGAGACACAGTACTGGAGTAGTTCTCCCGATACCCGGAGATCATGCCATCAACTGCTGCAAGTGATGTCACGCCAGTGATTGAGAAACTGTGCGCTACTCAGGGTGAACCAGAAATAGCTCCGACAATGGGCCACTGTTTCAAGGAAGGGAGTTTGAAAAATGCGTGCAACAATACAGCATCAGAAAGAGACAAATCACGCCCGACTGCTGAGAGATTCATAGGAATACTTAACAAAATGTTCCACATCACTAATGAACAAGGAGAAACGCACAAACGGCCCTTGGCACCACTCTGCATATGGCCACAGGGGTGCCATCGGCAGTTGACGTGAAATTGAAAGGCGAGGTCTATTGTCCTGGAACAGCTATTGAGAGAGAATACAAATTGACACAATGCATGTTAGGCAAAAGCAAATCGATAACAATGATAAGAAAAACACCAGATGACAATTTAGAGACACCCCGCTGAACACTGTAGACCATGCACTAATACAGAACTGGTTGATTCAAAGACATACGTTAAGTCTACAGTAGGACATGACCCTGTGTTTTATAATGAGAAATGAGAGTCAATGTTAATGGCTATGTATAGCCGGGCCATGATTAAGAGAAATTTCAGCTGGTTCAAGAAGTCTCAGAGACCCATGGAGGACCAGCAGCCAGGATGAAGAAACTCTGGATGACATAGGCTTTGAGAGAACAGAAGAGGATTCAAGGCAAGAGACCCTCCGAAATGAAGATGAAGCACCCCAAATGTGCAGTGAAGAACCCGATGTAGATAACTTTGGGAGATCCACTGAGATCCAAGAGAGATATCCCGATCCAGTTGCAAGACTATATTATAAACTGAGAGTATGCAGCTTTAAAAACTGTTGTATTGTTTTGTTGTACCTTGGGTGGGGTGCTGTGACAACGGACCCCCTAGCGTGCCAGGACCCCCCATCACAAGGGTAATTGTACCATGAGGCGGGAAATTAATAAAAAGAACCTGCCCCTGTTGGGTGTGGCCAGTACCTCTTCACGAGCATCTTGGTATTTCTTCAGTGCTTTAGGCCATGCCAGCTATGCCACATATTACAAGTAGTGCTTGCCACACAGTTTGCTTCTTCATCGCTCGATTATCCTGGATAACTGCAGCGGTTGCTCAAAGATATTACTCATATTACGTATATCTGCTCTTCAATTACCTTGGCACAGTGTGATTACTGGTGGTAAATAATCAGCTGAGGCTGATCCACAGAACAAAATGTTTCCATATTGCCCTAAAATATGATGGCATACATGGATTTGCCTTGCAGAACCCCTATTGATTGGAATAATCCCTATTTTAGAAAGGCTGTCTGACCAGCAGAGCATGCATGACTCCAGAGAGAGTGAAAACGGAGATGTGTGTGTGTTAGAGAGAGAGAGAGAGAGAGAGAGGGAGAGAGAGAGAGAGAGAGAGAGAGACGAAAGCAATGCATTACCGAAACGGGGAGAGAGCTGGGTACACATTTATGCTGCTGCGGTGTGTTGAGGAAGCATTGCGGGTGGTAAGGATGGGGACACCGCAATACACATACAGAGGGTGACAAGTATTGTCAAAGAGAGCGCAGGGTATTAGAAAAAAGCAGGGGGAGATTGGATGGCAACAGAAAATGAAAGCTCTGTATACAAATGTGCAGAAGACAGAGAAAGGGGAGAAAGAGAAGGGGGAGAGCGGACTAGAATGAAAGGTCGTTTGAAAGTGCGAGGGAAAAGGACATAGTGAAAGAAAAGAAAAACGTGCGAGAAAGATAGAAACAAAAAAGGCAAGGAAAAAGAAAGGGCGTTAAACGGCTTTCTATTTTACAAGTAGCCAGACTGAGGTGGAAACCAGCAGATCCATAGCCCGAGTACATTGCACACGGTCAGGTTCCACCTCTGCGCTGAATGTTGCCAAGTTCTACCTCAGGTTCTCTTAAGTTCATGAAATGATCCCACAAAGCAAGAGGCCCTTTATACATAGATGTAAAGGACTCCTAAAATCACCTTGCCCAAATCTTGAAGTACCACTTCCGCGTGACAGTAAATAAAGCACCATGAATACACAGCTGTGTTGTGTTCTGTGTGGTCCCTGCCGGATCAATTAGGCCGATTGTCCCTGCCAAGGAGGCGCTCCGGTAACATGGGTCTAAGGAATAGAAATAGCTCAGAAACAAAGCGAACCAAAATGCCAAAACAGTGCAGAATACAGCATCCGCTCACCGGCCCAAGGAACAGTCCAGAAGAAGCTGGTTTGCCTTTTCTGTGGAGCCTACAGCTACTCTGTGCAATATTTTTCATTTTTGGACATCCGCGTTCAGGCTCCACTTTGATACACATCATTAAATGGTACCTTCTGTATCAGAAAATAAATCAGGGAGTGCATAACATCACAGAATAATGCGAAACGCATGGCTTTGTCACAGCAAGCACCCTCCTACAATACTCAAACCATTTAAGCAAAAACTCATAACAATCTCCTTCAGTATAGCTGAACTCGCCTTATTGCAACCATTCTCCTGAAAAAGGCAACAACAAAAAAAGTGTACGTTTCCGGAAATGACATTCTCGCCTACAACGTTCACTGTTCGAAACGAACTGTTGCGTGTAAAGTTGGGAGGGCATGACAATAACTCACCACCTCAAAACGAAAACACGTGTTCACGGTTTGCGTTTACGGCAGGCAACAATTGGTCAAATGGCAATGAGCAGATCACGGTGTCCGGTCATTTGGTCGAAAATAAATGGTCGAATGACCATTTGATCGAATCAAAATGGTCGAAAAAAAAAAAGGTCAAATTTATTTATTTATTTATATTTTTTTTTTTTAGTTTGGTTGCTTAAAAAATATTTTTAATAAAAAAAAGGGGGTTGAGGGGGGAACCCCCCCCCCATAAAATAAAACAAAAAAAAAATATTCGACCTTTTTTTTTCCCAACCATTTTACATCGATCAAATGGTCATTCGACCATTTGGTTTTCGACCAAATGACTGGTAGCCGCAGATCACAGTATTTGCTTTTTTACGTCTTTCGCCAAATCTCTTCGAGCCAAATGCTTCTCAACGAAATCCCGGCCTGCCGAACCTACTGCAGGGCAAAATGCAGACGTGGAAAGCCTGGCATGCATTCTATGTCCAGTGTTTGCTGCACACATTCAGGAAGTAGATCAGGGAGCCAAGAAGCAGGGGCGGAGCGAGGTTCAACATTTTGAGGAGGCCGGATGCCAGTTTTAAAAGCTGGTAGTGAGTGGGGCCATTAAACCCATTGCTCTGTTGACGACCTCCCCCCTTCCTCTGAGCCAAGGAGGATGAATAGCTAGTTCAACTTCCTTTGGCCCATTGGATGCATCTTTCACCCCAACTCACTAGAGGCGTAGCCAGGATTGTGTAACAAGTGGGGCCTGGAGCTGATGTAGCAGGGCTCATCGGAAGGGGAGCCTGCAGGGGGTACAGAACTTGTTTTGTCCCTGTCCAAACATGCAGGAGTGACCGAGCGCAGTGAGGCAGACCAAAGCAATCAAGGCAGGTTCTCCCCCTAAGAATTTTCTTTTTAATAATGGGTTAAAATGATGCATTTTACAGTACACTTTCTGTGATAAATTAGGTTAAAAGCCAGACAGTTTACAATCGGATTTATAAGGAAAGACATAAAAAGTCCAGTAGATGCCATGTCATCATCAATGGATGGACAGTAGCATTTTCAAATGCATTTTCAAAAATGCCTTTGTCCACTATATGCCAGTACTCTGCAAGTGTCAAACATATTTTCAAACTGATTTTGCCCACACATATCCATTCTGGTGCACCTCTATATATACACACCTGTATTCCCACATAAGAAAATACTAGGCTAACAGGGGGGTTCTCACTCCTGGTCATTCTTGTCCTCCGACAGGAGGTTCGTTTTGGCATTGCTCCATTGCATGAGTAACCCGCCACAGCAAAAAGAGGATTCCATCCCTTTGCCACCCTCAAAAATGTAAAAATCTTTTTTCAAACATTTTCTTAAAAATTAATATTCAGAGGCTCATTCTCCTATTGCATATTCTAAATTCAATAAAAAGAGGTCCAGCCCAATTTTCGACAGCCACCACTCCTGAAAAATATTTCAATTGCCATGTTCAATTTCTTTCTAAGACTTTTAAACTGCTATATACGATTTTTCCCCTCTCCAAGAGAACCTAGGTATCTTCTCTGACTAAATTAGTTGCCAGCCCCCAGGTGCATGCTCAAGGCCCCAGGCATGAGGCACTTCCTTCTGCAGTTGCTCCCCCCCTCACCCACACCCGCCGCGCCCATTTGAGACAGGTGGATCCCATCTTTATCATATTACCCTTGTACTCCCTGGTTTATCTAACAATGTCTACTAGTTGGAAAGCCTGCACACTTGCAGAACTTTGACATTGCCATATTCAAGTTATCATGTCAATTTCCCCAATACAGCGTGCGACCACGCCCCTTTCCATTGGTTTCTGGGCACCAACTCTGACCATCAGAGCTCACACGAGGCCACTTCCTTGCTCATTCTGCAGAATGTGGCTCACATCTCCTTGAGCAGCAGACCCCTGCCCACCTGTGCCAAGTCATTCTCCCCAGATGTATTAGCATCGCCTCTGGGGGATCTTCTTTTCCCAGATGTGCCTTTAATCTAGTGTCTAGATCTGCCATTTTGTTCCCCGTTGCCCAAGCCACTGCAGTTCTGACTTGCTGAGTTTCATTATCATTAATATTTTTCTTTTATAATTGAACCTTTCCGCTGTCCTGTTTACCTAGGAATGACTTATTACCCATGCCCTCTTCCTAGTGAGGGAGGGAATTCAGAATCTATCAGCCATTACATCTCTAACCTCCCTTATGGACACTGGGTAGCTGTCTGATCTCCATCATCCGATCCCTTCCACACTTGCCCCTGGCCTGGCAGCTGTTTTAGTTGCCCCACTTCGAAACCATTGCGTTCCATAATTGGAAGGGTTTTTTCACAACATCAGCAAAACCGTTTTCATGACTGCACAGAATTGAACTACTGTCAATGGTATTTTCCTGAAATGTTACCAATTAATCCGGTCAGGGGATATGTTAAACCTCTATATGTCACCTCTTGTCTCTACTCCTGTTTGCTCTTGACCCAAATCTTATTTTCAAATTCTGGCTGGCATCATTTTCATCCCTTCTTTTTCTTTTGAAGTTCCAAGCCACTGAGCTATTAGTGAGGGCCGAATTCAACAGTGGCTAGGCAGGAGCTAAATGCAGCTCCTTAGTGTCCAGCATCAACAAGTCAATTGGGGCGACCAGGGCAGGATGAGGAGCACATTTTAAATTTCTCATCAGCTGTAAGAACATTCCACATTGTCTATTGTTTATGACTCATTATGCTTCCAATGTCACTAATGTTTATTTATAGGTTGCCTCAAACCTCACGAGTTAAATTCATATGCCTGGGTCTGTTCGGCATTGGTTGGCCTGGAGAGGCAAAAGTAACTCCTGGTGCCTGATGCTGATACGTTAACCGTGCTATTCCCGGCTATAATCAGGTGCTAAATTCCGCCCAGTTCCCTTCAATTTCAATCCTTTATATTTTATTTGTATCTCTATATATAGAGGTGCCTATTGATTATTTGCCTTCTGTTAAACCTTGCAGAAAATCCACCTATTTGCCCTTGGCTGGTCGTGGCGACGTTTTTTAGTTACCTTCTATCGTGACATGCCACCCATTTGTGCTACCATTTTTGAACGCCACAGCCTTTGCCTAGTTATTAATTTAATTTAGCTTCCTGTAGTGCAATACAGTAGGTTGAGTATAATGTCTCTATTTGGCCACGTATATATTTCACCCTGCCTCCAGAGTGTTTATTCCAAACCTGCATTAACTTTCTTAATGTTGGGGCTGGCTTATGAATAGTACATGGATAGTTAATTGGAGATTAACCCATTCACCGCTAGGCTCAACCCATTTGTAAGGTGTTTTCCCCCTATCATTTCAGAAAGAAGGGGTGAGCAGCAACCTGTAGGAGTCCTGGGCCTGAGATACTTACACCTTACCGCACGCATGTGCGAATGAAAACCCAGGGGCATGGTGTATGGACCCTCATATGAGGGCCAATGGCAGACCTCTGAATGTGCAGGCGGCCCAATGGGGGTAGGCCCTCTCCTTATGGCCGGTACAGCCCTGGAGGCTAGCAGTACTTTGATTGCACCTGATTAAATAAACAGCCAGAGCCTCATGTCATTTGGCAAGCATACAATGCTGTCTTTATATAACAGAGTGCGACAAAAACAGATCCTCGGTATTTCCGAGTAATATTACGCCACAAGGCCCCTAGTTGCGGCACTCTCCATTAGTTCAGGAACTAAATAAACACTTAAAGGTCCTCCTTACATTTCCTCCGGTATTAAATAATTTACTAGCATCAGTGAGGTCACTTGGGAGAAAGATCATTCACATTTGATAAATAAATAATTCATTAGCACCCGTGGGGTCATTTGGGGACAAGATCATTCACATTTGATAAATAAACCCTTTTCTGAGCCATCTCTAACTTTCTGAGTGTCTGATGCTTCTCCAGGCAGAGAGTGGGGGGTATATCTCTTTCCCCTGCAGGTTCCTCTCTCTGGAATGGCCTCCCTGCCCCTCTCATACTTGAACCGCACCACCTGAAGCTCCGGAAGCAGCTCACGCTGACTGGTTGGCCTGGCTTCCCTCAGAGTCTCACTGGGTACCGGCCTTAGAGGCTGTAACTGTAACCCTACAGTCCCCTGCATCCATGCACTTACCCAGAGCGGCGCTGCCCTGGCTGCACTTACTCAGAGCAATGCTGCCCTGATTGCACTTCCCCTTTCCCGCTCCCTGGCACTTCCCCCTACACTTTGCGTATCGAACTTGCACGATTGGAATGACACAAGGCCTAGTAAGATTGTTTGTTTTGTCCTCCATCTGTCTTCCCTCCTTTGTCTTGTCGCACCAAGAAAAACTTGCGTATAGGCGCATTATAAATGACTTATCATATAATATCATTTACCAGATAGAGCAATATTAAAATGAATTTGTATTAGTACGTTTTCATTGTGCTTATATATGGCATATGATGAGGAACTGAGAACACACATTCGCTGTGAGTGTTTTAAATGTTTATGTGAAAACAAATGAGACACAATCTGCCCAGATTATATTTGGAACTTGAATCACTTTAACACTATGTAAATATGAATCCTTTCATTACAAACCTACCTGAAAAGGAGATTGTTACTTTCCGAAACTGGATTTATTTACTTTGACACAAAAGCTAAAAAAGAGGGGTGACACTGCCAACCACATGTGATATTGTATTTAAGCTGTTATTGCACCTCTATGTAGCACAGTACTCCAAAAGAGCCTGGGCTCTCTAAACCCTACTGTTACCACAGCCCCTACTGTATATGCAGGATCTGCGTGAAATTACTGTGGCTGATTTTCCCGCGACCGAAATCTTTGCATGGGAAAAGCACGAATACAAAATATTTGTACATTTCCCATGCAAACATGCAGGGGTGTCACCCGCAACCCCCGCTCACTATACTGTGTAGTACAGTGAGCGGAACGTTGCGGGGGACACCCCCACAGCCCCTGTTTTTTTTTGTTCTGGCAGGGGGCTAGCAGGGTCTCCCTCACAACCCCCCGCTCAACTAACTAAACACATACCACGAAAAGTTCAAACTTTTGGTAGTAAGAACTTTTCGTGGTGTGTGTTTTAGGTCTTTTGGTGGGGTCGGTAATTTTCATTCAGACATTTCGTCCTAACCCCATATGCAACATACAATATGCTGCCTTTTGGTAGGCTACATTGAGTTTCCTCCAATTTCTCAATGGAGCTTTGAAAGCCTGTGAATCAGACAACTAGTCAGATGTTTGAAAACAAAGGTGACTGATGGCGTTTCTTTGCTATGCAAAGTTCATGCTTTTCTTTTCTCCACAGGTTTATAGTGACATTTTCGAATGTCACATTTTCGACATGCCATTTTTCCGACACAAAAATACTGGGAAAAAAATGTCAAATTGTTTTTTTTCATTTTTTTTTAACAGGGGGGTTCCCCCCTCCATCCCCTGTTTTTTTTTTTATTGCCACTTTTCTTCTACTAACGAAACAAACAAAACATATAAAATAAAAAAACTATTAAGAAAATGTTTTTTGACATTTTTGTTCCGAGATTTTGTCATGTCGAAAATGTGTTTTAGAAAATATAACTGGATACCTTCTCCACCTCCTCCTTCCCTTCACTTTCTCTGTCTTTTCCTCAGGGAAATGGTGCCCTGTTCGCTATTCCACACCTATGGATATGGTGTCCGGCTCATGCTCACTCTCACTCTCCCAGGGATATAGTGCCCTGCTCACTAATCTGCAACCAGGGATATGGTGCTCTGCCCCTTAGTCAACACCTGGGGATATAATGCCCTGCTCCCGAGTCTAACATAGAGATATTGTACCCTGTTTTCACTTCAGGGACTCAGGCCCTTCTTTCTCTTGTCAGGGTCACTGTCTGTTTCATTACTGTCTTCCCCTTGGCCAGAGCCCGCAGTCTTCACCTTCTCTGTCCTCCTGCTCTCTCTTCCTTTTGGTCAGAGCGTTCGTTGTCACCTCCTCTCTAGGCCGTGCAATCTATTCTTGCCCTCTAGCTCTTACAGCCAACCCAGCAATCTTCCTTTCTTCTCTGGGTCTTACAATCTGGTCTTCCACTCCAGATCTTACAACCAGCCCAGGAATCTTCCTCTGCTCCTGAAATTTTCTTCCTCTTTAACACTGCACCTCGCCTTCTCTGTCCCGCACAACTCCTTTCCACTCTTGTCATTGGAGCTGGTCCTTATATTGTGCTTGCACCGAATAGCTTCTTGCTTTTTGGCCAGATGAGTCACATACCTACTCTGGGCATGCTCCATGACAGGGATGCTTTGTAGTCTTGAGTTCATGTCTTTAAATAGCAAAGCTGCCATCTTGGATACCACTTTAGTCTGTGTTAGTTGCTGGCTGGAGAAGAGCTGCTGGTTTGTTCCCCTGTGTTAGACTGATGAGTTTGTGTCTTTTCTCTGAATTTCGTTCTGTTGGCCTCCTGTGTCAAACAGCTCAGGGTATGTATTAAACATTACTCCTGTGTGGTAGGAGTTTTGAAACAAAATGTTTTCCTTTGTTTGGTGCAGTGCCAGTTTAATTTCCCATGCTTTTAATGGGGCTGCAGGTGATTCTGTTTTCCCTTGTGCAGGCAATTGTGAAGGAGGCATGAGTTCTCTCATCCTGTGTGTTCCCGGTAGTGTGGGAAGGAAGTGGTACTCTGTGTGACTATTAACTGTACAGGCGAGGACTGGGCTTCCTGCTCCCACTGTTGGTATCAAATGGGGGAGGCTTGTGTATTCCCCAAGACTGTCCCCTTTGAGGATAAAACGCACCTCTGTGGGTTACCTCGGTCTTCCCCCATTATTTTCTTAAATCCAAATCTGTAAGCACATTTTGCTAGCTTGGTGCAGGTTTTCTGTTCTGTTTTCCATTCTGTTGGAGCAGGGGATCATGGGAGATGCAGTACCTTTCTTGTGATTTGTTATCATGGTTTGGGCCACCTGGTCCAGGGAGAAATTTTCCCAGCCATGTGTGCAATAGATGGCCTGACTGTGTCTTCTATATAGTCCATCCCCTCCGGGGTTCCAAAATTCCACTCCCTGGATCGAGTCCAGGTTTTGGTTTTGTTCAAGGGACGAATTATGAGACAAGTAGTTTCTTTGGGTTGGTTTCTCACAAAAGGGATTGGTCTATTACCGGGGGTTTGCTTTTACTGCAGGCAACTGCTGTTGTGGACCTGGGGATACCATACCCATGTCGATATACCGAAGTCAATGTTGTCACTTTGCCACATTACCAACTACAAATAAAGGAATGACTCTTCTTGGATGACTTGTCCAACTTTACCCACACTGTCAGTGCTTTATGATGGATCACTTCTGGTTTTCATTTTAATGTTCCTGGAGGAGCGCCAATTAGAAATCAAGACATCCAAAACGTACACTACAGTGGTTCAGGAACCTTGTAAAAAGTATACATTTGTGTGATGTAAGTGTGCGTGTGTATATGGGTGCACATGCAAGCAAGGTGGGCTGGAAAATTAATAATAATAATTGATAACAATACAAATAACAGGTTTTTATATAGAACTCCGTGATAGATTTCCCCTGCTTATATTTGCTGCACTTTTTCTCACCGAATTTGACAGTACTTAATTTAGCAACCTTGCAATGATGAAGGGCCCGGAAGTCCCTGCAGAGATTTGAGATTTCACCTGTAGAAATATGTTTTGAAAGTAGAGGCTAGCTGTAGGGCTATTGGTAATAGACAGAATCTCTTCCTGGATGTTTTCCGAGAAAATCAGTCAATTGTAACTGGGCAGATGGTATCCGCAGAAATAATCAAATACGAAAATACCCAATGAGAAATGACTTCTTTTATTTGGTCGAATTTGTTAGTTATTTTTGTACATTTTCAAATAATGTACAGATGTGGGGTGGGTTAAGTGTATAGGTGAAGGTAGGAGGAAGTGGAGGTTGGGGGGTGGGTGAGAGGGATCCAGGGGTCTCCCCCGCATCATTAAAAACAAATTTGACCCAAACAAAATCGGTAATTTTTCATTAGGTATTTTGTTTTCTCTATCAATTCATGGTAATCCGGACAGCGCACCATTAAACATGGCAAAACAGAAAGTATAAAAAATGTAGTGTACTCACACATCATGCATTTCCTCATTTGGGACATTCTACCAATTCTGGTTTTACTTTGCATTCTGGGAGTTGTAGTGCTGGAACTCTCTGTTATAAATCGAGGACTACGAATCCTAAAATGCAAAGACTAGTATCTCCCAAAAGGAAGATGTTGGCATGTCATGAACATGCGTGCTCTCAAGACTGCGATTCCTATGCACCGCAGCTCAACTCAAATGAAAAAAAAAATAGATTTGAGATTATGATGGGCTGGCATCACAATGGCTTATGTGAATCCAGTAAGGCTTATTTGCTTGAAGGAAATTCTCGAAAATGCCTTAAATTGCTGTAGATCTATAGTTACTATACAGATGGCGCTGGGCAATCCACACCACTGATAAGCAGTACTATCGCGGAAACTGCACAAGATGCTGGGTGCTCATTTATTCTCTTTATTGGCAATAAGCCTGCATCCGCTGTAAAATGTGTTTGCAAAATGTGTTTTGTTGCTATGGTAACCTTTATTACAAGCGACGTCGACTTAGGCAGAAGGTATTTGTTATATAAAACCACCACAAGCAGCACAGCAGAGTTAAAAGCTCGGAAAAGCTGAAAAGGAACTGCCACCGCTGCTAGGCTTAAAGAACTCATTTATGATACCACTGAAATATTGTAGCCATTAATGTATTAATGCACTCATGATAACGTTCCTGCTGTTCTCAAATGTCTTCTGATAAGTGAATGCGACCTTCATCCAGACGGGGAGCTATCATGCATCCCTCTCAACCTGAGAGGAGCCATGATTTACTCGATACAAAAAAGTCAATTATTTGTCTTATCACTAGGATCTGCCCACTGCTGATGATCAACAATTGTAGAGAAATAGGAGAGGCCACTCAATTCACACTAACTAACCCCTGCAAAGAAGTATTAAGCAGTGATCACTCGAGTTGTATCCACCGCTGCAAAGATAGGGTTAGAAGAGGCGAATCAAGCCATTCCCACCATGCAGAAAGGCTAAGAGCTGGATAACAAACTGTGTTGTGTGGTGCAAATGATTAATGCAGTGTTTGAGTTTCTGTATTATTATGTGCCAGTGGTGATAAATCACATGTGGAAATATTGCACCACAGCACATGACAAATGGAACATGCCACCTGGAGCAATTCACCACGGCCATATGCAATATTCCCATGTGCAGTTCATACAACTGCCTCACTAAATCACAAACACACAATTATAGTTTGCACCACCCGCCACAGTTGTTCTGATCCAGATTCGTTAGAGGCCTCTTAAAACATGCATACCACCCAAACATCATCTCAACATGGGAAAACATACCTTTTTGTTTTCTCATTCTACCACCACATGCATTCAGCGGTGAACATAATAAAAATCATTCTTAAATAGAATGGGTAGGGTTTTGTTGTAAAGGTCCAGATCCAAAACTGCCAAGTGGATGCACGTATCAATTATGCAGGTTACGTGGTGACGTCACGGGTGATGTGGGTGAGTGGCATCATGGTCGGGGACTTCATTCAACGTGGCTCTGTTTGCATAAAGTGACATCAAAACAGGCACAGCATGAGCAGTCCCATAGTGAAGCCCAAAGAAGGGTGGGTGCGTTGAGAATAGTGGGGGCGCGGTTAATTGCATAGAGCGGGCACAGGGCGGGGGTGTAAAATGCCGTAGTGTGTTTATAGTCGGGGGGCTTTTAAGTAATATGCGAACAGTAGAGAAGCCCTTTTTTTTAGCCCCATTTTAAGAAAGCATTTCTCGCAGGCAGCTCCTACGAAAAGAGCTCCAAGCCATGAGTGACAAGCAGTATGTATTTCTTGACCATTCAGCAGAAACAGTGTGCTGGAATGTTGCACGGCTGCAGATTCCCTGGAGAACACAGCCATAGCAAAGTCATTTTAAGAGTGACCTTCGAGGACAATGAGCTAGGCACCTGGGCGCACAAGAGAATTGGCAGAGAAATAGACATTAAATACCATTAATTAAACTCCAGCCACGGTGTGGTATGGTTTATTCAGGCTACCTTTGGCGGCAAGTCATGAAAAGGGAGCTAAGGGTCAGAGCGTTGAGGTTGGGGCTATGGGGCACGGGACAGAGCCAATCAATGGAGAGAGGTTTTAATGTCCCTAGGGTGAAACATTGTACAGTGTCCTCACTGATGTCCGCGGGGCACGCCATTGGTCCTACCCTATGAGAATGTTTTGCCCCTTGCCATCCCAAGCTATTTTGTATATTTGACTGTGCCAACCAATGTCAAATGAGTTTTTTTCAACTGATCAGCACAATCACGTAATTGAGGAGCGCTGTGGGAAAGGTTGTGCTGCCACAGGGGTGTTAATGCTATGGAGGCTAAAAATGGTATCAACCAATTAAGATCATTCTACATATATTTGGATATAGGGGACTGATGTAGTTCCACCAATCAGCTCTTGTGATCTGCCTAAAAAATTTAACCAAAATGTTGTATGATAGTAAGACACATTTTTGTATAAAAGGTTAAACTGCAGTGGGCGGCGTTGATAGCTCACTTGATTCAGTTATGTTCCACGTGGCTGTCTGAACTGTGCTTCCCAGCTGTTTGGGTCCAATAAAATGTGCGTTACTTCTTTTTTTTATATCCTTATTTATTAATTTCAGAATAAGCATATGCAAGGACATTACAGCATACGTTTTGAACAATACAAATGAGATATTATGTATCCTAACATATTCAACTACTATTCATCTCACAAGCCCCAGAAATTATTCAAATATTAATTAATTACATTCTCATCGGGGCAACAATCAACATTCTTAAATAGCACTGAATAAATTTCTAAAACAAATATCCAATTTTTCACACTTAGACAAAAACACAAAACAAATACTACACCCACACTGGCAACAACAAAAACAATACATCTTGTTTCCTATTACCCGACTGTTTAGACTGACGAGTTATACAATCTGAAGAACCACTACCGTATAATACATTAAATGGCATCCAAAGGATCTGATAAACTTCTTCCTTACCCTGTCTTTGAAATATGACCGGTTCCAAATTAAGATAATATCAACGTATCATTAATCCATTTCTCAATTTGCAGCTTCTTCCTGGTTTTCCAAACTCTCAAAATCTGTTTAGTTGCTATCACAAGTATTTTATCAATCCCATACAACCGAGCATTTACACAGCGCCCATTATTCGATAGCAATAGCACCTGCAATGGCTTTCTTGGAAAACTGATAGATAAGATCATATCTAGCCTATCTAACACCTTGCACCAGAGGGAATGTACTCTGGGACAGTACCATAGCATCTGAAGTAACAACCCTTTCTCTCTACCACACCCCCAACACATATCACCATCTACCAACCCTAATTTATACATGCGCTCAAGTGTCCAATATAACCGTCCCAAAATGTTTTGATGTATAAGTCTTAGTTTGAGGTCCAATTTACTACTGTATCCAATCTGCCACATGCGTCTCCAATTTCCATCAGTAACAGTGCATCCCAAATCTTCTTCCCACTTCCTTATTAAGTTCCTCCATGATTAAGTGACTAAATTAAACTCAGGCATGAGGTTTAAATATGTGGAGACTCTACGCGGCAATAGGCAAAAGCTAGTCCAGCCTGCCTGTACTTTCTCCATCGGCACAGACAACATATTCAAAGTCTGAGTCAAGAGAGACTTTAATTCCCTAAATCTATTCCTTTCCCTTCTATTCAAATGAAACAATTATTGAAACTCTTCGAATGACAACATATGTCCATCACGCATTAAATCCCATATCTTTAAGATCCCCTTCAACACCCAACTTTGCCAGTATAGGGTCTTGTTTGCTATTTATAGTGCAGGATTATGCCAAATAGATGCCTTGTAGTTTAGAAATAAATTCCCACTGAAATGAATTAGCCACCATGTCATCAAATCCTTAGTTACCTTAATAGTTGGCAGCATATCAGCCCTTTTAGGTAGCCTTTGAAAAGAAAAGATACTGCTCAATTGAAATTATGAAAGAGCAACCCTCTCAATTGTCAACCAAATTGGTTCCTGTTCCATCTCTGCGGTCGCATAAAGGGCCGCTTTTTTCAGGATGAATCCCCTGTGATAGTTTTCTAAGTTCGGATATCCAAAGCCACCCTCTCAACAAGATAAATCTTGGAAGCTTCGGAACCTTTTTTTCACCCCAGAGAAAGTCTTGAAAAATCTGATTAATGCACTTAATTATCTAGCTGAGAAGCTAGATTGATTGCATTACGTATAAGACCTTTGGTAAAAGGGACATTGTGATTGTATTAATCTTTGCCCAAATCCCTAGATCTATCCGCGCCCATCTCCTAATATCTTTCCTAAGACTTTCTACTAATTTATCCACATTTAATTCCACCCTCTTTCTTATATATTTGGTAAGAAAGACCCCTAACAATTTTACATGTGTCTCCAACAACTTGCCGTCCCATTCAGCAAAATGACCCCTGTCGTGGAAAGCGGGAATACCTTTGTCTTATCCCAACTGATTTTATAGCCTGAAAGTTTACCCACCTTCTGAAAGACTTCTTTAAGAATAACACTGCCCTTTTCTGGATCTGAGAGGACCACTACCATGTCATCAGTGTATGAGAGCACTTTAACCTCTTCGAGCCCAAATTTCAGCCCCCTTATCCTCTTCTTGTTGCGTATCAGAGTTACTAATGGCTCTAGGGCAATGTTGAAAAGAAATGGTGATAATGGACAGCCTTGTCTGTTCCCCTAGTAAGGTTAAATGCATCCAACATCTCATTATTGACCCAAATACGCACCTTTGAAGGAGTCTGCAAACCATGAACCATCCTCACAAATTTACTACCGAATCCCATTTTCTCCATCATTAATTTCTCAGGAAAGCCCAGTTCACCCTATCAAATGCTTTCTCAACATCCATGAAAACGGGAACAGTATTTACAGATGTATTGTGATGGTCACTTATTATATCTACAAGCGTCCTAATGTTACCATAACTGAATCTATTCTTCATAAACCCCACCTGAGACTCATGAATTCCCTTCCCGATACAGCTTCTCAATCTATTTGCCATTATCTCTGTAAACATTTTAACATCAACATTTAGCAGGCATATCGATCTATAATTTTGGCATTTTATATTGTCCCTCCCCTCTTTTGGTATGAGTGTGACCATGGCCTCAGTCATTGATTGGCATAACTCTTTCCATTCTAATAAGGAATTAAACAGTTTACATAAAATGGGAGCCAAAACGTTATCAAATTTCCTATAGAATTCCACTGACAAGCCGTCTAACCTTGGGGATTTACCCAACTTGAGTTGCCCAATTGCTAATAAAACCTCATTCACTTCAATATCAGATACCAAAGACTTATTGTCATCAGGTGATAGTCTCTTCATGTTAATATGTTAAAATAAGCCCTCCAGATCTTATTGTGGGACTAATCCTTCCTCGGTATACAGTTTTTCATAATAATTCTTAAAGCCTGCACACATCTCGACATTTTTCCAAACTAATTGGCCACGTTCATTCTCAATCCCCTGAACATATGATTTATCACTCATACCCTTCAACTTATTCACCAGCAATCGGCCACTCTTGTCTCCACTTTCCCAATATTTTTGTTTTGTAAAAAATAAACCCAGTTCTGCCATCAAGGTAATTGCATTCGCCAATGGTTCCTGGACATGATTCATCTCAGGCCTATTGTTACTTCTTGCTTGGTGTACGCTCCTTTTTTGGATAACTTTTTCTTCCTTTGGATTACTTTTGACGGAGGTCCCCTGGTATATTGGTTTGACCACAAAAAACAATTAGAGCATATTTACTTGGCAACAACCAATCAAAAAGATTTGGTGCAGGCTATAGCTGCCCTCATTTAAAGATGTCATTTGTTGTGTTCTCACATGAAAGGGTCAGTTATAGCTAAGCAATTGATAAATGTGTCATGAAAACTGAGAAACATCATAACTCTTTGTTGTTGAACTGTTATTTAAAGTGGGGCTGCAGAAAATGCAGCCTTGGAAATATTTCTTTAATTTATACCCAGAGAGTCTCCCTTATTACTGTGTGCTCAGCAGATGGGACAAAATGACCTTTCTTTTGAAATATACATCAAGTGTTTAGCATCTCATTTATATAGATATATCAGGAGTAGAATTAGAAAAGATATTCATGAAGACAATGAATTTCATACAAAGTCCATCATCAGGGCTGAATCGGCATGCACAAAAAGGAATTGTCAAAAAGAGAGCATCAGAAAAGGAATCAAAAATCTCTTCAAACAGACGGCAGCTCAATAAAATCTATAAAATAAGTACAAGGTAATAAGGAACATGGTAGATGTCAAACAATGATGACTATATATTGGAAAATATCAAGAATATGTTTACAAAATGAGTAGTGTGACGTTATGGAAAAATGGACTAGTCAAAGAAGGAACAATGACTGGTCAAAGAAGGAAAAACGAGAAAAAAAAGAAAAAAAAACGAAAAGTCAATGTACCTTAGTCTGTGGTGCACTTGCTAATATGATCTTTGTTCAAGCAGTTCCAACATTCACATTGCAAGTTGAACTGGAAAATATGAAGAAAAAATGGAAAAAGGGTAGCTCAAAACTACAATATAAGAGCGTACAAAGATATCGACCAATGCGTACTCAAATAAGGCTCAGATAAATAGCACCTATACCTGTACCCAAAGGGTCCACGAAACAAATGATGTGCCACTCACGATCCAGAGAAGGATCAACAAAAGAAAAGTCCACATTTTAAATACTCTAGAAATTGGCAAACAGACGCGTGTCAGCATTGCGGGACATTGTGACGTCTTTGCGTAACGGCGTCCCACACACGTATACAAGCTAGCCATCCGTGTGCGTATGCTAGCTCCAAATGAAAAGAAGAAAAACACCATTCAAGGAAACAAAAAAAAAACATAAATAAAAACTGGAAACGACAATGATAAAAAGGACCACTCTTGTAATTCATGCACTCGAAAATAACCCAGATTACAAACATTGTATGAGTATTCTGCTAAATATATATAAGGTCTTGTATTTATCTACGAGTTAGGTGACGAATCCAGGGAATTTGTCCCTATCCCCAAGGGGTAGCTATCCCTTTGGTATTAGGGAGGTGAGCCTGCTAAACTTAACACCCCGTAGGGGACAGGGCAAGCGGGATCGCACTGGGTAACCCCCCGCCCCCTTTTGAAGACAGGAGATCCCCTAAAAGGGATATCAGTAATCCTATTTTCAAGACCCCTATATCTTTTTGGGCTATGTGGGATTTGACTTGTGTAATGACTGTAAGGATGGTTGGTGTAGTGTTTGACTCCCTGTGTGCACAACATTCACCTGGAATGAGGGAGTGCTGGCCTGACCACACTCTTATAGAGAGAGAGAGAGAGAGAGAGAGAGAGAGAGAGTTAGAGAGAGGGCAAGAGAGAGAGAGAGAAAGAGAGAGAGAGAGAGATAGAGAGAGAGAGAGAGAGAGACAGAGAGAGAGAGAGAGAGGTAAAGGACCTATCTGCCTTGGAGATGTGGAGTAGTGGAGCCCATGGAGCCAGAGGGGAGAAAGGACCTCCTCCTGGGAGTTGTGGCAGGAAGAGCAACAGCATAGGCCAAATGTGGTGAAGGGAACCGTGGCCGAGCCTCCAGAGAGCTCATTGCTGTGCCAGAACAGGAGCAGCAGCCAGAACTGCCCGACCCCGACTAATAACACGGAGCAGCCTCTGCTTGAGAGGCAGAACACTGGCGTACTGAGGTGCCAGTACCCAAATCCCAATGGGAGCATGAGGTGCAACTGGGCAAGCCCTGCCTGACACCAGAAAGGAACCGGAGTTGCTGAACACCCCAAGTCTCCTGGGGAGCTTGGAGAGACATTTAGCCTGTGGGCATAGACTGTGCACCAGGACAGGGAGCCCTACTGAATAAGTCATACCAGAGTGGGGGGTCAGAAGCCAACCGCCATTCATTTAGTTAGGGCCAAGACCCAAGTGTACTTTTCTCTGAGTTTGTCTGTTTCTTTTATACAGGTAGGGTCAGAACTTAGGTGAGCATATGATATAGGAGAGGGAACTTTTTGGTTTTGCAGGCGACAGCCTGATGAGCATCTTTTTATACATTTTTGTTATCGATTAATACCAATATCTCTCGATTTTGGGACAACATAGGTTTCTTTCTTTGAGCTCTAATAAAATAAGGTTCTGACACACCTTATTTGTCTCTTGATTCTGATCTACCACAAGTGGTGTCAGAGGGGGATATGTGACCCGATACATAGTCTGACTCAAGCAAATATTTATTTGTCCCAACCTATTGATAGACTATCCCCTATTAGGCAGTGGGGTATTAAACCCTCCTTAGTTGGCTCCAAAATGCCCACATCCGCAAGAGGCAAGGACCCACAAACTACTCCCATCTCCACTCCCTTGACTAGTGGTTTGCCCAGTGGTTTGGAAGACGATGTAGAACTGGAGTCTTCAAACCCCAATAATTTTTCTACCACCAACAGCTTTGTTGTGAACTTAGAACACAAAATCTCATGATTAAACATAACTACCCCAGCCAGTCTTTTGGAGGCCCAGCTCGAGGGAACATAGGAAACACTAGGAGACTCTCGATACGATGTGTGGATTCCCAGGTGGCCGTCCATCCTCTCATGGACTGTTATAACCATATTGTGATGGGGAAGATTTGGCCACCTTCTTTATTCACTTGAAATGGTTAGAGACCCAGTTGTGGCTGGGACGACACTCTTAAGACATTTTGCTCCCGTATTTAAGAAGGTGTTGCAGCTTACATATAAAACTGTCAACGCCACGAGAACACCCCTTTTAACAATATTAAAAGAACCCTCCTGAGTAAGGGTGCGCAGACGGGTCCGTTTTTACAATGGAAAATGCAAACTACTTAATTGCTCCCCAATGATGCCCCTATGGAATTGGCTGGTATGTATAAATCAGCCAGTGGTTGGGGAAGATTCTAGCCAGAATTCTTCAAAGCCTTAATGCTGGAGCAGGTCTTCAACTCACTGCATACCCCATTACAGCAAGCCGTCTTACAAAATTCAGATTCAGGTCACCCAAGCTCACTTAGAGGCTTTTCAATCTTTTAAACAATATATACCAAAGCCTCTGGAACCAAGTTCAGAAACTAAACCCCCTCTTAAGGAGTACCCTCCCCGTAAAAGCAGAGAAAGTCCACCTCCCCATCACCTGAGAAGGAGGATGAAGGAATAAGAAAGACGGTTACCCTCCCCCTTATAAAAATCAAAGGGAATACAGGATGTTTGTGCTACTGGGGGAGGCCTAATCCTCCAATCCAACTCATGTGTTTCTTGTGCGAGAAAAGGGGCATTTCGCCAAGAGTTTGTCCGAGGAATAAACTTGAAAAGCCCATGGAAATAGGATGGCTGTATGTGGAGGAATGACAAAAATGAGAAGAGGGCAAATGGGATACATCAGAGGAGGCCAACTTTCTCATGTGCACAATCAGCCCCTTCCAGCCCCTAGACCAGGTCAGAGTAAAACAAACCTGGGCCAATGATTTAATTGACTCAGTTTGGAAGCAGACAGCCATCTGCTCAGACTTGGTTTAACCAAAAAACAGAGTTGAAGGAGGCAGTGAAAATCACATGCATACATGGAGATGCTGAGGTGCATCCTGGCAGTCAGGTGAGAACCAACTCTGCTAAAAGAGGCAGTCTGTCCTGGCCACCCGAAGGGGGTAATTATCGATACAGACTTAAAAAAGTTCCCAGATCTACTTCAACCCTCTCCCAAGGAACAAACCACAAAAACATACTCTCCTTTGTCATCATGGGAGGAATTTCCAGAGAAAACCAGATTCTCTGTGGATTTGGCAGAAAGGCATCCTAACCAGGATGCCACCCCTGCCACAGGAGGACTGAAAACCAATGGTGGGTGTATGTGAAAAATCTAGGAAATGTGTCCCCTCTCCCCAAGATGGAGCAAACTCTTTTGAGATTTGGGAGGTGAGCCCACTACGCTTAAGACCCCCTAGGAGATAGGGCAATGGGATCTCACTGGGGCTGACCCACCCTTTCAATACAGGATATACCCCCTAAAAGAGAGTCAGTAATCCTCCCTGTTCTTAAGACCCCAATATCTTTATTGGCTATATGAGACTTGACTTGTATACTGACTTAAAGCTTCCTGTAAGTTTCTGACACTCTTTGTGCACAGCATTCACCTGGAACAAGGGAGTACTGCCCGACCTACCCCCTTTTATAGAGAGGACCAATCTGCATGAGAGATGAGGAGCAGAGGGGCCTGTGGAGCCAGAGAGGAGGGGACTTTGAGGTGTTGCTTAAAGTGCAAGAGTGTATGCCAGGCATGATGAAGGGAACCATGTCAAAACCTGCTGAGTGCTCACAGCCCTGTCTGAGCAGCATATGGCCATGACTAACAACATTGAGCAGTAGCTGCATGAGCGGCAGAACACTGGCATACTGAAACGCTGGTACCCAGACTCTGACATGGGTCTGAGGGATGACAGGGCGAGCTCTGTCCGACATACGACACCAGAAGGGAACAATACCAATGGAGCTGCCGTTCCTCAACTCCCTGAGTCTCATGAGGAGCACCACCTATGGAAAAGAGGTACACAGTGGCTCCAGGAAATAGCAAAAGGAGAGGCCAAGAGAAACCAACTAAGAATGCTGAAAGCCAAAGGCGGGTTGAGAGAAATAAAACCCCAGGGTGGGCTAGGAAAGCTAAAAGCCCAAGGCGGGCTGAGGGAAGCCAAACCACTGGAGAGAGGTAAGAAAGTGGAAAGCCCAACATGGGCTGAGAGAAAGTAATCCTTACAGTAGGGTAGGTAACCTGAAAGCCCAAGATGGGTTGAGAGAAATCAAACCCCAGGGCAGGGTAGGAAACCTGAAAGTTCAAGGCAGGCTTAAAGAAACCAAACCCCAAGGTGGAATAAGGGACCAGAAAGCCCAAGGTGTGCTAAAATAAACCAAACGCCAAGGTTTGGTGAGAAACCTGAAAGCCCAAAGAGGGCTAACAGAAACCAGAGACCCCAAGGACAGAATGCCAACCCCTACGTGGGGTAAGGGAAACCAAACCCTAAGGTGGGGTGGAAAGCTGGCATTCCCTGGGCGGGGTGAGAGAAAGCCAACCCTTAGGTGGGCTAAGCGAAACCAGATCCCAAATGGGGTAAAAGGAACAAACACCCTGGGTGGGATAGAGACGAACAACAGCCTAGAGGCGGAAAATGCCTGGAACTTTCTTTGGAATGCATACAAGGCGTAAATGAAAGGTTGGGGGGCAGACATCCCTGTGTAAGAGACATTGACTGGTCGGAGTTGAAATCTTTAAACCAACAGGGGCTCGGAGAGACATTGAGCCTATGGGCATAGATTGCACCAGGGTGGTGAGCCCTATTGAGCGAGTCATACCAGGTCAGGGTCAGCAGCCAACCACCATTCATTTAGTTGGGACCAAGGCCCAAGTGTCCTTTTCCCTGAGTTTGTCTGCTTCTTTTTTAGTGGAAGGGTCAGTACTTAGGTGAGCATAGGGTTTTGGACAGAGAACATTATTGTGTTGTGGGAGATATCCTGACTATCACCCTTTTGTAATTTTATGTAATAGAGCAGGACCAAGATCTCTGGATTTCCGGACAGTAGAGGTTTCTTTCTTTGATCTCCAATAAAATAAGGTTCAAACACCACGTCACGTTGTCTATCTCCTGATTCTGATCTACCAAAGTTAGCTCACGAAACAATGGAATGCAATAAGTGAATGACTGGTTTTAGGAATTGGTTGGCGCCCTCTGAATTGAACATCCTTTCCAATCACATAGACTCACATTTCTCTATTTAAAAAAAAAAAAACCTGGTAGTTGATTTCTTCACATTTATTGACAACCAATTTTGTAAACTGGCAAAATGTTTCTCAGTGCAGAACAAAAAAAGTTGAAAGAAATGTCTTGCTGTGCCATGCAAGTTAACGCCCAGAATTATACTCCTGGCAGAGCTCACTGTATGAATCATTGAGAGTTAAGGCTCATTTATACTACCTGGTTCTTATAGACAGTGACGACAGACTAGCCGGACAACCTTCTGGTATCTGTAGTCATACCTTGAGAAAATATATATATGAAAATCATCCTATTTCTCAAGCAAATGTATCCATAACATTGCCCTCTGTTTCAAATCTTCTCCTCTCTAAATCACTTCCAGCGCTCCACATCTCCATTGGTCTATGGTAGGTTTCAATCTGTTAAACCCTTTGGCTAATAGAGGCTTGGTAGATGCATTCCTGATATCTGATTTATGTTCAATGATTCTTTCACCCACACCAAGGCAACAAATTAGATAAACTAAACATGTAGCATAGTCCTTAACTTTGATTAAAACCCCAGATCTTGGATGGACATACCCCTCGCTTTGAAAGATATTATTGAAAACTGAGTAGTTGAGAAATGAAAACCTTCCTGTTGGCAATGTTTCGGTGTTTTCAGTTTGAAGGACATCAGATTCAATTAAAACATTGCCTGCGTTTTTTGCATACTTGTGTATAAGCAATGGTGGCAGTTTAGTGAGTTTTCTTTCATTTCCTCATCTCTTTAAGTACTTTTTATTCCTTGCAAATGATATTCTTAATCCTGTAACATAATTGATCAAAGGTGTGCAGGCATATTATCCTAGAGTCTTAGCTAGAGTCGCTGTTCATGAAAAGTGCTGTGCTTTGGATTTTGGCACACTAATGGATTGTACTTTTACCCCTATTGCAGCAATCTGCTTTCAGATTCCTGAGCTGCACTAAAAAAATCAGCTTTTTTGTGCATATCATAAAGATCCTGAAGAATTGAGAACATGATAATGCTGCTGAAAGAGCAAAATGCTGACATGAAGAAGCCTTCAGACATGCATCTCTCTCACTGGTCTTAAAATAAACATATGGCTAAACAACCTAGACCCATCTCTGTTGATTAAGGTGCTGAAAAAAGGCCAAAGATTAGACAGTCAATTTGACTGCAACTTTGATATCTGGTTGAGCATTATTGACCACTAACACACGTTTGCAAGCTGGTTATTGTGTCATACAATACCAGAAAAATACCATCAATATAACATAAAATGTATTTCTGAAACTTTTCTTGATTTAGGAAGTGGCTGATTAAATATAGGCATGTGTGTGTAAGCTAGGTTTCCTGCAAAATCAGCACCCATAGAAATTCCTCTGATACGCAGGTAGAACGTTTAATTATATCTGACAAATGTGTTTTTAAGAGCAATGCCTATTATTGAGCTCAATAATTCATGATGAGTTCCTGAGAGGTTTGAATTAGGTAATTTTACTCATACAATGTACATACTTTCCCCTTGAGAGATGTTAGTATACGGTGCAGTCATGTATTGTGGAGAGTATGTTTTGCATGTAATCGAGGCAGAAACAGAAGGAAACTAGGTAAATTGTGAGTCGGGAGGGTCGTTTTTTGGGAGTGGATTGGGGAGTGGAGAGGGTGGGAGAGTCCGGAGGAGGAAGAGGAGACGCACGATTCAGGGGGTGTCCCCCGGATAAGGCAACCAGGAAAATCAAGGGGGCATGATTAGTGTTCCAGGAGTTAGTGGAGGAATGAAGGGGACATAGTGTGAAAGTAAATCAATTTCACAACTCCAGGTGTGTGAGAATATCATCACAATTGAAGTTGCAACATGGATTAAAGTTTAGAAAAAGGTCACATTTTATAATTAGTATACAATTGGCCTCATTCCAAGTGTGGCAGTCCGGAAATAAGGGTGCCGGTCGCATCGTACCGACACCCTTTCCAGACCACCACACTCCAACTCTGCCTCCCGGAGCTGTTGCGTCTGGCAGGTCTGACCTGCCGGGCGCAACTGCTACGGTAGACGGAGTTGTCACGGAAGCACTGGCATCGTTAGCAACAGTGCCGGTTGATACGTGTCTCCATTCCAATAGAGTTCCATGGACACCATGATAATGGGGACTTACAATTTCTGACGCATGAGATCACGGGCCACCGGGACTTGTAATGTCCCAGTGGCACCGGGATATCAGGTAGCAGAAACGGTGTTACGAGTTTGGTGGCAACCCGCCGGTAACACCGGCGGGTTACCGCCAAACTCGTAATGAGGCCCAATTAAGTAATATTTATCATTAATTGAAACACTTATTTCTTATTGATGTTTTGGTGAAGTTTCAAATAAAGTGACTATAAAAAAAGAAACACTTCTTTATTGCTCAAATGGATACATCAATTTAAGTGACTCATCCAACACACTGAAGCAAACAACCTCCTTCAGTTCTACCAATCTGGCTTGATACCTAGATGCACCACAGAAACGGCTACCATCTAGGTGATCAATGCTGCCCTTAAAATCCTCGATGATGGCCACCCTTGCCTCCTAGTTCTCCTTGACCTCTGAGCAACATTTAATACAGTAGACCACCAGACAATCACTGACAATCTACATTGCTGCATGTGGATCAGCAAGATCATCCTTAGCTGGTTCATATCCTACCTTGCTAATCACCAACAGTTTGTAGAAATGGATTCTTCCAGATCACCAACTATACCCTTCATCTGTGGAGTCCAGCAAAGATACATCCTGTCGCCCGTGATCTTCAACCTTTCCATGGAACCACTCTGAACCCTCCTCACTCTGCACAACATCCACAGCCACCAATATGCAGATGCCATGCAAATTGACTGCAACATGTCCTCCATTGAAGGCATGCACAGGCTCACGGCCTGCCTCACATTGATATCTGAAGCTCAACCACTCAAAGTCTGAATTCCTACTGCTGACAACACTGAACACCCTGACATCCACACCTGGCTCTCTACTATGAACTCTGAGGGCTTCAAACACCAGCTGCCAGCTGTGCCACGTTCCTTGGGTTCAATATCAATAGAGAGCTCACGTTCAAATAGCACATAGCAAGGAAGAAACAAACTACTTGGTATCAACTTTCTCTCCTGAAGAAAATCAACCCTTCATCCAAGAAAACAATTTCAGATCTGCTGTTCAAGCCTTGCTACTCTCCCACCTGGATGGTGGCAATGCCATTTTGGAATACCTTCCGGTGAATACTGTGAGAAACCTGAAGGTGTCTCACTCGCTCGTTCCTGGGGATCGATCATCCAGGTGGCCAGGACATGGCCATCGCTTTTGGATCCAGTTCCTGGCGGTGAACCAGTGCAGGAGGTTCACCTGGATGAGAGGTCCTCAAGGAGTGGAAGTGGGACACCAGAGAGTGAGACGCGGTATCCTCTTCCCAATAACTCCTTTTCCACATCCTGTTAGGTAGGATACCAAGGAATTCAAACCCCCCTTTTCCGACACAAACACTTAGTCATGGACAGTCCACCGTGAGCGACAACGGACTAACACCAGAGCCGTATACCTGACATGTCCCAACAACATGGTCAGGCAAGGTCAGGCAATTACTAATTATTACCCACACCTGACTTCCATCACACTTCTACACACAGATAAAAGGCAGACCACGAAAGCACACTCTGAGCAAGGCAAACCACATGAGGAAACAGCAGTTCCAAGATGGCAGTTTAATACAAGTAGAAAGACGGCGAGACCAGAGAGGGTCGCAAGGAGGTAAGTACCTGTGACCTCTAAAGACCGTTACTTTCGTGAGCCTTGGAAAGTAAGAAACCAAAGACCAGGAACTAAGGCTGATCAAACCTGCACAGTGTGTCGGAGGTACCCGGTGCTCTCCTACGTCAATAACGAAGGCGGGGAGGAGCTATTGCCCCTGTGGTACTGTCCTTGGCTCCAAAAACAAAGCGGCATCAGAAAAGACAGCAAAGCCGGTGAATCAGAGATGCTGATACCAAACCAGCTTGTGTTTTGAACCAAGGATGAAAGCGGCAACATTGTACATTGCGCCTAAATGCTTTTGGGCCTTAGCCCGCGGTTTATAAATATCAAACCATACCATACATCATACCTCATAGAGAAAATCAGCATATCCGGAGGCCTCCGACCCACCAGAGGTAAGGAAATGTGTAGACTTGAACTCTGACGGTGCAGGAAGGAATGAACCAGAAGACAGGCCTTCCCTGTCTTCGCTCCAAGACTCTGCAAGTTCATCCCCATCAACATCAGACTTTCCCCATTGCTTCTAAGATATGCACCCGGTTGCCTCCGGGACTGGTTGCGCTATACAAATAAAATAAATACAAATACAAATTCTACAGTTCAGGAAAGAGCTCAAGACCTTCCTCTGCAAAGAATGACTCCTCCCTAACAACTAGGTCCACACACCCTGAACTACCCACCCTACCCAAGACTCAGTGATCTTCTCCCCACTGTCTCCTTCCCTGGTTGCTTGGGTATCCAGTCATTTTATTGCGAACAAAACTAAGTGGTACATAACAGAGCGGACAATAACACAGAAAAACACTGAAAAGATTACAAAACTATATAAAAGGTAGTGGAGTAAGGGGTTAAAATGGGTTGGAATAGGATTGAGGTGGCTTTAAAAGGTTGGAAAAAAGGGAGGCCTGGGGTCACCCCCAAATAAAAAAATACCCCCAAATAATCAGTGTTTTTCGATGGTCTGTCCACTCTATTTTTGTGGTCGGCAAGTTCACATATAACTGGTTGCTTGTAGATTCCTTGCTGACAATTGCCCACCTTCACCCTCCACAGTTAGCTCCCCGCTCTTTTTTCTCTGCTTCCCTCACTATGTTCTTCCCCCAAAGCTAGGTCCGTGCTCAATAAATCCCCTAATAATAATAATAATAATAATAATAATAATAATAATGAAAGTTTCATCATGTTCCATTCATTTCTTCAGAAGATAATCAACACAAATCGATAGTGGTTCAAATATACTATACCATTGTGATATAACAGACCCGGTGGATGGTGTCCGGTCAAAGGATCGAATGCAAAAGGATCGAATGCAATAGGGTCGAGTCAATAGGACCTAAAACAAAAGGGTTGATTATTTCTTTTTAAATGTACATTTTTTTTTGGTTTCCGTATAGGTGATTTCTACACCAAAAACAGGGGTTTGGGGGGGACCCCCCAATAAATAAATAAATTCGACCCTTTTGTTTTTGGTCCTTTTGATTCAACCCTATTGTATTTAGATCCTTTTGATTCGATCCTTTGACCTACAACCCCGGTGGATTAACTAAAGTTTTATGAATAATGGGGTAAGCAGTAAAATATGAGTGTTCTTGGGTGTTTTTAATGAAAAATGCAGCTATTTGGAATGTCTTCCAAATCCAATCCAGTTGGCAAAATTGCTTTAATTATCTGCCTTGTCGGTAACGTCTGTCACTGTGCAGGATTCAGTAGATCATGGCGCCTTGTCATAGAAATTTAACTTCATTTATATAATCAAAGGATTACTATTGCATCCCCTTTTTCTGCAATTTTAATTATGGTGGAATAATTTGCTAATGTGAGATTGATCGCTAGTTTTCCACTCTGATGTTTGTCTATTATTCTCATTGTTCGGTTTAGGGATGGTTATTTGCTCAGTGGCACTCATCAAATAGGTTTCTAATACTGCATTTTGAAGTGAAGTGTTAAAAATGTGATTTAAGTGAGAATTCTTTGCAGGGTGGTAAGCAGAGGATGATTATAGATTTTGGGCTGGAGTTATCATGCAGGACTTGACTTGAAGCAGTCATACAAAAGACCTGTGTAGATGTACTACATACATAGCGTATGCTGTAAAACAACAAGCAACAAACTGGCTTAACTGCAATGCACATCGGAGGAGTAATAATGCTGTCACAGATTGCGTAGAAAAACACTGCGTTTCTTGTAGACAGTTCAAAAGTGTTTATTAATATCTTGTGGGCCCTTGGGACTTCCCTCTCTCTCTCAACTCCCATGGGATTTCCTCCCAAACCCGGGTATCAGTAAACCCTGGTTAATGTAACCTAACAGTATCCCTTACTATATAAGGTCGTTCTGAGAATAATGAGGATTCCCTTAATGCAGGATCACTCACGCACTGCTGGACTTCCTAATTTTCTGCCACTCACCAAGGGTTAGTCTTTAATTTGGAAATTGTAATTGTGACTTACACTTACTTTGTTTGATTCAGCTAGTTTCACCCACACCCTTGCTTACCAACATCCTTCTACTCTTTTGACCTACACCTACTCTTGCTAATCCATCCAATCTGCTGTCACCCTGATGTTTCAACCCCCTTCCTCTCCCCTCCACCCATTGATGTTATTTCTCCTCCCACACCACTTCACAAAGCCTCTCACTATTATTCTCCTCCTCCCACTGCTACTCTTCTCTCCCCACTGCTACTCTCCTCCTCCAACTGCTATTCCCCTCCTCCTGCTGCTACTCTCCTCCTCTCACTACTACTCTCCTCTTCCCACATCTACTCTCCTCCACTTGACGTTTGCACTCCGTCCTGAGGAAGGTTGATCAAAATAACTGGGTAAGGGGATCCTACCCTTGTTTGAAAACTCAACCGAAACTTGTGTCGACAATAGATTTTGAAACCCTGGAGATGCACAGAGGGTCACATCGTTTAGAATTAGAGTGTTAAAGTGACATTTATTTGATTGGAATTTGAGATGGGAACATTATTTTACCCAATTGCCAGAATGTATGCGAGTATGAGAAATGTATGTGTGAGTTATGATTAAATAGAATCTGGAGGGATAATATTTCTTTTGTATTGAGCTTAGCTTATTAATTTCCGTGAGATTGTTCTCCTTATATGTAAAATAAATATGATGTTTTATAATGAGTCGATTAACAGTATCATGTCATATTTGGTCTACTTGGTCCAAATCTCCTTTTTTTCATATCATAATATTTCTACATAATTAAACCAATTTAAAAGAAATGGAGACATTTAGAGTCCTGTGGCAGGGTTGCATATTAGCACCAACGCTCTTTAATCTCTATATGGCAGCCATGGACGAATCCTTAGAAAAGGTTGCTTTTATCTCCCCCGTGGTGAATGTTGTGAAGATAGTTTGGATGATATATGCAGATATCATTATGTTGTTCGACTCTACCCCAGTCGGACTACAACGTCTTCTGAATGCCTTCCAGGAGCATGCTACTGTAAATAACATTTGTATAAACAAGCAAAAAACAAAACGTATACAGTTTACTTGTGCAAAATGGAGAACAAAATATAGTTGGTCGATGGGGAATCAAAAATAGAAGTAGTGAAGCAACTTCGATATCTGGGCCTCACAGTTACAGCATGTCCCAATACAAATGTACTGTTAGAGGGAGTAAAAAAGAAAGCCATATAAATGTTGACACAATTAAAACACTTTAATACTGTATCTGGTCGCTTTTCGATGCTGCCGGCAATTAAAAGGTATGTGAAAAAGATTATTCCATCCCTGATATATGGCCAACAATACCAATGCAAATTAATGTATCCCTGTATGAATGGATTATCTGGAGGAAGATACTGTCCCTCTCCAAGGGTATTCTTATTTTTTTTTTATTGGTTATTACATTTAAACCTTAAACATTATTTCAACATTAGTTCCTTTATAGACAAGATCCAAATTTGCATTGGCCTTTCCGCCCCGCGGTCTTCCTCTTAGCCCTCAGGCTTCTGAGTCAGTTCTAAGGATTCCACTAGTTGGAGAGCCGTCAATGTCAATCCCAGTTTTTCAACCGCCATTATCCCTTCCCAACATTCATTGTCCATTTTCTGATTGAAGAATCTTCTGTATTTATTCAGGAAGAACATTCTACTTTCGATCAGGTTCTTGAAGTTTAACACCAGATGTTTAAGTGTCTCGGGATCATTGTGCTTGTTTCAGAAGTGGCAAAAGGCATAGTCCGGAGAAATCTGTTTTCTCAACAGTTGAACTTCCCTCGTCGGCAAGATGTTCAGTCTGCATCTCAAAGCAGATACCGATAAAAGTGGGATGTAAATTTAGCAAAGTATTTAGGCAATTGATTCAGTGCCTTCCATTCCCACCATGGGACAAAACCGGTGATGCATTGTTCCCGCATTGCTAAAGTCTCCATCCAATCCTTCCTTTGTAAGTTCGTTTTTACTTTAGTCGGGTCGTCCATCAATATTTTCGTATCCATCTTGTTCGCTACCAAATATTCGGTACAACGTAATCCCCAAGCTTGTAGCAATTTATCCTTTGAGATTCCATGAGTTCTTAATATCTCAAAGGGGATTGCTGGAGTATGGGTTGTGCACTTCGCGAACAAGCAGATGGTTCTCCACATAACTATAGATCTTAGCGATTCTAGATGCAGTTCATATCTAATCATATACATCGGAACTGAGTTGGGCAGTCTCAGAATCTTCTTCCAGAAGTAGGCTTCTAGAGTTTCCCATACCTTCCAAGAGAGATTCAAAAGTGATTCAGAGCCATACGCCAGGACTGCCACTACCTTTTGTTTGTAGAAAGTCTATATCGGTCCTATTGAAAACTTCCCATAGCGGTAGTGGATGGCTTTCCCCTGGTTAGTCAATTTTTTCAATTTGTCTTTTAGTAGATTCAAGTGACCTTGTTCGATAATATTTTTGTTGATTAGGAATCCCAGATAAATAATGGAATTCACATTTTCCAATTTTTTGCCATTGATGATCCAGCATGGTGTATTCCTTTTTCTGATTTTCTTCTGTGCAGATTCCATTATGATAACTTTTGACTTGTTCTCATTAGCCCGCATATCATTTTCGTCAAGGTATTTCTTAAAGGCGTCCATCATCTTTGTAGACCAATTTCTGTCTGGTCTAAAAAGACCAGATCATCTGCATACAAAATCCAGGGTATAAACCCTTTATTTATCTTCGGAGGGAAAGCAAGGTTCTCACATTATGAATCGCCCAGATCGCTGTGTATAATACAACAAGGAATGGTTCTAGGGCACATCCTTGCTTTATACCTCTATTAGGGGTATTCCAAATTTAATAATTAGATTCCAACTAGGAATTCCTTTGACAAATATGAAGCTACTTCAGAAACTTTTGCGTTTATATAAAAACTTAATAGAACAACCAGCATGTTCCCTCTTTGTAGAATGTCAACCAGGTGATGGGCAGAATTGTATTCTGGTGGTTCTCAAATGTAGGGAAAGTCCTTTCCAGGAGAAATATATGACTGAACCAGACTGGTGTGAAACATGTGGATCAATTTAGTAATATAAGATCTTTAAAATTCTAAAGGGAACCATTAAGGGAGCAGGGATAGCTAATTTATAACTTCAAAAACTTCCCTCACCAAATCTAAGAAATGCTCTCTTACGATTTAGGCTAAACCTTAGTTGCAGGGACGTTAAAGTGAGTACTTAATGCAACAAAACCCATGAAATTCAGGTAAAGCCACCTTAACCTTGCGCCCGCTGTTGCGCAGACTATGACATCACAGATCACATCACTGATGACATCTCAAATTACATGTTGTATGAGAACACAGATAACAATATAAATCATATCACTGATGCCATCACTGGTGACAATAATAATTACATTGAATATGACTGATTACATCCATAATGGAATTAGACATACCATCATTTATAAGTTAGCTTATGAAAAGTTTGATTACCATAATAACAATGTAAGCATGGACTTGGCCCTGACAAAGGCTGGGGTCACTGGCCAGTGCCAAAGGCCATAGCTAGTGGTCGGTTAGTGTTCAGAAATACCAATGTGGATGGTTAAAAGCCATGCATATGAGCCCATCGCTGTGTTAAAATATACAGTGGGCAACTTTGAAAGCTGTAGTCAGTGGCCATGACTAAAGGCCATAGCTAGTGCCCATTAATATGTTAGAATATACAGTTGGCACAGCCAAAGGCTGTGGCCACTGGCTAGTATTGTGTTGAAGACCATGGTTAGTGGGTGGTTAGTGTACATAATATACAGTTGGCATGATCGAAGGCCATAGCTAGTGGCTGGTTAATGCTGTATAATACACAGTGGGCACGGCCGAAGGCCATCGCTTATCTCATTTTGTTGAATTTTAAAATATACAGTGGACATGGCCAAAAGATGTACAAACTGCTCAAGGTCAAAGATCATAGCTAGTGGCCCATTTAGTTTTAGAATATATAGTGGGCACAGCCAAATAATGTGGTCAGTGGCCAGTATTGTGCTAAGGTCCATGGCTAGTGCCTAATCATTGCATATAATATACAGTGGAAACAGTGGAAAGGTGTATCCACTGGTAAGGGCCAAAATCTATGGTTGGTAGTCTGTTAGTCTTTTAAAATATTCAGTGCACATGGTTGAAGGTTTTTGACCACTGTCCATAGCTGAAGGAAGGACATGACTAGTACCCATTCATGTATTCAAATATATTTGGCCATGCACACTGACAATGGCTGAAGGCCATGCTTGATGGCAGTTACTGTTGTAATCTAATTAGTGATGTCATCAGAGATGTGATCTGTGGTGTCATCATTGTGGTCATAGGCTGCGCAAAATGGGGCACAAAGTTAAGGTGGCTAGAGCTGAATTTCAAGTGTTTTGTTGCATTAAGTTCTCGCCTTAACATCCCTGCAACTAAAGTTTTTTCCTTGAACATACATATATATATATATTCACTAACAAAAACATTGTTAAGGGGACGTTATGGTTAAGCTGCACTAGTAAAAATCTATGCAATGCAATTGACAAACGTTGTTACAGAGATGTTATGGTTACAGGAAAAACTGAACCCCCCCCCCGAAATTTGCCAGTTATGGTTAGCTAAGTAACCATAACTCGCGCCACCAGTGTGCAGTGTCACAAATTTCATCCTGGACATACACTCAAGACACTAAAAGCAACATTGCCCCACCCTAAAGGGCCATTATATCGATATGGTGAATAGATGCAGCACATACCAGTATGTACTAGTGGTAGTGTGCCTATACTCCCACTGGATAGGCCAGATTTCTCATTAGGGAGGTGTTTCCCTGACGGAGCATATGTGACATTCTGAGGTCCGATAATGGGCACCACTTTGTGAATGAATTCTTTGGGAAGTTACCCAACTGTTAGGAATAAGACATACATTATGCACTGCCTACCACCCACAAGCAAATGGGATGGTGGAGAGGCTAAATTGTCTGCTAAAAATAAAATTAGCCAAGTTCTGTGGCACTCTCAAAAAGGCTTGCCCTTGACCGTATTTAGTCTGCATAATCAGTCCAGCAATTACCACCACCTGACACCCCACTGAGGTTGTGACAGGACGGAGAATGCATGCCTCAGCTGTGCCCACACAAACTGTGTCTGATGCACACAGAAGAGCAGATTCATTGGGGAAGTTGATGGATATTTTAAGAATATGTCAACATATGCAAAGTTCTTCTGTTCACTGATAGACATCAAAGCCTGCAACAGGGCCCCAACTGATCAGCTTGACACAGCACCAGAAGAACCTATTCAGCTACGGCTGAACGACAGAGTTTATGCCAGACAGCACATGCGATGGTGGAACTAACTAAAATTCATCGGTTCCTATGAAATGCAAAAAGCAACAGCAACCAAAGCCAAGCTAAAAAATTGCTGTGCCTGCGTACAGCTCACAGATCTGCATAAATACACAAGCACAGCACCACAACATTGATGAGCAATGGACATTGGAACTCAACCAAAGAGGAAGCAACAAATGTTGAGTATTAGTGCAAAACATTTAGAACAAGTACATGCTGAGAATGAAGCCTTTCGGGCACAGCAACAGCAGAGCAAGTGCAACAATCAATATTCAACAGGTCAAGGAAAGTAATAATTGAAATGTTAAGCATGTGTTTATAGGGATATGTTATCTATTTTTCTCTCTCCTTCTGTTTTTCTCATTAATGGAAATATTAAAATTAGGCATGAGATGTAATCAACATAATACTGCAAAAATAGTGAAATAACTTTGTGATCAGACACAAACGACAAGTGAGTGAGGGTGTTAATAACATGTTAGATGAACATCACTAAAATGGTTCCAATGTGTGGTATGACCTTAATAAAGTCATCAGCTGGGCCCAATTAAATGAATTATGTTACATATGTTGGCTTAATCCACATGCCGTTTGCACCCCCAGACTGTTCTTATCTCAGAAAGTGCCAACACAGTGTTTGGAACATTTGATACTTTGCAGAATGCAAGGGCAGTTTCAGGGACACACAGTTTGAATAAAAATGGAACCAAGATCCAAAAGTGAACGTGAAGGGATGGGGAAAGATGAAGCACAGTGTCCAGCAAAGACACAAATAGTTGTAGAAGGTGCATCATTCTGGAACAAGAAAGGGGTGAAGGGGCAGACAGTGTGTAATGCCATTATACTAGTGGGATTTACATGAGAAGAAATGCAAACCGATAGAAGTTGTAGAAGTCTATGGGCAATGCACGAATCTTGATGCAATCCTCTGCTATCCTTCCTTATTTGGAGCATGTTTACCACGACTTGACCCACTTTTTGCTCACGCTTTAGGATTTCTCACTCACTGTCACCACCAATCTACTTTCCAGGCCTATTCTTGGCTTATTGGTTGGCGGCAGTTCTTCTCCTGCAAGACCCTCGATGATCAAGGATGTACACATTGGTACTATTTGCATTTTCATACGATTTGGTAATGGTTTGGGTGATCACACTGGGAAATAGCCACTCTCGCAGCACAAATGATCTGTATATTCTGAAGCTGGCACACCAGCCTCAATTGATAATGGGTACAATGTAATTGTTGTTTTCCTCTTCCCTGTGTTTGTTTGTCCTTCTCTCAGCTGTTCATGGATATGGATTAGACAATGTATTAATTGATAATTCATTGCTGTTAATGTACTTAGGGCATCTTCTTTATGTGTTAGAAAAGATAGGCCATAATCTCTGTAATTACAATATTTGTATAAGAGCGTACCACAATACTAACATCACAATAGTTGATAGAAGCCATGATGTATGTTAGTTTTATTTAAGAATAAGTATATCATTTTTGACGAATATTATTGAGAGCCCTGAAGAAGAAACCAATTCTCGAAACATGTGTCGGCTTGTTCCAGGTCCCAGAGTCTGGCTTTACTCATGAATAAATTAGGTTTTGATATTTGTTTGAACCTTGGTTATCTTAGTGCAGGCAACACAATATTTGGGTAATTGGCGCATTAGAGATTTGAACACCAGTTTATTTAATGCACGCAAACAAGTTGACAAGTCTGCATCAACATTAACAACCGGTAAAAGTATAGAAACTCACTTGATCTTCATTCTCTTTCAGGGGAAAAGGAAGCGTGCCAGTTGGAAGTAATACCAACTGCAACTGAACATACCTAATGTCAGCACTAGATGAGGGAACAGCCACGGTCATGGACATCTTGTGGCAATGCGGAAAGAAGGCCTATTTATAATTGCCACTGTCGTGGAACGGTCTCTGTTCATTAGTAACTTTGATTGCCTCTGTAATGATGGTCCTGTAAAAACATGTATATTGTCCAAAGGACAATCCCAATTCCCTGTACTGTCCCCAACGGTTGAAGGACAAATGAACTCACAAAGGAGAAGAAGAAGGAAACATTTTAATTATTTCTCAAAGGAAGCAGACGAGGCCTTAGGAAACATATCTGCACAATTGAGATTATTTTCAAAGACTGAGGTATTCTTCACCTCGCTGATAGCTCCAGGGATACAGACTGTCACCAATTTCAAATGGATACAGATTATCTGCTGGAACCTGTTGGAACTTTCAAATGCCACAGAGAATGATCTCAATGCAATTTGTGAGGAACTCCATCCAAATCAGGCTTGTCGCACTGCAGAATCGAATGGTGCTAATAAGGGAGGGCAGCATCTGCAAGAAGATAGTAAGCACCTGCTCTACCTGCGCGCCTCCAAACGATGTAGACAATGGAACATTGACTCTCACCATAAAACAAATGGCCAAGTTGATAATAGATATGGAAAGAGCAGGAGGAATAATTAAACGTGATGACTGGCTAGCACCTCTCACTTCATGGATGCCCCAATGGCTCTTAAATTTCCGCTGAGTTTTGCTTCCTATCCTCATTGTCTTAATAATACTCTGGTGTACTTATCAAATAATTACAACTTGTTGTGTGTCTCATGAACATAAACATAACATACTTGCAGTAATAACAGGTGATGCCAGTCCTCATTGGAAATATGAACGCTGTCAAACAGACACGCAACTGCCGGCAGGAGAAATAAAAAGATACCCAACAGATAGACACTGCTGCCCAGAAAACAACCTTTGGTCACCACCCAGAAATGTATGTAAAATATGAATACCCAAGCATACCTATGACTGGCAACAGGAAAAAGATAAATATGAAAAATAATTTGTAGAAGGATTCATACATAATGGAAGGAAAGGGGGGTGTGTTAGGGCGTAATGTTGGAGAATACATCCAACACCCTAAACATGCACGAAAATACAAGCTGCAAAAGAAGTGGCTAGCCGATTCCATAGAGGGCGGGTCTTAAGTACAATAACTAGACTGGCCTGAATACCAGGCAGCAGTTACAGATGCCAGAGGCAGCACACTCAAACGCAGCTTCTAATGTTACACTTTTTGATGTAATTTGACAGAGACAGATTGCCCTCAAGGCCAACACACTATTTATGTTGAGAAAGGTTTTCTATTAGCGGGAGTCCTATGGCTCTATCTTGTGGCTCAATCACTATATTCCTCTTTTTATTTCTTGGATTACCTAGTTTGACGCAATGAAGATGTGATCAAATACCATAGTGCTCTGCATTTCTGAAGCCACTGCTTGATATCCTTAAACAAATTCCACTTGGCACCACCATAGGTTTCAATTATATTACAAGTTGCTATTTTATAAAGGGGTTTGCTTTCTTATTGGACATGCAAAGCCGGAGCATCATTGCAAAGGCCAAAGTGGTGCCTGAACCGCACCTGGTCTTTCTAAGATCATTTCTAGCTAATCTCATTCCTAATTAATCAAACTGACCCACTTGTTGAATCCTCCTCACATTTAATTCTGGGATTATTGTTATTGATTGTGTAGAAAGGAAGACCATGGCCAGAGTGTTTGTGCATTAATTACCAAGCTTTAGGCATCACAGATTGCTTTCACCACTCCCAGTCCTTTGCACAATCCCCACCTGGGACCTTGAGGTCATTGCTGCATTATCTGTCTGTAAGTAGATCTAGTTCCTACTTTCCAATTTAGGGGCAGCTGCTTCTAGCATAGATAGCTTCTTTTGCTAGGCCATTGATATGCAGCAGAAATATAAGTGGAGATGAGGACATACCACTGTCCTCACCAGATTCCATTGATCCTGGGAGTGATGCTTTTACTTCTTAATATCATACAACATTTAGGATAGGAGAGTGTGTGTGTGCAGGGTGGGGGGGGGGGGGGTTGTGGGGGATATTAGGCCCAGGCACACATACTGTAAAGATAACACATACACAAATACAGATAGCAGTGTCTGTGTATGGGTTCCATTCTCATTTTAGTGAATTTGTGTTTATGTGTGACTGGGACTGAGGCCTACAGAGTACATGTTCTGCCTTACACACATACACATCCATCAACATATTCTTGGTTCATTTATTTATGTGTGGGGGGGGGGGGTACAGTGGGTGTGGGTGTGTATGCAAAATGCAACCAGGTCCAGGTGCCCAGTTTCATACTGGGAAATTGATTTTCTGTCCACCCACCACCACTGTAGTCATCTTATGTCTGTGAATGACTTATAAATAAAATCCCTGCCTAGCCCGAAAAAATAAAACCACATCCCTCATTAAACAAGAATTTTTCAGTTATATAAACATGACAAAATGATGCATTATGTAGTGTTAAGGCATCATGAATGAGACACAGACAACAGATGAAAGTTTGCTTCACAAACATAACTAAATGGTAGGATGGAATGAGGCCTAATTTGCCCTATGCTAAAGTTAGATTTCCCTACCTAAAGGAAACTAAGGATAGTCTGTGCCAGGAAGTCCAAAGCAACGGTCTGTCCATATCCAACACCTATACTTGCCTTCACATCTAAATGCATACAATGTGCAGGGATGCCAGCATCAAAATAAGAAGTATTCAAATAAGAGTTCAGAGCTTCTTCCAGTTCCTGGCTTGTTAACCAGCTTTCCCTTCCCCAAGTTCAAGATAGCTTACAAGACATAAGGGTTCCCTTCCCCAAGAGTCAAAGTCTTTCAGTTTTCCAAAACAACACAATTCATAGGGACACTTTTCAATTCTTCTGATAGGGTTACCTTTCACAAATTCACATATGCAGTTCAGTTCCTTGACTTCAAATCACATAAAGGTCCCTTGGCAATTGAAACACATGCTTCTTTGTGGGTGTTTTCAAAGGATATTCCATATAGGAGTGCACTCACTGTAGGAGAAGTTGTCAGGCCACACAGTCCACCCATTAAAGGTCACGCAGCCGATACATCGTACTTGCTTATTTTCCATCAACATGTGGCCACTGCTTCAGTTTGACATTGGTGCTTGATTCATTCACATATATCACACCATATTGGCATTGTATTGTAGCTTGGTTTTCCACCATACACTTATTGCACTTTCTTATATTCTGTTGGCTCTTACCAATGCTTGTTCACCAATATCTCTTTTGGCTCTGGCCAATGCTTGTTTTCTCATATCATACAGTTCCTTGAATACTCTTGCCTCTTGCCAATGCTTGTTGTCTCATACCATAGAGTTTCTTGTATCAGGAAACTTTATTTCACCCAGATCGGTATTCAAAAAGTACATAAACTGGCTTTCACTCAAATTGGTACTTGAAGAAATACTTGTTTTTATTTAAATCAATGTTTGTTGCTCTCTTTACGTATTCGCATGTCAGCCCAGTGTTCCCCCTGCTTGTCAGATTCACTGGTCGGAGCTCATGGCTTACCTGCGAAGTCTCCTGCCGCCATGAGCGCTCTCTTTCCTGTGCGGCACCTCGCTTAGTCGCCCAGCGGCTCTGCGTGGCTCCCTTCACCCAGCAGTGATTCTCCTGCAGCATGTGATTCTTACATCCACTACGCTGGGTCATGCTGGTTTCCCTTTCAGGGTCTGCTACCAGCCTCCAGCGGCATTCAGCTTCACTTCCTGCTGCATATACTTTGCATCTTCCAAAGGGTCTGGAGTGCTACGCTTGCCACGCTGCGTCTCCGGAGAGGTCTGCTTTCGCTCAGCAGTCCATAGCCCTGACCTCACCTTCACAGCTGACTCAATTTTCACAATACTTTTTAAAGTTTGCGGTCACCATGATTGGTCTAAAAAGGACTAGACTGCTCACTGTTGAAACAGCAGTCCTGCATTACTCTTGCTGGACTCCTCGTTGTCCCAGTACACAAATGACATCTGTATGTGTGTATGTTAATAAAGTGAGCATGCATTTCTTTAGTTGGTCTCTTCCTTGTCCCAATACCAAACTGATGTTTCTTGGGAAGGTGTTAAGGGAAAAACAGGGAAAGGACTGACAATAGCCTAAACATGGTTGAGGCACAGAGGACTCATTATGAAAGGAAAATGGGGATACCATGTCTCTCTTAAGAACGTCTCCTCCCCACTCCCCGAGTCTCCTCTACCCAGGTGATCCTCCCGTGCATCTCCACACCCAGGCAATAGCCTTTCCTTAGCCACCCGAGAGGAGGATACATGGGGAAAAGAAGTGAGGACACCCTCAGGTTCCTCACAGTAGACATTTAATTGGTTGAGGCTGAAAATCCCCTCGTATTTCTTATGTATTTATTTGAAGAACAGGGATGCCAATTTCGATCAGAAATGACTTACAATAACACATTTACGGATGGCAGAGGCATTACCGTGAAGGGTGCCTGTACAATAGCACCAGGATGAGAACGAGTCGTGAGCCAGTTTATAGCGGTGTAAAAGGTTCAAGAGTAATTATTCGGTAGCAGACCCCACCCTCTTCAGTGTACTGACCACTTCACACACTGCCCACAGAAGCACAATTCAGACGAAATGTCTTTCTCATTTTTTGTTTGCTTCACAATCCCTCTCAATTTGCATGTTCCTCCACTCCCAAAATATATGCTCCCATCCATCGCACCTCATCATGAGTGCTACAGGATTCACAATTATTGCCAGAATCTTTGCGTACAGCATTCTCCTGTTTTTCCTCAACCTGTGTATGCGATTCTTACTACAAAAAACTAACAACTAAAACCCTCTGCATCAAGGGAGCTATATGAAGAAGATCGACTGAGTGTCAAAAAATGGGATCAGAGTGTGTCTAAATTGTACAGCCATGATCATAATCCAATCGTATTGCTAAACTCTATATTTAACATGGAGTAGACCAGTCTATATTAACAGCATGGGTAAGAAAATCATTAAACATCTATTAACTGCAGAAAAATATATTTAAACCATCACTATGATTCACATGAACACTTACGATAAGTGATAAATGACCGAACCATAGAAAAGGGTAAAGAAGGAAATACCTTTACCACATATACCCAATTCATGACTTTAAACAATTATAAACTAAATCATAAAAAGCTGCCTGCTCTATTCCAAGTTCATAAATGAATATAAGTGATCAATTCTCATGTTTCATATCTGACATGTTTCTGTCATTCTGCCCACAATGCTGACATTTTTCAGGGATTTCAAACGTAGCAGCATTTATAGCGATGGCATACATCAGTTATGCAACATGGATAATTCATTCACATCTCCAATAGATTAAACTGGAAATTCAATAATATTCTAGTATTATCCAAATATCTACAAAAAAAGACAGAAAATGTAGGTATCAATTAATCATGCCAATACCATTCAGGCTAAATAGGCAAGACTATAGATACATTCTATGCGCCTTACAAAACAGAAGGTTATCTTGTAGTACTTTTTCATGTCAATAAACGTTTTCATTACAACTTGACACCAACTGGATCTTCTTGCTCCTAATTTGTCCTGACATGAATCCAAAACATCACTTTTCAGAGCCTCAACCTGCCGTGTAATTAATGGCACATATTCACAATTTGTTTACTGTGAACAGGAACACCCTGTTAGATCAACTCACTCACTTGGTTAATTTGCCACAAGGGCACTCTTGGCATTTCAAGAAGAAGATTCACGTTCATACCAGAACAAAGGAGTGTGCAGTCTACAACCCCATCTGTATAAAAAAGACACAATAAAGCGTCCATTTCAGTTCCAGGCAAAACATTCTCGTGTTAGCCAATGGAAATGCACATTAACCAGAAAGTATCACAAACAGTACCGCCTGTGGCTCTACACCTATTTTACAGAGGCGGCAGAGCCACCAAATTGACAGAGGGATTAAGACACAGTAGTCTGAGTGTCTCCATAGATTAAACCGCCTGCACGATGGGGCTAAGTAAAAAAGCAGCCGAAAGATGCCCTGTGAATGCCTCATCACGTGAGGCAAACAGGACAAGAAGATGGAAATAGTCCTTGTATTGATGTCCGCGTAGGAGACTCAATCCACCATATTGGCGTTCATTTTTTAGAAGGGGGTGAGATTTGCACATCCACATTATTTAGGTAATGCCAAACAGCAGTGTGAAAAAAAATATGTTTTCATACAATACATCCATAATTTAAAAAACTGAAGTAGAGAGGAACAAACCAACCGTTGGTTATAGTAGTACTCAACATACATACAGTTAGAATTACCTATTTGCAAAACAGGGGCAGGGCCCAACATGAGGAGTGGGGAGAACAAAAAGAGGTTATGAGAAGGATTTTTCATATAAATCCCTGATGGCATGTATGTGTATCACGTGATATTGTGCCATTCAATGTTTTCATTCAACCCATGCAGATGGCTTTGCATTGTAAAAATGAACTATTGTTCTAACCTGGATAATTTCACTAAAAGCACAGTCAAAATATTATTTCTGATGCAGATGGTGTGTTCAATTACACGTGTTTTTGATCATATGGGTGGTTTTAACTACATATTGCAGGCCGCACGGATATGTGATTAGGAAAACTACATTTTGGTTTTGCAATTAGTGAAATGGCGTACCAAGGCTCTTTTTAAGCCTAACTCAAAATCCTTGCTGGGGAAATTTACTTTGCCGACTGAACAGATGCCATAAGGGTAAAGCCCTTGTACAGGGGCTAATCCCCATTGGTTTGTAATATCCAGTTGTTTGCTTTCAATTTTGGTCTTACATCTAATGTCATTCGAAACTGCCTTTCATCCTGAAAGACCCCCCCAACCGGAAGAAGCACCAATAACAACATGGTTGCCGGACCTATGAGCTCACACCAATCCCAATTGCTCTGACCATGGACAACTACCACGAAAGGTACCCTGCCAGCAGATCATACAACCTTGCAGTAATACAAATCCTACCTAGAGTGGATGAGGAGAGGCAAGACAGAGCTGGAGACGATTACATGGACAGAATCGACTAAAAGACATGCTTCAATTCGTAAGTGACATCACAACGTCATAGCTACGTTAGACAAAAAGCACACGTGCAATCCGCACATTCGGGACACTCATGCACCCAATCTATACAAAGAACACACGCGTACAGCACTATGAGCTAGAGGACAGTGACATATACATACTGTTACGAAAAAGGAAGTTGGTGGGAGGCACTACTGGTAGTAGTCAGGGGTAATTCAAGGTAAATAGGCCCCAAGGGGTCTTATGTTAAGTGTGTAAAACAGGTATGTGCTATTTCAGGTGCAGCAGGGTGAAGCTCGAGGCCACTCGAGATTCAAAATACTGAGGAACAAAACATGCACAGACTGTTGCCAGTCGGTAACCCTGTGCTGCACTCCTAATGGGAATAAAATCCCAACTGGTGATTCAGCCTGGCTGAAACAAGAGGACTCCCTTGTGGGAATACTAGTTCAGTAGGACAAATTTTCAAAAACGTTCAAAGAAAAGGGGTCAGCTTGTTCAAGTATTAAAGTATTACAATGGTGCTCCAGGTGTACACAAACCTCTCACGCTGTAGGTCCCCAGTGAACATAGAATTCGGCTGGGCTCAGAACAGGTAATAGGTTGGCCTAGGTGCCATTAAGTTGTATCATTCACATTGAAAATCAATTCAACTTCCTACACTTCAATGTGTAAAAGGTGTGAGACTCAATTAATTCAATTCACAGGATACTAAGTAAAAGTAAGTTTATAGTACACAAACAAAGGATTGCATTTCAGTTGATCTGGACTGAATGCTCTGTAACAACACATATACACAGTAGGTAACAAAAGTAAAATACACCTTTTAGCAGTATGGTCTGACTGAGCTATTCATATACAAAACTGAACAGACAACAGTTGTCCAATTTCAAATTCCCTGCTTCTGAGTAATCACATTCACTCAGCTCAGAAGTATATTCCTAAAGACACTCCTATTAGGTTTGTTAGTGCCAACGCGTTTCGGATTGTAGGAAATCCATCTTCAGGGCAGGATGTGTTTTTAGTTTCAACAAGATTCAAATTTCAGTTTTCAAATTTTAGTGGGGTTTCCTAAAGGTATAAGGATACACTAATTAGATTCATGCAGAATTTGGAGAAACTCTAATAAGTATCTCACAGAGGTAGAGATAAACTAGCCTGCTTTCCTTGGTACCCATAGAAAAATCATGTCCACCCGGTCAAAAGACCGTAGATGTCTCGCCGGGTGTAGTGGCAGTGTCGGGCAGTTACTTCAACCGAGAGCGACTGCAATTGTGAAGAAAGAAGAGGAGGGTGACTTCAAAGCATACGTACTCGTAGTAAATGTCGTTGGGTGAGAGGTGGAAATGCCGCCTCTGTACACTCATTCACTCATGGTGACATTTTAATTACTAGTGCTCGCTTTGGTTATTGTTGTAACTTACTTGTAAGTAAAGAAATCGCCTGTAGAACACTGAGTGTAGCAGCCCGCCTCGAGGACGCGCTGCACAGCTCACCCAAGCTATTATCGTTGCCCATGGAACCGACGCGCATGCGCGTCCCAACGCGGACCGCCATCTTTGTATGGGCAAATCCGCCAAAAGATTCTACTCAGGCTGATCGTGGTGCTGCGCGTGCGCGCCTCAGCAGTCGTTGCTAAGGACGGGCACGGAGCATGCGCCGCGTTGCCAATGGTATTGGATTTGTTAATAATTCCACTTTGTAAGGATCATGGTTATATCGAGTGATCAATCAGAGTACCAGCACCTGCTAATGTGAGGAGACAGATTTAGCGGGGGGAGGGGCACGTCAGCAGTTGTGAAGCTGCCTCGTGCCCCTACCCACCGTTCAAGTACTGGAGAGTGACAGACCTATAGAGTGGGCCGGTCCTAAGGCGCCGGCCTGCAACTTTCCCATCTGGACTGTCAGTCTAGTTATCAATATAGTAAGTTAAGGCGTGTTCTATAGTGGCGCTGTAGGTGCCATGTACACACCATTTTTTAGACATTCTATCATGAACCGCTCAGCTGTCTCATGCCATGCACATTACAACTCTGGTGAGCCTGTTGCTCTGAAGATTCCCCTCTTCCTTCACAATGCATCCAAACTTAAACTCCTGGTCAGTCACGAGTTCACAATCTATCGGGTCAAAGCCCGTAACAGTGGAATGGATTAATTATAAAGTTTTAACAACGTGAGCCCTACCAACATGAGGGTTTCCTATGGTGAAAGTCCATGGTATCACATCTACTTATACATTTGAACCCATGATCTGTATGCAAGCCGTTAGCTTGGTATGACTCTGTTAAAAAACACTATTTACAAGTACACCAACAAAATGAACGTGGATTGGATTAGAGAAAACACATTAAGTTGAATTCACAGTTCATGCCCCTGGGACTGAGGCAATCGAGCAGGTCGATCCAACTGATCTTCCTCTGGAGTAATTTCTTCTGTATATCTCCCCCTCTCGGACTTAGTTTGACCTGTTCCAAGATCATACATTTGAGTTGGGCAATTGAATGCCTTGCTTCAACAAAATGCATTGCCACCGGAGATCTCAGATTTTTGGTCCGGATATTGGACTTATGTTCAGTCCAACGTAGTTTAGCCTTTCTTGTGGTGATACCCACGTAATAGAAACCATACATACTGTTGCCACGTTTATTATTTTCATCATTAGGCTTGCTACAGCAACGCAGGAACGCAAGAAGCCAGAAGAGCTTGTGTACATGCTTGCAAATGTTTACATGGAACTAACCCTATGGAAGGACAGGAGCACTCTTGGGACCTGACTGGCCATGACGCACACTAACCTATGGGCACTATGGAGAATAAATAATAGAAGCCAGAGCAGGCCTTAGTAAAATACAGTAGGCCATTGTCGTCTCTGAGAAGTCTCAAGCCATGTGATGCTGTGCAAGCAGAACAGCCGTAGCAGGAGCAACATCAGGCAAGGCCACAATGTTGCAAACGACATTCCACACACAGAGGCAAGGTGACACTGGCCGCAGCAGAGAATATTCCCTGGGAAGATACAGACTAATTCAGAGAAATGAATCCCCCTAGAGTGGTCTCCAACCATGTGATTCGGCCAAACTGATACTGCGCCAAGGCTCTGGGCTGGGCTTTCTTTCTGCGCTGGGAAAGAGCAGCCATCCCACGACTAGACAGTGGTTTGCAGCAAACTCGATACTCTCCGGCTACCATTGTACAATGGGAATGGAATGTTCTCATGTCATCAGTCTTCTGCACACTATTGTATAACGCTGACACGTAGTTGCACCTCACTCGCACATAGTATACAGGTATTACCAAGAGGTGTCTCGCGGGCTGGGAACAGATGTTGTCCCAGGCTTCGAGTCCTGTGGCCTGACCAATCAGGACCCTCGGGTCAAAGGGCAGATGGCAGGGGCTACTGACCAATCACAGGGCTTACCCAATGTAACATTTAAGGAGTAGCAATTTTGGGGGGACGATCGAAGTACACACCTGACACAGCTGCACCCACTAATATCACTTCTCTATAGGTTCCTATACTGGAACTACCACTGATTGACCTATACCGAGTGGCGTTAGGTTTTGGGGAGGGAGCCTAATGAGTCACACAGAATGTGATGTCACATGTCATGAAAACTAGCCTGCGAGCAGGATGTACTAGTTCAGTAGGACAAATTTGGACTTTACTCCGTGCATATGATCCCTGTGTGTTTTGTTGCCGGTAATAAAGCCACAGTAACCTTTTGCTACTTGTGTCGACCTCCATTTCTTTGGGACAAGGGAAGGAGTTAGGGCCTTCCGTGAGCTAGGTGTCCGCAGACTATTAGCACAACTCTGCCTGCCTAGAAGTCCCCCTAACACATTTTTCCTAACCAACCATCAATGTTGATACTTTTTTTCAAGGCAATGAGAGGGCTTCTAATGCCCAGATAATTTTTGTTAAAGCACTTCTTCCACTTCTGTATCTTGAATGGTAGATCCATGAAAGTGGTAACACATACCAATTTTTGTTCTGCTTCATTTTGATGTTCGGGCTGCAATAATACCTCACGATCATAGCATAGTGACCTTTTCGCTGAATCTCTTACCAGTTTCCTCAGCTATCCCCTGTTTATGAATTTCGTTTTCATCACTTCAGCCTCTTTCTGGTATTTACAATTGTCAGCGCCGTTCCTCTTCAACATTAGAGATTGGTTGAAAGGAAAGTTATCTTTGTTTGGCATGACGACTATGGCAATGCAAGAGAGAGCTCTTGTCAGTGTGTTTTTGAATCGGTCTTACTTTCAACATGGCATGTTCAACAGAAATCAGAAGATCCAAAAAAACTGGTCTCTTGATTGCTGGTGATTTGTGTAAATTTCAAATATGGATTTCTCTGGTTGAGCCACTCAATAAATTCCAAAGCTTCATGATGACCACCTGTCGATATCACTAAAATATCATCAATATACCTAATCCATTTGGCTATATTGATTTGAAATGGATTAATCTGACTATAAATATGTTGTTTCTCAAATGTTTTAACATATAAATTAGCTATGCTAGGTGCCTAGGTTAACCATGGCGGTGCCTTCGATTTCAGCGATAAAAGTATTATTGAACTGTAAATAGTTCTTAGTTAGTGCAAGCTTAACACACCACATTAGAAAAGCACCAGGAACTGCAAGGCCATCAACACGTTCACTCAATCTTTCTTCTATCATTTCCATAGTCACCCTCTGAGGAATTCCAGTTTACAATGATTTGACATCAAGGCTCATAAGAAGTTGTTCAGAGGGATTGAATTGTAATTTCTCAACTGCATTGGTCACAGCGCCTGGGTCCTTGACATAGGACTGCATCTGCGGAAATAGTGAATCCAAACAATAGTCGGCATACTTTGACAGAGGTTCTAAGACTGAAGAAATACCACTCACAATGGGGTGACCCCGAGGGTTTGCCAACGATTTATGGATTTTGGGGAGAATATAGAAGGTGGGAACCACTCATTGAGATTTAATTAGAAACACGCTTTCTTGTTTGCAAATCCATCCTTCTTCTTCCACCTTGGTAACCTTTTCCTGTATTAAGAGTCTTAAAGTGGGAGTAGGATCACATGGAATTTTCTGATAACTGTTTCATCCCCAGGTAACCTAAGGCATTCTTAAATATAGTCCTCCCTATCAAGGATGACAATCATGCTTCCTATGTCAGAAACACTTGTGTAGGAGCGCGATACAAATAAAATATCATATCATATCATAATACCAGGGTGAGGCCTTAAATTCTTAAGGCAAGCTAACTGATTTTTAGTGAGTTTATGCCACATGTTTCTATTGTCCTGTTCCAGTTTAGCAATATGTATATTAACACAGCAGTTTTCCGGTTTTTCTGATTAAGAGCTGGGTATGTTAAATAATTCTGAAATTCTGAGAGTCTGTCTGGATCAGGGTTTACGATATCCTGGGCATTCCCCAACATGTATGTTTTGGCCACAGCCATGTATGTTTCCCTTACCATTCAGCTAATTATGAATTTTATCCACACACATGCGAATCAGTGCATCACTAATTTGCTTGGCGTCGTACTTCTGATGGGCTTACATCAATACTGCAATGCCTTCCATCTGGAGTAGAATCCAAAATATCAATCCAGTTATTTGGTTGTGCTGGCCCTGCCTATGCATAACCTAGAGTTAGTTGACTGCAGATCTCCATGCTCTTGGTCATCTAATACTGAATGGGTATGGATTTAAATAATTAATTATCTCTACCAATCTCCTTAATCCTGTTATTACTGTAAATGTTGCTGGTATATCAGAAGCCACAGTGTTCTGCACTTCATATAATTATGTTGTAACAGCTGAGCAAAAGCGTAAAGTATGCCCTGGATTGCATCGAAGCTGTTTCCGTGTAAAGTGTTCGTTGGCACTAAAAAATCTTCGATAAGGGAAGAGAAATGCTGTGATTTAAACAAAGGCTTTCATCGCTCCTTCCTCTTAATTTGTGTTCACTGCAGTCATTTTACATTCTCTCTTCCAGAAACCCAGTCTGTTGTTAGTAACTGACCCCACATGTGGATCACTAGTCGCTGACTGAGGTTTCATATGTCAATATTTCCACCATTGTCCTGCACAACACAGACCCTTCACTGCGATTTGTTGCCACCCCCATTCCCCGCAACAATAAGGTAAACTGCTGGGTTTGATGTGGTGGGTGCTGGCCCATGAAGAACCAGGCACGCGGGGCACCATTTCCCATGAGCACCCCTGAGTAGTCATGTTGGGTGCTTATTCTACCGTGATCCAGAGGAGATTGAAAAGGCAGAACAGGAATCGGCAGAGAATGCAGTCGTAAGGAGGCATTTGAGGGTGAGTGGACCACACCAATGCCACACTTCCCCCAGCATGAGGTGGCTTACAGGAACAACTCTGTACCCAGCCAGCAATTCTTCGCAGCGTGCATGGATATTGCCCTCAACCCAAAAGCATCTCAAGAGGAATGGAGCTGGAAACCTGCAACCACCGAGGAACGGTATGGGCCTCCATTGTCCAGGCCACAGAGTGGGTTAGAGCAGCAACTGAATGTTCCTAATCCGCCACATCCTGTTGCCAGTTTAAAAGATCTGAAAATAGCATCTATGAGTTAAAAAAAGGAATAGCACTGCCATTTGGCTATAAATGGATTATGTTATACTTTCACAAAGGTGTTGGCTATGTTTTCACATGGTCCTTCATTGTTGCAGCTTTGTGAATTAATGAAAACTTTTTAAAAAAAGAATCATGAAAGTTCAACTAATTCCATGTTCTAGAAAATGGAGGTCACATCTTTAATCTGATACTTTGTGTCTGGAATGATAACCTCTGGGTGTGAGCTGTCTGGCAGCATTTCACTAATTTAAAAGGTTTAGCAAAAGCGAAATCATACTGCTTATCATGCCAACAGAGGGCTGTTATTATAAACAATTTGTATTGAAAAAGCAAAGCTGCAGTATGTTAATGTATTTTGAATGAAAACATACTGATTTGCTAAAACAAAATAAAAAGCTAAATGCATTACTTTAAAAAACCCATTAAACAGATCTTTGAATCCTAGGTGTTAATGGTTTCCACCCCCAAGCTCAGTCCAAATGATGCCCAAGACCAGGCTGTCACTGAGGCATTCTGGCAGGACTTTCTGTCATATGTCTACCTTAGGTTATATAGAAAGGAACATGATCTGGATAACTCAAGCAATGTGATGAAATTTAAATTATTGTATTATGACCCCAAAATGCCAAAAGCACATTTATTTTGCATCACCTCTGGAAACTTTCAGATACCAGAAACTATTGGGTGTGGGGGGAGGGGGCAGACGCACCTGAGGGAAATAAGAATAAAAACGTTTTGTCTAAATTGTTCGAAAACAATTTGAAAATACCAAACATGAGGAGCAGGGATTAGGGGTCTGCCCTACAACCCATGTTCGATAGTTTCTACTTCGAGGACGGCAAGGATGTCCACTGCTTTCACGACACTGGAAGCATGGGACCCAAAAAAAAGAAAAAGGGATTCTGCAGCATCAGTTCCGACCCACGTTAGAGGGATGTAACTGATGCCACAGGGTATAGGAGAAGCGGCTGATGGATAAAAGGTAAGTGGGGGTTTGTGGGTCCATGGGCAGTTTGGGGGACATGTTTTTTTTTTACTGAGGTAAAAACCTATTTGCAGCAAAATCGACCATGGTCAATTCCGCTGTGATTCTTTTTACTTCGGTAAAACAACCCCAATCCAAATTAGATATAAGCATAACATTTTCATGCCTTTGCAGTGCACTGTAACCCAGGCAAAACATAAGAACATGGCCGGGGTCTGCAATGTGGATCGTGAGAGACCTATGCCACAATGTTTGACAATGCCAGAAATTGAAAATTCACAGTTCCTATGAGTTTAAAGGGGGTGCGCGGTTTGAGAAACAGCATGCGTGATCCATGCAGGAGGGCACAGTTTCACAAGGTGACCTTCAAATGTTCGGGTGGGGACAGCTCTCAGGTTCCCTGTGCCCGCTGTGGGGGTGGACCCTTAAATACCTCAACACAAGTGGGCCCACCATCCGGGGAATGAGTGCACTTTTTGTGCGTAACGCAAGTTTATTGTACAATCGTCCAGGGTGCAGCTAGATGTCATTGAGCCAAACTAACCTAAGTCTTAACGAACCACATAAGTTGACACCTTATATACATTTTTGAAACAGTTAAAACACTCCCAGATAATTTATTACAATCCAACCCCCACATGTGATTGGACAAAACCTCTTCAAAGAAATCCCATCTCTCTCCGATTCCTACATTTTCACTGATAGCCATCATTTTAACTACCATCTTCAAATTGGGATACGTCTGTTGTAAGTCATGACATCATCAACGAGTTAAGCATTTGTATGCAAACATAATTCATTACTAGCAATAACTGGCTTAATCACTTTTTAACCTTAACTCTTAATTTCACATGGTTTGCACAAATACTTTAAGCGATATAAAGTAAACAGGTTCTCTTCGAATTATGGATAACTTTCTCATCACCCGGTTCACTGGCCTCCATTGGAACAGTCTGATCTAAATATCTGCCATTTCATTGCACATGGCACATCTAAAAATACAATTGAAACGCCAGGGTTTCAATCACTTTAGCCTCGAGCATTGATTCACCCTATGGTTTATTGCTGGTCACAACAAATAACGAAAACTCTCTGTCAAGCTCCCATTCGTTCAAGAGATTACACCTGTTGCTGCGATACTTGTCAGACCATAAACCCCATGGCTGGCTCCTTTAGCTGAGCTGACAACCTTGAAGGTCGAAGTTACTTATGTACCCATCCTATGGCCTCTAAAGCTCTGCAAAACAAGTTTCTCAAAGCTAAAGTTCACCTTGAAAAAAGCCAGGCTGCTGTGTTTTAATCCATTTGTAAATATGCCCACTACATTCAGATTCATGAATTCCTTGTGTATTTGTACCAGTGTGTATGCATGTTTAATAACTGTCATATTTTCTTCACAGTGGGTTACCATGACCAGTCCTTTCTTTTCTTTGCATGCACATTAACCCCTTAACTACTGAGCTTTAATCAAGTCTCGAAAAAGGACGAGCATACTCTTCCTGAGCACCTATGGGGTTAAAATCCCTCCCGTCTCTCAATTTCCAAGTACTTCAGAGCACCCCATGTGAATCATGTTGTTACATTTGGTGGTTTTAACATTTTAGCTTTCTGCACGCGTACAAATCGAGTATGTATTAGTTCTAACAAAAATGAACACTAAGTATCATATCCCATTCAGATTTAACTATACTAGATACATATCAAATTGTAACATCTCGCCCAATTTGCTCCACTCCCCACTCACAAATATGGCACGTGCACCAAAAACCCTTCTTGATTGTGGGGACCTTTCCTGACCACTCCAACACTGCATACCAATGGAAGGGTGCAAGTAGGCTGAGCAACCGGGCCCACAACCTAGCCACATGGCTTGGAAAGTTGGGACAGTAAAGGATTTGGGATCAAGAGCAGTTTGGCTTGTAGCTGGAGACACCACTTAAATATACCTCTCAACCTTTTGATTCCCCAGGGCTGGTGAAAACTGAGAATTTGTTCTTGGGCTGGTGAGAGCACATGGAAATGAATGGACGGGTCGGAGGCTTGGCGGGTGAATGGATTCATTCTAAGGTGGGTGACACCCTCCTAAGACATGTGAGTCTGAAGGTGTGCATAACAAACGGGTGTCAAGTTTACTGATTTGAAAGCTAGGGTGAAGATTTTGTTTGAATATCAGTGACATGTAAAGAGCCAACCAGCCTTGTGTTTGAAGAGTGATGTTCAGTGGAAAAAGGTAGTTTTAATAGGCTCTGCATAGGCTCAGTGTATTTTCAAAAGGGTTGGGGCAAAGTAGAGGCTGTTGTAGTTAATTCAGGCTGCAGGTGTGAATTATTAGCTGTTATTTTGTGTTCCTACAAGGCCAATATCCCAAGTAAGTGTACAAAACTAGAAGTAGCATGCACAATCTCTATGGATCCTGCAGGGACCCCCATTGCTGTCCACCAGGGAGACGAGGGAGGGGCATGGTGTGATGCCGGCCCTGTATGGAAAAATGAGGAACTCAAACAACACATTCAAAATAAACAGTATTGCTTTATTGTGATGCATATTTGCATTTCACGTTTGATGCTGTGATACAAATGCCCCTGCTCGGGATTACCTTCACTGAGACATTTAGTGAGAGAGCCCCCCAGACCCCTGGCAAGAACAATAGTGGCAAACCTATAGGTAAGTAACACCCAGGGGACTCCCCTTTACAGGCTAGGATTAGCGTGCATGGAGGACCAGTGTGGGGCTGTTGCTGAAAGGCGTCGTTAATGGACAGCACAGAATACCGCAATTACAAGGAAAATATAAATGCATTTTAAAAGGCCATTCACTGAAGACTTTCACTTTACCTTTAAAACCCTAGCTGAACTTTTTGAAAATATATCCCTGACGAATTTAAAAAAATAAATTAAAAAGATGATGAAAACGCCTGTAACACAAGCTTGTTTAGATTCTCTGAATTGGTGGGGAATGTTTGAGATTGGGCTCAAGGTATAATTTGTCCTACATCCGTGCCTGAACTGTCTGATCCTCCCCTAGAGAATGTAGCAGTACAGCGAGCTGCTTCCCCGCCCACGCAGCTGATCCCGCAGCTTAGAGAGACAGGCGCGGGGCGCTCCCTGCGACGCAGACGGCGCATTTCACGAGATTCACGCGCCAGAAAGATGTGGATTTGGGAAATTAGCAAACGGAGCATCCCAGAGTTCCCTTTCGCATCCTGCGCAAAATGGTCTCCTGATTTATGAAGAAAATGATATGTGTTTCCGATACAATGAAATCTAATATTCAAGCCCCCTCCGGTATTTCTACAAGAGAACGGCCTCCTGTTTTCCCTGGTGATGCCTCCTGCTTCCTCATTTACGAACGCCATCTATTGGCTTCTAGTGTGAGATGCGGTTTCTGAAAGATGCCCCGTGATTGGGTCAGAGCAGTCAGTGTCTCTGGGGAGACAGGGGGGGGGGGGGGGATCTGCAGAGATGTTCGCACATACTCCTGCAGACCGCAGTATTCCTTCCGTTTTCGTTTGCCAGGGAAGCAAGCGGTTGGCTCAGCAGTACAGTTTATTCTAGCTGGAATCATTGATTTTGTAAGTTTATTCATGATTATCATTAACGCTAAGCTAGCACGAATATAACACTTTCAAAGAAGGTAAGCCGCCCTTTTCCTGTTCCCCACAGTCAGACAAATTTGCATGGATACGTCAAAATATGAATCCGTGAATTGTCACTGTATGAACCATCTCGCGAGTAAGAACGATTTAAGCTTTGGAGACTTCCAGAAAGGAAAAACAACTACATTTTGGGCAATAAACACGTCCCCAGCGAAGTGCAATTTTTTTTTCTGGCTTTTGAAGGAACAAGTTACTTACCTGTAACTGTTGTTCTCCAGCATGGGTCTGGCATGGATTCACATGCTCATGAATATTCCCCGTCGTCAGGCTGGGAATCCTCGGTAAAGAAAAAACCAGTATCAGTTTCGTTTCTGATCTGTCTTTCGTAGTAATAACCAATCACTGGTCTCTGCGTCATACTGACCACAGCCAATGACTGCCCTCTACCTAAGCACCGCCTCTGGCAGCCATCTTCAGATTTGGAAGCACGTGAAGTGGCAGTATGACCAAGTGAAGAGCCGCAGAGGGGTAGGCGGGAGGGTTCGCATGTGAATCCATGCCAGACCCATGCTGGAGAACAACAGTTACAGGTAAGTAACTTGTTCCTTCTCCAGCATGGGGTCTGGCATGGATTCACATGCTCATGAATAAAGAATACATAGCAGTACACACATGCACAACCACGGGAGGTGGCAAAGGCTCAACATTAAGCATCACATCAACTCAACATTAAGCATCTTACCTCCTCACCAGGCTCACCTCAGGCGAACAGGTTGCGCAGCACTGCTTGGCCGACCCTGGACTCCTCCCTGGAATCCCGGTCGACGCAGTAGAATTTCGTGAAGGTGTGCGTCGACCTCCACGTAGCAGCCCTGCATATGTCCAGCAGGGGCACACCAGATAGGAACGCCGTGGTAGCTGCGATCGCTCTGGTGGAATGGGCTCTCGGACGGCCAGGCAGCGGTCGGTTTGCCAACCGGTGACAGTACATGATACAGCCGGAGAGCCATCTGGAGATGGAAGCCTTCGAGAGAGCCTTCCCCTGATTGACAGGTCCAAAGTTCACAAAGAGTTGTGACGTCTTCCGAAAACCTTTCGTGCGGTCCACGTAGAACTTCAGCGCTCTAGCTACATCCAGCGAGTGCAAAGTCCTCTCAGCCGGCGACGAAGGCGACGGGAAGAACACAGGTAACACCAAGGGTTCGTTGAGATGAAAGTCCGACGGTACCTTGGGCATGAAGGAGGGGTGCGTCCTGAGCACTACCCTCGTGTCGTGGAAAGTCAAGTACGGGGCCTTGCAGGAAAGGGCCTGGATCTCTCCCACTCGTCGTGCGGAGGTGATGGCCACGAGAAAAGCTGTTTTCCACGATAGAAACTTCAACGGGGCCGAGTGCAGAGGCTCGAACGGAGGTCCCATGAGTTTGGTCAGCACCACGTTGAGCTCCCACGCCGGGGCCGGAGCCTTCACCGGCGGGAACGATCTGAACAGTCCCTTCATGAACTCTTTCACCAGACGATGAGACCACAAGGACGTCCGGCCCGTGGTTCTGGTGTATCGGGAGATCGCAGCAAGATGAATCTTGATGGACGCGTGTGCCAGACCAGCTTTGGCCAGCGTCAGCAGGTACGGCAGCACTTGGGGAGCCGTAATCCGTAGAGGGTTAACCTTCTGTGCGTGGCACCAGACAGAGAACCTCTTCCATTTGTGTCCGTAGCATTTAAGAGTCGAGGACGCCCTGGCCTTTGCAAGAACCTCTCTGCAATCGGCCGGTATGTCGTATCCTCCAAACTCTAGCGCTGCAGGAGCCAGGCCTGCAAGTTCAGCGACTTCGGGTCGTGGTGGAGGATGGCGCCTCCTTCCCTGGAGAGTAGATCCGCGTCCGCCGGCAGCTTGATTGGCGGGGACGCCGACAAGTCCAGAAGGTCCGGGAACCATATCTGCCTCGGCCACGCAGGTGCGACGAGGATCATCCTGCACCGTGACCTCTTGAGCTGGTTGACGAGCCGGATTAGCAGAGGCAAGGGAGGGAACGCGTAGAGGAACAGGCCCTCCCAGGGGAACGAGAAAGCATCGCCCATGCTCCTCGTCTGGGGAAACCTGCTGGCGAACCTCCGGCACTTGGTGTTCGTCGCCGTCGCGAACAGGTCGATCTGGGGTGTGCCCCACCGTCGGAAGAGGCGATCCACCAGATCCTGCCGTAGTTCCCACTCGTGGCACGAGCGCAGCTCCCTGCTGAGTGAGTCGGCGATGGTGTTTTTTATCCCTGCCAGATGAAACGGCACCAGAAGAATCCCTTGGGCGACGGCCCAATGCCACAGGTCCTGCGCCTCCTTGGACAGCGCTGGGGACCTGGTTCCGCCCTGTTTCCTGATGTAAAACATGGTGGTGGTGTTGTCGGTGAAGATCCTCACCACCTTGCCCTTGAGGGACGGAAGGAAGGACCTGAGGGCCCAAAACACTGCACGGAGCTCCAGGACGTTGATATGCAGGGACTTCTCCGTCGGGAGCCAGAGTCCCCTTGCGTGCAGATTTTCGGTGTGCGCTCCCCACCCTTCTAGGGAGGCATCCGTGGTCACAGTCACCTGGTGGGCTGGGGTCTGGAAGTCCATGCCCGCCGTCAGATGCGCGCGGGTGCCCCACCACCGTATCGCTCGTCGGAAACTCTCGTCGAGCTTGATCCTTTCCTCGAAGCTGCCCGTCGTCTGGATCCAGCGCGCATCCAGGAACTCTTGCAACGGGCGCATCCGGAGCCTGCACATGGGAATGAGGTAGATGCAGGAAGACATCATCCCGAGGAGGGACTTGATGGACCTCACCTTGGCCGCGTCGGCCACCAACATCCGTTGCACCTTGCCCAAGATGGTCCTGGTCCTCTCCTCCGACGGGGAGGCCAGAAGGGACACTGTGTCGAGCCTCGCTCCCAGAAACAGTGCGACTTGCGCGGGCACCAGGTGGGATTTGGCGTAGTTCACGGAGAATCCCAGGTCCGTGAGGAGTTGGACGGTCCTTGCCGTGTGGACCACGGCGAGCTCCCTCGTCTTGGCGCGGATGAGCCAGTCGTCCAGGTAGGGGTAGACGTGAATCCCCTCGCGGCGCAGCTGCGCCGCCACCGGTGCGAGGCACTTGGTGAAAACCCTGGGTGCCGACCGCAGTCCGAAGGGAAGGGCTTTGAACTGGTAATGACGCCCTTGGACCACGAATCTGAGGAATTTTCGGTGCCCCTTTAGGATGGGAATGTGGAAGTAGGCATCCTCCAAATCCAACGACGATAGGAAGTCTCCTTCCTCCAGCTGACCCAGGACGTGCTGGAGGGTGACCATCCGGAACTTCTGCGCCTTGATGAACTTGTTCAGGCGTCGCAGGTCCAGGATGGGGCGCCATCCTCCCGTCTTCTTCTTCACGAGGAAGTAACGCGAGTAGACTCCGGAGCCCCGAAGCCTCTTTGGGACGAGTTCGATGGCGCCCTTTCTGAGCATCGCCTTTACCTCCAGGAGAAGTTGAGGGACGTGAAGTTCTTTCCTGGCCACGGGGGGGACGCGCGGGCACCTTCTTTGAAACTCGAGCGCGTGGCCCCGGGCCAGGGCGTCCAGCACCCAACGGTCGGTGGAGATGGACTCCCACACGCTGACGAAGCCCGCCAGCCGGCCTCCCACCGGGGTGCTTCGGTGGGGGCCCGACCCCACGGCCGGTTCAATCCTGCTTGGACGCGGCCTTGCCGCCTTGGCCTCCTTGGCGACGACGGCGGGGGCCGCCAGACTTGCCTCGTCCTCTGTAGGCCTCTTGCGACGACGAGCGGGCCGCTTGACGGTAGGAAGCGAAACCGCCGCCGGAACCTTTGGAGGCGCCCTTGCCTCCGCCGCTCCGAAAGGGCGTCCGCCGTTGCTGCAGCACTCCAAGGGCCCGGGCCGTCTCAGTATCCGCCTTGATGGCCTGAAGGGAATCGTCCACTGTCTTCCCAAACAGGTTGTTCCCGTCGAAGGGCATGTCCAGGACCCTGTTCTGGACGTCCTGCCGAAAGTCCGTAGCCTTGAGCCATCCGCGACGTCGAAGGCAAACGCCGTTGCCCATCTGGCGGAACCCAGTGTCGGCGATGTCCGTCGCCACGGTGATGGCGTGGTCCGAGGCCACCTCACCTTCCTGCAGGATCTCAAGGGCCTCCGCCCTCTTGTCGTCCGGCAGAAAATCCAGCAGGGGAGCTATCTTGTACCAGAGTTCCCTGTCGTAGCGGGCCACGATAGCCAAGGCGTTGGCCGCTTTAATCGTCGTCGCCGCCGACGAGATGACTCTGCGTCCCATGGCATCCAATTTCTTTCCCTCGCCGTCCGGCGGGGAAGTCGACGTGGAGGCCGCACCCCCCCCCGCTTTCTTCCTGGCTGCCGCGGAGACGACGGAGTCCGGGGTAGGCTGCGCCCGGAGGCATAGGGGGGCCGAGTCCGGGACCCGGTACTTTTTCTCGTACCGGTCTCTTTTCGCTGGCGTCGTGGAAGGGTTCTTGAGGAGGGAAAGGCCCTCATCCCAAATGTCGTCCAACAGAGGCACTGCGAGGACCGTCTTCCTCTTGGTCTCGCGCCGTTGGTAAAGGAAGCCTTCCTTTTTCTTCTCCTCAGGGCAGAGTTGGAAAAGCTCGGATGCCCTGGCGATCATTGAGTGGAACGATCCAATCTCGTCGGGCGGAGAAGCCCTGGGGGGAGGCGACGACGGAAAATCCTCGTCGTATGCCTCGTCGTCCGTACCCGTCGCTGCCGTGTCAGTCCCCGTATCATCCCCTCGGGTGGACGGGGAGGAGGGCTGGACGGGGCGCGACGGTCGAAAAGGAGGCGGTGGATGGATCCTTCTTTTCTTGGTAGGGGGAACACCAGAAGGTCCCGGTTCTGGATCCCCCGACGGGAGAGGTTCCTCCGTCGGTAACGGTAGTCTCGTCCTTATCTCGGAGCATAAGGACTGTATAGCCAACAAAATGGCCGCTGAGTTGTCTTGCGGCGCTGGCAGAGGGGAATCCGACGGGCGAGCAGGGGCCCCGTCGGTATCCTCGACGATGTCGTCGTCGTCACCTGCGTCGGGGCCCATTCCGACGGGCTGGTCTTGTTCCACGCCTAGGCCGTGGCTTAAGACCTCGATCAGTTCCTCTTCTGAGGTTGAGGCCGAATCTACGACGACGCCCTGCCCCCCCTTCTTCCCCACGGAGGGTTTCACGGGGGTCCTATCGATGGGCACGAAAGAAGACTCCCTCCGGGGAGGCAGGGAGATTCTGGGCCCCGAGGCCGCCACCACTGGTGCAGCCTCCACAGGCTGGGCCAGGGCCGCCGCGACCGTTTCGATAGAGGGCTTGGTCGAATGGATCAAGGCCTTCACCACCTTAGGTGCGCTCACCGCCTTATCCTTGAGGGAGGGGGCACTGCCACGCTCCTCCTCTGCCTTAGAGCTCGACCGGGGTCTCTCCAGGAGCTTCGCCGGGTGCTCGGCCTTCCTCTTACCCGACCCAGAGCGTTGGCTCGTGGTTGATGGTGCCGGGGAGGGTGCGCCCTGCCTGGCGCCCGTAGAGCCCGACCGTTCGGCGCTCCCGGTGCCAGCGGACTCGCGGTGCTTGGCCTTATGTTGGGCCCCCGTCGCCGGGGCGCCCTCAAAGGTCTTAGAAGACCGCTCAGATTTCTTCTTCTTCTCGCCAGACGGGCTCTTACCCTCCAGCCAGCTGGCGAGACGTTGATGGCGGTCCTTCATGGTCCGTTCCGACATGTTGCCGCAAAACGCACAGTCCTTCTCCACGTGCGTCTTGTCCCCATGAAGGCAGTAAAGGCAGAAAGAGTGTTCGTCCTCCTTGAAGACGTTCTGCAGCTGGCATCCAGGGCAGGCCCTGAACAGCTTTCCGGGCGTCGAGCTTCCCTTCTCCTGGGCCATCTCCGAGACCGGGCCTGAGAAGCTTCTGGAGTCCTCCGAAGTGTAGCTCGACGAAATCTTCACCCTTGAGGGGCACAGATGAATCCGACACGGGTCCCCGTTGATCGGATGTAGGATCGGTGGAGCTTGAGGCTCTTTTGACCGAAAATCGAAGTTTTTTGTGAAAAAGCGCGAAAAAATAGCACTAACGCTCGAGAGCAATAGCACGAGGATCCCAACACATGAACGTGCGGTAAAAATCTGAAGATGGCTGCCAGAGGCGGTGCTTAGGTAGAGGGCAGTCATTGGCTGTGGTCAGTATGACGCAGAGACCAGTGATTGGTTATTACTACGAAAGACAGATCAGAAACGAAACTGATACTGGTTTTTTCTTTACCGAGGATTCCCAGCCTGACGACGGGGAATATTCATGAGCATGTGAATCCATGCCAGACCCCATGCTGGAGAATATAAGCAATCATGTTCATTGTAGCAGTGCAATTTTACTCTGGGCCAATTTCCAACCTGGTACAAAGGTCAGCGTAAAACTGCACTTCTCTGTTGAAAAGTGCATCTCATACCCCTGCATCTTCAAAACGAAGTATGCATACCTGGGGAATGAATGCATGCGTGTGGGCCTGGTTTACACTTGGAAAATGTATTGAAAATGTTACATTAAACATGAATACTTGAGAATAGCTGGAATGTCTATTTGCACTATGTGATCTATTATGCACGCAGTGACTTAAGGACTATTGATTAGTGTGGTGATGTACCCTTTAAGATTGTGAGTCATGCCTCTTCCATGACTGGCTCCCAATAAAAGGAGCCCCAGCAGGCACATGGGGTAGAACAGAGGCAGACTCTGTGACCAGCAACTCTGTGTCTGACTCAGTTCTTATACACATCACTGTTTGTCGGCCTGAGTGTCGGATCCATGTGATCACGGATCCCTGGACTGTGACTGGGTGATCCCAGGCAGCCTACCAAGCCTGTGTGATCACGGCACAGTTGGCCCTGTGCTGTGTGCCCTCAATGTGCCCTCAGCACTGATCGGCCACCCGTGTGCCATGAGACTGCCCCATAACAATGGCGACGAGGGGGCCTGTGACCCTGCAGTGCTGAGGACGCTTGCCCCTGCCTTGCTCAGCCAGTGCAGGAGCAGCTGCATTCTGCGCTCCGTGAACCGAGCTGAAGGAAAAGTGGAGAAGGTCTTGTCCGCACTGCGGTCGGCTGGCAGAAGGAGATCCTTTGCTGATAGAAGTGGCTCCATCTTGAGGCGGCCCACACCGGTGAGCGATCCCTCCTTCCTGAGCATTCACGGGCCGTGTGTGGGCAGTGAAGGTGAATACGCTCTGTGATTAGAGATTTCCAAGAAAGAGGGTGTGCGTGCCCTCCGTGGGTTGGATCAGACTAGAAAAAAAGAAAGAGAAAGTTGAGAAGGTGTTTCCTATGTGCCCTCAGATCATATCGAGTTAAGAACAACAAATAAAAGGAAGGGAAGATGATTCCTGTGTGCTCTGGGTTTAGAGCTGAGAAGAGAAGTCTCTGTCAGACACAGACGTGTTCATCGCAACACATACTGGTGGGCCTGGAAGGGTTGCAGCTCCAATGCTTGTGCACCCTAGGTCCTAGCAGTGTTTCACCTCCGGTAGATGGGATGCACCAAGAATGGGTCACATTGTACAAGAAAGACTAACCCCGCTGCCCATTGCTATGGGAGACACAGAGGAGGGTGCCACAGCGGCTGGCAGAGCGCCCCATCAACAGGGACAACTGGCAACATTAAGTGAATGTGATATCTCGGGGGGCCCATCCAGCCTTAGACATCGGTGGACCTCAAGGTTGCACCTGTGGGATACAGGTGGTTACCTGCTCACCCGAGAGACACCACTCAATGTACGGCACACATTTCACCACAAACTGAAACTTCCTGTTAACTGCATAGCCGAAAATGTACTTAAAAAAGCCCTAGGACTGGCTTGCAACCAACTTAAAAGACAGAGCAGTAAATGCTGAAAGTCCCTTTTGAAAAATAAAACATTCTACTTTCATCTGAAAAATTGTACTTTGCTGCTTTGAGATAAGGTACTGTACAGAACTCTACAAATTAAGAGTAGTGTAGCCTGTGAAAATGCATAGCAGAATTGCATCTAACCATTAATAACATTACTCCCTACAAATAGTGGAGAGCACATTGCAAGAAAACCAAGGAATTCAGTGGCAGTTGTAACTGATTGGGATCCAAACACAGGAACAAAAGACAGACTTTGCAAAATCCAGCATGTGAAGGCTGCCCGTGAAGGTTTGCCCTTTTCCCCCTCCCTTCTCATTGTCCTTTTTGGGAGGTCCTCCCTGCAACCCCCTTCTGCTGCACAGCCTCCTATTCCCAATTCCCCCTACCCACTCCACTTACCTGCTGCAGCTCCTGTTGTCTTCGTTCATCTGCTGGCCGCATAACTGGAAGCCCAATGTACTGCACGTTGCACCTCTGTATACAACCTTTTGCGCATCAGGCTTCCGGCTTCACAGCCTGCAGACATCGAACGGTTCTTACATTATCTGGAAAAAACCTGTTATGTTTGTAAACAGTTTAATGCATTCTTCTGTGATTTAATGAACACATATATCATCTGTTTCATTTTCCAACAGTGAGCAAAATCGGATGGATTACCCTGTAAGAATATATGTCATAAAAATACTGTGATACACTTGTAAATGCAAATAAAAGCCTATTGTATATACAATAGGTATTATAGTATATGTGGGACTTTAAAATGGGGAAAACATTACTGTCTTAATATGCAAGGTCAGATATGCTGTTCTGATATGACTTTGGCCATTCTGGTTTTGTTAGCTCTCCAGTTAACTTGATTCAACTCATTTCTGTTCTGCTCTACATATTGTTAATGGGGAGGGTTGAAATTCCAAGAGATTAGTGTGGACATCTAAAGACAAACCAGGCTTATTTATCTTACATCAGAGAAACCCATTAAACTCCCTGTAATAAAGGGCATCTGTTCAGAGCCTCTGAGTAAAACATTTAAAGAGATGCCTCCCACTCAGATGAACCCATCTCAAGGGAAATATGTTTGAGGAAAAATACATGTAACATTCCAAATATGTCAGAGCTGTAGTCCTTCTGTAAATTTTATACTAAATAAAAAATGGCAGCAAATTCAGCCTTTGAAGAAGGATACATAGAGATATCCGAAATGCGCTGGCATCACCACTAAGTCAAGGATTATTGACTCTGCTGTCGGAATTTCTTATATCATTTTTACTGTAAACGTGTATGTAAAAATAATTCGAAATTAGGAATGAATGTGGTTCAAGTCAAAAGCACTGATTCAGAATTTAAAACATGTTGAATTGATTCTTATTTGAACATTAAATGTTATAATTCTATTTTCATCAACGTTATTATTTCTTGACCACAGTAAATTTATATACGGCGAATGGCAACAATAGGTCATGTGTTCATAGCCTTCTACAAAAGATACATCTAAAGTGATCACATGCTAGGAGTCTGGTATTTCCTGATCCGAGCTACAAATGCAGCTAAAAACACTTATAGTGTCACATTTTGACAGCAGGTAATAAAGTTCACCATCTGCCAAACTATGAAAGACTTTACAAACGAAGGAGGTATGTCAGCTAACCCTATTAATCATTAACTGAAAGGAATGCCTGGACACAAGATATCCTAATTCAAGGAAATACATTAAAAAATACAAATAATAATTCAAGGAAATGAAACTTATTTAAAGTTAGCACCAGAAATGCTTTTAAAAAGGATTTTCAACATAACTCCACCTCAATATGACATAGAATCAGATGAGACATTTTGTTGGACTGTGAGGTTCACCTCCATGAAATTAGTCTCAACACAATATTTGTAGACTTAATAATTGATACAATTATAAATATCAATTCCATGAAATAAAATCACACACATTTAAGTTGCAAATTCCTTCGCTAACGAGGACTACAGGAACCCAGAAATCCATATTTCAGTAAAGTATCATATTGCTACGATGAAATATGGAAGAAATATGATTTTGAATTCAAAAGCGTGCATAGCATGCAGCGCCTACCTGTCACATGTTTAGAAATATGTGCATCTAAATTAAAGGATGTATTCTTTGGGAGTGTCTACCTGTTAAGCAAGCGGATGGAAAGAACTGACAAATTAAAAAGTGTGATGTCACAATGACATAGGGCCTCATTACGAGTCCGGCGGTAAAACCGCCTGGTTACCGCCAGACTTGTATTACCATTCAGCCTCCGTGACTCCCGGAAGTACCAGGGCATTACAGCCCCGGTGTCCTGGGAGTCACGGAGGCGGAATGGTGTTAATCCCCATTCCCATTGAGTCCTACAGGACTCAATGGGAATGGGGAAGTGGAAACACCGGCACCATCTCGTGATGGTGCAGGTGTTTCCACGTCTGCCTGCAGGCTGGAGGTGTTCAACCCGCCAGGTCAGACCTGGCGGCAAGATCACCTTCCGCCTCCAGGGGTCGGGATCGGGCCGTCCGGAATTAACAGTGGCGGCGGGTTTACTGCCACTGTTAATTCCGGACCGCCCGACCCGTAATGAGGCCCATAGTGTGGGAATAATTCCCATTTCATAAGTAGAAACACAGAGGGAACAAGGAGAGCCAGCATTTTGAAGGCTTCAAAGCAGGGGAACCCCTTTTCCAAATGGATGAGTGCTGATCATGGTTAGTATCTGGAGATGGAAGTGTCCTTATCCATGAGGAATGATGAAGCAGATTTTCCTGAGACAGACCTGATTTCTAGGGGAGAATGAGAGACTGGAAGGTGCTGACTGGGAACTCCTTGGGAACACTCGAGGGTCCTTGTTGTCTCTGTGCCTTAAAGAATGATTCAAAAGTGAGTATGACAATTGCCCAATGTAATTAGACTTGGGCCCTCTAGAACAATTTCTCTGCTAAGTCGTAGGAGTGGGTAGACTGAGAGGGACGTCCACTAGGGGGAGGTATTACAAATAGAATGCTTGAGCATCTAAAATGAGAATTGCACTTTGCTTTCTCACTGTATTCAAAATCAAGCAAGATTTGTTCTAGCATTTCTACCCAGATAAAGCCCAGAACTTTTTGAATCGAAAGCCAATCAAATGAAAGCCTGCAAGTTTTCAGTTGTAGTCTGACCCCAGATTTGTGGAAGGGTGCACATTTCCACACTTCCATGATTGAATGATATTTTGTGACCATGAAAGACATAGGGCCTCATTACACGGAAGGCGGTAAGGGTTAACGGTCACCGGTAATGGTACCGGTGACCGTTAACCCTTATCGCCTTACTACGAGGTCCCTTTGCGGGTTGGTACTTTAACGCCTGCTTTTTAGCAGGCGTTAAAAACCAACTAGCGAAGGGACCAGGGTGCTAATTACAGTACCGCAATTTGCGGTACCGTAATTAGCACCTTCCCCATTCCCATTATGCCCTATGGGGCAAAAATGGGAATGGGGAAGGGCAATGGGGGAAGGGGGAATTACTGCCCTGCCAACCTTGGAATAGGGCAGTAATTCCCCTTTCCTCCAAGGTGATGCCGGTATTTTACCAGCATGGACCAAGGTGCTAATAGCACCATGGTCCACCGCCTACTGTGTAATGGGGCCCATAGACATTTAAAAATACAGATTGGGGATGAAATGGAGCTTAGCTGTGTATTTCCATTTCCATAGAAAATCATGCCAGAAACAATTACATTAACTTCACGTTCATAACATCACGTAGTAGGAGAGGACACCACACTAGTGGGAGTCAATCTGCAAAGGAACGTGGGAGGGGTATTTATTCCTTAATTAGAAAATCATAAAACTAATAAAACTATATTCCAATAGTGAGTGGATGAACGACCTACATTGTGAATTTTAAATTGATAGCACAGTTTCCTTATACACATGCCTAAAAAGTATGATGCAACTCACCACAAGATGAATTCAACATCATTGCATATGCTAGAAACCCACAGCACCATATTTACAAATAGGGGGAATTAATTCCAAATTTGTTTTACATTAGTGTTGTTTTTCTCTGCAACCATTCTCTGATATACATACCTACTATTGATAGTGGAGAAAATAAAGTGTTTTAATTTGCTGTGTTTCATAGTTGAACAAATGTGTCAGTGTAATTATGCACTTAGATTGTGATACTTAGAATTTGCGTTATCAACTTAGAATTAGATTCATAGATATAATTTATGAATGTATTGTGTAATGCATGTGTGCATGGTTTCTTAGTGAGATGTTCAGCTACCAATATGCATCCATTAGTTAAGGTGAAGCTGTAATACATAGACCTTTCCCAACATTCTATTGCTAATAACTTTTGACTTGCTGGGCAGATTTGTCACAGGTCTCCCCAAACTGGACATTTTGGGAAAGATGTGCTGACAAGATTTAAAAAGTAAAAAATCACTTGTTTTTTCAATTGCTGTGTTAGAAATATCAGGCACAGTATAGTGTGTTACAAAGCTACAAATAACAGACACAATAGATTATGTCTCATATTTGTAACAAAATAATGTGAAACATGTGTTGGCCAGTATCTTTGTAATTAGGATTGTAAACAAAGGATACTACGTATACTTTAGAAGGTGAACATTATTGGAACACCATTCTTTTAAAGCGAGTTTCTTTACAAGAAATAGTAAATTACTTATGTCTATAGCCTGATGGACACATTGAACAACAGCATTAGAATATTGATCTCTGTGGGACCCTAACTGGGAAAGTGCCCACCAGCGAGGCATAGAACCAGTGCTCACCTGCTGAGTGTGGCATTGCAACAAAGAAGAAAACTATTCATGAGTGATTCCTCTAAACTCCATTAGGACCCGAAAATGGGCCACCGTCATATATTAGTGTCAAATGCCGCTGAAGGCCCATCATGAGAGGGACTGAAATACAGCCTCCATACATAGCCATGTACAGGCCAAGGCGGTTTCTAAATCCGGTGTGTGAGATATTCAAGAAGCCAACCTTTCCCAAGCATTTCAACCTTTTTCTCTGTTCCCAAACAGCGATAAGTGTGCTAAGTTTGGACCACTTTAGGGCTTGTCCATACGTGGATCGAAATACCACTTCTGCCACTGATAGCACTTGGCAGAAGATGTGGACAAGGCTATGTTTATATGTCTGTGTTGGTCCATTATACAACTGGATGGATTGCATGAAACCTCTGGTGTCCAAAATATATGCTGAGACAGTGCTATTGGGATCATCCACGAATCTGTGAAAGTCACCCAGCACAATCAAGTGATGGACCATCAGAGGCATGAGAGTGGAATAACATGGCTGCTCTCCATCTCTCTTGTTTCCATATCTTAGTGTAAGCATCACTAAAACCAATCCAGTACAAGGTCAACCGATTGTTAGGAGGATGAGCTGTGAAGAGATGTCATGAAAGAGATATAAACAGGGCTCAGGGGATCTGTTGAGGCGAAGTGAGAGGAGCAGAGACAGAGTTGGTAGAATTACAGGGAGTGAAAAGGAGGCACCATACGCCGGGGAAAGAACATGTGAGGGGGGTGGAGCAAGAGCATGACAAGAGGTGAATGAAAACGAGAATGGAGAGGACAGAAGGAAAAGATTGAGACGAGGGATAGGAGGTGATCAGATGAGATGGTGGGAGAGTAGGAGTATCGAAGGCGAATGAAGAGGAGAAGGGGTGGTTGGAAGGAGAAGGTAGAGAAGAGGGGAAGGATGAGCAAATAATGAGTGGGAGAGCAAGAGTAGGGAAGGAGAGTGGGAGGTTAATCAAAGGAAAGAAAGGGAACCCCAAAACACTATAGTGGACTGGACAATCATTCAAAACATGCTTGTTAAACTGAATAGAGAATGTCCCTGGATTCTGCCCTCCCCCGTACTCCCTTTAAGTTTATCAATAAATGCCTTTAAATCCATGAAGTCAATAATCCTATTCCCCAGAATGCCCATATCATCCTGAGGTTAGGGGGCTCTAGGTTGGGTCTGTTAGTGCATGCATTCCAACACACAGATGACTGTCACTTCTGAGTCAGGCCGTACATGTTAGAATACTAGGCCTAATTATACGTTTGGTGATATCTCAACAGTAAATCGGCTGACATACCACTAAACAGAATTACCATTACCGCCGATTGGTCCAGCAGTATTACCGTCAGATAACTATGTGGCAGTGGGGGTGTTAGCCCCCATTTATTTGTAGTCCATAGGACTCCACGGGGAATTTTGGGGGAACAACCGCAGCAGTAATTCTGCCTGTAGTAAATTCGTGAAATTGGACGGAAAGTTGGCGGATTTATCTCAAGCTCATAGCTGGAGGTGAATCCACCAACTTTCCATCCAACTCATAGTTGGGCGGTATGGTAATGAGGCGGTATATGGTTGTATCACCACATTTAACTGGTAAGAAGCAGCACATCAGTGTACGCAGCACAGTGACGTTTCTCAACACTGAATTTTAACCTTTTGTTTCTGTCTAGCAGGATGTGAGGAGCTATGCCAAAAATGTCAACAAAGATAATCCCTGATGAAAAGTCAAAATTCAGAAATCTGTATGTGCTCCCAACATCGGCTTTCGATAGAGCAAAGTGCATTTTCGTGTTCAGGCATGTCAAGATTTAAACAGGTTTTCTTACTTTGCAAAGTGGTCCCTGGGTTTTTATAATCGCTTCCAGTAACTTGTGTTTTTAGAAATGTCTGGTTGTCAAGGCGATATGATTGTTTTCACATCTAAAAGTAGGTCTTAGCAGGAGTCTTCGTTCATACTATGATCCGTGATTTAATTCACAGAAGCGTTTTATAATGGCAAAACAACATTGGAAAAGGCTCTGTGAATTAGGCCCTTAATCATTTGAAAATCCAAAGAATGCAAACAGCAAACATTCCCAAAGTTGTATCCCAAACGAAGATAGATTTTAATGCATGCCCTTTGGGAAAAAGTGTTAGAAGATGGCATTTGCAGTCCTTAGTTTACAAAAAAAAAAAAGGTTCCAGGGCACAAATATTTCTGTCATGTCTGTCACACATCGGGGCGCACAGATCTCTGCCCACGGCTAACTACAGTATCAATCTATTTAGGGTAACTAATTCACCATTCTTCGCCTTGCTGCCATTATTTCCACACTTTTCTTCCCCTGCATCGGTATTCCCACCATTCTTCACCTTCCTGCCATTATTTTCACACTTCTTTCCCCATGGATCGGTATTCCCACCATTCTTCACCTTCCTGCCATTATTTACCCACCTTTCTCCCCCTGCATTGATATTCCCACCATTCGTTCCTTCCTAACTTTATATCCACACTTTTCACCCCCTGGATCAGTATTCCCACCATTCTTCACCTACCTGCCATTATATCCTCTCGTTTCTCCGACTGGATCAGTATTCCCACCATTCTTCACCTTCCGACCATTGTTTCCACACTTTTCTCCGCCTGGATCAGTACTCCTCCCATTCTTCACCTTCCTGCCTTTATTTCCACACCTTTCTCCCCCTGGATCAGTATTCCCTCCATTCGTCACCTTCCTGCCATTATATCCACACCTTTCACCCCTGGATCAGTATTCCCACCATTCTTCACCTTCCTGCCATTATTTCCACACGTTTCTCCCCCTGGATCAGTATTCCCACCATTCTTCACCTTCCTGCCATTATTTCCACTCGTTTCTCCCCCTGGATCATTATTCCCACCATTTTTCACCTTCTTGCCATTATTTCCACACTTTTCTCCCCCGTGATCAGTAGTCCCACCATTCTTCACCTTCCTGCCATTATTTCCACACTTTTCTCCCCCTGGATCAGTATTCCCACCATTCTTCACCTTCCTGCCATTATTTCCACACCTTTCTCCCCCTAGATCAGTATTCCCACCATTCGTCACCTTCCTGCCATTATATCCACACCTTTCACCCCTGGATCAGTATTCCCACCATTCTTCACCTTCCTACCATTATTTCCACATGTTTCTCTCACTGGATCAGTATTCCCACCATTCTTGACCTTCCAGCCATTATTTCCACACGTTCCTCCCCCTGGATCAGGATTCCCACCATTCTTCACCTTAATGTCATTCTTTCGACACGTTTCTCACACTGGATCAGTATTCCCACCCTTCTTCACCTACCTGCCATTATATCCTCTCGTTTCTCCAACTGGATCAGTATTCCCACCATTCTTCACCTTCCGACCATTGTTTCCACACTTTTCTCCACCTGGATCAGTACTCCTCCCATTCTTCACCTTCCTGCCTTTATTTCCACACCTTTCTCCCCCTGGATCAGTATTCCCTCCATTCGCCACCTTCCTGCCATTATATCCACACCTTTCACCCCTGGATCAGTATTCCCACCATTCTTCACCTTCCTGCCATTATTTCCACACGTTTCTCCCCCGGGATCAGTATTCCCACCATTCATCACCTTCCTGCCATTATTTCTACTCGTTTCTCCCCCTGGATCATTATTCCCACCATTTTTCACCTTCCTGCCATTATTTCCACACTTTTCTCCCCCGTGATTAGTAGTCCCACCATTCTTCACCTTCCTGCCATTATTTCCACACTTTTCTCCCCTGTGATCAGTAGTCCCACCATTCTTCACCTTCCTGCCATTATTTCCACACTTTTCTCCCCCTGCAACGGTATTCCCACCATTCTTCACCTTCCTGCCATTATTTCCACACTTTTCTCCCCCGGTACGGTATTCCCACCATTCTTCACCTTCCTGCCATTATTTCCACACCTTTCTCCCCCCTGCATCGGCATTCCCATCATTAGTCACCTTCCTACCATTATATCCACACTTTCCACCCCCTGGATCAGTATTCCCACCATTCTTCACCTTCCTGCCATTATTTTCACATTTTTCTCTCACTGGATCAGTATTCCCACCATTCTTCACCTTCCTGCCATTATTTCCACACTTTTCTCCCCCTGGATCAGTATTCCCACCATTCTTCACCTTGCTGCCATTCTTTCGACACATTTCTCACCCTGGATCAGTATTCCCACCATTCTTCACCTACCTGCCATTATTTCCTCTCGTTTCTCCAACTGCATCATTATTCCCACCATTCTTCACCTTCCTACCATTGTTTCCACACTTTTCTCCACCTGGATCAGTTTTCCCACCATTCTTCACCTTCCTGCCTTTATTTCCACACCTTTCTCCCCCTGGATCAGTATTCCCACCATTCGTCACCTTCCTGCCATTATATCCACACCTTCCACCCCTGGATCAGTATTCCCACCATTCCTCAGCTTCCTGCCATTATTTCCACTCGTTTCTCCCCCTGGATCATTATTCCCAATATTTTTCACCTTCCTGGCATTATTTCCACACTTTTCTCCACCGTGATCAGTAGTCCCACCATTCTTCACCTTCCTGCCATTATTTCCACACTTTTCTTTCCCCATGGATCAGTAGTCCCACCATTCTTCACCTTCCTGCCATTATTTCCACACTTTTCTCTCCCTGGATCAGTATTCGAAACCATTCTTCACATTCTTCACCTTCCTGCCATTATTTCCACATTTTTCTCTCACTGCATCAGTGTTCCCACCATTCTTCACCTCCCTGCCATTATTTCCACACGTTCCTCCCCATGGATCAGTATTCCCACCATTCTTCACCTTCCTGACATTATTTTCACACTTTTCGCCCCCTGGATCAGTATTCCCACCATTATTTACCTTCCTGCCTTTATTTCCACACCGCTCTCCCCCTGCACCGGTATTCCCACCGTTTGTCACCTTCCTGCCATTATTTCCTCACTTTTCTCCCCCGCAACGGTATTCCCACCATTCTTCACCTTCCTGCCATTATTTCCACACCTTTCTCCCCCCTGCATCGGCATTCCCACCATTCGTCACCTTCCTACCATTATATCCACACTTTTCACCCCCTGGATCAGTATTCCCACCATTCTTCACCTTCCTGCCATTATTTTCACATTTTTCTCTCACTGGATCAGTATTCCCACCATTCTTCACCTTCCTGCCATTATTTCCACACGTTCCTCCCCCTGGATCAGTATTCCCACCATTCTTCACCTTCCTGCCATTATTTCCACACGTTTCGCCCCCTGGATCAGTATTCCCACCATTCTTCACCTTCCTGCCATTATTTCCACACGTTTCGCCCCCTGGATCAGTATTCCCACCATTCTTCACCTTTCTGCCATTATTTCCACACTTTTCTCCCCCTTGATCAGTATTCCCACCATTCTTCACCTTCCTGCCATTCTTTCCACATGTTTCTCACCCTGGATCAGTATTCCCACCATTCTTCACCTACCTGCCATTATTTCCTCTTGTTTCTCCAACTGCATCCGTATTTCCACCATTCTTCACCTTCCTACCATTGTTTCCACACTTTTCTCCACCTGGATCAGTATTCCCACCATTCTTCACCTTCCTGCCTTTATTTCCACACCTTTCACCCCTGGATCAGTATTCCCACCATTCGTCACCTTCCTGCCATTATTTCCACACGTTTCTCCCCCTAGATCAGTATTCCCACCATTATTCACCTTCCTGCCATTATTTCTACTCGTTTCTCCCCCTGGATCATTATTCCCAATATTTTTCACCTTCTTGCCATTATTTCCACACTTTTCTCCCCCGTGATCAGTAGTCCCACCATTCTTCACCTTCCTGCCATTATTTCCACACTTTTCTCTCCCCATGGATCAGTAGTCCCATCATTCTTCACCTTCCTGCCATTATTTCCACACTTTTCTCTCCCTGGATCAGTATTCGAAACCATTCTTCACATTCTTCACCTTCCTGCCATTATTTCCACATTTTTCTCTCACTGGATCAGTATTCCCACCATTCTTCACCTTCCTGCCATTATTTCCACACGGTCGTCCCCATGGATCAGTATTCCCACCATTCTTCACCTTCCTGACATTATTTCCACACTTTTCGCCCCCTGGATCAGTATTCCCACCATTCTTTACCTTCCTGCCATTATTTCCACACCGTTCTCCCCCTGCATCGGTATTCCCACCGTTTGTCACCTTCCTGCCATTATTTCCACACTTTTCTCCCCCGCAACGGTATTCCCACCATTCTTCACCTTCCTGCCATTATTTCCACACCTTTCTCCCCCCTGCATCGGCATTCCCACCATTTGTCACCTTCCTACCATTATATCCACACTTTTCACCCCCTGGATCAGTATTCCCACCATTCTTCACCTTCCTGCCATTATTTTCACATTTTTCTCTCACTGGATCAGTATTCCCACCATTCTTCACTTTCCTGCCATTATTTCCACACGTTCCTCTCCCTGGATCAGTATTCCCACCATTCTTCACCTTCCTGCCATTATTTCCACACGTTTCGCCCCCTGGATCAGTATTCCCACCATTCTTCACCATTCCGCCATTATTTCCACACTTTTCTCCCCCTTGATCAGTATTCCCACTATTCTTCACCTTCCTGCCATTCTTTCCACACGTTTCTCACCCTGGATCAGTATTCCCACCATTCTTCACCTACCTGCCATTATTTCCTCTCGTTTCTCCAACTGTATCCGTATTCCCACCATTCTTCACCTTCCTACCATTGTTTCCACACTTTTCTCCACCTGGATCAGTATTCCCACCATTCTTCACCTTCCTGCCATTATTTCCACACGTTTCTCCCCCTAGATCAGTATTCCCACCATTATTCACCTTCCTGCCATTATTTCCACTCGTTTCTCCCCCTGGATCATTATTCCCAATATTTTTCACCTTCCTGCCATTATTTCCACACTTTTCTCCCCCGTGATCAGTAGTCCCACCATTCTTCACCTTCCTGCCATTATTTCCACACTTTTCTCTCCCCATGGATCAGTAGTCCCATCATTCTTCACCTTCCTGCCATTATTTCCACACTTTTCTCTCCCTGGATCAGTATTCGAAACCATTCTTCACATTCTTCACCTTCCTGCCATTATTTCCACATTTTTCTCTCACTGGATCAGTATTCCCACCATTCTTCACCTTCCTGCCATTATTTCCACACGTTCGTCCCCATGGATCAGTATTCCCACCATTCTTCACCTTCCTGACATTATTTCCACACTTTTGGCCCCCTGGATCAGTATTCCCACCATTCTTTACCTTCCTGCCATTATTTCCACACCGTTCTCCCCCTGCATCGGTATTCCCACCATTTGTCACCTTCCTGCCATTATTTCCACACTTTTCTCCCCCGCAACGGTATTCCCACCATTCTTCACCTTCCTGCCATTATTTCCACACCTTTCTCCCCCCTGCATCGGCATTCCCACCATTCGTCACCTTCCTACCATTATATCCACACTTTTCACCCCCTGGATCAGTATTCCTACCATTCTTCACCTTCCTGCCATTATTTTCACATTTTTCTCTCACTGGATCAGTATTCCCACCATTCTTCACCTTCCTGCCATTATTTCCACACGTTCCTCCCCCTGGATCAGTATTCCCACCATTCTTCACCTTCCTGCCATTATTTCCACACGTTTCACCCCCTGGATCAGTATTCCCACCATTCTTCACCTTTCTGCCATTATTTCCACACTTTTCTCCCCCTTGATCAGTATTCCCACCATTCTTCACCTTCCTGCCATTCTTTCCACACGTTTCTCACCCTGGATCAGTATTCCCACCATTCTTCACCTACCTGCCATTATTTCCTCTCGTTTCTCCAACTGCATCCGTATTCCCACCATTCTTCACCTTCCTACCATTGTTTCCACACTTTTCTCCACCTGGATCAGTATTCCCACCATTCTTCACCTTCCTGCCTTTATTTCCACACCTTTCACCCCTGGATCAGTATTCCCACCATTCGTCACCTTCCTGCCATTATTTCCACATGTTTCTCCCCCTAGATCAGTATTCCCACCATTATTCACCTGCCTGCCATTATTTCCACTCGTTTCTCCCCCTGGATCATTATTCCCAATATTTTTCACCTTCCTGCCATTATTTCCACACTTTTCTCCCCCGTGATCAGTAGTCCCACCATTCTTCACCTTCCTGCCATTATTTCCACACTTTTCTCTCCCCATGGATCAGTAGTCCCATCATTCTTCACCTTCCTGCCATTATTTCCACACTTTTCTCTCCCTGGATCAGTATTCGAAACCATTCTTCACATTCTTCACCTTCGTGCCATTATTTCCACATTTTTCTCTGACTGGATCAGTATTCCCACCATTCTTCACCTTCCTGCCATTATTTCCACACGTTCGTCCCCATGGATCAGTATTCCCACCATTCTTCACCTTCCTGACATTATTTCCACACTTTTCGCCCCCTGGATCAGTATTCCCACCATTCTTTACCTTCCTGCCATTATTTCCACACCGTTCTCCCCCTGCATCGGTATTCCCACCGTTTGTCACCTTCCTGCCATTATTTCCACACTTTTCTCCCCCGCAACGGTATTCCCACCATTCTTCACCTTCCTGCCATTATTTCCACACCTTTCTCCCCCCTGCATCGGCATTCCCACCATTTGTCACCTTCCTACCATTATATCCACACTTTTCACCCCCTGGATCAGTATTCCCACCATTCTTCACCTTCCTGCCATTATTTTCACATTTTTCTCTCACTGGATCAGTATTCCCACCATTCTTCACCTTCGTGCCATTATTTCCACACGTTCCTCCCCCTGGATCAGTATCCCCACCATTCTTCACCTTCCTGCCATTATTTCCACACGTTTCGCCCCCTGGATCAGTATTCCCACCATTCTTCACCTTTCTGCCATTATTTCCACACGTTTCTCATCCTTGATCAGTATTCCCACCATTCTTCACCTTCCTGCCATTCTTTCCACACGTTTCTCACCCTGGATCAGTATTCCCACCATTCTTCACCTACCTGCCATTATTTCCTCTCGTTTCTCCAACTGCATCCGTATTCCCACCATTCTTCACCTTCCTACCATTGTTTCCACACTTTTCTCCACCTGGATCAGTATTCCCACCATTCTTCACCTTCCTGCCTTTATTTCCACACCTTTCACCCCTGGATCAGTATTCCCACCATTCGTCACCTTCCTGCCATTATTTCCACATGTTTCTCCCCCTAGATCAGTATTCCCACCATTATTCACCTGCCTGCCATTATTTCCACTCGTTTCTCCCCCTGGATCATTATTCCCAATATTTTTCACCTTCCTGCCATTATTTCCACACTTTTCTCCCCCGTGATCAGTAGTCCCACCATTCTTCACCTTCCTGCCATTATTTCCACACTTTTCTCTCCCCATGGATCAGTAGTCCCATCATTCTTCACCTTCCTGCCATTATTTCCACACTTTTCTCTCCCTGGATCAGTATTCGAAACCATTCTTCACATTCTTCACCTTCGTGCCATTATTTCCACATTTTTCTCTGACTGGATCAGTATTCCCACCATTCTTCACCTTCCTGCCATTATTTCCACACGGTCGTCCCCATGGATCAGTATTCCCACCATTCTTCACCTTCCTGCCATTATTTCCACACTTTTCTCCCCCTGGATCAGTATTCCCACCATTCTTTACCTTCCTGCCATTATTTCCACACCGTTCTCCCCCTGCATCGGTATTCCCACCGTTTGTCACCTTCGTGCCATTATTTCCACACTTTTCTCCCCCGCAACGGTATTCCCACCATTCTTCACCTTCCTGCCATTATTTCCACACCTTTCTCCCCCCTGCATCGGCATTCCCACCATTTGTCACCTTCCTACCATTATATCCACACTTTTCACCCCCTGGATCAGTATTCCCACCATTCTTCACCTTCCTGCCATTATTTTCACATTTTTCTCTCACTGGATCAGTATTCCCACCATTCTTCACTTTCCTGCCATTATTTCCACACGTTCCTCTCCCTGGATCAGTATTCCCACCATTCTTCACCTTCCTGCCATTATTTCCACACGTTTCGCCCCCTGGATCAGTATTCCCACCATTCTTCACCATTCCGCCATTATTTCCACACTTTTCTCCCCCTTGATCAGTATTCCCACTATTCTTCACCTTCCTGCCATTCTTTCCACACGTTTCTCACCCTGGATCAGTATTCCCACCATTCTTCACCTACCTGCCATTATTTCCTCTCGTTTCTCCAACTGTATCCGTATTCCCACCATTCTTCACCTTCCTACCATTGTTTCCACACTTTTCTCCACCTGGATCAGTATTCCCACCATTCTTCACCTTCCTGCCATTATTTCCACATGTTTCTCCCCCTAGATCAGTATTCCCACCATTATTCACCTTCCTGCCATTATTTCCACTCGTTTCTCCCCCTGGATCATTATTCCCAATATTTTTCACCTTCCTGCCATTATTTCCACACTTTTCTCCCCCGTGATCAGTAGTCCCACCATTCTTCACCTTCCTGCCATTATTTCCACACTTTTCTCTCCCCATGGATCAGTAGTCCCATCATTCTTCACCTTCCTGCCATTATTTCCACACTTTTCTCTCCCTGGATCAGTATTCGAAACCATTCTTCACATTCTTCACCTTCCTGCCATTATTTCCACATTTTTCTCTCACTGGATCAGTATTCCCACCATTCTTCACCTCCCTGCCATTATTTCCACACGTTCGTCCCCATGGATCAGTATTCCCACCATTCTTTACCTTCCTGCCATTATTTCCACACCGTTCTCCCCCTGCATCGGTATTCCCACCATTTGTCACCTTCCTGCCATTATTTCCACACTTTTCTCCCCCGCAACGGTATTCCCACCATTCTTCACCTTCCTGCCATTATTTCCACACCTTTCTCCCCCCTGCATCGGCATTCCCACCATTCGTCACCTTCCTACCATTATATCCACACTTTTCACCCCCTGGATCAGTATTCCTACCATTCTTCACCTTCCTGCCATTATTTTCACATTTTTCTCTCACTGGATCAGTATTCCCACCATTCTTCACCTTCCTGCCATTATTTCCACACGTTCCTCCCCCTGGATCAGTATTCCCACCATTCTTCACCTTCCTGCCATTATTTCCACACGTTTCACCCCCTGGATCAGTATTCCCACCATTCTTCACCTTTCTGCCATTATTTCCACACTTTTCTCCCCCTTGATCAGTATTCCCACCATTCTTCACCTTCCTGCCATTCTTTCCACACGTTTCTCACCCTGGATCAGTATTCCCACCATTCTTCACCTACCTGCCATTATTTCCTCTCGTTTCTCCAACTGCATCCGTATTCCCACCATTCTTCACCTTCCTACCATTGTTTCCACACTTTTCTCCACCTGGATCAGTATTCCCACCATTCTTCACCTTCCTGCCTTTATTTCCACACCTTTCACCCCTGGATCAGTATTCCCACCATCCGTCACCTTCCTGCCATTATTTCCACATGTTTCTCCCCCTAGATCAGTATTCCCACCATTATTCACCTGCCTGCCATTATTTCCACTCGTTTCTCCCCCTGGATCATTATTCCCAATATTTTTCACCTTCCTGCCATTATTTCCACACTTTTCTCCCCCGTGATCAGTAGTCCCACCATTCTTCACCTTCCTGCCATTATTTCCACACTTTTCTCTCCCCATGGATCAGTAGTCCCATCATTCTTCACCTTCCTGCCATTATTTCCACACTTTTCTCTCCCTGGATCAGTATTCGAAACCATTCTTCACATTCTTCACCTTCGTGCGATTATTTCCACATTTTTCTCTCACTGGATCAGTATTCCCACCATTCTTCACCTTCCTGCCATTATTTCCACACGTTCGTCCCCATGGATCAGTATTCCCACCATTCTTCACCTTCCTGACATTATTTCCACACTTTTCGCCCCCTGGATCAGTATTCCCACCATTCTTTACCTTCCTGCCATTATTTCCACACCGTTCTCCCCCTGCATCGGTATTCCCACCGTTTGTCACCTTCCTGCCATTATTTCCACACTTTTCTCCCCCGCAACGGTATTCCCACCATTCTTCACCTTCCTGCCATTATTTCCACACCTTTCTCCCCCCTGCATCGGCATTCCCACCATTTGTCACCTTCCTACCATTATATCCACACTTTTCACCCCCTGGATCAGTATTCCCACCATTCTTCACCTTCCTGCCATTATTTTCACATTTTTCTCTCACTGGATCAGTATTCCCACCATTCTTCACCTTCCTGCCATTATTTCCACACGTTCCTCCCCCTGGATCAGTATCCCCACCATTCTTCACCTTCCTGCCATTATTTCCACACGTTTCGCCCCCTGGATCAGTATTCCCACCATTCTTCACCTTTCTGCCATTATTTCCACACGTTTCTCATCCTTGATCAGTATTCCCACCATTCTTCACCTTCCTGCCATTCTTTCCACACGTTTCTCACCCTGGATCAGTATTCCCACCATTCTTCACCTACCTGCCATTATTTCCTCTCGTTTCTCCAACTGCATCTGTATTCCCACCATTCTTCACCTTCCTACCATTGTTTCCACACTTTTCTCCACCTGGATCAGTATTCCCACCATTCTTCACCTGCCTGCCTTTATTTCCACACCTTTCACCCCTGGATCAGTATTCCCACCATTCGTCACCTTCCTGCCATTATTTCCACACGTTCCTCCCCCTGGATCAGTATTCCCACCATTCTTCACCTTCCTGCCATGATTTCCACACGTTTCGCCCCCTGGATCAGTATTCCCACCATTCTTCACCTTTCTGCCATTATTTCCACACTTTTCTCCCCCTTGATCAGTATTCCCACCATTCTTCACCTTCCTGCCATTCTTTCCACACGTTTCTCATCCTGGATCAGTATTCCCACCATTGTTCACCTACCTGCCATTATTTCCTCTCGTTTCTCCAACTGCATCCGTATTCCCACCATTCTTCACCTTCCTACCACTGTTTCCACACTTTTCTCCACCTGGATCAGTATTCCCACCATTCTTCACCTTCCTGCCTTTATTTCCACACGTTTCTCATCCTGGATCAGTATTCCCACCATTGTTCACCTACCTGCCATTATTTCCTCTCGTTTCTCCAACTGCATCCGTATTCCCACCATTCTTCACCTTCCTACCATTGTTTCCACACTTTTCTCTCCCTGGATCAGTATTCAAAACCATTCTTCACATTCTTCACCTTCCTGCCATTATTTCCACATTTTTCTCTCACTGGATCAGTATTCCCACCATTCTTCACCTTCCTGCCATTATTTCCACACGTTCGTCCCCATGGATCAGTATTCCCACCATTCTTCACCTTCCTGACATGACATTATTTCCACACTTTTCGCCCCCTGGATCAGTATTCCCACCATTCTTTACCTTCCTGCCATTATTTCCACACCGTTCTCCCCCTGCATCGGTATTCCCACCATTTGTCATCTTCCTGCCAGTATTTCCACACTTTCCTCCCCCTGGATCAGTATTCCCACCATTCTTCACCTTCCTGCCTTTATTTCCACACCTTTCACCCCTGGATCAGTATTCCCACCATTCGTCACCTTCCTGCCATTATTTCCACACGTTTCTCCCCCTAGATCAGTATTCCCACCATTATTCACCTTCCTGCCATTATTTCCACTTGTTTCTCCCCCTGGATCATTATTCCCAATATTTTTCACCTTCCTGCCATTATTTCCACACTTTTCTCCCCCGTGATCAGTAGTCCCACCATTCTTCACCTTCCTGCCATTATTTCCACACTTTTCTCTCCCCATGGATCAGTAGTCACATCATTCTTCACCTTCCTGCCATTATTTCCACACTTTTCTCTCCCTGGATCAGTATTCGAAACCATTCTTCACATTCTTCACCTTCCTGCCATTATTTCCACATTTTTCTCTCACTGGATCAGTATTCCTCCATTCTTCACCTTCCTGCCATTATTTCCACACGTTCGTCCCCATGGATCAGTATTCCTACCATTCTTCAACTTCCTGACATTATTTCCACACTTTTCGCCCCCTTGGATCAGTATTCCCACCATTCTTTACCTTCCTGCCATTATTTCCACACCGTTCTCCCCCTGCATCGGTATTCCCACCGTTTGTCACCTTCCTGCCATTATTTCCATACTTTTCTCCCCCGTAACGGTATTCCCACCATTCTTCACCTTCCTGCCATTATTTCCACACCTTTCTCCCCCCTGCATCGGCTTCCTACCATTATATCCACACTTTTCACCCCCTGGATCAGTATTCCCACCATTCTTCACCTTCCTGCCATTATTTCCACACGTTCCTCCCCCTGGATCAGTATTCCCACCATTCTTCACCTTCCTGCCATTATTTCCACACGTTTCACCCCCTGGATCAGTATTCCCACCATTCTTCACCTTTCTGCCATTATTTCCACACTTTTCTCCCCCTTGATCAGTATTCCCACCATTCTTCACCTTCCTGCCATTCTTTCCACACGTTTCTCACCCTGGATCAGTATTCCCACCATTCTTCATCTACCTGCCATTATTTCCTCTCGTTTCTCCAACTGCATCCGTATTCCCACCATTCTTCACCTTCCTACCATTGTTTCCACACTTTTCTCCACCTGGATCAGTATTCCCACCATTCTTCACCTTCCTGCCTTTATTTCCACACCTTTCACCCCTGGATCAGTATTCCCACCATTCGTCACCTTCCTGCCATTATTTCCACACGTTCCACCCCCTGGATCAGTATTCCCACCATTCTTCACCTTCGTGCCATTATTTCCACACGTTTCGCCCCCTGGATCAGTATTCCCACCATTCTTCACCTTTCTGCCATTATTTCCACACTTTTCTTCCCCTTGATCAGTATTCCCACCATTCTTCACCTTCCTGCCATTCTTTCCACACGTTTCTCACCCTGGATCAGTATTCCCACCATTCTTCACCTACCTGCCATTATTTCCTCTCGTTTCTCCAACTGCATCCGTATTCCCACCATTCTTCACCTTCCTACCATTGTTTCCACACTTTTCTCCACCTGGATCAGTATTCCCACCATTCTTCACCTTCCTGCCTTCATTTCCACACCTTTCACCCCTGGATCAGTATTCCCACCATTCGTGACCTTCCTGCCATTATTTCCACACATTCCTCCCCCTAGATCAGTATTCCCACCATTATTCACCTTCCTGCCATTATTTCCACTCGTTTCTCCCCCTGGATCATTATTCCCAATATTTTTCACCTTCCTGCCATTATTTCCACACTTTTCTCCCCCGTGATCAGTAGTCCCACCATTCTTCACCTTCCTGCCATTATTTCCACACTTTTCTCTCCCCATGGATCAGTAGTCCCATCATTCTTCACCTTCCTGCTATTATTTCCACACTTTTCTCTCCCTGGATCAGTATTCAAAACCATTCTTCACATTCTTCACCTTCCTGCCATTATTTCCACATTTTTCTCTCACTGGATCAGTATTCCCACCATTCTTCACCTTCCTGCCATTATTTCCACACGTTCGTCCCCATGGATCAGTATTCCCACCATTCTTCACCTTCCTGACATTATTTCCACACTTTTCGCCCCCTGGATCAGTATTCCCACCATTCTTTACCTTCCTGCCATTATTTCCACACTGTTCTCCCCCTGCATCGGTATTCCCACCATTTGTCATCTTCCTGCCAGTATTTCCACACTTTCCTCCCCCTGGATCAGTATTCCCACCATTCTTCACCTTCCTGCCATTATTTCCACACTTTTCTCTCACTGGATCAGTATTCCCACCATTCTTCACCTTCCTGCCAGTATTTCCACACTTTCCTCCCCCTGGATCAGTATTCCCACCATTCTTCACCTTCCTGCCATTATTTCCTCACTTTTCTCCCCCTGGATCAGTATTCCCACCATTACTCACCTTTCTACCATTATTTCCACACGTTTCTCCCCCTGGATCAGTATTCCCACCATTCCTCACCTTCCTACCATTATTTCCACACTTGTCTCCTCCTGGACCAGTATTCCCACCTTTCTTCACCTTCCTGCCATTTTTTCAACACCTTTCTCCCCCTGGATCAGTATTCCCACCATTTGTCACCTTCCTGCCACTATATCACACCTTTCACCCCAGGATCAGTATTCCCACCATTCTTCACCTTCCGGAGCCACTCGTTTCTCCCCCTGGATCAGTATTCCCACCATTTTTCACTGTCCTGCCATTATTTCCACACTTTTCTCCCCCTTGATCAGTATTCCCACCATTCTTCACCTTCCTGCCATTATTTCCACACTGTTCTCCCCCTGGATCAGTGTTCCCAACATTCTTCACCTTCCTGCCATTATTTATACACATTTCTCCCCCTGGATCAGTGGTCCCACCATTCTTCACCTCCCTGCCATTATTTCTACTCTTTTGGATGGTTCAACATATTCGCACTATCATTTTATTTCCTATCAATTGCCCTACCTTATAGACTCATCGCCTGCAAGCAGGCCTCCACTGAGCACTAAAACAGGGATGTTTGAGGTCTCCCTCGCTACCCCTACAAAATAAACGAGAAAACAAAACTTTTTTTATTCTTTTAAATGCAAGCTCGTGAGCTGTGGCCAGCACCATTTGGCTCTTTGCTTCTGGAGTGGGCTGGCTTTGTTTTTCAGGCCTCTTATAATTGTTTTTAAAAAAGAAAAAAAAAAAGAACAGTGTTTCCACAAGTCTATCACTTTCAGCAGTGACCCTATATAAGAAAGAATAGGATTACCAAATAATTTGTCTTTGTGGAATTCTATACAGTAATTGCTAGACTCATTAAAGGTATATTTCAGGCACACTTCAGGGGGTGAGTCACTGATGTAGTCTGTTCTTAAATACCTCAACTCAGCCTTTCTTCCTTCTGAGGTCGATAAATGAGTACCAACACAGGTTGGGTGATATTGTATGTATTCTATATAAAGTGCTTAAGCGTAAGTGCTATATAATAAAAATCATTATCATTTGGCCATGTCCGCCTGCGTGCATTCACAGTAGTTTGGTAATATGGGCCTATATACTGATTTTAACGATACATATGGCGATCCATTCTTGTATGAAATGTATATCACATATAGTGAAATTGTAACCATATTTTTCGTACTGTTCTTATGAATAATGGCTATGTGATACCACGTCCTGTTTTGCCAAGCGGTGATAGGTCGTGTTCCATCGCTTCCCGTGATATCACTTTGGCGTGGGGTCAAATTACATCACTTCCTGACGGTGTCATTAGAAGTCAAGGGTCGTATGATGTCACTTCCGCTACCCCTGGTATTTTGGTGAAATGACGTCCCTGCACTAAAATCTTGTAAATATTACACTTTGGGCCTGATTCACAGAAGCGTTGTATAATGGCGCAATCCCATTGGAAAACGTTCTTGGATTCAGGCCCCATGGAACCAATTGAGCGCAGAGGGCAGTGCAAGTGTCAGGTGACGTGGCACGTCTTTTGACGTATCTGCATGGGTGAAAATGCAGACCATAGAGGAGCGGTCTGAAAACAGACGTGTGCTCTCTGCACTGTGTGCCTAGAGCCTGGCCGAAAGAAGCAGAGCAGGATGAAATATGAACTTGTTTCTTTTTGTTCAAACATCTGCTCTGCTTACATTGCCTCATTCTGCGTCTGTAGATGGTAATGGAGAGAACAGAAGAATTATGCATGCACATATATTTTAGTAGCACTTAAGGGTATTATCATTAATACGATGGAGAATTTAATTACAATTGTAAAGTATCCTTTGTAACAAAAACATATACTTTTTACGCGAATGCATGCTTGCATTGCACACAAGCATATTTATGAGTTACTGTGCTGTGTGTATTTCTCATCAAGATGCAGCTATGTAGGGCATGCATACAAATGAATGTGGAATAGCATGTTTTCCACACATGGAATAAGTGTTTAAAGCCAGATATCTTAGCTATACAACTCTCTGCATTATAATGTTTTCTATTCATTTTCAAGTTAAGGCATGTTTGGGTTGACTGGCAATTACTTTTTGCATTCTTTGGTAGGTGCCAAATCATTGTTACTCTTAATTTACACCCTAATTATGAAAGCTGTTTGTAAAATACTCTCACTTCAAAAGCTCATCTGAGTCATTGATGAACATGCAATGTCTACTTGACACATCCATTCAACCGTAACTTGGAGTGAATGGGGTAGATGGTGCCATAAATGGTCAGCAGCAGAAGGGCCCTTGCTTAGCGATGTGTGATGGTTATTATAACGTTTGTCATAACTATTTGAATAAATGTAATGCTTTTCATTAAACAACATTAATTTTGAAGGACTTTGCATCTTTAAAATATGTAACTTAGTTTCAAATATAACAGGAGGAAGAATTGCTTTTCTAAACAAAAATAGTTAATGGAAATAAATTCCCGGTTTGTGCTGCCATGCTATATGAATAACCTACAGACTTACAAATTATATTTTATTCTTCTTCAAGAAGATGGCAGGTCAACGTGCAAGTTATATAGAGTTTGATAAACTTACTGATTAGGCCTACATTTACTAAACTGTCATTATCAATATGAATTAGACTTAATGTTTATCCTTTCTACATGTAGCTTTGAAATTATCGATTTAGCTGAACTCAAGAAAACGGGGCTGAGTTTATCAAGGACTCAACCCTAAAGGCAAGACGTGCAGAGATCAATATTCTATAAAAACAGACATGTTATGTTATGTTGATTTGTACCATGCACCACTGCCATTTGCATGGTCTCCAGATGCTCACGTGGCACTGTAAGAAAAGTGGATAGGGTTAGTTAGTGAGGGAGCAAGGGATAGGATAGTGGTTGTGTTCATCTCTTGATGCCTACAGAACCAGGAGAAACTGGCATCCGTGCTTTCTGGTGTACTTTGTTATGTGCACTAGGCATGTTGTGTCTGGAATGGTGGTGTCCAGTGTCTGAGTTGTTTACTGTCTGCAGATATTAGGTTTGTGCCATGATTAGAGGGGGGTGTTATTTGTGTGTTTTTGGTGGGTTGTTTCACTTGCCCTCTCGGCGTGTGCAGTACGGTAGAGTTATGGGGATTGTGAGGACATCAGGAATTACACACAGATACTAAAGATAAAGGTTTGTTCATTAACTTTTATTAAATAAAAATAATGTTTGGAAAAAGGAGTAGCATGCCCTATCCAAGGTGGGATTTCCCTACCTAACTGAAAACTAATGAAAGCCTGTGTCAGGAAGTCCATCTCAAAGTCTGTCAGTTTCAAAACCTAATTGTGCCCTCACGCACTAAATGGAAACGTGAAAAGGTAAAGTTCAACTAAATAATACATTTTCATCAGCTACCTCTGTAGCGCAGGATCTTCAGGTTCAAAGAAGGATTCCCTTTCCCAATATTTTCAATTGTCTCCAACTCTTTAACTTACAGTTCTCTTAAATGTTCCTAAGATCAAATATACTTAACAAGCAGGGGGTGCATCCCAGCCCCTCTTGTTTTTCCACATATTTTCAGGATTCACACAACAAAGATACTTATCTTCATAAGATTCACAAAACAACATTCTTTGGTTTCACAAGATTCTCAAAGCAAAAGTTCCTTTCCTTCAATAGCAGTTTGATCATTTCTCTTGCCCATTCATATAATTCATACTCTTGTTAACTTCATATGGATCAAGTTACGCTTCCCAGTGTACTCTCCTGCTGGGAAACATATCCACCATTGCTTTAATAACATGGATCACCATAAACTCCCCAGTATACTCTCCTGCTGGGATACCTATCCAAGTTTCTTTCTTTATTGTGTTGATTTGGTTCCGGATAATGCTTGCTTATTTTGGTTCTTGACAATACTTGCACACATGATTTCTCAGAATAACATTTGCTTTCTTGTGGCAAGGCTTACTTGACTTGTGGCAATGCCTGCTCCCTCTTGGTCCTAGGTAATGCTTGTATTCTTTCTGGCTCTCTCCGTACTGTCTCAACACACCGCAGGATCCCCCTGACCTACTGGTTATACTCACCAGACTTCCAACGTGATTCGCAATGACTACGGGAAACCAGAGCCTCTCTCCGGGTTGTCTTCCTCTACTTGGTGGCTTCTCCTTCAACAGGCGACTTCCCGGGGAGCTCCAACAAACTTAGCCTTTGCCAGCGAGTGGTCACAAGTGTTACTGAAGCTGTCTTTTGCTTCAAACACTCGTGCTCCTTCGAACCACATTGGGACGTCCTCCAGCTTCTTGGTCCCGGTTACCTATGCCTGATCAATACACCAGCATTGGGCTCTCCTCTTCAGAACTGCTTCCTCGGCTTCTCCATATTGGGCCCCTTTTAAATGTCCCGGCACTATGGAGATTTGACAAAACACGAGACCGCACATGGTCATTCTCTGAGTCTGTTGTCTCTGTCAATACTCTCTTCCTCATCTCAGTACTAAAATGGTATACATTAATGTCTGCATCAATGGGAAGGGAATGTATTGATCTTGTTTGCCTCGTCTTTGTCCCAGTACTTAACTGATGCATATTGACATGTGACTCTTTGGAAAAATAAGGAAGGGATTTGTAACATACTATAAAGGTATGGGGAATGGAGGGTTCTCTATAAAAGGGGAAATGGGGATACCATGTCTCAATCAAGGGTACCTCACTTGCTTTCCCCAAGTCACCTCCCCCCAGGTAGTCCTCACTTTCATATCCATCCCCAGGGTCAGGATCCGGTAGCTTCAGCCTTTCCCTGCCCACCTGAGTGGAGGCATTGCTGGGGAATGGAGCGAGGAGCCCCTTGGATTCCTCACAGGATGTGGAAAACAGAAGCAGAGTGGTTAATTTACTTCGGGAGATCTCTGGGTGTTCAGTAGTTTTATTGTCAGTTCTTCATTCTGTAGTGTCCAGTGTTTGCTTTTGTCCCAGTGTAAGGTTTGTAGATCCACGTGTCTGTGTTTATCTTGATGAGTTCAATAGCCTGGTTTTTATACTTTTCTTGAATGTTAGGTGGTCTTCCGTCGTTTGTATTTCCTTCGGTATTGAGTTCCATAGTTTAGCTATCAGATAAGAGAAGGCAGTTCCTCAGAATGTCCTTTTCTCGTAGTGTCTTGTTTCTATTTGAAGGTCATTGCTCAATCTTAAGTCTCTTGTTGGTTGGTAACGGGTGAGTTTTGCTTGGAGGATTTTGGCTCCTTGTCCATGCAGTACTTTATGCGCAATGCAGAGGGCTTTCAAGTTAATGTGTTTCTTTACTGGTAGTCAGTGTAGATTTTTCAGGGCGAGTGTGATGTGGTCTCTTCTATTTAATCTCAGGAGTAGTTTTGCGGTGGTAATTTGGATGCTTTGTCATTTTTTTGGGAGGCGTTCTGACATTCTTAGGTAGTGACAAGGGTTGCAAGGGTTCTGTGTGGGAAGTTGAGGTAAGGAAACACCCCTCTTATTAATGACAGGAGGTAGAATTCTTTTTTGCTATTGCATTGACTTGTGGTTCCAAAGAAATGCTGTTGTCCATGACAATTCACAGATTTTTTATCACAGTCGATGTCTATGGTTGGGTGCCTATGCTTGGTGGCCAGGTTTAGTATGTCTGTGTTGCATTGTCTCTAGGTGGGGTGATCATTATTTCAGTTTTGGTTGGATTTAGCTTGAAGTTGTTGTTTGCCATCCATGTCTTTATGACAATGAGGCTTTGCTGAGGGTATTGTCTTGAAGATGAGGTGGGTGTTGTCTTGGTAGTTGTAGACTGTCAGTCCATGGGTTTCAATGAGTTTCAGTAAAGGGGTCCTGTAGATGTTGAAGAGAAGCAGGGAAAGGCTTGATCCTTGTGGTATAGCGCAGGTGATATTTGTAGTGTTTGATGTACATGGCGGTAGGTGTGTTCTTTCGGTTCGGTTGGTGAGGAAAGATTTCAGCCATTTTGGTGCAGAGCTTTTAATGCTGCATTCCTCCAGTCTCTTCTTTAGCATTGTGTGTTGAATGTATCAACGGCGGCTGATATGTCCAGTAGTATGAGGGCTGATTGGGTGCTGTTGTCCATGTTTATCTTTAGAGAGTGGCATATGGAGAGGAGTGCCGATTGAGTTCCTTTCATGGGTCTGAAGCCGACTTGGGATTGGTCAAGTATTCCATTGCTTTGTTCCTGATTGAGTAGTTCTTTGTAGCTGTGGTTCTCTAGGATTTTCGCTGGGCATAGTAGATTTTATATAGGTCTGTACTAAGTAGGGTCTTCTGAATGTCCTGTCTCATATTTTAGGAGGGCTTTGATGTACGTTGATTTGAATAATTTTGGTACTATTCCTGTGTTAGGGATAGCTTCATTAGTAGTCGAAAGTATAAGGATGGTGTTTTGTGGTTGAGAAGTCTTTTGAAGATGCCCAGTGGGAATGGGTCACTGGGAGATCTGGCGATGTTGGTTCTTTTATTAGTTTGTCAAAACTGTCCTCACTTATAGGTTTGAATTGATTTAAGTGTTGTGGTGGTTGATGATGGTCCATTTATATCCCCATTAATTAGTGACAAACCCATTAACAGAGATGAACGGGTAATGTGTGTAATAAGAAAAAAGGTCTTATATGGAAATCAGAACTTCGATGGACCTAGAGATTCAGAGCTTAGGATACATAGCCAGCTAAGAATGGTCACCTCAGAAGTGCAGATACACACAAAAAAACCCTGCACCTTGACATAGAAATAATAAGTCCTTCAATATGTGTTTGTTTCATGAAAAGCACCCTATTAAATTAAGCCTTTGATACCAGAATATCTATTCATCTGTTGGTTTCAGTTGATAGCAAGACCCAATGAAATTCAAACAGTTGAAAACACGTAATGTGCAGCCTTAGAAAACGATATGCATTTAAGATGAATAAATAAAATGAAGGCTGCAACTCACATATCTGTTTTTAAACTGCTGTTTTCCTCAGAAATCTTTTCTTTTTAAGACATTCCCACAAAAACCTTCCCCCTTGCTCTTACTCCTTGTGCAGCAAAAAGGGGGAGGACAAGGGAATTCGTCTGGAATCTGAATTTATTCTGGTGAACTTTGGATGAGTCTTTCCTCCACCATCACCTTCCATTTGGGGAACAACAGAAATGTGCCTTTCTAAATCCTTTGGGGATTTTAAGAAACAAACCAAGCTCTTCTTCCCTCTAAATCCAGACTAACTGTTTTTTCGTTCTTCTCCCCGCTGTACCTCTTATCTTCTGTAACTTTTGTTGTATGTCTTGTCTTTGTCTTATACGTGCGCTCTGAGGCCATTGGCCGTGAAGTATGTTATAAGAATGAAAAATAAATACAAATAAAATAAATAAATAATCTCCCCTCTACAGGTTTTGATTGGAGGAACCCTTCCCCAACCCACAGGGTCAAGGAAAGAATTCTCAAATTAGAGGGGTAGAAAGGTTGGTTTAGTAACACATGGAGACACACATTTTTATGAAAAACAGTTCAACATATCATGGAATTTTAACATTAACGTCACTAATTTATACTGATAGTTTCATTCAGTCATTCCGGTGCACCCTAATTTTGTTACTTACCAATACATTGTATGTTATGCCTTTCCTTTTTCTGTTCTTCAGATTTCATTCTATTCAGCCCTAATTTCGGATGGTACCTCAATCATTCTCAAGGCTGGTTGAGGGCGACAGCTTTCCAGTTGATTGATATTGACCAATTTTCCCCTCAAACAAATCTCCTTTTGGGATGCCGATCTTATAGGTGACATGAAAGATCTTATCAATGATCTCAAAATCACCTCGGCAACAAGGCAAAAACATCTTCTGTTTGGCTTGATTCCATTGAAAAGTATAGAGAAAAACCCGGTCACCTACCCAGTACTCCTGTTTTGGTGTTTTGAGGTCATAATATGTCCCCATCCCTTCTCCAGATTTCTCTGGGCATAAGCAAAAGCATGTTGTAGGTGTTTCCTCAAATATTTAATGTATTTATGAGTAGTTGAGGCATTTATCAATGTCTGCTCCTAAGTTGAGTAAAGCAGGCACTGAGGTAATACAATATTTTCCCCAGCCATTCATTAAAATGGAGATCTCTTGGTGGCAGAAGAAGTTGTAAATCTAATGGTCATCAGGACAAGCAGTAATCAAATGTCCCAACTTGGTCCAGAATCAACCAGAAACTGCTTCAAGATACTAACAATTGTTTTGTTACATCTTTTCTCACCCCTGCTCAATGCTGGGTGGTAGGCGATGTGGAGCTTTCTTTTCACTCCTACATTTTCCTACATCTTAGTCATTACCTCACTGGTAAAACTACTATCTCTGTTGGACCCAATCCTTTGAGGGAGATCGAAATGAGAACAGATGTTTTTAATCATCAAAGTGGCAGCTGCCTCTGGCTTACAATTTGGAGCAGGATGGCTCTCAATCCACTTTGTAAAGAGGCATGTCACTGTCAACATGTACATTTTTCCTCTAGAAGAATGGGTTACTGGTCCAATTTGAGGTATTTGAGGTATTTATAATGCGCAACTAAATGGACTAAACCGCATCTAAGCACAGAATGTTATTAAGGAAAACCTAAATTGCTATACTTTACCCATGAGTGTGTCTACACCCTCCATACTTTCAGCCTAATTCAATTGCAAATATATGTTTTAAGGGCTTCACAGAACTGATACAACGATTACATTTTCCTGAGTTCTCAGGGAAGCTTATTCCACAACCTGGGACCAAACACTGCAAACCTATCTCCTGTGAAGACACAATGAGATGGTGGCATCACCAACAGCAGTTTGTCCCCAGATCATAGATCCCAGTTGGGTTGATATATAATCAGTTTTTCCCTTAAATATGATGGTGCCTGATTATGTAGGCATTTATGAATCAGACACAGGATCCTGAAGTTGAGTATCTCACCCACTGTCAGCCAATTGATGGCAGTGTTGAAATTGGGAAGGATTTACCAACTTCAAAAATCTGTCTAACCGCTGCATTTTGTGCCTTCTGCAACCAGCACAGCTGTTGTTTTGGAATGCCTTCTAGTACAATGTTACCGTAGTCAAGCTGAGAATTGACTTAAGCTCCCACCACAGCTGTATGGTCCTCAGCTGCAGCAAAAGGGAGGGCATGCCGCAGCAGGCATTAGGAATAGAACACTGACTGTACTTTTGCTCCAACCTGAGTTTCACAGCCCAAATTGTCTTGCCATATACATCCAAGATTTTACATTTTGGTGGCAAACCTAAGACTGAAACCGAAAAAGCACAGTGGGTGTGGGCATTTTTCACCATACAGAAGATGTTTTGGTCCAAATATGGGGTTTAATCAAAAGCCCAAACAAGCATAACTGAAAGGCCCACTGGAAAAAGGACCGCCAGCCTTCAAAAATGTCCAGACAGAAAATAGGCATATTAATGCAGACTGTGTGTGTTTCTGCCAGTAACACAAGGAAGAGTTGTGATACAATGTAAAGGCTATGTGAATGGCCAAGCATTGGAAATCAAAAGGCCTATCTTTCATTACAAAAGGAAATGTCGAACTGAAAAGCAGCCTTTAATTCACATTTGCAAGACAAAATCAAAGGCCCCTTTACATGAAAAGCAGGGTTCTTTATGAGTCTTCAATAAGTACAGCGTTAAAAGAAAACTTAAGCGATGTATAATAGTACTCCTTGATTGGGGGGGACTCCCCAGGTTAAGGGTGGTCTCTCAATATAACGCGACACAAACAAGGCCTCTTCTGTTATACAGAGATTGAGTTGCAGCCAGTTCAGCGCCATCCATTTACTGATGTCCTCTAAACACTAGCCAACCCTATGAAAAAGGAAGTCGACTTGCAAATTATACCATGGTAAAATCATTCCTCCCTTCTGTAGAGGAACTCTTTGTGTTGGAGTACTCGGTTGGAACTGAGCACACATAAGACATCCTTTTAAATATGTATTGAGATCCTGGTCCAGGTGTGGCCAGTATGCGACCTCTCGCAATATCTCTACAGTCTTTTAAAATCCTTTATGCCACGTCATGGGCATGGTTCAACATCGGACTTTGGAATGAGATAGGTAGCACTCACTGGTCATGCCCATATTGGGATTTGCTTACCAACAGTCTGTCTTGAATCTTGAAATGTTCTGAAATTTCATCAGAATGCAGAAGTCTTCCTTTCTTTGATAATTATTATGTCAGAGAAAAAACTGATTGGATCTTTTAAATATTTATAAAATGTCCCAATGATGGGAATTTCCCAATGATGGGATCCCCATTTTGAGCAGTGATCAAGTTTATATCAGGACAATATCTACCCCACTGAGCAGTTGAAAGTTCACTGGCAGTGTGAGTTTGTGATTTGATCACTGCCATGACCTGTATTTCCCCAAAGAAGTGTACCTAGAGCACGGTAGAAATCATGTTTTGGCCAATTGGCCAGCCAAGCCATTTTCAGTTTTACCAGGAATGATCTTTGATCTTTTTCTAATAGATGGTAATTTCATTAGACGTCACCAGATCCTCAATAGTCTGGATCATTCTACCATGTTTTATGGTTTCCTATTTGCACAAAGCGTGCCTCAGTTTTTAGAATGAATCAGGTATTTCACAAGTCCATTTCACACATTATCAGAGTCAGTGATAATCACCAGCTCTGTGAGTTGGTGGTTTACATCAATGCGGACAGCTTGATAAATTGCCATCAGCTATGCCACCTGCCTACTTCGGGAACCTATTTTGTCACCAACAGAGGGTCTCGGAAGATCATTCACCCATGTGTTCCCAATGCCAGCAACCAATTCATTCTCCCCATCTTTAGTAGTATGGTAGGAACACACATCCACATAAGCTATTCGTATCCCCTGACAAGTGTTTTCTTCAAATATCTTGTGCGGGGAGGTCAGGTATGCCTCCATATTATCAGTGATAATTAAACTTTCATCCTCAAGACAGTGTTCTTCAGCACTATCACGTATGTTTGCCAACCCTTGAGCTATTGGCCTCTTCTTATTTTGGCCATACCTGACCTCCACAGGAAATCCCTGCCATTGACAGAATCCAAGAAGTAATCCTTGAACTGGAGACATTCCAGTCAGTATTCTATCATTTTGTAGATCGTGTAGAAGTTGGTGGGAGGTCTCTACTATGATGTGCTTCCCCTGGATAAACGGGCAGTAGTTTTTCCATGCCCACACTATTGGCAGGAGTACTTTCTCACAATGATTGAATTTTTCTTCTCAGGATGATAAAGTTTTGCTCAAATAGGAAATTACCTTGTTGACTTTGTCATGTTCTCGTACAACACTGCTGTCATGCAGGTGTCTGAGAAACCAGTCCCTTAGAAAAACTCCTTATGCTTGTTGGGGAAAGCCACACAGGCTTCTTTTTAAATGCTTTACTGCCTAAGATTGTATATGACCACACACTACAAATGAAAGGGGCCAGGATTTAATCTATTCCCTTTTAAAGTATTGCTTCCATCAGGATTATTTCCTTTTATATCATACTTGCATCTGAGCTTCTATTGGCTGTCTCACAGACAGGTCGGCATCCTCTTAAGGAGTGGTTCAATTCTCCTCCTCTAGGGACCCGTGGGCATCAGCCAGCAAAATGGGACCACTGTCTCTCCACAGCCTAGTCTCCCTCTTTCTGTATTGGGAGATGTCCGCTGTCTCTTCGACTAAAGAGGGCCTGGGGCTTTAACTCCAGGTAGGCCTCTCTTACAGTGCTCCACTTGTTATTCATAACATTGGTCAAAAAAGGAAGGCAATCTATTCTATTCGCCTTTCTGTTGTTATCAATTCTCCTTTCTTGCCTTGTTCCTCCCCATAAGTCAGTGAGTGAGCGAGTGTCAGCCCAGCAACAGAACATTTGGTGTTCCATCCTGTTAGTTCAGAGCTAAGGCATTTTATGACTCCTGTGAATGCTGTAGTCCTGGTGAAAGTTCTTTGTAGTTAAGCTGTCAGGTTTTCTTTTTACTTCGATCCCACCTCCGTGAATTACTGTAGGACCTGGCTGCCCCGTAAAAGACATCCAGTCTCAAAAGGTGATCCTTCAGGAAAGGCCTGGCTGATTGAGATATTAGAATATTTGAGAGGGGGCCACAACTGACTGCTGCTCAACATGAATTCAATGTATATTGGAGCTCAAGCACGGAGACAGATGTAAATGGGGGTGCACTTGCTTTTAATTGCAGGGCCTTGGCTTTCTGGGAATCAACCCCAGGCAGCCATCAGCTTTTGTGGTCAGCTTCAAAAGCTATATAAACATAAATGCAAATACAAAATACAAATACACAATACCCCCCTTACTTCAAAGTGGTAAGTCATGACACAACTTAATGCTGGCTAGTAGTGTGGCCACATACATTGTTGGCCCAGGCATCATGAAAATGTATTTTAAAATGCTCTTATGCACAATTTGTGGCCTGGAACCTAATTGATTTAATGTGTTAGCTACTCTACAGAATTGATTTTAAGTTCTATGGCTCGTTTTTCTGAAAACAAATGTGCTTTAAAATGCATGGACTCAATCAAGCCTTTGCTTTAATGCATTTCTCAGGGGGTGAGCAGCCCAGAAACGCTGTAGGATGGTTTACACTGCCTAGCTATGCTCGGTTACTTGTACCACTTCAGGGGAAATATTAACGCAACTCCAATAAAAAAAATCACAAGCAGCCAATGTCCTTCGATCATTTATCATGTTGGTTCTCATTTTAAGTGCCACCTTCATCCACAGCACCAAAAGCAGGCTGTGTCTTCTTTATACGACTTCACTTTCTTTGCATCTCTTTGCTGTGTCTCTCTACCACTGTCACTCTTGTGTGACTCTCACGGGTAGTATAGCTCAGTGGCAACACACTCGTCTTGGAAGCAAGACGATGCAAAGCAATGCAGGTTCGAATCCTGGGTCTGCGCTTAGAAACCTATTCGGAAAAGTGCATTATAAAAAAAATAATTATAAAGGAACTATGTTCAATATCTCGGCTGTCTCTCTGTAAAGCTCGGCACCCCAACACTTGCAGGGTTACAGCAAAGATACAGTCACACCATTACAATAAAATGGATTGAACATACTTTATATCCCAAATACAAGTCATACCACATTTAAAACCAGGCCATGATGTTCAAACAATACATACTTAAACTTTAGGTTGATTTCATTGACCCATGATGAACCCACAAATATACCCCAATATTCATTAAAATGCGTAATATGTAAATTTTGTTTACACTATTTAGCAGCCTTGGAACAAAAACAGCATAAGGGATTCACAGTTTAGATCTTTCTGGGGTATATTTAGCACCGCTGCAGACCACAAGGGTCCCATTTATTCACTCACTGCGTTGTGTCTGCACAAAGTGGCCTAATGCGCACAGACATAAAAACCTACACGCGACAGAAGAATTGGCACAGGAAACCTTTATCTGAAGCCGAAACCTGAAATGATATTACTTCACAAAATTATATTTTGAAATTCAGTTGCACCAAACACTGACCTGCACTTGGCATTCCAGTGTCATGCTGGGAAATAAACTCGTATATTTTAAGTTCCTAGTATTGCTCTGACCCCAGTGCTACAGATGACGCTTCTTTCCACCCGCCCACGAATAAAATCCAGTCGCATTTTCTAAACGGCCACCATAAATATGCAACTTAATACATGTGATATGGTGAATTTCAGTGAACTGTAATGCCATGTTTGTTGGATGCGCGCGAAAAATCCCGACCGGATTTTACTAAACGGTGGGTCAGTGAACACAACCATAATTTTGCTAAACCAGTCATCTACACTCCCGTTCCCCCATAACTAAATCAATTCCATGTTTTCAGGATATCCACCCAAATAACTTTGAATACAGAGAATACAAATGAGCATTGTAAGTACATAGTACATGGTTGTCCTGAAACACCTGCGTGCTTCTCACTCTCTAGGACCCGACTTCTAGACCTGTGTGCTGCTGGACCATTAACATTGGCAAACTATCTGCATATTAGTCGAAAGTTCTTAAACGACGAACACTGAAGAAATACTCAAAACACACCTTAGAAGAGAAGAGTGTAAAATAGTAGAACCGTGCAGGGAGGAAAAGGTGCGGGTCTTTAAAACTCTAAAGCTGAAAGACCATTGAAAGGAAATATAATTGTGTAAACATAAAACCAAGAATATCTGTAGACTTGAAAAGACAAAGGGCCTCATCAGGAGTTGGGTGGTAGCCCTTAAATGTGGCGGTAACGGTATTGCTGCCGCATATAAGGGCTGGCCCTATCACGAGTCTGGCATGTTTCCCCCAAGCTCAGAGCTGTGGGTAAACACGCTGAGAAAATGCTCATTTTTTGGGGAGGAATTACCACCGGCGATATTACTGCGTGGTAATTGCACCAAAAAATCCCCATTGGATCCAGACCCAATTGGGGATGGGGACTTAAGTTAGCGGCCAACTTGTGATCGGAGGCCCAAAGAACAGAACAATACCATTTCTAGCTTTTCTAGGTAGCACTTAAAACACTGCAGCACTTGCACACAGAGCACCTGGCCGTCACCAGGGCCTGCATTAAATACACTTTGCAACAATGCAGTGCAATTTTGCATCAGCATTTGCACTGGGTCCAGAAGATCATCATGCAAATATGTTTTGCAACAATGCATTACAGCAATTTAACAATATAGCAAATGTGCTGAAATATTGCACAGCACCAGCAGAACTTTATGCAATACAGGCCCAGAGGAGCTCCCATTGCTCTGCATCAACATATATGCTCTTCAGGAGCAAGCCACAGGGACACTGATCACATAATCTAAACAGAATTGTATGGATGACTATACATGTGTTTGACGCTCAATTAGAAGGTATATGATGAGTCTGAGACCCTTCCTTAAGGGACAGCGACTCTGGAGCCTGCTGGGCACACATTGTGCCTCCCAGTTTTGCTCTTTCTTTCCGAACCTTTTTAGTTTTAACTATTAGTTCGCGCTTAAGCGCCACCTATAAGCCAAAACTATTGCATTGGAATACAGGTAGAAGGGAGATGACATGTGAGGAGGGACGCATAGCTTGTGGGTGTTGTTTGGATAGTTACCCATCCATTGACTGCCCCTGGCATTGCTAAATCCTATGGCCATTCCTGCCTACAACATGCCCCCTCACAGGCCAAAACACATCCTCCAGGGATCTCTTTGAGCTTTTTCTATGAAGCGATAATATCAAGCGATAACATCAAACTTTAGGTTGTCACTGGTATTTCCATGCAGTCTGCCGGGGGTAATGGTTTACGAATTTCTGAACCAAGTGCCACTTGATTTATATCTCTTCTGTGCACCGAAGTCCTGCTAAAAAAATGCAACGACAAAGCCAACAGTTTTGGCTCGAGGTATTAGCCGTCATATGCCCAGATAATCGCTCCATTTTCCAGCTCTGGCAATGTTATGGCAATTATGCCACTGTCTAGGAAATGCCTATCCAATGCCTACACACAAGCCCAAACTGTTGGCTTTGTCACTGCCTCTTTCATATTAAAATCATATTTAGGGATTTTAGAAAAAAATAACACTGCGGTCCAAATAATATTTTGCAAAGAATAAGATCAGGATTCTGACAAGCAATTTACACGTTGGAAGCCCGAAGCGTTCAATACGATCTGCACGAACCCCATCGGTTTATTTCGGCGCCTCTGACTGCAATCACACGTAATTACCATAATCAGCTGGGTATTTATAGCCCAGGCTGTCCTGTGCGATGTGTGTCTCTGGAAGTGACATATTTATAGCTCGAAGAGTTCGGAAACTTGCGGGGACTGCACTTGCCTCCATTCTCCTGGGCACACTGCAGAGCCAGGCAACCCATATGCACGCTCTGCCACCTCTCCAGCTGGCAGCGGGTCATTCACACACACACACTAATAAGTAGCTGTTATCTCAGTTGAAATCTTGACCAGGCCGCTATAATTCAATTTGAGCAGAAGGGCACTGAATAGGTCCTTTGCATAATTGCTGTAGAGGTTGAGCGCAAGCATTGCATTATTCCAGACCACCGGTGAAGTCATAATGAGTCATACACATTTTGCAGCTTGACTTCCTTGGTTCTGAGCTTTAAATCGTTGCATATAAATTACAGAACTCACCATATAATTAATTTTTGACTTACTATTCGGCTTTCCTCTGTTAATAACAAATTCGTTATGGGGGGCACTATTCGTGACTATTTGATTCAATGCATCGTTTGCATGTTTAAAGAAAACATTATCTTTGGTCGACGGAATTTTCTCCATATTCCTTGCCACCTTGTTATTTTACACATTGACAAAGGTTTTCTAATGTGGTACATTGCCACATTTTCAGTGGCAATAATGCGCTTTCTTTCGCAAGGCATTTACTTTAGAAAATGGGTGGCGGCTACTACTGCTTAGAAATAACGTGGGCGGTCTATTTTCACGCAGTTGCGCCCTGCAGTTCACGTTATGCTAGGTATGGCGATTGGGGTTACTCCTGCGCTCCACTGCCATTTGCAAGGTCCACAGGCACACCGGCTTGCGTCCAGTTCACAGTGCCTTCTTGGGCGCATGTTGGGTGCTGCAAACGGATGTTTGTGTCCGCAGAGTGGGCCGGCACAACCCCTTTGATGGAGGCACACTCTCAGAGGTGGCGATATTCGAGAGCAGGATGCTAGCCAACAGTGATGGGATAAGTACAGACACCAATATCGCACACTTGCCTGTAGAAAGAAACAAAAGATGTAATGGGTAATTGTGAACCTACATCCTGCCTCACCCAGCCCTGGGCAACCTCTAAGACACGAACTGGGAGACAATGAATTTCAAGAAGGGAAGAGAGTCAGTATAACAATAATGTTCATAGTTGTGGGAGAAGAAAATCATCTTTTGGTTTGCCGCCCTTTTGCGCCTGGCTGCTTATTTCTTATGTCTTTCACCAATCCTTCTTTCTTCTTTCAATGGACTTTGACATGATCTGTCATACTACACCATGTTTGCTGTTGGCAATACTTGTTTCTTAACAAACTGTTTGGGCATATGCAGAGTACAGAACTAAAAGGACTGTCTTTTAACCATTTGCTGTGAAGGACTTGAAACCCATGTGACTGACTAAACCAGTTGTTCCCGGTTCAACCAAAGAATCGCGTGTGGGGCGTGACACGTACTGGGAGAACTTGATATGTGATACATTGACTGCATGTAGGCACTGGGGAAGCACTAATGTAATGGAGGGCTGCATTGTTTTTGTGGGTGGCAACATTGCCTTCCACCTGAAGGCCCGGCATTAGTTTCCAGAATGTTCTCAGTTCCGAATTTGTCAGCTGAATGGCGACCTATAAAGGCTAAGGGTCTGAAGGTGGGTGACGTTGTTGCTGGCAATTCCTGATAGGTGAAGGTGCTGCTGGTTACTTTGTCTTGCAAGACAAAATAAAGCTGACTGTGTTTGTTAGCACCCTAAATTGATGGTGAGCTTGGTTTCTCAGACAATTCTGATGCCATGGCTAGGACCTGTCTCACACACTGCGGGAGCACAGATGGCTTAGTGACTGCTTCCTCTGGAACTCCTCCAGTTCACATAAATGGAGGTAAGGAGTCCTTGTTCAAAATCTGCAGAGCGGAACGCCCCTAACTCCACCCACCTTGGGAGTAATATGGGGTTCTGCTCCTGGCCTACTCTCTCCTTCATTCCTCAGGCACACAATGGGGCAGTAGGTCCCCTGATGTTGCTGTGGCCCACTCTCAGGATTCTTCCCACCTTTCTGTGACTACACCCCTTCCTCTCACCTAATTGGGAGGAATATAGGACTCTGCTCCCGGCCTACTGCCTCCATTTCCCAGAGATACAGTTGAGCAGTAGTTCTACTGACCCTGCCACCACCCGCTCTCAGGATTCTTCCTGTCTTCCTGTCTTCTTAGCATCTTCTTTGGAGCCACACCCCTAACTCCACCCACCTTGGGAGAAATATAGGGCTCTGTTTCTGGCCTCTTACATTCCCCAGAGCAGCAGGTCCCCTGACCTTGCCACACCCTGCTCTAAGGTAAAGGACATCTCATGGTTATGCCTGATAGAGCCAAAGACCAGACCCGCTATGCACATTTCACCTAGAATGTAGCTGATACACAAGTACTCGCCAAAGACTTCACTGCTACCGTAGCGAACCTCAACAATATCACTTTATTGCCATCCAACAACCCTTGTCTACATACACATGCCCACACATGCTGGTCAAAGCTTGCTAGCTGTCCCTCATACCATACAGATCACTAACCGCATCTCAAACAACAGCCTTGGCGCCTTCCTTCATCAGTGAAACATGGTTTACCCCATCCTGCCACCATGTTTTCGATGTCCTCCTAACTCCTCTACTACATCCAACGCGCTAGCCACCCAGGAAGGGCGGGAGGCAGAGTGGCAATCATCTTCATAAGTGATTGCCCATGCACCATCATCCGCTCTCCTGGAACAAAGTCTCCCAGCCTCTCATCCTGCTCCTTTTAAGTCCATTTTCATTTATTCTATCTGTCTGCTCTGCTCTCTCTCTCGATGCGTGATTCGATCTCTTCTTCGCTATCTTCTCTTGGCTGGCTCTCTTTTCATTCTCATCTCAAATTTAATTTTCTTTGCATGTTTTTTAAATCCTTTTATGATCTTTCCCCTCCTTATCTCTCCTCCCTATTGTCTTTTTATTCCCCTTGTCATACTCTTCTAACTGTCCCCCCCAGCATGTGCCCAGTCTCGATATTTTTCATTTTCTTTACTCGCCCACTTCACTGGAAAGCACTGCCTCTCCCTCTGTCTCTCTCTGTCTCTCTCTCTCTCTCTCTCTCTGCTCTATCTCTTTTTATTCTCTTTTTCATTCTGCTCGTAAAGCTCTTACACTTTCATGGTTAACTGTTACCATGCACATTTTTATTGTACTGACGTGATGAATTGTACAGCACTTTGGCATTTAGTCATTAATAATTCCATAAGAAATACAATCAAAAAAGTGAATAATTGGTCCAAAAAACAGGGAGTTTATGCTACCTATTAAGAGGTGGCATTGGAAAGGTAGAGTACATCTAGAATAAGTTAAATGACTGGAATGAAAGATTGCAGGGCCAAATAAATAAATCTGAGAAATAAAGGGAAAATGATCAAATCTCAGTGCTGGTCTGGCCACCAAATACTCCGGCTCATCAGGGGGTCTGGGAGAACACTGCGGCTACCACCCCCGAAAAGGAAACTCTGACCGCTACCCCAGGAAATTGTCAGTGAACAGCAAGCTCAAGCATCTGTGGCCTGTCAGTCACTGATGAGCTCGCATGATTCACAGTCTCCAGCCTCACAAATACTCATTACTTCTCCATTTGCTGTATCTCTGAGCAGAGGGGGCACAAACTATGGAAGGATCAAGTGACTTTTCAGGCACCTGAGGCAGGTGCAAGGGACATTAGGTTGTGCTGCTGGCAACTATAACTGAATTACAGTACATGTTCCTTGGACCCCCACACTGGGAGGTCTAAGAAATATGATCAAGGAGTTTCTAAACATTAGGGAGGAGCTTTTGCGTTTCACTGATGAACTCTAGACTGTAGCGCAATGCCACAACCCTGCTTGGGCTGTTGTGAATCAGCTTTTGTGGGTGATTAAACCTATGGAGGTTAGGTAGAGACTCACATAACATGCCCGAGGGCCAATGACAGGGGTATATGTAATGACAGGCCAGTAACAGTTTGTTGGCAGAAATCCCCAAAGTATGTCTTCAAAATACTGAAGTAGGATCAATAATTGTTAAACGAAATAAGAGAGTTCACGGCAGAGTATTTAGACCGACTGAAGGTAGTGTTCACACAACATTCAGATATCCTTAAACCAGAGGACACAGATCAGGAGGCCATGGCAAACACATTTGTCACAGGACTACAGCTCAAGCCTCAAACCCAGCTGAAGAGGATTTGCATAGGGTGGCAGAATAAACTCTCATCTGAGCTAGTGATCCTAGTGAATCACTGTGCAGCATATTAGGAGAAGAACAAAGAGACAATTGAAAGCAAATTCATGGCACTCAGATACAGAATGTTCAAGGACAAGGGCTCCCAGTATGGAGGGAAGATTTTAGAGTAGGGTTCAGAGGTAGGAGTCGGGAAGAGGTACAGGGGCACCAACAGGGAATCAGCCTGGTCCATCTGGGACATTTCCAGATAATTCAGCCTGTAATTATTGTGAATAGGTGGGGCACTGGAGGAATGAATGCCTGTATAGACCCCGACACAACATTCCCAAACACTTATGTACCCAAGTTTACCCAGAATTAGCCACATGAGATGCAATCAGAAGAGGAACAATACTGACGTAGCCTGAGAGAATACCTCACTATGAATACACTAATACACCTAATACACGTAGAACAAGATGAACCATATGCCCAGCGTGAAGCTGATGGGCGAAACATTTCTTGTTTGGCAGAAATAGGAGCTAGCCGGTCGGCTATTAGATATGACTATTTTCCAGATGTTTCTCTATCCATAGAAACCATAAATGAGGTAAGCATTTCAAACACATGTGTTCCACATCCTGTTTCCGAACCAGTATTCATCACCTTAGGACCAATCAATGACAAATATGCTTTCCTTCTTAGCCCTTCAGTACCTGTTAATTTGCTACATAGAGACATACTGTGTAAACTTATTTGTACAATTTATTGCACCTCAGACAGGGTATATTTGAATGTCCCAAGAAGGAACACAGAAGCTGTCTTGACCAATTTGTATGTCCTGCAAGAGAAACCTGAGGTATCCGCTGGTCCCCAGATCTTCAAGACTTTATATATACAGTCCATGAATCTCTTTACTACCTGCATAATAATGACGTAGACTTCATAAAACATGCATAACCCATTATAACCAAGATTGATCAATCTAAGAGATTGCCCCATTTCATGCACTATCCCCAATGTCCAGAAGCCAACGAGAATATAGCATGGGTGATAGAATCCCAAATGAAAAAGCTGATCGCTGTACCACCTCCAGTCCTTGCAATACCCCTGCACTTCCAGCCAAAAAACCACAAAGACATAAATAAATATTGAACAAATCTATAAGTATTAGCGATACCTGCTTTCGCAGAAGTAATCAATCCAGCCACACTATCCTGCATCCCATCAACAGAATTGCATTTCATGGTAGTAGACTTGACTCTGCATTCTTTTCTATCCCTATACCCCAAGAGAGTCATTACCTGTTCAATTTTTACTACAACATAATTCAATATATGTGGAACTCACTGATTCACACACACACACTATTGTCAGCAGCTCAAGAAAGATTAGATTACATCAAGTTTCCACGGCAGTCAGTTTTAGTGCAATATGTACATGAACTATTGCTGGCCTCCCCTTCGTATGGCGCATGCAGACAGGACACCCAAGTATTGTTGACTGCATGGGCAGTCAGGGGAAAGAAAGCCTCTAATTGAAAAAGATGACTTTTAGGGAGGGAGCATACTTCTTAGGACATGACATATTAGGCCACAGGTGTATAGCTGATTTCAGGAAAGCAGCAATATTTAAAATCCCCTGATCCAAGACAATTAGAAAAATGAGGACATTTTTGGGCATGGCACTGTCTGCAATAAACTACCATGACTTGGCCATGTTAGATAATTTCAGATAGTGGTGATAGCGTTATGCAGATATATTCAAATTGTTAGAGCACTACACTAAGGCAAACACACCAGGACCACTCCAGTTGACACCTGAAGCAGAGGAAGTGTTCAGTACTATTGATAGGGCATTAACAAGCCTTTGGAGTGCCAGATTATAAAAAAGAAATGTACCCTGCATTAACACAAGAGGAACGAATTTGCATCAGCAGTACTTACACAGACACATGGCCAATATCAGAGACCTATTGTATATTATAGTACTGCACTAGACCACATTGCAACAGAGATGCCTCCTTATCTTTGTTCAGTGGATGCTGCTGCCATAACAGTACAGCTCTGGGAACATATAATGTTGGGCTCCCCTTTAGAAGTTGCAGTTCACCATTCGATTGTTGCCCTTTTGTTGAATACTAAAACACAACACATGTATGTGTCCCGGTCAAATTAAAAAGATTACATTCCACTAATAACACCATAACACGATGCCCAGGGCTGAATTTAGCTTCTTTACTACCAATCCCAACATAGTGAGAGCCAAATCACAGTGAATCGCATGATTTTTTAGCTATTACTGATCTCCTCTAAACACCCAGAAGGCCTATGTCTGACACCCCGATAAATAATGTTGACTTGGTGACTTGGTGAACTGGTGACAGTGCATGCTGTATGTTCATTCATAGATGAAGATGAAAGTTGAAAATTGCCCAATGTCATGCCAACACAGGTAGCAGAGTTGGTCACACTGCCAAGCCCATGCAAAATGGCAGAAGAGCAAACAGTGAACATATACACAGATTCTGGATTTGCTTTAGGGATGCACAGGATTTTTGTCAGCTCTGGTAGCAGGGAGGTTTCTGGACTTCTTTACAAACCATAAGGAATCATGCCTTTGTAGCAGATTAACTGGAGGCCATAATGTTGCTGAGACAGTAAGGCTTCTAACAGGAATGCATTAGTGGACCCATTCACTAAATAGATGGCCATATCGGCCCGTAGGCTCAATATGTGACCATACAGCATAGACTTCACTTCCTACACCATCCGCAGTCAGCAGGAGCAGTGGAAGGACACAACTGAATCCTGAAAAACAAATGGGCGAAATTGTGTGCTAATAGCAGCCTCCATTAACCAGATGCCCTGATACTAATATTTCTCAGTATGCGATGCACAGCAAATTGGAAAACAGGATTGTGCCAAATTATGTGCTTCATTGGTGGCCAATGCATCTTCTGTTCACGAAGAATGCTTTAGTTAGCATTCACTTGACTGATGTTATGCCTTTGAACTATGCAGAAGATTGATCTCCACTCTCCAGCATGTTCATATGCAGGTGTGAGAAACCTTTCTGAAGGAGCCAGAGGAAGCCTGCCACATTCTCCAGCCTGGGAATAATGTTATGGTGTGTGAATTCCAACAGAAGACAGCATTGGCACCCAGATGGCAATGGCCCTTACCGGATAATTTTAGTTATAGGGACAGCTATTAAAATGAAAGAGATGTCAGCCTGGGCGCATGGGGCCTACTGCAAACATAGCGTTGAACCCCTAAATGAGAATCAAATAGTTCCTGCTGAATCGTCACTCCACAGAATGCAGCCTTAGTAAAGGTTGTGTCCTGGAATAAAAGAAGGTACAATTCTTTTCTCAGTAACCAACGAGGGTTAGCCCACTTGACTGGAGCAGAGGTTTTTACTCTGCTGGAAACCTGGATGACCTTCCCCTTTGAACTTGATAGCTACAGCATGGCTGCAGCTTCGGTCAAAACCGGTCACCCTAAAGGGGGGCTCTGTATAGGTGCAAAATTAGGCTATGATCTAACTGAGTTCGTCGACAGGCCTACACATAAAAATCTCTTGGCTGCCCCCTTTCTAATTCCCACAGGGCCGCAAACCACTCCTAGTGTTGACCCTGTACGACCCAACGGTTGGGGAGCTTACCAAATGTCTCATGACTGTTGTCACAGAGACATTACGGATTTGGTGTGGTAGATACCCTTGAGTGGGCATTATACTAACCAGTGATTTTAATGTGCACTGCACAGATTCTGTGATTGGAAGTAAAAGAGGCAAGCAAGGTTGTGTAGCCCAGACAAAGGCCCGGTTTTGGTGAGTAGCTCTCTTAGAATATGACCTGCAGATGCTGCTCGATAAATCGGGGGACCCAATGGCGATCTGGTCAAATTAAACCTACAATAGCTGCACTGATTTTTTGTTTGTGAATTCAGAAATGTTTAAGTACTCGCCACAATTGCAAGCTGGTTCCATAGATATAAGTGACCTTGCTGTACTGAGTATTCAATGCCAATCAACAATTATTAAACAGCATGGTATGCTCTTGGGTACAAATCTGACTTTAAATTCACAGAGGAATAGGTTATGTTGGTCAACTCTGAATATTAATTATTTCAATATAAACCTGAGAGCTAGCATGGAGGTTCTACTTAGCAGATACGATCAGGACTTGAAACGCCTGCTGGACAGGTATAATGTCCATGCAAGGAATGTATACTTGAGACCAAACCACACAACCAGTTTAGGGTTCTTGTATGATCCTGAAATTGTAAAAAGAAACATATCACTAAAATCTACCATTCGAAAAATAATAAAAAATGAACAAATACAGGTCATCGACAAATGCAAGATTAATCGTGCAGCAAGGTCAAAGTACAAGTGCTGGCTGTGTGCACATAAACACAACAAAAATGCTTGTAGCTGGTGTCTAATAGACAGAATCATTAAGACTAGTGACACCAATAAATTCGGGTTCTTGTTGCAAAACATTACCCTTGCAAAAACTGAACAAATTGTCTGTGGTATTTCCAAAAATACTTGGGCCACACGCATCAATAAAAACTACTGGATGGCACTTGAGCCCAAGTCAGTGCTGCATCACAACCTTGCATGAATGCGCCTCAACTCTGGTGGAAACACTATCAGCACCCAGCGGTAACTGCGCCGGAATAAGGGCTACCGGTGAGAAAGCGGCGCTGACAGCGCTACCACTGTCGAACCCGGCGGTATTAGCGCCGGAGGAAATTGCATCACCACCGGAATGGGAATCATTCCAGTGGCCATTTTGAAAAACAAAATCCATTAAATGTCTCCACTTCCTACAGCCACCCAGTCCTGGAAAGCAGCAAACATTTACCAGGATAGGACAAGAAGCAAGGGGGACAAAAATTGCCTGCAAAAAACAAAATGTAGCAAGGGGGAGCTGGTGGCCTCACAGATGAGGTAATTTCCCATTGTGAGGAGCTCTATGGAAGCCACCAACGGAAGACCAGTAGGCAGCGCCGGAGCGCCATCTGGAACTTGATCTCCCAGAAGGTGACAGCAGTCTCAAGTGTACCCAGTGATGGAGAGGATTGCTGCAAGCGGTGGAATGGCCCGATGGCCAGGGTGTGGGAACTGCTGTCCCAACACCGCCGGAAGTCCCTGGTCACGGGAGGAAACACTGTTGACACACTGGTCCTCACCGCCTTGGAGGAGAAATGTAGAACAGTGCTGGACCTCGAGGTGATAGAGGGCATTGGAAGTACAGAGGCAGGTGCTAGCAGCCAGGAGGCAAGAGGTAGGTTGTGGAGGAGGAGCCAAGTACCTCTACTGGAAGTTCCGCCTCTATTTTGCCTAATTGTTGGCAGCCGGAGATTGCGACATGTGCAATACCAGTGAGAGTGCCAATATCAAGAAAGGTCCTTGAAACAAGGTATCCATTGAGAAAACCCTCGATAGTGCGAAAGATGATGGGTTGTACCCATTGAGGGAACTAAAAAAGGCAATAGGATACAGTAATCCGATATCTGGACCGCCTGCTTATAGCAGTGATGAGAGTCCAGAAAGAGAAAGGGGTAAAGGAAAGGAGCAGACCTCTAAGATCCTGCAAGATAAAGAGGAGAAGAGTGAACGGCTAAGCATATCTTTAGATATAGAATGAGACATTAATAGATGGAAAGGAGAAAGAGATATAACTGACGATGTTACGCTCGTACAGAACAAATGGATAGGCGGACAGATGTTGCTTAAATTTCTCCGGGAAGAGCATTGAGGAAGTAGGGCAAGGGGAAGATGACCAAGATAGAAAAGACAGGGAACGAGAGAAACGATATAAAGAAGATGAGCATAAAAGGAAGAGTAGACAAAGGGGAAAGCAAATATATCAGGAGGAACAACTTAGAAAGGAAGAAAGGGCAGAAGAACAGAGAAAGCATGACAATAAGCAGAGAGCAATCGAAGAACAAGATAGACTAGAAAAGAAGACAGAAGAAGAGCAAGAACAGATATTACAAGATAAAAGAATGCAAAGACAAAGAAGTGCGTAGAGCAAATGAAAGAAGGGAAGCGAAGATACAGGAGGAGGATAGAATTAGATGGGAAGTGAGAAAACTATGGGAATTAGGCGGAGAAATAGAACGAAAAAGGAGACAGAGGGCATGCGATATTGATCGCATTGAGAAACAGTTGATGGAACCGAGTCCAGTAATATCACAGGGTGACATAGAGGCGTATCTCCCGTCACAAGGAGTAATGCCAGGACCATCTAGGGTAAACCTAGACGAGAATTCTGAGATAGGAAGTATCGTAGATAGAATCAATAAAGCTTATCAGGAAATGAGGACAAGCGAGGGAAAGGAAGATCGACTCATAGGTGCCCAGTCATGAGGAAAGGAAGGAAGTCTGTTTAGTCTCGAGCAAAGAGCCTTGTCTTTGGACAGGCTAACTTTAAACAGAGATGAGAAAGACGAAAGACACAATAGTTGGGGACTAGACATGCCAGACGAAGAAAGAGGGATGTCTGCAGACAGATCAGGAAGTGAGATGGTTGGATTTAGACCAACCTAAAGATAGAACGGCAGACCCTATGGCGTACCCAGAACAACCTAAAGGGCAATCACATAGCGAGAGGGGAGAATCACCACCATATGTGAGCAGGTTGAGGTCTTTGCCAGGTAGAAGGCAATCGGGAACCATTGTTCCCACTATGAGTAGGCAGACGATGGGAGCGGCTTGCGGATTTGGGTTTACGCAATTCCCCCTACTAGAGAAAGGAGGGTCAGACCGCAATATATCTCGTGGCCCCAAATGGACAAGGATAATTTAAGATGCAAACTCCCGTGGATTTATGAGTTCGAAAAGATGACAGGAGGGAACATGTTAGCTTCCAGGGACATTAAAGGTCTCCTAGTGGCCATTCCTGGGGAAAGAGCTGATGATATATGGACGACAGCAGGTTATTTGAGTGTCACAGCACAGAACTCAGCTCATGATGGAGCACAATTTAATAAGTGTAGTGTGACTGTCTGGAAAGCGCTCAGAGTACAGTATCTTGATACGTCAGATATGGGTGCAATTTTGGCATGTAAGATGCAAGAAAAAGAAGATCTGCTTGCTTATATTCATAATTTTCAGGAACGATGGAATTTGGAAACTCAAGAGCCTTGGGGGAAATCTGTGCCTGTATTTTACCACATTTTGTGTCAGGGGTTGCCAGAACAGGTACAGAGACAGCTCAAAAAGCTAGTGGGAATGGAAGCGAAGCCATGGGCAGAGATACAGTTGACTATCGTGCATCATTGCTGATTGTTCCAAGAGAAAAATAAGAAGAGGGAGGATGCTAGGAAACTTGAGGAAGCTAAGTTGGTCCAGAAGAAATGATCAAAGTACGCTATAGAAGGAGTAATACTGACAAGCGAAGAGGGATTGGGAACACAGCAAATAGTGGGTGTGCAACAGGCGAATAATGAATGCAAGTTGGCTCAAGGAGGAAATGGGTATATGCTGAGAGTGAGAGGTACAGGCTTTAGAGGAAGAGGTGATTTCCAGAATTATCAGGGTGGTTTTCAAAATAACCAAGGCAGGTTTTGTAATCTGCAGAATGATAACCAAAATGTGCAGGGAGGTGAGGAAATTCCCCCCTATATGTTGGACATGTGGTACGACAGGGCATATTGCGCGAACATGTGGAGCCCAGGGTATGTACAGAATGGGCAATTCTCAAGAGGGGGGACAGCTTACCCTTCAGCATACAGCCCACAAGGTAGGGATAGGTTTGCCCAAGATCAGACAGTGACGCAACAGGCTTTACAACCACAGCAAGCACCATTGAATCAGCTGCAAGGTCAATCGCAGCATGCACCCATGCAGATACAGCAAAGTACAAACACGGGGCAGTTATTTACTCTTAGAGTAGGGGGTGTCACTATTGCAGGAGGAAGTCCTTTCACTAACACGGGAATAAGCATGTACCCACAATAGGACAGCTCACAGGGTGACTTGATGTGTTCAGTACTATTGGTGACACCAAATTCTAAAGAGGAACCAAGGGTCGATGTTACCATAGGAGGCAAATCTTTTTCTTTTTTAGTAGACACTGGAGCAACTCGCTCGTGCAAACGAGAGGGACAGTTTTCGTTATCAGGAAATGCCATGAATGCTCAAGGCGTCTCTACTTCTACAAGTAAAATTTCCTTTCGGGGTCTAAACAAACACGCTAATAACGTTCACGATCTCTTTAAAGAGAAGGACCTAGATCTTTTATGTGTAACAGAAACCTGGCTGAAAGACCCTATAGGTCCTGTGTGCGATAATGCGGTACCAGAGGGGTATATAATATATAATAAAAACAGAGAAAAGGGTATAGGAGGAGGAGTGGCCATCATAGCCAGAGATACCTTGAAGCTATACAAGGCTGAATTTGTATGCTCAGGCTGTGAGGCAATCCAACTAAAACTTACATACTCACCCAACGATAGTCTAAACATTATCAATCTTTATAGACCACCCTCTTTAATCTCAGATTTTGAAAATGAAGTTACCTCTCAAGTAACCAAGCTTATCTAGTCCAACACTTCTACGGTGTTGGTAGGAGATATGAATAGATGGAGAGGGAATACTAAGGATAAAGAAGCAATACTGTTGGAAAAGTCCATGAAGAATTTGGGTTTCCCGGTACTAAATAGAGAACCAACTACTCCTCAAGGGAATCAGTTAGATTGGATTTTTACAAACAATTTAAAGTGTCACAATGTTGTTGCTGAACCATGTATATGGTCCGACCATTACTTGGTCACTTTTGAAATAGATCTGAACACACCTTCTATACAAACTAAAAACCCCCATATCAAAGTCTGGAGTAGAAATTTTAAAAACATAGGCCCTGAAATAATAAAACTTGCCTACAGAAGGTGGCAGACTCATTTCTTGAAGAGGATGACTGTGAGAGCATGCTTAAGAAATACAACATACATATGCAAGCTCTAGTGGAAGAATTTGCCCCACTGAAACAGAAATTGGTGAGGGAAAACAATAACCACCGCTCATGGTATAGTGGAGAGCTTAATAAACTTAAGCAGGAGAAACGAGCTTAAGAAAGGATATGGAGGTAAAACCCCACCCTGATAAATAAAGATAATTGGAAAAGGGCTGATCACAGCTATAGGAAAGGGATCAGGATCGCTAAAAAAAAACTACTATGATAGAGAAATTGAGGCAGCATCTAACACGAATAGTAACATTTTTTACATCCTTAAGGGAATGGAAAAGCCCAAGATCTTAACACTGCCACATATACCTACCAGTGAAGACTGTGATAAGGTACAAGAAGCTTTTGCAAATAAGATTCAAAAGGCCAGAAATAACATCATCTCTGCTAGAAGGGAAGGCGAAAGACCAGTTATCCATGCTACAACCACTAACGTGGAAGCAAGAGGGAGTTTTAAGTTCCTACCCATATCTGAGGATGATTTATGTGAAGTCCTAGCCAAGATGAAACCAAGGTTGTGTGCAGAGAATATTCTGCCCACTAAAATCATTCTGGAGCATAAAGAACTCTTCTCACTGGTTCTGACGAAGATAGTTAATGCATCCTTCAGTGAAGGCGTGGTGCCTAAGGACATCAAGGAGGTAACCATTACCCCATTAGTCAAAAAAGCTGGTTTGGACCCTGAAGATCCCGGAAACTTATGGCCCATCACAAATTCGAACTTTGTCCTGAAGGTGTTAGATAAAACTGCCACAAATCAATTGCAAAAATATGTGGAGGACCTGAAGTTGATGCATAATCAACAATCAGGTTTCCGCGCCTCCCGCAGCACTGAATCGGCTATGCTAGACCTTCGGTCGCATATGCTGGGCCTGAGAGATAAAGGCAAAGCAGGTATGCTCATGCTGCTCGACCTAAGCACAGCTTTTGACCTGGTGGATCACCAGCTCCTTCAGGAGGCTCTGGCCAACATCGCAGGTTGTTCCCCCTAAGGCGTTGGCCTGGTTATCATCCTTCCTTAAAGACCGAAGCGCCAGAATACATTGGGGTGACAATTTCTCCAAGGCTGCTCCAATTCTTTACGGAGTTCCACAGGGAGCTAGCTTGGCACCTCTTTTGTTTAATTTATATCTGAGAAGCCTCTGCGAACTCTTAGAACACTTCGGCATATTCTTCACGAACTACGCCGATGATACACAGCTTGTTTTTTTTGACTCACAGGCGATTACACCATTGACAGTGCGAAAATTTCAGAGGTCTATCACATCATAGATCACTGGATGCAACGTCATTGGATGTGTTTAAACAATACCAACATGGAACTGTTGATATTTGGTACTCGACAGGCTAGATGCAAGCTGGGGAATGAATATAAGTCCTTCACCATCAAAGACGCCATATCCCGGTGATGTCGCATGTCAAAACTCTGGGGATGATGGTGGAGGCTTCAGTGGGCTCGGAGGCGCAGGTAGGTTATTTGCAGAAAAATAACACCTACTACCTACGTCTTTTGAGAGCAATAAGACCCTTCATTAATGAAATCAATGCTGCAACAATTGCTAGAGCCATCATCCTGTCATGGCTTAACTATGGCAATGCTCTCTTGTTAGGAGCCACAAAAAGAGAAATTTGAAAGTGCCAAGTTATACAAAATGACGCAGTTCGGATAGTCAAGAATTTAAAAAATAGAGAACATGTGTCAACAGGGAGAAGAGAACTACATTGGTTAAGAGTGGAGGATAGAGTCAAGTTCAAGGCCATGAGAATAATTCATAGATGCCCTTATGGAGAGGCTCCCAGCTATTTTAAAAAACACTTTACCTTTTACTCACCTAGAAGATGCCTAAGAGTAGCCGACAGGGCACTCTGAATTTTGCCGCGGCCAAGAGCATATCTAGGCAAGGTAAATCCTTCCCGGTAAAAGCAGTGGACCTGTGGAACAAGCTGCCGATGAACTTACGGGTTGAAGTAAACTATCAGAGTTTTTGGAAACAGCTTAAAACCTCATTGTTTCAATGAGTAATTAGAGTCTTCCACCCCAGGATCTCAATCTAATTCAATGAGGAGAACGTTGTGTTTTTGACTTTTCTTGGTTCCCCCGCCCTGATGCCTGCGGGCTACCGGCGCATAATAAGCAATCACATAACATAACATAACATGAATTACCAGTCTCTATAGGGGAGTGTGATTTGTCTGTACCTTTATTGTATTCAAGGCAGACACCAGTTAATATTCTGGGCAGAGATTTCATGATTAAATTAAATATGACAATTTCCTTCACTAATGAGGGAATAGTGTGCTCCACTCCAGGGATATATTATTGAAATGCGGGTGAATTTATTATGGCATTTACAGGGAACATAGCTCTGCGAGGAGTGCCATTAGAGTCAGAAATTTTTCTGTATGGGGTACGTATTTTGCTAACATGGTTATCTGGCTTAGTGGCAAAGATTATGAGAATACTGGATGAATTTTTGTTCAGGTCACAGATACCTATTGACGAAGTGGGGGACAGATGTTTCCCTTACAGTTGCACGCAGCTATAGTACGAGGGGAATTAGCCATGCTTGAAGGATTTGATGATGAAGGCAGGCCATGGAGAATGGTCATTGCCATTGGGGAAGGGTATAGATTGACTGATACCACATATGAAGACATGTTTCGGGATGATCCATTGGATATTAAAGAAGTATTCAAAATAAGTATTACATATTGGGTCAGAACAGAGAGAAGGGAAATCTCACAGTGAATGATGATCATGCAGCAACGCCCCACATTTTTCGATGAGGACATGGAGAAGGTGCCAACCTCCTTATGAACTACAGGCTCTTATGACGTAGGCCTATTGAGGGGGGTGGGATAAGTTAAGATTAAGCTGAAACCAGGAGCAATTTTACCTCAAGCAAGGTAGTATCCATTGTCTTGAGAGGCAGATGAGGGTATTTTTAAAACTATATTGGCTATGATGGAACAAGGCATTTTGGTGACGTCAGAGTCACCTTGTAATCCTGCAGTGTATCCAGTGAAAAAATCAAAGGGGGGGTTGTGGCATTTAATTCAGGACATGAGGCCGATTATCCAGATTGTAGAGGCAGAGTTTCCTTTAGTTCCGAATCCTGCAACGATTTTATGTAGTATTCCCACAGAGGCACACGATTTCACGGTGATTGACTTGAAAATGCATTTTTCTCCATACTGTTGCATAAGGACTCTCAAGACCTCACGTCATTTACTTTCTGCCAGACTAAACTGAACAGTACTCGTCTGCCACAGGGGTACTGCGAGTCCACATCGATCTTTAATAGATCTTTGAAGCAGTATTGATTTGCCAAGTGTTGTGCTACAGTACGTAAATGATATTTCCGTTTGTATCACGACAGAAGATGAGTGTAGGCAAGATTCAATTCGACTAATGACTAATGACTATTTTGGCAGACAAAAGATAAAGAGAAGCTACAATATTGCCAATAATAGGTGTTGTACACAGGTCAGTTAATTTCACATGAAGGAAAGAAGGTTACACCTGAAAGAGCTGAGGAGATTATGAAAATATCAAAACCGCACATGATAAAGCAAATGCAGCAGTTTTTGGGATTGTGTATCTATGTTAGAGCATGGGTATTTGATTATGGTTCATATATATTAGAGAAAGCCCAAGTGAATAATGAGAAAATAGAATGGACGGAGGAAATGGAGGAAGGGTTGAGGAGTTGAAAAAAGCAGCTCCAGTTTTAGGAATTGCCAATTATTCTGAGGAGTTCTTTTTGCTCTTGCACATGAATGGAACAATTATGACAGCAGTGCTTACACAGAGAACTACACTTACATATAAACCTTTGGCATTTTATAGTGGGATTTTAGATCCAGTTATGAGAGAACACTCCCCTTGCGAAAAATCACTGACAGCAGCCGCGTTCGACATTGAGAAGACTGCAAGCATCGTGATGGGGTGTTCCATTACTTTATTTGTTCATCATGCTTTGTTTGCTGTTTTGGAGAAACCTAAGGGTACACTAACATCTCAGAGGGCTTCTGCATAGGAGGTAGTTACATCGAACCCAGCTATCAAAATAGTCAGGTGCAAAATAGTGATCCCTGCCATGTTTGTAGCCGAACCTGTGACAGAGGCCGAACAGGTGCATGATTCTTTGAATTACGAGGAGTTTTATGATGAAATTCCGAGGGTAAATGAGAATGCTCGGACAGGAGGGGAGGTTCTCTTTATTGGCGGGTCTTTGAAAATTGATCAAACTGAAGGAGAAAGGCATTCAGGTTCAGCTGTGGTAAGGCACAGAGCTAACAGGGAATTTGAAGTGGTAGCAAGTGCGAGACTACCCTCTTATTTTTCAGCACAGGCTGGAGAATTGATGGCGCTTATTGTCACGCTCGAGAATCATGCAGGGCAGGAAGTGACATGTACAGTGACTCTGCCTACATGATGTCAACTGTACACACAGGGTTAGCACATTGGAAAAGGAGGGGCTACTTCAGAGCAGACGGGCTTATTAAGGTACAACTTCCAGTAGCCATCGCAATAGTAAAGTGCGCAGCACATACTAAGAGAACTGACTTTATTTCACGCGGAAACCAAGCCGCAGATGAAGAGGCCAAAAGGGTTGCATATTCTCCGGATATTTTCAGTTTTGATACTCCTAATGTGAAAGAAAAAGTGGTCACAATTGAGCTTGTAAATGAAGGATTTAATCATCTCTCAAGAACGCAATTAGTGGAAGTTCAATGTAGTGCTCCACAGGAAGAAAGCGCTGTGGACACAGAGGGGGGTATTCTGTATCCCCCTCTGAGGCATTATGGTGACAGGACAGCACTGGTAAAGCAGTGATGCCTGCAGCCTTATTAAGAGTAGCATTAGAACAGCTTTACTAGCCTGCGCATGTAACTAGGGAGAGTCTCGATGTAGCTATTGCAGAAGACTGGCTCATACCGAACCTGTTAGAACACGCTGCATTTCGTGTGGTGAATTGCATCATATGTCAAACGTTTACTGCTGGGCACACATTGCAAACAATCAGAGGAGTGATTCTTCGACCAAACGGTCCTTTTCAGCATTTACATATTGACTATATTGATATGCTGTGGGTATGTAGTAGATATAGGTATACGATAGTGGTAGTGTCCCCCTTTTCAAGATTGATTGAAGCTGGTCCATGCACTCATCCTGATGCCACTTGCACTGCAATGTTTTTAGTCCAAGAAGTATTTCCTAGATGGGGAGTATGTGAGGCGCTAAGGTCCGACAATGGACCCCATTTTGTCAATGAGGTGTTCAAGCAAATTAGTCTATTGCTTAGTATTAAACACACATTTTCTTCTGCTTATCACCTGCAAGTGAACGGGATATGTGAGAGACTCAACAGCCTTTTCAAAGAGAGGATCGCCAAATTGAAATTGACATTGAAGAAGGGGCGGCTGTATTGTCTGCCCCTTGTTTTATATGCATTGAGAAATCAGCCCGGATCGGACCACCAACTTACACCCCATGAATTAGTAAACAGGGAGGCGAAGGAGAACACCTCTGACTCCTCCACACTGCATACTTGCTTGAGAAGACAAAATGGTCGATTTGTGCTAACTCACAATGACCTCATTGAACATTTTTTTATATAAAAGTTCATCCAGGGGACAATGGACTTGTTCTGAGTGGCAGATAGGCTGACAAATCACAAGTAGGAAGAGGGATTGTACATTGATCACGCCATATAAGTCAACAAATCACAGGCAGGAAAGGGGCTGTACTTATAATCAGGCCATTACCTCACCTTCCTAGAGTGTATCTAAGGAAGGATGAGCTTAGTGATTTTAGCAGAGTCCCAGAGATGTTTCTGATGCTCTATCCCGTGTATCCTGTGTCATGCCTTCTGGAGGAAATAAACTTGCTGACTTTGACAATCCTGCCTCAGTCTGCTGTTGTGCTCCAGGGTGTCTTCCTGACCCCAGAGATGCCAAGTCCCAGAGAGTGGGGGTGGTGGGACAGTCATGAACATTTGGCAAACCAATGCCAGGAGGCTTAGGATGACATCTCTTTAAGTCGAAAGATCCTGGAGATACAGGTAAGCCATGCTATGGGGCCTGGAAGAGGGGAGAGAGAAAATGAGAGAGGAAGAGAGATGGGGGGCAAACTGCAGTTGCCCGCCCACCACTAGAAGAGAAGGGACTTGCAGGCCTGATAGCATGGCAGAGGGTACTGGCGCCTGGGGAGTGAAGGGGACTATTTTTGGCAATTTTCCAAGAAAAACTATTTCAAACTCCCTTCTTGGAAATCTTCCAAAAAAATTAAAATTAGGTAATTTTTTGGAGGTCTTCAATTTCTTTAAAATGAATGAATTATTTAAACATTCACTTTCGGGAGATGCATTTTAGGAAAAATATTTTTTGTTTTTTTCTGAACAGTTTTCTAGAAAAAAATATTTGTATCACTTATAGTTAATACCTCTTAGAAAAATATTTTGGGGTTATCTGTTGACGGTCTTTTAGAAACAGTTTTATGACTTATGGGGCAACCCCCCTTCGAATTTCTTTTTGAAAAGCAATGTTTTTTAAGTGTAATATAGTAGCTTAGAAGTACACAAGATTGGGGCAAAAGTGACTTAAGAAAACAATGAGCATTGTACATATTGAGGAATTGACTTGTGAGAGGCCAAGCAAGTAAGAGGTATCGTGAGAGAGGCTACGATCGGCGTTTTAAAGAACGTATCAGAGGATCTCTTACTCTAGAGTCCCATAGTGGACGAGGTAGGAGACGGATTCAATTAAAGACAAATCTAAAGAGATCAATTTAAGTTCTGTATAGAGCATTGATTTAGGGGTTAAAACAGGCCCCAGAGAAGGGCTGTAGAGAAGAATATATGTGACCGGTCAAGCGTGTTTTTCTGTCTGTTTTGTTCTATGTGATTGTGTTATGTATTTATGGGTTGTATCATGCATCATATATGTGCACTGTACATTTGTTTATGATTTAGGAGAAAGAAAATGTATTTTTTATTGCTTTAGACAAATATTGGCACCAAGCCAGAAAACTTAAATGTTCAATTATGGAAACAAATGCCAGAAATATATGCTATGGATCAAGGTAAAAAGGTTTGCGTTGTTTAAATGATGATGAATATAATACTTAGTGAAATAAATGAAGAAGCAGTTGAAAAAAGTACTTCACTTTAAACCCTCATGGAAATCAAAATCCAGTAACTACAGGTTTAATTCTTGTATTTGCTAACATTAGACAAGTCAATCTACTTAATGAACCCTGCATGGCGAAAAACTGCACCCATTTTGATGGGAAAAAAAGTAGCAAATAAGGCTGACAAGGATTTGAAAAAAGTTTTGGTTTCTTCTGAAGCTAACTGTGTAAATTATAGTTCTGTCAACACAAGCTTTCAGAGTTTAAAAGCTAAAGGTACGGAGAATCGCACCACATAAGGAATATGGAGACTAAAATATATTTTTCGAAAGGAAATTGAAGTGTGTAGTTATCAGAGTGCCAAGATAAGGCTGTGTGCTGCTGGAGAAATGAATAATGTTTGTTTTACAAAACTAAGCAGTTAGATGAGATAGGCTATGTTTACAGCGAATGGTCTTGTGAATGGAATCTGATTTTAGACTGTTTTGGACACAGTGTTTAAACAATCACAGAAGCTGCTTTTTAAAGTGTAAGAAGTTGACTAAATTATATGGTGAAACAATGATGAAGTCTCATATTTTTTTAACACTTGTTGCATAAACTGTGTCTCATTGTGATGGCAGTGCTTTGATCATGCTAGGCTAGCTGGCAATTAATGTTTTGATGGGTGCATTTTTTGAGAAATGCCCATGAGTTATTTGGTTTAAATAAAATGAATTTTCATTTTGCGCTATGACCAGGAACTGAGAATATAAGACATATTGCTGTGCAAATGATAGCATGAAGTGCAAAAAATATGGCAATTTATAAAATTGCATGAAATGAATTTGCACAGAAGACAGGTGTCAAGTGAGGAAGAGATGTTCCCAGTGATATATAAGATATGCATACAGATGCATACAAATTGAAAGATATTCATGTAGATGCATGAAAATGGGAAGCATCTATGTAGATGCACTGACATGAGAAAACATTCATTTAAATTGGTAGCTGACATAGTCAATAGTTGGTCTCTTTTTAAAAAATTAGGAAAAGCAGAGTTTTGCGCATTTATATTTAGAAATATTTAGATTCTTGCAGTATGCAAGCAAGAATGAAGGGCAGCAATTGTGTTTTACTGCGGGCATAAGCAAAGACTGTTTGAAGCAGATTTGAAAGTGGGTTGAGAACACGTAGCAGTACTGGTAACTTCACCAGGAAAAGAATGTGCCAGATAATACACATTCTGTGCTGGCTGTAGGAACATTTTGTGCAGGTCAAAACTGATTAAACAGAGAAAATATTCGGGAATAATGGGGAAAGTTACAAATCACAAACAAGTGAGTGCATCGCTGGCAGGCTTTGGAATCAACAGCTTACACCGATGCAGATTAAAACAAGAGGGGCTTGTTCTGCCTCAAGCATGAGAGTGTCATGATCCCTGTCACTAGCACTCTTAGGCAAAACACTGGAGCCAGGCCACAATACCCTATATGGACCTTAAAGGCCTCCCCATCTCATCTGAGACCCACTGTGGCGCCAGGCTCATACATGACTCAGAGGACAGACATGGAACTGGACTTGGTAATGTACTTTGTGCAATATGGATGCCCCCACATAACTCAGTTCTGTGAACTGAGCTATGCAGTGTAGCATTTTGGGTGTGGTTCGACCTAGGGATACCTGGGATACCTGGAGGCTATATAAACCACGCCTGGACAGAGAAACAAGCTTTGCATTACTCTGCGCCTGCAGCATGACACTCACCGTGCTCGGATCGGTCTCCAGAAGACCTTCGCCTTTCCTCCGCATCTGGCGTACCTGAAAGAACAAGAACAACATTAACACAACACTTACCTTGAGGAGAATCCTGCTTCCATCCATCGTTTCTCCGGTCCTGTGGACAGCATCTCGGCGGCGCCATCTCCATTTCGGAATGCCACATCCTGGGAAGAAAAGAACAAAGGGAAGAGACATTAGTAAGCATTCTCATATCCCAATTCCCCTAAAACAGCAAGAAGAGTCACACGCTTACCTGGACTCGAGCAGCTCATGGTAACTTCAGCTCCGGAGCACGCCACCGACATACAAAGGGAAAAGACAACACAGGTTAGCATATAAAGGACAAGAACAGAGCCGCGCATCGCGCTTTCACTCACCGCTTAGTGCGTGGCTCCCCTAAGCAGCACGAAACCATCAACGACCCCCTCCAACACATAAAGGGAGAAAGAGGAGACATTATTAGGGGCAAGAGACAAGAAAAGGACAGTTCACCAAAATCAACAAACCTACCTTGTCAGGCTAGAGTTACAGCAAGCCCAGACTCATTGGGCCCACACCAGTGAAGCAACTAGGTTTGCGCAGCGCCCACATCAAATGAAGCACCCCTGCACCAAGGAGCAGGACGGAGAGCGCATAATACAAGAAAACAAGTTGAGGAGACGACATAGGGGAAGGTTTGGTCCTCAAGGGAGGTGGGGTCAAGCAACCAGAGACAATAAAGTTAAAATCTAGAAATCCTGTATTTCAGGCCCAGTCCCCAGGGAAGGGTTTGAGATCGTGAGTGGTCCAATCAGGCTGAGTGGCGTCCCCGTGGATATCAGGTGAGCGTTACAGAACACAAAGACTCATACCATAAAGCACCTGGACATCATGGAAACGTCAGAAACCGACCAGTTAGCCCAAATGCTGGGGCAGTTACGTGCTGAAGTACATTCAGCCAGGCAGGAGACCAATACCCTGAGGAGAGAGTTGTTAGTCGCTAAAGAGCGCCCTGACGACTTGAGCCAGCAACTTCTCCAGTCACAGGCGGGACGTGCACCGTTGCCCGGTAATGTTTCAACAATACCAGTACCATCAGCTAATCCTGTACAGATAACCCTTCCTGGGGCAGTTCCTTTGGCCCCACCTGAACGATTCACGGGAGATCCCAAGAAGTATGCAACATTTATGAACCAATGCCGTCTGCATTTCCTTTGTAGGCCAGGGGCCTTTGCAAACGACCAATCACGGTTGCTTTTGTGCTATCCTATCTGAGCGGCAGTGCTGCAGACTGGTCTGTACCCTTTCTCAGTCAGGATGATCCTTTGCTACATGACTCCAGGGGTTTTCAGCAGGAGATGGAGAAACTCGTCGGTCGTCGTACCCATGGACAGGCATTAGACACCGAACTTTTGTCCCTTCGTCAAGGAAACCAAGACCTATTAACACACATATCAACCTTCAATAGGCTTGTGGTCGAAGCAGGATGGCCTGAGGAGAAGTGAACCACATTATTTCATCAGGCCTACGGGGGGAGCTAAAAGATGTTCTTGCTCAAGTAGTGGACCCACCGAAAGACTGTGCAGAATTCATTAACCTTGTTGTTCAACTAGGTCATAGGTTGCAAGACCGAAGAGTAGATCGAATCAGACTGGACACTCACCCTATGTATGTACGATCAAAGGACAATGTTCCATGAGCAACAGAAAGCTCAGGGGAACCAATGCAGATCGGAGGGGTAAGGGCCCGCTTGACTAAGGCTGAAAGGGACAATAGAAGGCAGCAGCACTTATGTTTGTACTGCTGAAAATCAGGCCATTTCCTTAAAGAGTGTCCAGTGAAACCACCAAGGAGAACCGTATGGGCCACAGACAAGGAAGATACCAACAAAGAGTGGGAAAACTACCAAGCCCGGCAAGTGTAGGGGTCCACTTGTCGAGCGAAGAAAGTGAACGACAGACCTTCCATTTTGCATTGTCTGTGATCTTGATCAACCACCAACAACCATCTCGGATGCATGCCGTAAAAGCGTACATAGACAGTGGAGCAGTTGGGAACTATATGGACCGAGATCTTGCAGCAAAGATGGGGCTTCCTTTATGTCCTAAGTCAACCACTGACCCTGTCACCACTGTTGATGGTACGGAAATAGCTTCTGGTCCAGTATCCCAATGCACCGCAGTGTTAACCCTTCTATGCCAGGATGGACATCGGGAATCTATCGCTTTCGACCTCATCAAGGCGCTCCAGTTGCGGTTGATTTTAGGAAAGCAGCGGTTGGTAGCTCACAATCCTCGAATAGATTGGCATGCAAAAGAGTTGGCCTTTTCCGAAAGTTGTGCTCACACTTGTTACCATTAAGGGAAACAGTCAACTGATACTAGAACTCCTGCTCATGGAACAGCAGCAACAACTCTGGGGGTAACCGGTACCCTACCAAGTGAATACAAGGACTTTCAAGATGTATTTCAGAAAGAACAAGCTAATACCTTACAGCCGCACAGACCATATGATTGCCAGAGCCACCTGATACCCGGTGCGCAGATTCCTTGTGGGAGAATCTACGCACTCAAAGAACCAGAAAACCAGCATTTAAAGTCCTACTTAGATCAATACCTGGCAAATGGATACACCCGCCCCTCGAAGTTGCCAGCAGCCTCTCCTCTATTCTTCGTGCCGAAGAAGAAAGGGGATTTGAGGACTTGCATCGACTATCGCACATTAAACCAAATCACCCTAAAAAATCGCTACCCTCTACCACTCATTTCAGAACTGTTAGATAAGTTTAAAGATGCCCAAATCTACGCAAAGTTAGACCTTAGAGGAGTGTACCATCTCGTTCGAGTGAAAAAAAGGTGACAAATAGAAAATTGCCTTTCGTACCAAATATGGCCTGTACGAATATCAGGTAATGCCCTTTGGCCTCTGCAACGCTCCCGCTGCATTTCAGTACTTCATGAACGATGTCGTAAGGGAATTAATCAACGTCTGTGCCCTAGTTTATATTAAAGATATCCTGGTATATTCTGCCTCAAAACAGGACCACGTCAAGCATGTTCGATCTGTTCTAGCAAAACTCTGCCAACATCAGCTCTATGCCAAACTCCAAAAATGTTCATTTCATGCCTCCGAAGTGGAGTTCCTTGGTTTCATCCTCAACACAAAAGGAATTCGAATGGATGTACACAAGGTAGATGCTATCCTAAATTGGCCATCGCCAAACTCATTCAAGGGAGTCCAGAGCATGTTGGGTTTCGCAAACTTCTACCGCCGATTCATCCCAGGGTTTTCGCAAATAGTGCATCCATTCACATCATTGCTAAGAAAATGCAATAAAAAGTTCCAATGGACAGAAGGAGCAGAAAAGGCCTTCCGGGAACTCAAGGTGAGGTTCACTTCTGCCCCGATTCTACGTCATCCTCGCTCAGACCTCCCATACGTGGTGGAAACAGACACCTCAAGTATGGCAATGGGAGCTGTTCTCTCACAAAAGGACCCGGAAACTGGTCAATTATACACTGTCACCTTCTGGTCGCGTAAATTCACACTAACGAGGTCAATTACGCTATCACGGACAAAGAACTCCTAGCCATCAAGTCAGCTTTTAAGGCCTGCCGACATTACCTCCTAGGTGTCAGGCACACAATCACCGTAATAACTGACCATCGAAATCTACAGTACCTAAAAACAGCAAAGGCTCAATTTTCACGGCAACTACGCTGGGCCCTTTTCTTCACTGAATATGATTATGTGATCACGTTTCAACCGGGAGTCAAAAACGAAAGGCTGATGTCCTTTCCCGTATGGGTATTGATGAACAGGTATACAAGACCCCCAATCCAGTAGCCATTATTCCAAATGACAAACTCCTGGGAATTACAGCAACCATGACTCAGAGTGAGCTACATGAAGAAATCCGAAGCTTGATGAGTCCTGAGCAATTACAAGTGTGGAGTACACAAGGAGAACATCACAGAATCAAAAACCAACTACCCTATTTCAGGAACCATTTATTCCTGCCGAATAAAGAATTACAAGAACTAGTCATGTCCGGTTATCACGACTCCTTAATCGAGAGCCAACTTGGAATTGCAAAGACTTTAGCCAAGGTAAAATGAAGTTACTGGTGGCCCACGTGGCGTAAGGACAATATCCAATTCGTTCTATCCTGCGGTATGTATGCACAAAATAAATCATCAAAGCAAAAACCAGCTGGACTCCTACAACCATTGGAAATTCCACCAGTGCCCTGGCATACGCTATCCCTCGATTTTATTACCGATTTACCACCCATTCAAGGATTTAACACCATTCTAGTGGTTGTGGACCTATTTTCAAAAATGGCACACTTAATTCCTCTTAAGGGTCTCCCAAACGCATCCAGTTTGGCGAAAGTGTTTCTCGACCGCATCATACAGCTCCATGGGTTTCCTTCGGTACTGGTCTCGGATCGAGGTACTCAATTTGTGTCCAACTTCTGGAGGAAGTGTTGTTCTATGGCCCAAATCTACATCTGATTATCCACCAGTCACCATCCCCAAACGGATGGTCAAACGGAAAGAACGAACTAAACGCTCGAGCAGTACCTATGCTGTATACTACATCAATCAGAAGGAAGTTGGACGGACCTGTTATGGATAGCTGAATATGCATATAATAATTTTCTACACACCAGTACTGGCTAGACTCCCTTTTATAACATACGGCAGGCATCCACGCACTTCCAAACTAGATGTCCCTACTACCCTGGAAATGCCAGCAATTAAAACCTTGCACGCAAACATTTCTCAAACCTTTAAAATGGCAGTCGAACATTTACATCGTCAAAAGAAATTTGCTGACCAGCATCGAGCAAAGGCCCCCAATTGCCAGGTTGGAGACGAAGTCTGGTTGGCATTTAAACATGTGCCCATAAAAGGAACCCAGACGTTCCGCCCACGATACCTAGGTCCTTTTACCATCACCTCTGTGATAAATCCAGTAGCAGTTTAACTAGCCTTACCATCCAACATGTAAATTCATCCTGTGTTCCACGTATCTCTCCTGAAACCTGTTCAACCTGGAACCCGTGTTACAACACCACCGAAAACCAGTGTTGATCAATGGCGAAGCAGAAATTGAGGTCAAAAACATTCTGGACTCAAAGTATGTCAGATCTAAATTATACTATCTAGTGGACTGGAAAGGGTAGGGCCCGCAAGACAGAACATGGGAACCTTGCGAGTATATCCATGCACCTCGTTTGCTCAAAAGGTTCCATCAAAACCATCCAACCAAACCAGGGCCAGACAGGAGAATTACCATGAGAGGGGCCTTAGGGGGGAGTGTTGTCATGATCCCTGTCCCCAGTCCTCTTAGGCAAAACAGTGGAGCCAGGCCACAATCCCCTACATAGACCTTAAAGGCCTCCCCATCTCATCTGAGACCCACTTGGAGTCAGACCTGTCACCTGTGGTGCCAGGCTCATACATGACTCAGAGGACAGACTTGGAACTGGATTTGGTAATGCACTTTATGCAATATGGACGCTCCCACATAACTCAGTTCCGGGAACTGAGCTATGCGGTCTAGCTTTTTGGGTGTAGTTCAACCTAGGGATACCTGGAGGCTATATAAACCACGCCCAGACAGAGAAACACACTCACCGTGTTCGGATCAGTCTCCTGAAGACCTTCGCCTTTCCTCCGCATCTGGCGTACCTGAAAGAACAAGAACAACATTAATACAACACTTACCTTGAGGAGAATCCTGCTTCCATCCATCGTTTCTCCGGTCCTGTGGACAGCATTTCGGCGACGCCATCTCCATTTCGGAATGCCACATCCTGGGAAGAAAAGAACAAAGGGAAGAGACATTAGTAAGCATTCTTATATCCTGATTCCCCTAAAACAGCAACAAGAGTCACACGCTAACCTGGACTCGAGCCGCTCATGGTAACTTCAGCTCCGGAGCACACCATTGACCTACAAAGGGAAAAGACAACACAGGTTAGCACATAAAGGACAAGAACAGAGCCGCGCATCGCGCTTTCACTCACCGATTAGTGCTTGGCTCCCCTAAACAGCACAACACCATCAACGACCCCCTCCAACACCTAAAGGGAGAAAAAGGAGACATTATTAGGGGCAAGAGACAAGAAAAGGACAGTTCACCAAAATCAACAAACCTACCTTGTTGGGCTGGAGTTACAGCAAGCCCAGACTCTTTTGGCCCGCACCAGTGAAGCAACTAGGTCGCGCAACGCCCACATCAAACAATGCACCCCTGCACCGAGGAGCAGGACGGAGAGCGCACGATACAAGAAAACAAGGTGAGGAGAGGACATAGGGGAAGGTTTGGTCCTCGAGCGAGGTGGGGGTCAAGCAACCAGAGACAATAAAGTTAAAATCCGGAAATCCTGTATTTCAGGCCTAGTCCCCAGTCAAACAGATTCCAGGGAAGGGTTCGAGATTGTGAGTGGTCCAATCAGGCTGAGTGGCGTCCCCGTGGAAATCAGGTGCGTGTTATAGAGAGTCTTGTTTATGAACAGACTAATTTAAAATAGAAATTTAAATGGTGAGAGTCACACGAGTGGGGACAGGCTATGTCAGACGAGAATAGAGATACCTTCCGAGGAGAGAAGAGAGGTGACATATGTGATTCAAAGGGATGTTTTTCAATCGATAAGGAAGTAAGATGATCGGGCTATGCCTACCCATATATCGGACATCGGAATTAATGACGCGGTTAGACCAACATGAAGGGCAACCTCATGGTGGGAAGGGTGAACTTGCCACCATATGTGAGCAGGCTAAGGTCGCTGCTGGAAAGAAGGCGGTGCAGAACCATTGTCTGTGCTAATAGACAAACAATGAGGGAAAGAATTTCTTCAACTGAATGGAAAGAATATCAAAATTGAACAACACATTAATTGCAATAGCCAATTCGTTGTTTTTGCCATTACCTGCCTTTGCAACAAAATCTACATTGGCAGTACGATAAGGAAGTTGAAGATTAGATTGGGTGAACATTTGAGAGCTATTAAAAACAAAGATATGAAATCCCCCCTGGCCTTGCATTTCCATGATCATCACCCAGATTCCAACCCAGCAAAAATCAAATGTCATGGCATAGAAAACATTTTGTCGCCAAAGAGAGGAGGTAACCTGGAAAGCCTACTACGCAGGAGAGAAGCTTTCTGGATTTGGTCTATGGACACTATTTTTACTGGATTAAATGTAGATCAGATCAAGAACCTCACCATTTCTTGTAACAGATACAAAAACACATATGTTTTAAAATGGTCACACACTGTGGGGTTCTAAGATTGCTTTCTTTTGCTGTATTTGCATAATGCCTTTCTTATGAGGTATGCATACATGTATTTTTCTTTACCATTATAGGCTAAATAATGTGTGAGTGAATACACAAGTTTAACGTAAATCTGAATGGTTGGATCTGCTATAGAGGACTTTTTCTATACCTGTAATTTGGTCAGCCTCCACATGAATTAATGTATCTTGCAATCTTTATATTTATATTTTGTAGCCTCAAATTTGCATCACACTGTTATGTATACAATGGGATCCTCATAACAGAATGTGGAAACATTTATCTAAACTAGGTACATCTAATGAAATGGATACAATTAATTACGAATATTAAACTGAAATGCTCCCATTTGTACTAGAGACTATCCATATTTTTATTGAATGATGTAAAAAAACACATTTTTATCGCAGATTTATAATAAATTACTTGAACAGAATGCCCAACAACATTATTTTCCGCTCCAATATGGCGGATGTACATTAGTAATCCATACTCATCAAACAGCATCCATATTTTGAGCTGACAAAAATATCTCTGTATACATTAAAAATAGTCTATTTACTCTGGAACATTTCGATTAAAAATATTATCTTATTCACACATATATGTGTTTGATTACGTGCATCGCTAAATCATGTCTAAGACTTATGATCCCAATCAAACATGGTGCCCTTGACGTACATGAGCGTTGCGATGCGTTCACACAAAGCATTATTATGCTTCCGGGTTAACACACCAACGTTACTCAAACTACAACCGGCAATCGCATTGGACGTTCTGTCACGGACTTAAAATAATCGAAGGTAAGCCTTTCTAACAGTGCGTTCGCACACATTAAACCACAAAGCACTGCGTATGTGTTCACATGTGTTAAATACAAATAACGTGCCATGTTGACAAAAAGGTTTCTGACAATGGTCCAACACATTTTTCGTTAGGGATGCCAATTCGTTTTTATTTGAAATATAACTTGAGGCGTGACCACAAACAATTGCTCTGCAAGAAACATTGGAGACCATTAAGTAAGTTGTAACTAATGGTCTTCTTTACAGCATTTTTCATTTCACTACTTAAATCTAACATGTATATCCCAATGTATACATTCAGTTACGAGATATTTTCATTTTTCTCTTCACCTGTCTTTCTCACTAGGAAGCTAATGCATTTGGATTCATGTACTTATTATAACATAAGATGAAAAATATTTCTTTTGGATGAACAAATATTTCTTTTGGATACTATGGACATGGCATAGCCAGTATACCCATGAGGAACCGCTACACCAATTGCGGGGAAACACGTGTCAGGTTAAGGCGGAAGAAGTTTCAAATTTGAACGCACAATACAAGTAAAATTGAATGACTCCAATTCAATGAAGTGAAAGATGTGTTTATTGAAAGCCATATATGAAGAAAAATGAATTCTAATGCTATTGAATGAATATAATTCAATGATATCAATCATGAGGCCAAAATAAACCAGTGGGTTCAGGCGGAAGAAGTTTAAAATTTGAATGCATAATACAAGTAAAATTGAATGATTGAAATTCAATGAAGTGAAAGATTTGTTTATGAAAAGCAAAATATGAAGAAGAATGAATTCTAATGCTATTGAATGAATATGATTCAATGATATCAATCATAAGGCTAAAATAAACCAGTGAAATCATACTGTAAAGCGAATTTCTTTATTGACAAAACATCATTTTTTTATTGTGAAATTTAAAAGAGAAAGTGCAAGTTAACAGCAGGTCTAATTTATCTATTCCAAACAATGAGGGATGAATAAGAGTTTGGGATTCCACAGTTTTTCCTTTGTTAGAGAAGGGAGGAGCGAGACTACAGAATATACCTTAACCACAGATAGGTGAGGATAAGTTCATGTGTAAAATCCCAAGTCCAATTTTTGACGCTGGGAAATGCATACATGTACTAGGAAAAGTGACAGAAATGAGGCACATTAGCTACAGAAGACAGTAAAGGTCTTCTAGCTGCTATTCTTGGGGAAAATGGCTGATGACGTAGTGGTCAAGGGTAGGATATTCTAGTGTTACAAAGGTTAAACACTGCTCATAATGGAGCTCCATTCAATAATTACACAGCGGCTGTTTGGAAAGCGCTTAGAGTACTTTATCTGAACACGTCAGATATGGGAGCTATAATGATAACAAAGATGCAGAAAGGGGATCATCTGCTTTTTCATATTCAGAATTTTTAAGAGCATTGGGCTTTGGAGACACGCGAGGCTTGTGGGAAATCTATAGCAATGCTTTATCATATATTATGGGAAGGGATGTCAGAGGCTGTGCATAAGCAGTTTAAAGAAATCAGTGATCATGAAAGCAAAGCCATGTCAGAGATACAGTTGACCATCGTGGAGTATTGCAGGCTTTGCAAGAAAAGAACTGAAAGAAAGATGATACTAGGAAAGGCAAAAAGGCAAAATTAGTGCATAAAAAACTTTCCAAACTATGCCATTCAAGAGGCAATGCTGACTAAGTGGAGACGGATTGGGTTCACAGTGAGCAGCAAGCGTGCCGCAGGTAAAGAACCAAAGGCAGTTTGATCAAAGTAATAATGGATTCATATTACAAGATAGGGAAAGCTTCCAAGTTAGAGGAGTCCAGAATAATTAGGGACATTTCAGAGTAACCAGGTGGGTTACAAAGCACGCAGAATAATAGTTAGAATGTGCAGGAGGGGCAAGTCAGGAGACCTCATGTATGTTGGCCATGCGGTAAGTCAGAGCACCATGCACACATGTGTAGAAGCAAGGATTTGTGCAAAATGGACAATTTTTGAGAGGGGGGGCAGCACGCCTCCTAGTGTATAAGCTCACAAGTCAAGGAAGGGTTTTGCCCAGGATCAGACATTGTATCAGACATGAGCGCTGGGAGTGCAGCAGTTACGACAGTTTAGGAAAGGTGCAAAGCAGATTTACTGCAGACGGCAAGTAACTGAACCCACATGCAGGCTCAGCAATGTGCAAACATGAAATAAACAATGCCACGTAGGAATGAAAGTGTTGGGTTTAACAGGGAGAAATTATTTTACAAAAACAGAGGAACACATGCATCTACAGTAGGACAGCCTCATAGGGTGACCTTATGTGTTCAGAATCGTTAGTGGCACTATGTCTTAAAGAGTGCCAAGAATTAACATGACAACGGAAGAACAGTTTTTGTTCTAGTGGTAGACATTGGGACTGTATGTCCAAGCAGCAAAGACAGAAAAGTGGTGAATAAATATTAGAAGATTGAGGATGTTTATTGAAGACTATAAATATAGTTTTGTTTAGTGAGAAATTGGCAGTCTCTGGAGGAGAGTGTGTTATGACAAATTTTTGGCATATTCGCAACACACATCTGCCAGTGTTTAAGGAAATGATTGGATGATAAAAACCTGAAACAAGATGTTGTTTAGGTGATTAAGGGAGGGTGTGTTTTGTTTTGGGAAATGCACCATTTGAATATGGGTGCATCCATAGTACAGGGCAAGTGCCCGATGAGACGTTTCTGATAGAGACCAAGGGTTTTTATTATAGTAGCAAAAACACAGTATTATAGATAACTGTGTGACCTAGTGGAAAGGTGGTGAGAGTATATGATGAATTTACTCTCAAACCACAGATATTTATGCACAAAGAGGGGGGACAGATGACCTCTTTGAAATTAGAGACAGCCATAGAGTAAGGAAATATGGCAAATGATCAAGGAGTGAATAATAATATTGATCATGGAGGACAAGGATGGTTCTCATACAAAGGTGTAGGTTAAGTACTGTCACGAATGGTGATATATCCAGATGGGGCTTAATGAAGTATGAAGTGGTATTTTCTTCAGGGACATCGCATTTTTTGGCATAGGTCCAGAAAAATGAATTAAGAGAAGATGAAAATAAATAACTTATTCTGAACTGTAACGAAGTAAGAAGCTCACTTGAATGAAATAAAAATAAACAAATATATTTAAAAAATGAATGAAGAAATGATTGGATGAATGAATGGATAGGGAATTAAACAGGGAGCATAAAATAACCAAAATCAAAAGTTTTGCAAAAAAACAGCATCAATGAGGAGTAAAGGCCAACATTGAAAAAATTGTGCAGAGCAAATAAAAAGAATTAGGGGCTTAAATGGAGAACGAGAAAGAGGTATGGTTGACCAAAATTGGGTTAACCAGACAAGGAATATTGTGTACAGAGCCAATTCAAGAAGAAAATACAAGGGTAAGTAAGATACAATTTTTTGAGTGTCTGTAACGATGTTGGTTATGTTACAGATCATGAACCTTGTCTGAACATAGGAGGATGTCTGCAGGCCCTTAAGTAGGGAGAAAAGGAAAAAGAGGTAATTACTGGTTCACACTACAAGGGTGTAGACACACTATTGATCATTATCAAGAGTAAGAGAACCCAGGTGAGTAACAGAAAAAGAGGCAGATAGAGACACAGTGTCATCAATTATGCAGCCATTTTTCCCAAGATAGGTGCAATCAGGTGTGAATAGAGTAGCATATAGATGCAAGCATGGCAACTTCAGACAAAACGCAGGACATAAAAGACGTTAGATGACAGGTGGGTAACCATTCTTATTTGTGGGACGCCAAACGGGGTAAACTTGGCGAGTGTATAAACATTTTTAGAATTTTAGAAAAGGCAAACAATGTAGTTTTATGATATATTATGAAGGCACATAGTAAGAATTGGTGCCATAGTCTAGAAAAATAGGGGTATACTAGATAAAGCATAGTGGGGTAAAGAGGAGATAATGTGCAGTGAAATGTTTTAGTTTGTCTCAACAGGAAAAAGACAAAGCACAGAAGAAAAAGACCATGGTCCAACGTGATTGGGAGAAAGATGGTGAAGCAAGGCAGAATGAAGCATTTACAGCTAAGCAGCAAGCATTTACAGCTAACCGGGAAGCACATGCAGCAAACCAGAGAATTAAGTGTCAGCCCTAGCATCATTCCAAGTTAATAAGAAATGTGATGATCTTGTGTACCAACGAGTTAGGGAAAGCCTGTGAGTTAAATGGGCTGAAGAAAAGAAATAAATCTAGATGACATTTTTTTGTTAGAAGCAAGGAGCAAGGAGAAAGAACTTAGCTCAGATAGAAACTTGACTTCCTTGCCAGTACCTAAATTACTTTTTGTCTCTGTTTCGATTCTTAACAGAGAATAGGGATCACTGATAAAAAATGTCCTCGTCTACTACAGATGCGCCTAAGAGATGGAGAAGACGACAATGGACCTTTTTAATTATTGTATTGTAGCAATGTATTGTTTTAATGTTTTGAGTACCTCTACATTTGAGAATGTCGATCTAGAGGGAAGATGAAAAAGTACCCTGAAGGGACAAATAATATGTATCTGGATATGTTTATTGTAAACAAATCATATTCCAGCAGGCTGATCACATATAGTAAAACCAATGTGAATGTATACACAAAAGAAAAAGAATTAGTAGCTTTGATACACAAAGAACGAAAATGTCTGATGAAGCTTTTTCTAGGAGGCAGGGGTGTTCAGAAAATAAGATAAATGTAGTTTGTTTAGAAGGCATGTGAATTTTGCCAGGACATGCACACAAGGTTTTTAAGGGGTTGGGTTGAAAGGAAAAAGTGTGATGATAGAGACATACTTATTTATCAAAGGAAACTCATTCAGCTTTTTATTACAGCTGAATGAAAGAGGAGGCGTATACATTGGAAAATTGACGGCACACAACCCTGTGAGCAAAAAAGGATTGGTTGAGGAACCCGACCAAACAATGCCCAACTAGAATTTACACATGTTAGGAAGGACTTTTTCTGCAAAGGCTCCCCCATCTTTGTTTCCCCCAGAACGAGCAAACAAGTGCTTTTCTGATCGACTGTTTCTTGGTGCCATAAATGTAACTTATTGCTGCCACATAAGACAATGAATGGACTTTTGGCCCGGCATTGAAAGGCTTGGGAGACTTGCTGCAAAGTGGTTCAATGAACAAAAATTATCAGATCAGGAAAAAGATCTGTCAACGTGAAAGATACCAGACTAAGATGAATCGGGTGGAAGATGTGACGGTGGAAACTATACTGATGAAGAAGAAAAATTAACAAGAATATGTATGGGGTGGACAATGTAAAAACAAGGCACTGATGGGGTGGGAGTGAGACAGAAGTGCTCAGTAAAATCGCACGTGATTAAACCTATGGATATGGGTTTATGGGTTTCCTCATACGACATACCAACTTTTTGTTTCTCATAGTGGCCGTAAATGACCTAATGTATAATTAGTTTAAAGTAAATTGGGGAATGGAGGAAGGGCTCAAATGAAAGTAAATAAAAGTAGTTTGTAGGGATACATACATGATTAGACTAGGAGAGTATAATGTGTTAGTACTGATGTTGTAGAAATGTGTTAGGATACCTCTCAGATTGAAGTAAAGTGTCTGAAGAAAAGGGTGATTAGGTCAGAAATGTGTAGGTACATTGAAAATTGAGGAGGGTAGACATGGGTGTAGTTGTATGTATTGAGTAGATGACTAAATACAATACCAGGGGGGAGTGTAAAGGAATGAGTACCCACTCACCCTCAAACTGAATGTAATGGAGATAGACCCCCTCTACCTCAAACCGAATGATGATAAACTATTGGGGTGATGAGTGATTCTAAATGTTGTAGAAATTAGAATTATAGTGCTTCGCAGGAAAGCGATTTAAAGGGCAGTCCATGTTTATGGAGTAGGAATGTCATATATAGTAGATAATGTGTCAGGTAGTACATGTTATGATATATTATCAAAGAATCTAGATCCAAATCGGAGCAGGTCCCAAGTTTTAGGTAAAATTTGGGTTGGTCAGGCATTTGATAAGTGATCTGCCATTTTGGGTTTTGTGACAAGGTCAGGCACTTTAAAATGGATACTTGCCTGAGCAGACAAAATGGTCGATTTGTGCTAACTCACTATGACCTCAGTGGACAGTTTTTTTACATAAAGTTCATCCAGGGGACAATGGTGGGGGAATGAGTGAGTAAAGACCTGTTTAGACTTGTTCTGAGTGGCAGATATGCCGACGAATCACAAGTATGAAGAGGGATTGTACATTGATCATGCCATATAAGTCAACGAATCACAGGGAGGAATGGGGTGTACTTATGATCAGGCCATTACCTCACCTTCATAGAGTGTATATAAGGAAGGATGAGCTTAGTGATTTTAACAGAGTCCCAGAGATGTTTCTGATGCCGTATCCTGTGTATCCTGTGTCATGCCTTCTGGAAGAAATAAACTTGCTGACTTTGACAATCCTGCCTCAGCCTGCTGTTGTGCTCAAGAGTGTCTTCCTGATCCGAGAGATGCCAAAGCCCAGAGAGGGGGGGTGAGGTGGGACCCTCATGAACACTGTCATTTGGCCAGCCACCTCCACTGGGCTCAAGACCCCAGCACAAACTTTAAAGCTGGAATATGGGTGTTGTTTTGGAGGGGTCACTAAGTCGTCTGACTATCAAACAAGAGTTCTACCCCTCTTACAAAGCTCTCACAAGACTGTGCTAGTTTATGCAATAGTCTTGTCGATTACGGTAATGGGAACTATGCCAGCCTCCCTGCAAAGGCTTTACATAGGCTAGAAAGGGTCCAGAATTGTGCTGACAGCCTTATTGGCAACCTGAAATGTAGGGACCACATCACACAAGCAATGCAGACTGTACACTGTTGCCATTGACTTTCAGGATTAATTTAAATATTTGATTACTCATGTGAAAGCCTTGTATGTCCCTGCACCAGCTTATATCACAAAACAGTTTTCATATTGCCAGCCAGACGCCTAATGATGGCTTTACAAAACCTGGTGGTGGCCCACCAGTATCGATACAACATTTTTGGGTGCATAGCCCTGCAGTATCAAGGCCCCTCCTTCTGGAAAAAGCTCCCATTACATCTCTGCCTACAGCCTTGCTACATACATTTCAGAAGGCCCAAAAAACAAGAATGTTCCTCTTGGCTTGTGGCCCTCATAAACAACATTCAGTCACTGTGGTTATCCCCCTAGCAGCTGGGACATCTACCCTCCCGCAACCAACTCCTCTCTTTTAAGCTCTGCTGAGATATTTGATGGCAAGATGTGCATTACAACATTACAAGAAATAATTAATAATAAAATGTCCTGAGGCGTAGCCAGGATTGTGTAACAAGTGGAGCCTGTAGCTAATGTAGTAGGCCCACCATAAGGGCCGCCTGCAGGAGAAGGGCATCTCGTTCTGCACTTGTATGAATGCGCAGGAGCGACCAAACGTATTGCGGGAGAACAAAACAATCATGAGGAGTTCGGGGTGAACATTTTCTTTAAATGGTTTAAATGGTGAATTTTACAGTTCACTTTCTGTGATAATTTAGGTAAAAAGCCACACAGTTTACAATCGGCTTTGTAGGGTAAGACATGCAAAAAAGTCTGTTAGATGTCAAGTAATCAACAGGAGTATTTCCAATGTATTTTTATAATGCCTTTGCCCAGTATATGCCAGTACTGTGCGGTGTAAAACACATTTTCAAACTGATTGTGCCCACACATGTCCATTCTGGTGCACCTTTATATGTCAGTATTCCCACTTAATACTCATGTTTGCTTTGCCCATAATGGCAGTAATGATTCTATAAGAAGTTATGTTTATGCTGACTCTACCAATATATGCCAGTATCCCCACCTAAGAACATACTCCTGTTTGCTTTGCCATAATGTTAGTAAACAAAAGCCATTCCACAGTAAGAAAACATGTCCTTGCTGGCTACACGCATTCCCCCACTCTCCCATAATATATGAACATTCATGTTGTATTTGCCCCCTAACGGCAGTAACATGTGTCATGCCATAGTAAAGAAACATTGCCTTGCGGGCTTCACAAAAGGCCCCCCTCCCATGTACCCTAACCCCTCCTTCCCATTATAACATTCAAGTTGGCTTTGCTTTGCCCAAAAAAGCCATTAAAATATGCCATGCCCCTGTCATGAAATGTTCATGGTCCAGTGCCCCTCTGCGGGCCACTGCTCGAACACACAGACACACACACACACAGACACACACACACACACACACACACGCACATGCACAGTTAGACATACACACAGAGATGCAAACACCGAGATATACACAGATACAAAAACAGATACACACATACACATTGGGCCTCATTACGACCCTGGCGCTAAGGGGTTAACGGCGCCGTAAAAGGCTGCAGCGCCGTTAACCCCTTAGCGCCTAATTATGAGGTCCCTTTGCGGCTCCCGACCTGAACGGCTGGTCTGGACCAGCAGTTAAATTAGGGACCCGCAAAGGAACCTTGAAGGTAATTACGGTGCCGCAATTTGCAGTACCGTAATTACCGCCTTCCCCATTCCCATTGAGCCCTATGGGGCAAAAATGGGAATGGGGAAGGGCCAATGGTGCATGGGGAATTACCGCCCTGCCAACCTTGGAATGGGGTGGTAATTCCCCATTGCACCATGGCGGACTCGTTACAATACCGGCAGCAACCATGGTGCTAATAGCGCCATTGGTTACCGCTGGTGTTGTAATGAGGGCCATTGACCCACTAGTTATGCACCCATACAGTTTCTTTGTCATTCATACTCACACCCAGAAAATTCACTACATTCACAATCACACCCATGTACACCATTGACAATGCATTCATTCATATGCGTGCATTTGCATACATCCCCTCGCATACATACACACTTGCACCCCCCTGAATGCATGCAAGCATACATTCATACATACTTACAATCATCGCGCACATACACAAACAAAAATGCTTTTTCTTCCCTTTCCTCTTTTCCTTCAGAATCGCTGCTGCCCCCGCAGCTGCTCCATAGGCTTCCAGCTCCTGCACGCTCCACGCAGAGAGGAACCAGAAAGTAGGAAGAGTTTCCTTGTTCCTGACCTGCTCAGAGTGCAATAGCCGGAGAGCGACCCCTGCTGCTCAGCCTCAAATTGACATCTGTAAATGCCAACCTTGCCCACTCAGGCCCTACCCTGTCTATGCCTCTGTCTAGGGATGACTTTCAGATGTTCTATGTCAAGGGACTAATGTCAAATAAAAACGTTCAGATCAACACAAAGCACAAATCACTCACATAAGAGCCTGCTTTTTGTTTCTGTGCAAGTTATAAGGTTGTAAATGAAAACCTGACAGAACAACCCTTTTCAAACAGGATGTGACGGTTTCATGTAGCTATTAATACTTTAATAAGCATGAATACATAGGCATGAAGAAGGAGGAGGAATGAAACTAAGCATTAAGGCTTGTCTGCTCCAGTGTTTGCATGGAGGGGACCGTAATAGTGTGCCCTTCTGTGAACCAGGTCCCCTCCATGCAATGTTAAATTGTGTGGGACAAGGGTGTGAATTTGACTGGCCCAGACATCCGTGTTAAATTTGCACCCTGTTCCTAAATGATTAATAAATTCCTCCTGTCATGTTTGTGCATGGATGGGGGCCTTTACATGGAATCCTATGGAATCCGTCAGCCTGCATCAAAATCAGACGCTGGTGGAGATGCTCCTGTGCTTGACAGATGGAGTGGATTGAGGCGGTTGGGTTATACATTTCAATCTGTGCCCATGCTCTGTCAAATGCATGAAAATCGCACAAAGTGTTCAAAGAGGCCTCAAACCATGCTTAAACATTTTACCCATAGTTTATATACCTATTTTACCACTCTGGAGGATTCCAAAATAAGGCCCATTAACTCAATAGTGTGCAGAATAGCTTTGTGATATTACTAAGTAGACAATATTCACATAACACGGCCTGCAGTAGCAGCCGTGTAATTATGTTAAGATGCTCAACCCATAGGAAGAGCACTTTTTTGGCAGCTTGTAGCTATGGTGCTGTTTAACGAATCCAGACCAAACTTTGCAAAAAAAAAAGTATATGGCCACCTCGGAATTGATATGCAAAGTTTGGTGCGGTTTAACCAAGAGGGGGGAAAGTTATAGGACGGGTCCAAAAACTTTTGAAATCTTCATAGACATAATGGAAACAAAATGTTTTGCTGGCACCTACAGCCCAAACTGCTGGACAGATTTGTACCAAATTTGTGCGAGGAGCGGCAGCTTGGTCCGGAAAGCATGCTTTTGCAAATTTGGTGTAAATTCATCCAGTCATTTTTTAAAAAATGGCCAAAAAGTAGGTCAAACAAAATGAGTGATATCTGGGACCGGACTGCACAGTCATTTCCTGATTCAGAATCCACTGACCCCTCTGGACCAATCAGAGATCAGCGTAATGTTTGCAGATGTCAAACACGCATGCTGATTGGCCAATTAAAAACGTGAGGTGCATCAAAACCTTTGAAACGGACGCCATGTTGGATTCCCGGACTGTGCCTATAGTCTGTGAACATTGCAGTAAAAACATGAAAAAACACAGCATTACACTTCTCAAATTAATTAAACAATCTCTGGGGAGGTGAAGAGTGATGAGGATGGATTGGGATATTGCCATAAAAAGACAAAAATCTGGTTTTTTTTCTTCTACGAAGTCCGCGAACATCTCCTTCGAGACACAACCCCGAATAGTTCTGCAAAGTTTGGTGCTGTTTCGCCAAGAGGGGGCAACATTAGAGGGTGAGTGCCAAAATATTTGAAATGCTTATACATTTTGTGCCGTTTGAGGAATCTACACAAAAGTTTGCAAAATTAGTTTAGACCCAAATTTGAATGGTTTTGCAAAGTTTGGTGGGACTTTGTGACGAGTGTGCAAAAGTAGAGGGCGGGTCTCAACATTTTTAGATTGATTATAACTTTGTTACTATTTGACGAAATTTGCACAAAGATTATAGACCCAACCTTGAATGTTTGTGCAAAGTTTGAATGGATTTTGTCAAGTGGGGGGCTAAGTTATATGACTATTTGTTGTACATACATTTTGACACTTTTCAAAAAATAAAACATAGACAGATTTTCAGCAAACTCATGCACAGAGCATTGGCGAGGACCTGAAAGCATGGTTTCGCAAATGTATTGGTATTTATTTTTTGAAAAGTGTTAAAATGTGTGATATACCTTTGGTGACTGCCTGTGGCCATCACCCGGACAATCTGGCTTATGGCCATGACCACGAGGGACCGGCAAGGGGGTTAAAGTGGGCATGGCCACCAGGGAGCAGCTATATGGTGAAGTTTTTTCGAAATCGGCATAGGTTTAAATGGTAATAAAAACTGCTTGTGGCTACAGCCTGAAGTGCTGGACGAGATTGCAGCAAACGTGTGCGAGGGGCATCAGTAAGGAGCTCAAAGCATGATTTTGCAAATCTGTTATGTGTTTTATTTTTTCCAAAGTGTCAAAATGTAAGTACAGAAAATAGTGATATAACTTTGGTGTCTGGGCAGTGGCCCTGGCCCTGGCCCTGAGCAAGGACAAATGTGTACTCTGATTTCCTTATTGGGTCAAGTGGCATGGACGAAGCCCTAGGTTTCAATGGGAAAAAAGATTCTGCTTGCGGCTATAACCTGAATTCCTGAACTGGATTAAAACTAGCCTTCATGAGGAGCATCATCAAGGCCATGAAAGCATGCTTTTGCAAATCTGTCCTGTTTTATTTGTTCTAAAGTGTCAAAATGTAAGTACAACAAATAGTGATATAACTCTGGGGCCTGGACAGTGGGCCTGGCCCTTGGCATGGACAAATGCCTACTCTAATTGACTTATTGGGCCATGCGGCATAGGCAAAGCCGTAGGTTTAAATAGGAAAATAAATTCTGCTTGTAGCTGCAGCCAAAGCGTAGGACGGGATGGCAGCAAACTTGCACGAGGAGCATTAGCAAGGACCTGAAAGCATGCTTTTGCAAATCTTTTCGAAAGTGTCAAAATATAAGTACAACAAATAGTGATATAACTTTTCTGCCTGGACAGTGGGCCTTTCCCTCGGCAAGGACAAATGTCTACTCTGATTTGCTTATTGGGGCATGTGGTATGGCCGTAGCCCAGGCCCCATCGATTGTGCAAGCCATGAGCACTGGCCATTGGTCACATTATGAGGCTATAGTGGGCACTGAACTAGGATGCCGGGTAGGGGCAGTGTATAATGTGGGTGGGGGTTACATGGGGCTGGGGTCATGGGTGACCCTTATGCCCTATCCAATTCAAACTCTGACTTGCACCCAGCATGCGCTGCTGATAACGGCCCACATCAATATGCGTTGCAAAAAATATGTTTCTTAAAGGAGGTTTATAGTTCTTTCATATATGTTAAAATAGGAAATATTAATAACTTATATACAATGATGTAACATCATGAAACATTTTCACTGATAAAAACCTATGGAATTCACTGAAAAAACTTTGTTAAAGGGACGTTACGGTTAAGTTGCACTAATAAAAACTTATCAAATTCAGGGAAAAACTTTTTTACAGAAAAGTAATGGATAAAAGTAACGTAAACAAAACAAGAAATTCACCAGTTATGGTAAGCTATTCAACCATAACTCACGCCACTGTCATGCACTGCTAACACTAACACCCAAGACATCAAAGATGACATAATCAATGACATCACTGATGACATTACATAACAGTTTTTTTTAGTGGCAGTATTCATTTTAAGCTGAGGACTTCATGTGGTTATACTGCATTGAACCCATGATACTCATACTATAAAGGTACTGTGCATGAAGAGCTTGACCTTGTGCTATATTCTGAAGTTCTTTTCCCTATGGTTTATCCTGAGGTCATAATGCACATACATAGAACAAGAAGCAGGTCCCATGCAGATAATGCATTACTTAAGAATGTGATATGCTCCGACTTATCATTGTACTACCTAAACATACCATCTTAAGAATACATAGTCATCTGATCCATACTGCATTCATTGTTTCTCTTTATGTAATATTTGATTGCTGTATTCACAAAAAACCTTCACTACAAAGTTTCTTTTTCAAGAAGCACCTTTTATGTGACATTGAGTAGTTTATTACAAGGCTACTGATCAGCTTTGATATGTTGTAAATGAGACTGTAAGCGGTACCCCTTATCCGACTTTCTGTTTGAATTGCTATGCAGTAGTAATATCATATGTGATGTAATCAATGATGTCATTGGTGACATCATTTGTGATGTCATATTTGATGTCTCTGGTGTTAGTGTTAGCAGTGCATGGTGGGGGCGCGAGTTATGGTTGCATAGCTTACCATAACTGGCAAATGTATTGGGTTTGTTGATTTTCCTTGTAACAATAACTTCCCTTTAATAAAGTTTTCCCCCCAAATTTGATAGGTTTTTATTAGTGCACCTTAACCATAACGTCCCTTTAACACATTTTTTTCACTGAATTTGATAGGTTTTTTTAGTGCAGCTTAAGCATAAATCCCTTTAACAAAGTTTTTTCACTGAATTTCATAGGTTTTATTTAGTGCATCTTAACCATAACGTCTCTTTAACAATGTTTTTTTGAATGCAACTTAGATGCAATAAAGCCCAAGAGTGTATTAGCATCAGCGGGAATGTTGGCAGTGATATATATATATAGCTTATATACATCAACTCAATGGAAGGTAGGCTCAACTCGCACCTAAGTGCTTCCTTTAGGAACACCCAGAATGGATCTCAGGATTTTTCCCTCCATCTTGTGTATTCAATCTATGTGCTGTTCAGATAATATCTATAGGCCATATGTTATCACCAGCATTATACTACTGTGATATATCGTCATCAGACCATCTAGGTTGCTGCCGCCCTTCCTTGCTATCAATCTCTTTATCAAAAAACACTTCTTTAAGATTTTGGGTGAAATGTGTTCTCCATAGAACGGATGCGGTGGAGAAGATTGAAAAGGTAAACCCAAGTAGACATATCTATCTATATCTTCTGAGGTAAGGTAATCTAATTTACAGACAAAAGTGGAAATTGTGTTTGTTCTTATTGCCTACCACTAAGATTTTATTGTTGGAGACATTAATACATAAGTGGTTGGTGGCGATATAGGCAGAAAGGGCATTGATGGAGCGTAGCAAGCCGACGGGCCTACGGTCCATAAAGACTGTATCGTCAGCATATGTTAATCTTGATATTGCCTCACCTTCTATCCAAGGAAGGAAGTTACGTACCCCATTCAATACCTCATCCAGATCAGATAGTTATAGATTGAATAAGAGGGGTTCTAGGGTGAACCCCTGCTTCAATCCTGTGCTGGTACTGACTTTCAGGGACTTTTAGCACCATTTTGCACCTGCTACCATAAATGGCCAGTTAATATCACTACGGCAGTGCCTGGCAAGTGCCTTTCCCATGCCTACACAAAAGCCCAAGCTGTTGACACTGCCAATGCTTGTTGTAGCTTAGGCAGAACACACGCAACAGTCATTCCCCTACCCGCAATATCACCTTTCAAGACATGTCCCTTTCTGGACCAATGCAGAGTATTCTATTTGTCCGGTCAGTGACAGTTTCCAAGTCTCAGCTGCGTATACCCTACCATTTCTTTCTCACCTAGTCTCAAATCCCCCACCAAAAGCGTTCATCCTAGACCATATCCTAAGGCCATACCTCCTTTGATAAGGGGTTCAGTTGAAGTTGTCTTTGATCTGGTATGGAACAAACCTGGCTTGATTTCCCTAGGATGCTCTATTAGTAATAGGAGAGGGTTGTGTTTGAATGGTGTAGCATAGAAAGAGCAGCCCCTTTACTAACTCAAACATTACCTTTCCACAAAACAAGTCAGTGTTCAAAGGAATTGCAGTCCTTCAACATCTTGGTGTTCAGTGAGAGGAGTGCCAATGTTCAATGAGTTCAAAGGCATACATAAAGCACATGCTAGAACATCACTGTGCCTACCTGAAGTTCTCAGGGTACTCTGCGACAGCCATGTTGATGATCTCCAGGGCATGCTGGTAGTCCTTTTGGGCAGAAAATAGGAGAGCCAGCAGATGAAGTGAGTTCAAATCATCATTGCAGAATTTTAAAGCCTCTTGGAGATGTTCTATGGCATCTGAAATCTTTAAAAAGGAAATGCTTACTTATTGTTTAATAATTAATCTACATGTAAAACACAATGTTACCAGCAGGTGGTTATAGCCATGAGTCTTCTTTCTCCCCAACCTTCTTTACATTGTAGCATTTAACATTTCAATAAACTCCACCATTTTTTAAATGCGAATATGCTGCTTCTGTGAGTCCACTGCGGGACAGAATCACTTGTTAGATAAAGGTGGATGTCTGCCCAAGATGCTGAGGCAGAGAGGATGCTGTAGGGTAGACTCACAGTGAGTCGACAGCGGGACCAAATCACTTGCAGAGATATAAGGGGATGTTGGCCAAAGATGCTGAGGCAAGAGAGGATGCTGTGTGGCTATGGCAGAGATCAGAAGCCATTTACTACCGTACCGGGACAACCCAGAAGACATTCAAACAAGCACTTGCAATGCCAACAGTTTGGGTTTTTGTGTTGTCATGGGAAAGGCACTTCCGCAGTGGTACTAACTGGCCATTGATGGTAGCAAGTGCAAAATGGTGCAAGTACCTAGGCATCTAAAAGCAGTGCCCGGCAAATGCCTAATACATCTACACAAGCCAAAATTATTAGCTTTGCAAATACTTGTTTTCAACAGGATTTCAGTGCAGGACAGACATAAATCGAGTGGGTGGAGGCGGACCTGGTTAAAACATTTTTATAACACCAGTAGCTGGTTTAAAGCTCCAATTAAGTCATTAATTCTCAGAGGGCTGCTTTATAAAAACAATGGCAGAAACTTTGAGTGCAAAGTGGTAAGCCTTATTAAAGTGAGCTCAAAGAGTTCCCATGAGGAGGTGTTTTGGGCAGGCAGTGCCAGGAACTGGGTGGGAATAGCCATAGGGATTAGCATGGCTACGGCATGTCAATGGGTGGGAAAATAACCAAACAACACTGATGTTCACAGCTACAGGGAATGATTCTTTTCACGAGGTTTCTCTCCAGAAAATGTATAGTTCAAAACAAAAGAATAATCCAAGTTCCTTGTAGTTCAAGAGGACAAAGGAGTTCTTGTTGTTGTAATCCACTCCCTGGGAAATGGCTCCTTTCCCCAGGTGTTTCTCAACATTCAAGATAACTAAAAATCCCAATGAGATGCGTCTTCCTTTGGATTCCCTTTTAAGTGCACTGCAATTTGCGTGTCGGTCTCAGACTCACAGGACACCTGGTATACTCCCCTGCCAGGTTTTCTTCCTCATTCAAATGCTATTCAAAACCCCAAGGGCATGGGTCTTCTTTGAGATTCTATTTTACAGTTCCTTTTATACACTTGACTTTGCCTGGTATTCTCTCCTGCCTGTACTATCATGCAATTTCTTTATACACCGTGTATTTGGTATTTTATCAAAAAGTTAATTCAGCTTGCTTTACAAAAGATCTGGCATACTCTGCTGCCAGATCGTTACACCCAATGCCCCTTTGGTTTCTCTCTTTTGGTCTGCCCCAGATTTCTTTAACAATTTTGCATGGCTGTGAATCCTAGATTCACTCTTCACCTCACCAAGCAGCCGTCAGGTATGTGTCTTCTTTTGGCTTTCTTTATTTTTACACAGTCCTATTACTTTCTCTTCTTGGCTTACCAGGCTCCCAAGTACTGGGGCTATGACGATATATGAAGAGTGATGAAGTGTCATTTTATGCCTTAATTTTGGTAAATAACATTCTTCAATGTCTTTAAACAGTTACCCAGCTTCCCCAGTCTTCCACGGTGGGCTTACCAGTATGCTCTTTCTTGTGCCACTTCACCCTCTGTCGGTCGGGTTTCTTTCCAGCTTTTGTGGCGTTCTCTTTACACCCTCGCCTTCCAGGCCGATGCAAAACCCATCTCTCGGCTTCACATTCCGAGACTTCTCCCTCTCCTTCTTATGGCCTTGCAGCTCAGCGGCAGTGTTCCTTCCGTTGCCGGTATGGAGCCCTTGGGCCAGCTTACCCTATTTTGCAGCCTCCACTCCAGAGCTTTACCGAAAAAGTCCCTTGCTTGCACACTGTCTTTTCCCCGCTTGCTGCTCCTGCTCTGCATGCTATACACCAGCTTCCCAGTCAGTTTTCTGAAGAGGTTCTCGCTCTCTAGTCTTGGTTTTCCTTCCCAGAATGGTTTTGAATCGTGCCGGGTCAAATGATTGCCCCAACAAGTAGAACGCTGCTATTGGTTTTCTTAAGGAGTAATCATAATTACTCCTCACCTCTTCCTCGTCTCCATTTCTGTCATGTCGGTTTCCATGTGATATTGAGGAGGCTGGTGTTGGTTCCCTTTGCGTGTAATCATTACTACTCCTGGCTTCTTCCTCGTCCCAGCTTCTATCATGCTGTTTTCATGTGGTATTGATGAATACTGGCTATAGGCTTAGCAAGTGGTTGAGGGAGTTTGTTACAATATGCCATCAAGGCCTGAGGAAGGGAAGGAACATCTCTAAAAGGAAATCGGGGATATTGGACTTCCTGTGACAATGCCATTCCCCCCACCCCCGAGGGTCACCTCACCCCATCTGGTCCTCTCTCATATAGCCACCGCCAGGGTCAGGATCAGGCAGTGGCTGCTGTCTGCTTGCCACATGAGGAGAGGCTACCTCTGGGAAAGGATTGATGACACCATCAGGTTCATCACATAAGGAATGTGTGGGAGGGGAAGAGGTTGGTATTGACATTACTTGTTTGGAAAGTTGGGGCCTCTGCACTGTGGGCTTGGGCCAGAAATGTAAACTTGCCCCCAGGCCAAATGTTGCCAGTCCTCCCCTGCAGCACACATTCTCAATGTTATGTTATGTTATGTTAATTAAGCTTATAAAGTGCACGGTCGCCGAGGCATCATGACGCTGAGGAGGGAGAGCTGATCCCACAGAAGGTGGCCAAGAAGAGAAGAATTAGAACAGGATGGTCTTAAGAGCTCTTCTAAAACCAAGATGATTAGAGGCACTTCTTATTATCGGGGGAAGGTTGTTCCAGAGTCTAGCCGCAGCGATAGAAAAGGCTCTGCCTCCGATCCTTTCACGGTTGAACTTAGAGACAGCTAGAAGATTGGTGGTCGAGGAGCGCAGAGCCCGTGTAGGGACATAGCGAGTACATTTCGCTTGTAAGAACTCAGCTCCTTGGCCATGAACCGCCTTGTGCACAATACACAAGGACTTAAAAAGGACCTGCTGGCCCACCGGAAGCCAATGCAGATGGCAAAGTACAATGGCATGCATTCTCAGTACCTGGTCTGCCTTTTTGGCAGGCAAGACACAAAGGAAAGGCCTGGACAGGCGGGGATCTTTTGAACCGTTGTAAAGTTATTAATTAAGTATCAATGTCCTGTTTTACTGGCTTGACTGCCAGTTAATGGGATGGGCCAAGTTATAGGCCTGCAAAAAATGAGGACCTTAATGCTGGTCCCCAGTGACTTTACCGGCTGGTGAATCCCATGGAATGTGGTATTATTGCTTTTAGTATCCTATGATTCAAACGGAGGTGCCGAAAGCAATGATTTTGCCTGAAATAACAGGATGCAGCAAGCATGTGGCCTATTGTGTCAAACAAAAAGAACACACGTATGATAGCCACCATGGAAATAGAAAGCGTGGCTCTGTGCAGAGACCCTTTTTCATTTCCACGGGGGACTCCAGCAGTTGCAAATGAGGGGAAACTCAGAGGAGCCAGGCAACACCTCGTTAGGTGACTGGGCCGTAAGAGTTGGCGATGGTGGGGAAGCAGCAGTCCCAGCTAGTGAATGCAGAGGTTTGAGGCTCATGTGAGCAGCTTGCAGGTTTAAAACAAACCTGTGCTTGGATTGTGAGATTCAGCCTAGGTTTGCAGCAACCCGTTTAGCTGACCCACCTGCCCCTGAGCCACCTGCCCACGGGGCTAATACATAAAGACTATACATATTTAATTTACCGGAAAGTCTGACATAATTCTGCTATTGCGATTTCCCTAATAAGGTGGGCCATCCAATAACGACATAGTACCTGTGCAGCCTTGGACTGAATTAACCCAGTGCGGTTACTAGACCTTATATAACGCCGCATTAACCTCATTCCTGGAAGTACAGCATTCTGGATAGTGCTTGCAACACGATCAGCTAGAGCTCACTCTCTAAGGTGAAGAGACCCTGGCCCGAGCAAGACAATTGTTCCAAAACTATTGCAGATAAGAAGGCACCACTGCCCCAGAGGACTAAAACGATTTGAAAATACCTTCTCCATGATGTTGGCCGACTTAATTTCATCATTCCTTTATGGGACTCTGCCACAAAATAAGTCAAAACATACTCCAAACTGGCACCCGTGCAGAATGAGGGCAAACAATACTACAACATGATTGATAGTCCAAAACAGAGATGTCTTTTCAATGAGAAAGACACAGCAAGATAGTGTGAGACGAATCAGAATGTGTTTTTTGTTATAGGTCCTCATTACGAGCTTGTCAGGAATTTGGCCGTAAATCATTTACCGTTACCGCCACTTGATCGTGTGGTGTGCATTGCTGGTGGTGAATCCTTGAATTTCCCTCCAAACTAGGAACTGGGCAGTAGGGTAAAAGTGACCGTAATTCGGCAACTGCACAAAAAAGTGGCAGTAATCAGTTTCTATTGCACCACCAAACTCATAATGAGCCCCATATACTTTTACTGAATATCTTTTCATAATGTTACATAATGAAAAACTGAAGTGCCCTAAGCCTCCTCGAAAACCCTTCTTATCAGATATTGCCAGCTAGCACAACAGTAAGGACAGTAAATACACCAGCTCTCCTTTCCACTATCCTACAATGACTGCCTTGGCATGTTATTTTTAGGATGCTTTTCCTATACATGTTTTCAGGGTGTGAGAAAACACGGGCAACAATTAGGCAACAGAGTTTCCCCCTAGTTTGCCTGACTAAATGTGTCAGTGAAACCAAGGATAAACCCTGAGAGGGAGAATGGTGGCTATGGGTCAAATATAACACTTTATAACATTCAATAGGCAAATGGCCACTCAATGTATTCATTAAAATACATCTTTATCGTGCTGTGCAGGAAAAAAGGAAATGCAGATTTACAGGAGAGTAACTTTGTGGAATAGTTTGGTTTAATGTCTTTAGGTCATGTCTATGCCAGTAGTGTCACCATCCTAGATATGGTCAAAACGGGACATCCAGGCATCAAGATTGATCATTTTAGGGTTAGAAAGTTACCAGAGTTTAGTCTACAGAGAATATCGCGCCCCTAATAGAGTCAAGGCAAGTGTGAGCAGATTTAACAAGTAAAGGTTTTGAGAATAACTGAAGAACATCTGAAGGTATATAAAATGACAGAGAAGGCCTGCTTGTCTACACAATAGAGGTAATTAGCCACTGCTTTGGGCTGCAGCTAATGAGGATGTCATAAAATGACACAAACTAAGCAAATCCAGCCCCACTTACATACACCACGCGCGGTGGAAAGAACATATTGAGAAGTCGAACGCAGAAAGCGATACAACCTGCTGAGAAGGAGCTTCTAGGTGACAACCTGGCAAAGATCATACAAACATAATATCACAAATAAAAAGCAAACAACCGTAGGGATCAGAAATAAATGAGGCATTTTAACTGTGAATCCTCTTATTCATGAGGATGCACTGGATAGAATCCAGTGCATCTGTCATCCGACGTGAGGATATATATTATTAAAAGGAGAGACCCAGCATGGGAGCACAGGGAGGCAAAACAGCAAAGAAAGTACCACACCATTCTACAATGTTAGACCGTTCCCATATGCCCATACACCTGCCCCCAGGTCCACCAGTCAGACATTCTGGATCCATGTAGACTTCAAAGTTCACTACTCTACCCTTAGCAATGCTCAACTTGATCCTTTTGACTTTGATAGAGTAACAGTTACATGAGAGTGCAGCAGCGATGCAGATAACTCGGAGTACTACAAATAGAAATATTAAGCAGGCCAAAGAAAGAATTGCAAACACTCATGGTAATGGCACCTTCTAGAGGCTAGGGGATGGAGCTGGTTTGGCCCTAGGACTGGAGATCGCAATCCTCGCCGTGATGCAGGCCCCAGAGCTGGGTATACAAAGAGTCTCCTCCAAGCTCTCTAGTCCAGTCATGGTCACAAGGCGCTTCTGCACAATACCCTGAGACACAATTGGCAGAAGAGGGATAGGTCAATATATAGACAATCAAAGGAAATGAGAGACAAAATGCAGGTGGTTCGTGGAGCCATGAATGGGAATGGCTGTGGAACCCATCATACATGTGGAAACAGTTGCTTCACTGGTTTTTGCAAGTCCTTGCGGGAATGAGAAATCTAAATGTATAGTGAACTTTAACATAGGGGAGAAGCGAGCATTGGCAGGCAGGGGTGATCGATGCATTCAGTGGTCTAAAATTAAAAAATGATGGATGAGCCGGAAATAACTTCTGTTGGGAAAACCAATATATGCCCGACTAGTCCATTAATGTCAGGGTTAAGGTCCCATTTCTGGCACCCAACCCCTGTGCATACTTATATGTCCTATACACCTGAAAACATCTGCAGATTATACATCCCATGGCCCCTAAAAATGTTAAATAAGAGCAAGCCAGAAGAACAAGCTTTGGTGGTGGAGTTAGAAGCATGGTGGTTCGGAAAGTGAGGGAGTGGTTGTGAGAGAGGGACGGAGAGAAGGGTGAACGACACACACAAAGGCGGAGAGAGGTGGTGGTGAACAGAGCAAAGAAGGGAATGTGTAAGGAGGAAGGAGTAGGGAAATGAGGAGCGGAGGAGGGTGAGGGAAGAACAAAGCTTGAAGAAGGAATGGACGAGGAAGTAAGAACAGGGGAGGTGGAAGGAGATGGGGAAGAAATAATGATGGAGGCGATAATAACACGAAAGCAGGGAGTAGTAGATTGGAGATAGAACAAGGAGGGACAAGCTGTATTGTGTGGTGATGGGGAGGCCATAGAGAAAGAGGGAGATAAGAGAGAGCAAGAAGGAGGTAAGAGGTACGGAGGAGTAGAGGGGAAGAGAGGATTAAGTGGTGACAGGAGCGGTCCCTAAAGTTTATAGAGTTTGCCAAAGGATCCAGTGATTGTGAAAGCTTGCACCATATTTAAGGGTATGGTAGAACCATCTGACCCATGACAGAGGGAAATAAAGCCAGCTAATATCCATCTCCAACAGCTGCATGATAGTCTGACACCCAACCACCCCATCCCCACCAAGACAACCAATGGCAGAAAGGCTGGTGGTGGCCAGTAGAGCGCCAACAGAAGAGGACCTCTCATGCTGACCACTACAGATCACGGCAATGCATATTCTTCAAGGTGCTAAGAAAGAGGTGCAGAGAGATGTAAAAAACTAGAGTCAGTGGGCCTCATTACAAGGTTGCCGGTACAGTAACAATGGTACCGGTAAACTTGCCGGTACCGTTGTTACCGCACCAGAAAACTACAAGGTCTGCTCGCCGGTGCCATTACACCCACCAGGTCTGACTTGGCGGGCGGACCGGCACCCGCGAGCAGAGCATGTCGGATACACCGGCACCATTCACGAATGTTGCCGGTTGTGCATCCGGCCTGCCCATTCCCATTGAATGGAGATAGCCCCTGTGGGGCTCAAATGGGAATGGGGATTCTTTTTTACCGGCACTCGGGAATGGGCTTTTACCGGGTCCGGCAAGGCCGTAATGGCCAAGTTATTGCCCATTCGCGGGTACTGGTAAAAAGACGACTTTGGCGGCAGCCTTGCCGCTTTTACCAGCACGGCTACCGCCAGAGTGGTAATGAGGCCCAGTGTTTGGCTATTTGCAGCCAAGAAGGTTCAAATTATACAGGCGAGTGAGGGCGGAACTAATATCTACATTACTAAGATAAATTGATTTGTTTGGTACCCATTGCATACATTTCCCACCATGTGATCTCAGTTTAAGCTCATCTCATGTTTTTCTGTTGTTTTTATAAACCCTGTGAACCATATATCCTAGTTTTCTATTCATCACCTGACCATGATTTATTACTGCATTTTACTGCATTCATGAAAAACATGGGGTGATAACGAGTCAGAGCACATGCTAGTATCCATCATGAGGATATCCCAGATTAAGTGTGCTGTAGAAACAACACAATGATGCCCCTTTATATTATTATGTATGATCCTATCAGCAACACCACTCTCAAACTATGTGCAGTTTAGATATTCCGTCCATTTAATGATGGCGGGACCTGAAGATAAAGGTTGACAGGAAATCGGGAACATCTTGACCCTATCTGAATTCTAGGAGGCAATAAAGGTCAAGATGACTTCTTTCGGATTTGTTTTCTCCATGTACTCATCATGTTTCCTCATTTCTGCAACTTCAGGCTCATGCTTGCTGGACCTGGGAGAGATGCCTTGGATGTCACTGATCTGCTGCATATACAGCCTTTGGGTGGTTTTGTCCCACTTGTACTTAATGGACTTTTACTATTAATGGCAATGATGAACAAAAAGCAAAAGTGCCCCGACCTTCGTGAATATCCTCTCCAACAGAGGGTCAGGTGGGGATTTGGTTGGAGGAGGAGAGCCATTATTCACTTGCTTACGGGACGCAGCTCCCACCGCCTGTGCAGCTTCTCTTCTCTTTGCTAGTCTAGATATGTGCAAATATTGCTGCCCTATTGTTTGCTCTGCAAATAGAGGGCCACAGTCCCCAGAGCACTGCAGGAATCATCTCAGCTTGCTGCTGACAGTCATGGAGGATGCCCCAGATCTCTGATTATCAAATAGTGTGGGACACCAACATCCACAGCCCATTCTAAAGGTAGGCACCCAGTTCCGGCGTGTAACAATTCCACAGAGCAGTTGTGTGAAAGAGACTGTATACGATCCGCTGGATCCTTTGGTTGATAGTGGAGGAATTGACAGGAGATGCCAAGAGCAGGAGGGTGATGTCAGAGAGAAAGTGGGGTCCCCACCGACTTGCACCAGTAATCAGAGCCCCAAGTAGCACAGGGGCAGAATCTCAGACACACATAACTACAAGGGGGGGTACGCTGACAGATAGCAATCATACCTAGTGAACTTTATAAATGGAGAAGGAGCATAAAACCTCACCTCAATTATTATACATGATGAACAGAGGAGCAAATAGATTGTAAAAGTAGCACAAACTTGAATATTCGGATCATGAACTCTCATCCGGGTTTACAATAGCATAAACACTCAGAGGGCAGCAGTCCACTATCGAAAGTACACATGAGCACACAGGAGTAGCCATGGCAGAAAATAATTGCAATCTACAGTGCAAAGCAGCCTAAAAGTAAGATCCAACATACCCTCTGTACACGATTGCAGCCAAAAATCAAGATGGTGATTTAGGGCCTCATTACACGGTAGGGGGTAAGGGTTTACCGGTACCGGTATTTTACTGGTACCGGTAAACCCTTACCGCCTTACTACGAGGTCCCTTTGTGGGTTGGTACATTAACGCCTGCTTCTAGCAGGCGTTAAAAAACGAACCCGCAAAGGGACCGGGGTGCTAATTACGGTACCGCAGTTTGCGGTACCGTAATTAGCGCCTTCCCCATTCCCATTATGCCCTATGGGGCAAAAATGGGAATGGGGAAGGGCAATGGAGGAAGGAGGAATTACCGCCTTCCCAACCTTGGAATAGGGCGGTAATTCCCCTTGCCTCCAAGGCGGTACCGGTAAATTACTGGCATGAACCATGGCGCTAGTAGCGCCATGGTTTTCCGCCTACCGTGTAATGAGGTCCTCAGTAACAAAGTCATTTACAGTGCAATGAGGGTCAGGACAGATCTGCATGTCAAAGCAGATGTAAGCCAAAGGTTTGTAAATTATTGTTTCAGCATAACTGAGGGCATAATTAGTGAATTAATAGTTGCCTGTTCTGGGTGGTTTTACTGCTAGAATCAGAATGTGTGTCTCCTGTTCAGTGGTGGGAATGGACTTGTTTTACTGGGTTAGCCCACCTAGTGTGGAGTTCAGGGGGGGGTATTTTAGTCACCCCATAAATATTTGCCTCTCAGATCCTCAGAAGACTAATCATGGACACCTGGAAAATAGCGAATGTCTTTTAATGCTATCAGCAAAGTACTAAATGTGAACACCTTTAAAACCCCCCGCACCACCCAAAAAAGCACATCAATATTTTTCTGTCCATTGCAACATTGACATGGGATTTCAGAGTACTCTTTCTCAGACCCTCAAGTGGGGAAGTATCACGCCTCTCAACATAGCGACCACTGTTCAAATCCCGAGCCGGCACGAACGCACGGGATGCAGCTCAGCAATCCAAAAGAAATGTTAAGTGCACATGGATTCCCCGGGATTAGGGAGCCAGATCTAGGATCTAGGAAGACATATTTTTGGATCCCAGATCCAGGAAGATCTGGCCTAATGCGGGCACTGCTCCTGATCACTCTCACCATGCAGCCAATGCCACTGCTGACCCAGAGCAGCAAATTCAATGTTCCTTCCTGGCCAGTTCCCATAACAGGAATGCTCTGCAACTGTATTCAGGATGCGGTCACTCTGGAGCTCACCGCTATCTGCTCATAAAGTGCTGTCTGATCCCATTCTTCTCTATGGGGACTGGGTTCTCACTGTACCTGCCAATTTGCCATTGGCAGATCAAGGCATGGGAAGCTGGTGCGCCCCCCACAATACCACAGTTATCCTGATGATATAGTGAATTCATTCTGCTACATAAAATAAAGCATTGCACTGTTGCGTCACTATAGAAGCTACAGGTAGGAGATCATTGTGAAGAGCCTCAATGGAATCTGGCCATGTTGGATGAGCTTGCTATAGTCCACCGCCTGATCAGAAGCTTCAGTATGGAGACTGCTTGAAGTTCAGTATTGGGATGTAATCAGCTGCTTCTCAGCTCCAATGAAAGTCAGGGTAGAACATTGCCCTGCTCATGATATTATCTGCTGCTCTACACCTCTTTGGCACTGTTAAGTATCACCCCTCTGCGTCAGCTTGTCTACCTACCTTGATATGTTCCTTTTGCTATGATATTCTCTTCCTGCCATACTCCTTGATATCCTCATTCTCCTCGAACCCACGCTCTCCCGACCCTTCACCTTGGGACCCTATTCACTCACCCATATGGTCCTCCCATGGCTCCTCTCTTCTCCCGTTTCCCTCTTCGAACTCTATCCTGATCCTCCTCTCCTCATCAAGAGGACATGTGTGTATCTCAACCTACAACCATCCCATCTTCATCTACCTACTCATATTCCTCAAGGAGTACCCTTTCTTTACTCAACCTCATCTTGCTACACAATGAATTAATTCTATGACTTTGGAATGCAAAATATCTCTGTAACAAAAGTTAATTTGTTACTGGCCACTTACTACCACTATCTTACTATGATGGCTGTCACTGAAATTTAGATCCCAACACATGACATTGCCATTCGTGCAGCCTTGTGTGCTGATTCTGTTCTCTCTTCTCACTTGCCTTGTTTAAGGATATTGATGATGTTGGCATCATGATTAACAATTGCAGCCAATCTGCCCACTCCAACCTTCCTTTTGAACATATTGCTGTCAAACCTTATGTACCAACCCCACCCCCTATTGTCCTCATCTAGTGCTCCCCTTCAATCCACAACCTCTGCTTCCTTGATCTTGACCTCCCAGCTCTCACATATCTACCGACTGAAGTACCAGTCATACTCATGGGAGACACAAACCTCACCAACATGAGCAATGGCCACAAACTGTAGCTGGACTTTATTCTCTCTGCCCATTCTCTGGTCACCTGCCAACCCGCAATAGTGTATGTGCACTGCATCTCTCATCTTTCTCTTTTCTCTTCCTCACTCAATTCTTCTGCCTCATCTATTGACTGAGTAGTCTCTGAGAACCATCTTCAAATGTCATTCTCTCTGTCCCTCATCTTCTCTCGTCCCTTGTGAAATCACAAAGAATAGATCCATTCCTGATACTCTGGTTACATACTAGACCAGTCTGGGACAGCGCTTCAAGCTCTAGCTCCCTGCTTGCCAACTCACTTGAACTATCTTATCTACAGTTCAATTCACAATGGCATCTCCATGTAAGCATAACAACCCTGCCCGCTCCTTCAATTCCTCTCAATCGCACCCTCAACCATAGATCCCCCCAGCCATCCAACGGTTGAGGAGACCCATACACATGACTGGTGCAAACCCCACTCTCCTCCCCTTGTTGTTTTCAACAATGAAGTGCTGCAGCTCAAGTCCCAGCCCAGCACAACTAGCATACTCTCTTTGTTCTCATCCTTCCAAGCTAGCCCTGATCAACTGGTCCATTGTTGCACTCTCCGACTCCTCTTACCCCTCCTATCTCTCATATGATTCCTTGAAAAGCTAATTGTCCTGCAAAACTTCCCTGGGTCTCCGGGTTATCACTATTATCTTTGGTTTCTAGCGCTAACGTCACCAGGGTTCTCCTTCGTCGAGAACTGGGTTCTTCCCCTCCTAATCTGGCATCTTGTATCCTTCGGCCAGCTTCTCTCTCCTCCATTTGTCTTGGGTAGTATATGGGGTATTAGTTTTTCCTGAGTCAGACACTTCAGACTGGTTTCGGCATTGTTGCTTTGACCTATGGTCCACCCCAATCTTCACGTCTTCACACCACCAGTCCCTGCCTCTTTATATATCTCTGCTTTGGGATGCCACGCATCCAGCTTTGGTTCTTCTAGCAACCTGATTACCTGCAGTAACACACCTGACAGCTCTCAGTTTCTCGGGTCTGCAGGATGTGGCGGGATGCCGCATGCCTTGCATCTTCTTCGCTCTGAAGTCAGTGTCTCTGCCCTTTTGAAACACGTGGGATTTTTCCTCATTTAACCAGGCTCCTCCCCCTTTTGGATTGACGAAGCCGTGGGGCTTGCCCAGCGCCAATCTTTTTTCTCTTTCTCTTGTAGGTTTTCTTCTCCTGCTATTTGTGTTCTCTTCTTCGTCCCAGTGGAATTATAATTATAATTATAATTGTTCTTTTATAATGTGCTTAATACCAATGAGTGTTTTCTAAGCACGAACCACGGGATTTGGATTCAAACCTGTGTTGCGCTGCCTTGTCTTGCTTCCAAGACACGTTGCCCCTGAGCTATCCTTCCTCCCCGGGAGTTGAAAAGGATGTTTTCCATTTCATTTTTGGCAATAATACATATTGCCCTTCTCGTAACAGATCTTGTCCTAAGATAGGTTTAAAGGTGTTACTTTGCAAGGGTCCAATAGGGAGCTCCTCCTGGGAATGGGAGTCCTGGTCCCCAAAGGGGAAGTCTCTCCTGGTGAGGTCCCTCTTGTCTCTACCCTTAGGGTGGGTATTGCGGAGTGGGCTCACCTGCCTAGCCTCACAGGGGGGCTCCCCCTTGGGGAGAAGGGTTAAAGTCTCGCAATTTGTCACATTAGCCATTCTCTCTCATCACTAAATGCCTATCATCTACCTGTCCCTGGATGATGATGCCTTGTTGTATGCTTAACCCCTCTATAGCAGAAATGTAGTTTTTCCTGGATTCAATTCCACTTTCATTCTCCCCTCTCTTACATCTGTTCCCCTAACGTCCCCAAATGAGACAGGGTCCAGAACATTCAGTAATTGATCACCTCTCCTGCGAAGCCTACCAGAGACAACCAGCCAAACACCTGCTAACTCCATCACTAACTCACCTTTCATTCAACCAAAACTCTCATCGGCGCCATGGTCTCCAGCAGGCCCGAGTACTGCTCCAGCTGCCTCACTTTTAATGTTTTTTGTATGCTCCCTTTGCCACTCTCAAAAAATCTATTGTAGAGTATTAATAAATCCATGAATAAATGTATCTGGGGGGAAGGTGGCCATGCACGAATCCCAAAAGATATCCTTCATAAATCTGTGCATTTGGGTGGTTTTGGTTATCCCGCAATAAAATGTTATCATACTGCATTTACGTTACGCACATTACACCATTGGTTGGCAGCTGATCAAGTTAACTGTGCAGGTTTGATTAAAATTGATAAAAACTATTTCACCCACCCCCCTAGATGTTCTTCTGTTCATGGACAAAATTGTGTTTGTTGATGCAACTCCACCTTTTATAAAACATGTTGTGAAAGAATGGCGTAAATGTAATGAGGTTCGGGATGAGAAATATTTACTGTGTGCAGATTCTAGTCTATGAAAAAACGGGGCTGTGAAGCAGAATAACTGTTTTATCGTGGACTTCATGGCAAAGGGCAGGTATCTGGAGAATTGGACAGGTGCATGATGGTCAGAATGTGGTTGATTTTGAGTTCCTGTGCTTTAAATATAAGATGAAAGCAACTGAGTTTGCTCGTTACTTTTTGATGTATTTTTTTCATCATTGAAGGCTACAATGCACACAACACCTGCAATATTACTTCTCTCCAAGACAATGCCCTTGTGTGCATCTACTTTTATATAAATTGATTGCACCTTCTACATCTCAATTAACACTGCAATGTGGTAGAGGGAATTGGGATTCAGATCTGGGTTATTCGTTGTGAGATATTGAATGGAACCGCATATGAACAGGTCCAGTTAAATACAACGTGGACTTAAGCCTAAGGTACACACAACAAAGAACGAATCGCTATCTATACTGGTTGCACTGGAGGATGAGATTGTGCAAGTTGTGTAATGTTCTATCTTTCTCTGTTGCTCTTTTTAAAATTAGGATATTATGTTGCAATTGTATATGCAATTGTATATGCATTACATTTACATTTATATTACAAAGAGGTTACTTCTCTTCTAGTATAGAAACAGGATACATTTTATCAATAGCATCCGGGAAGGTATGCAGCCTGTAGTATTAATGCAGGACTGTATGTTAAAGGTACATGTAACCCAGAATAGGCAGATAAATCACATTAGCTGCCTCAGAGAATGAAAAAGTGCTCAAGCATGGCTAGAGTAGACCAGTTGTAAGGAAGGAGAAAGCTACACATAGCATGGATAGTGAATGCCAATTAGAAGCTACCAGGAAGGTGTCTCTAGCCAGACAGACTGAGATTAGAAGTGGGGTATGGTTTTCAAATAGTGTTGCCTTTAGAGATCAAGGTGTGCTGTATATCAATGCTCACTGTTACAGTGGAAGCAACCCTACAGCCATTGAAACCATGAGTGAGGCTTTTATGAAGATCATACCCTGAGAAAGAAATCACTCGGAAGGGCTGGCCATTTTGAAAGGTTTAGGAACTGGCAATTCTCAGAGGTTAGTCAATAAAAGATTGAATGAGATGCCCAGGATCACACATTGCTTAAGGGGTATAGCTGGGATGTGTTCCAACTATGCAATTTCTGCATTTGAACACTTGCTTTTCCAGCTCTTACCTTGTACTAAAACAATCTCATTTTTATAAAACTGTCTTGCAAAGTACACAAATCACAATTCCAAACCTGACAATGTTTTAAAACTAAATATTACAGAAGGGTGTTACGCAAAATGGGAATTATTCTAGATTCATTCTCTCCATAATCAAGGAAAGTATCAAAGTACCAGCATACCAAACAATGTGATTTAACAGATTTAATGTAGGTATGTCCTTTTGTACTTTTAAGCTTGAAATACTTCCAAAACAATGGCTTGTGAAATTGTCATTCATAAACGTGCAGAAAAACCTTTGACTTTTATAGAAAAAGCAAAACGTTTTTTGTGTCAAACGAGCAGACCTTAAAATATGCTTCCCCAGGGCCTACAACATCTAGTCCGCTCGCTCCTGTCTACCACCCCTTCCACTCAAATGACCGACATAAGAAATATCAAGTAATGAGCTAAACGATGCCACCAGCATGCAAGAAGGCAAACATCACAGAAGACAGCACAGTAATAATGCAAGAGATATATGATTTGACCAGGATCACTGTATCTATCGTCTGCTGGCAAAGCCAGGATACAAGCATGAGCACTTTGGTTCAACAGTCTTGAATTTGGATACTTATTCAACACTTGGACTAATAGTTTATGCTCATCTTTGGAGGGGATTGCCTAGGTTTTAGAATGCCCCATCTGAATATCCAATTTCTAGACCTTCACCATACGAATGACATGTTAGTTTTTATAGTAACCCCTATCTGGTGCAGGAACATTGCTGATAATAGCACCTCTTATCCTGCAAAACCAAGTACATATGCAGGTATGTTTATTAGCTTCAGACATAGCAAAGGTGCAGCCAGCCATGCTGGAATGTGCTCTTCTAATCTTTACGATGAACACATATCTCTGCAATGAGTGCTTAACACACTGAGCTAACTTCTGAACCATCCTGGAACTCAATTTATCAATATGGGTTTCAACTTTGGCTATTGCACATGATCAACACAATTCCCGCAGGAAGGAAAGTATGCTACAGAAGTTGTGCCATAAGGAACACACAAACTGTATTCCACAGTGAACACAGAAAGCATTACATGATTAATTGATCAAGGCAGAATGTACTTGTCAAAACAGACAGGCAATAGGTTTAGCGCCTCAGCAGTATGCCATAAAATCTCCTGGCATGTTCTATTTAAGTCTGGTGAACAATGGAATCTTACTTTAGAGCAGGCAGCCTTGTGGGGGGCCCCAGGCAAGTGCCCATTTTGCCCTCCCATAAAGACGTCTGTGGTCCAGATCATGGTTGGGAAGTAGTGGATCATTTGGGAAAGCAGAAGGGAAACAGGTTCCAAGGCAAAGCATCTGCCTGTAAGTGATTTAGATGGCATTCCCCCCAAAAATGAACACAAAACACGAGGCCGAAAAGAACACATTTTTAAGGTTGAATTTCTGTGAGATTTTTTGCACATTTTGTTAAAAATATAAGAGGGTGGCTGGGTAAGGGTATAAAAAACAAAAATGGGTCGATGTGGGGGAGGGGCAGGGGTCCCCCACCCACATTTAAAAAAGAAAAAAAGGAAAGAATTAAAAAAAATGAATAACGACTTTTCGACCTGTGTTTTATTTTCGCTATTTTAATGTGAACCCATTAAGATGCAGCAGTCGTATGTCTCCCATAGTATATGAGCAGTTTTTAAAGGCATGCGGTTTAGCATTCTCTGTATACCCGAAAAAGAGAGCGGGGAAATTGCTCAACAAACAGCAGGATGCTGTTCTGTGGTCACCTTCAGCAGACTCCAGAAGCCTTGCATCAAAGTTCAACTGAACTAGCTATAGTCTTTTTTCAGTGTCTGTCTAAACACGAGCAGCACGCGTATGGCTTATTGGAATGGCACCAGAGATGGGATGTGGATAAGTCAAGGAGGCACTGATGGGAAAATGCGTATTTATTACTGTTTACACAATCCATTGCTTTCCTGGAAACGGTAGGAGTTGGACCCGTGGGAGACTATATCAAGTTATAAAAGGGAGCTCTTCCAGTAGAACAGACCTAGAAACTTGGCATCTATCACTTCACATTTGTTTTGCGAGACATGGGCCAAACATCCCTTGACAGGTGACACAGCTTATGAAATTACACGGCTTTGTAACACGAGTAACGAGAAGGCTTGCAACCCAGCTGGTCTTGGGAAGCAGCGGGCCGGAGGTGGTCTGCCAGTATGAATTGCTCGCCACTGCTTTGCTTACAGAAAACCCCCTTGCAGCCGCCTGCCAATGTGTCGCGGGAAACATCCGTCATTTGCGTACATTGTCAGTAAATGAAGGCAGTCCCAACAAAACAAAACATCGCCACACAGCCGGAAACTTTTTAAAGCGTCTTTAAACACTGTTAAGATCACAGACTTAGAAAACAACCTGACCATTTGTGACATTTAGATTTCTCCCAATGCTTGTGTGCATTCCTAGGTACAATGTGTTCTTTTTGTTATTGGGCTAGATTGGGCTCAAAATGTCCCTGCATTCCTTAGTCACTAAGTAATTCCCCTTAACTCTGCATAGCTTCCCTCCTAATGTCCAGGAAAGCTGCGCCTGCACACCATGAAAGCTGGCTCTGTGTATTCATGTTTGTACACGCCGCGGCTGAGCATATTCATATGTGTATGCGCAGCCAGCCCCTGGCAGGCTGGGACACCAGAGCGATTGCACTGCCTTCTGTGCGTCTGACAGGTTGTTATGTTTGTCTGCGAAAAGAGAGCTGCCATTGAGCATGAATTCAGTGTGGTCATGAGCTGCACCCAGGATGGCGGACCAATCCCAACAGATACACTTTGATATCCTCCAATGTCTATCCTTACCTTGCAATTGTGTATTTTGAAGTACACTGATAACTGTTATATCCCTGTGCCGGGGGTGCCGGTTGTCACGGCTCCCGCGTGATACTTCTCCTACGCGGTTTAAGGGGCCCGTGCAAAACCCTACACCAGTAGGGGGGTGGAATGCTTGTAGGCCACACCAGGGTGTCAGTGCAGGTGCGGATCGGGAGCGCAATAAAGCACATCATGCTCGTGATCGACCCTTGCTTGGGGTACTGTTTTTTTCTTTTTATATTGATCAGGAAGAATATTGCACGTGTCCTTTTAATTGTTTGTGACCACGTGGCTCTGCAGTAAATGCATGCCGAGGAGTGTACTTCCTCTGCAGCTCCAAAAATTGTCGGCGAGATAGATGGTGGTCAATCCGCCATGTTGTCAGCTGAGATGCGTGAGCCGTACTGACTCCTCATTGCCAGAGTTAGTTCCCCCCACCAGGGGTGCCAGCGGGGGATAGAATGCTTGTAGGTCGCGCAGGGGTGTCAGCGTGGGCACGGACCGGGAGCGCAATAAAGCATGTCATGCTGGTTATTCGTTCTGCTGCGCTCTGCGGCTTCCGGTCGGCTGACCCTTTATTGTGCCTCACATCATCACGTTCATGTGACGTGAGGCGTATGCAAGAAAAACGTCACTTACCTCTGGTCAAGAGAGTTCCATTCCTTGTCTGTTGTTGTTGGAAAAACTCCAAGTGGAAATACATTTATTTGTCTTGCCATCTAAGATGGCCCATGTGTGGAGTCGACGGTAGCAGGGAGCCAAAACATCCTCCCTTCTTCCTAGCACCGAGTAGTGAAATAATCGGCCTTGCGGAATTGCCCTTTGGAGGATGTCTCTGGGGAATGTTCAAAATAAGCAGAAGTGAGCGGTGCATGGGGGAAGTGCAGAGGTCCAGGGGATGCACACGTTTCCAATGAGTTACCCCATGCAATCCTTTCCATGTGCTAGCACACCCGACCTACCCAGGCCTAGTGGGATTGGATACCCTATTTAAGTAACTAATGCCTGAAGGCTCATCTAGATAGTTCACGTTAATGCTAAAGAATGGGTTCCCCCCTCCATACATTGCACAGCATGCACAGGCCCCCATTAATAGGAAGATTGATATTAATGCTAGAGTTTGGATGTACTCCAAATGATGCACAGCAACACCAGCAGTGGATCCCAAAATAGAGATGGTTTTGTTTAATTATGGCAAGGATCTCAATAAGGGAGAGGACAAGGCCCTCTTTACATGGTAGAGTCGATTACTTGACACAGTGGTGATCTTGTTAAAATCCTGGAATTAGAGGTTGTGAGACTGGAGGGCAAATCAGTAAACCAGGAAGTATTGTGTGGACCCAGACAGCAGTACTTTCTTTTATGAAATGTGGATGCATATTTTAGATCTGAATGGAGGAAGGATACTCCTCAAAAGCAATCCTAGAATGGGTAACCGGGCAGAAAAACATCGACTGACACACAGGGATTACTTTTTGCAGATAACTACAAGAAAGAGGCCAATAGTTATGTACCCACTTTTTTTACAAGTAGGTGTATATTCTACCCCAGAGGTTTTGCCGGAGTAGGCCGTAGAGAGGCCATTTTACTAGCTAACATCAAAAAGATCAGGGCTCACCACAGGTAGAGGGAGATATTCCCAACTTGCTATTCAGGATAGTCAGACAGAGTTTTTCCCACAAGTGGGAGGATTCAAAAGGAGGAGACGGGTACGTTTCAATGGTGAGTATGGTCATACCTAGAAAAAACATAGGAGACAGATCAAATATTTCCCTCGGAATTGGAAACACATCTCATGGGACCCAGATTTTTAAGATAGACTTCAGTCCGATGATGAAACCATGCTCAGAAGAAAGACCAAAGTATCCGCCTGGTACTCAATTTCACACTTCTCTATTGTTTGTTAGTACATCGCCATTTCAAGATGGAGACTATAGTATTACTCAAGGATCTCCTTAAACCAGGGGACTGGTTACCAAGACTAGAGATAAAACATGCATACCAAACGATTCCTATTGATTCCAGTTGTAGAATATATCTCTGCTACAGTTGGTCCATTCTCTCTTATCAACTCAGCTGCCCTGCATTCAGGCTATCCTGTGCTGTAAATACTGTGCCTGAGCTGCCATTCCAATTTCCAGAGGACCTTGGAAGCAGACTGCCTGGACCTGTCTGTTGGTTTTAATCTTATTTTATTTATATTCACGTTATTAGCATGCTAAACCTCACCTCACCGATTCTAGGCATGGTGCTTGAGTGGTGAATGTGTGGACAGCTGTTTAGCTAAGCACGACCAAGCACAGTTATTGCAGTTGGTGTGGAGGGAGTGGTGAGTGTAAACTGTGCTTCTTCTTGCCGACTGCCGCAAAACAGCTTACAAGTACAGTAAGAGCAGATTCCTTTTTCCCATGAGCCCCTCTGGTTATTCCTCTCCCCGGCACCCATTATGAAGTACAAGCTACGAAGTAACCCCCACGCGGATCATGGTGAACAGACGGAGAAAACACTGCCAGAACCCAGGAGCCAAATCTTCCCCTACAGTATCCACACCTGTGGCTCGGGCCAAAAGGCAAGGGTGGGGGGGTAGCAGCTCACCAAAAGACAGATGACAGATTTCTTTACTCCAGTTAAAGAGATTAGCAACCCAACACACAAACAAAAGTGTGGGGTTACTATCTGAGCTCCAAGAATTTTAAAACCTAGGCAGATGTTTCGAGAGAGAAAAAGTGGATAGGTCAGTTATATACCATCCACGGGGAGGTCAGAGGGGCCATTAGAAACTAACCCAGAATCCTTTGAGAACTTTATGAAAGAGGTGGACAACTACTCATTGGGTAAACCAGCAGCATAGCAAACAGAGGAGACAGGTTTAGTGATTACCCCTAACCTGGACATGTCAAGACACTCAATTACATATGATTTGAGTCCTAAAACTCTAGCACCATCTTCTCTAAGAGCTCTACGCTTCTTCCTGAAGTATATGGTGAGGTTATGAGAGCAACTTGCAAGAGAGCAGCGAGAGCATGGTATAATTCTGAAATCCATAAAACATCTCTGCAATTAATTGGTACTGATGCTAAAAAATAACACACAGATAGGGTGCATACAATCGGATGACATCCAAATGGACTTGGACCAAAGCATTATCCAAATTGCTACACCTTTGGATATGAATTTCCCAGCCTATGATTTCACAGGAATAGAGGAGGCGCTTCACAAGGGGGTAGCAGTTCTCAGTGGCTCTGTGCAGAACCAAAATCGTCCGCCAACAAGGGGAAAAGATAAAACAATAAATGAGGGCTCACAAGAGCTGGTGCCCCAATATGAGGAAAAACAAAACAGCAGGGGGAAAAAGAAAAAGAAACCACCAGCTCAGGGCAAATGGAAAACGAAAGAAAAAAATGTGGAGCCATGGCAACAAAAACGATCTCTAGTGCCCCTGACTGTACATTAATAGAAGCTAGCAGAGGAACCTACCATGCAGACCAAATCCCTGAATCAAAAGACAAAAAGTCAAAAAGGGATATAATTCTTCTATGGGAAAAGCCAAACAATAGGTTTAGACAAGCAGACCCAGTAGCGATCACATTGGACACTTCACATCGAACCGGTGAACAGGAAAAAATTATATCAGTGACACAAGAACTCTATCTTTAAATGTGAACGACAGTAACCATCAAGAAATGGATAATGCAACTGAAACAATTTTCACAATCAAATTAAAATCTCCAGACAGTAAAACAAATATGGACAAGGTAGCGGGACTGGAAGTGTCCCCAATGGACAACTCAACATATGACCATACCCACTTGATTGTGTAGGACATATCTGGAGACAAATACATCTAATGCTTAGAACTATAATTTCAGGTGACATTGACCTAGTAACGTTCCATGAATACCCAGTGTTAAATACAGTAAAATTAAAATTATGCTCCAGGAACATTGCTATAATATTTGGGGAAAGTGTTTGATTTCTGGAGGGTGCATTTGTACAGCAACAATATCACTGGATTCCATTGGAACTCGAGGGGTCTTAAAAATAATTAATGATAAAATATTACTAAAATGGTTAACTTCTCATGAGATTATTGTGCTCCAAGAGGCATCGCTTACATCGACTCTCCACATGAATGGATACGTAACATATTGCTCCACAGCAAAACAAGGGGCAAAGGGATGCTCAAAGGTGGGGTTACTACTGGCTGTCAGAAGACTATCCATGACCCCTTTCACGATGGAAAAACATATGGTCATTAATATGGATTTTCCCCAAACACAAGATATTGCCCACAGGCTAAGAGCGGGGCACTCAAAAAATATTAGGAAATTGGTCTTTACCCTGCATCCAACATGATATGCCGCAGGGATCTCAATTCAAAATGTCCATCAAATTGGTCCTCCAAATACATGTGTGGCCCGAGAGTGTGGAAATACCAGTGGCCAAGAAGTTACAAAAGATATATAATATGCAAGACACTGTGTGGGTACATTTCTTTGGCAATTGGGGTCTGTTTATGCTTAATGACCGCTCTCAAAATGATATTTCGGGCATTTTAACTACAAGAGATGCTGTCTCTAAATCCATGCTAGACTATTTTTTCGCATCCCTGAATCTCATGGAACAGATAAAGTCCCCGGAGATACAATACACACAATGCAGTGGCCATGCTTTTCTAACCCAATCACACATTCAACATGCAACACGCCCCCCTGCCTGTAAGATCATTAGGAGAGGTTTGCACTAATGCCAAGGAAATAAGGTTAAACCGGTAAGGGGGGCGCTAGACAGCCTGACCAAAATGGCTGCACATTCTTAACAGGCTTACTGGGCTGCAGTGATAAATGTTTGGAACACCCCTTAGTACTCCAAATTTACCTGACATCCACATGGAGTGGTAAGCTTGACGCCCCAAGGGTCACGTGTGGCGACCTTTGGAGTGGTAGGGAGCCTCTGGTGAGCAATCAGCAGTGGCAGGCTCGAGAGGCCTCCTTGGAGGGGTTGCACGCCGGACTCAGGCATTTTGCTGTGAAGGATCCAGGTCCCACGGATGTGCTCTTGTTACTCAGACCGAATGAAAAGTAAGCCCGGGAACGTTTGCTGCAAATGGCTCGCCACAGATCCAGACAGGTAGCTGCTTCCCCATGTTAAAGTCCAGGGTGACAAGAGCACAGTGGCAACCTCGAAGACACAGAGGGGCTCAAACAAAAGAGATTCAGGATGATCAGTGGAAAGCCACCCTCGCAGAGTGACGTTGCTGGTGGGACATTGCAGTGAAGATTCTTGGCACTGTATTTCTGGATAATTGGATGGCAGGCACATTGTGGCTGAGTAAGGGGCTATTGAAGTAAGACCATAGGGCCTCATCACGAGTTGGGCGCTAACCCCGGCGGTATTAGCCCTACCGCCAAACTCCCCCGGTGCTATTAGCGCCGGATCACAGGTTTGGCAGAACGGTAAGTCCCCATTCCCCATTGGGCCCATTCGGGAATTTCCCATCCCCCATTGGGCCTAGCGGTAATAGCACTGAAAATCGGCAAAACCACGGCGGATTTGCCTCCAGCTCATAGATGGGGGCAAATCCGCCAAACCCATGATTTAGCAGATCCTTAAATGCATCAGTAATAGCGTTACTGCCACATTTAAGGGTTACCGCCAAACTTGTGATGCATCAGTATGTGCTTCAATGGTGCTTCTTTGTCGCACTGAGGCCTCCCCAGCTCCCGATGCCACAAAAAAGGTAACAAATCAAGGGAAGAGTCACACATGTCACATGGGAAATTCAAATATGCAGCAGTGGGATTGTATCTCTTTTCAACCTCGGGTGCGGTATCTAGCACATTAGGTGACCAGCATTTCCATAATGGACTCTGGGTAAAGCAAGAAAAAAGAAAAGCTACCAGCTCTGGGGAGCATGGGAACAAGCAGAACCCATCAGAACACTCATCCAAAGCCTCATCACCAACCCAGGAAAATCTTATGGCAAGGCTGGGTCGTATTGATACAACTGTGACATGACTTGAGGGTAAATCTGACTGCCTCCGTGAAAAGGTGGCCCAGCTAGAAACTAGGATTGAAACTCTGGTGCACAATACCTGTGAAGTAGACAACCATAGTTCTCAGACAGTCCCTGTGGTGAAGCAGATGGGCATATAATTAGAGGCTGCGATCCTGGGAAACCAGATCCTGGATTGGCGTGTAAAATATCTGGAAATGTGGTTCCCGCAAAGCAAATCAGATTTCTTGGCCTCCCCTTATGCACAAAAGGAGAAGAGCTGATAACATTTGCTGCTAATTGGCTTCCGGAGGTGTTAGACCTGGAAACGGAAGATGACCCTATACATATATTGAAAAGTGCTACAGAATCAAACAGCGTGGGAAGAACACAACAAGAGACCCAGAAAGAGGGCCAATGCATATGGTCAAACTATCTGGTGTTCGGGATAAAGAAAGGATCTTGAAAGTGGCTCAAGAGAAAGAGAACCTGGACTATCAACAAAAGCAGATTCTTCTTTTTCCTGACTTGGCTTCCGAGACAGAAAGGAGAAAGAAAATGCTAAATACCCTGAAGAAAAGCTTTCTTGCCCAAAGACTAAAAGTTGGTATCATGCATCCTGCCAAACTTAGAGTCACGTGGAAGGTGAAGGCTGAGAAACTGCTGAAAACAATAAAGGAACGGTCGGCAGAGGAAGGTTGAGATTGAAATAGGGACTTTTCCTGCTAAATTATATTTCTGATAAATAGTCTTATTATAACTGCTTTTAATCATGGCTTACCTTTTGTATCGGCTTGCTAATTTACGTTCATGGTCGGCAATGTACATCCGATGAAGACATTTACCATATTTTCTTTCTTCTTTAAGTTACTTTCATAGTGAGCTTACAGGTAGAAACCTAGTTCTCTGAAGTATAGAATGTGTCATCCCCCAATAATTACAAGGTGGACATCCGGGAGGACCTATGTTTATCATGGTTTTCGTCTATGTGTTTGAGATATGTTGATTTAGTTGTGGTTTCAGGGTCCCTCATATTGTTGGCTCGGCTCATGTACTGACAATACTGAAAACCTTCAATAAAAATACAATAAAAAATATAGGTTGAACTGATCAAAGTTGTTGCTTTCAACCAATTTCTGGAGAAAAGAGAATCCCAGTTAGCGAAATCCTTAACTGAAACCGTCACACTGGAAAACGATGTAATTATTTTTTAAATACACTGAAGGAATGGAATTCTGCCTTCAGTGCATCTCACGACCATCGTGCCAGAATTGGTTTTGATAAGCCTTCCTACCAACATTGGGATCCAGTGTTAAATAGACAAAAAATTGTATAGAAAAAAGAAGACAATTACATTGTGAGTATTTACTGTTACAGATTCTCTCACTAAAACGAGAGCTTTTAGCTCAGAAATACAAAAATGGCAAATCTTGCATAATGTACTTAAAAGACAAAACACAAATGAAAGGATCTTAAAATGTGTTCTAAGTAAAGATAATCATCGTTTTGGGAAATTGATGAATGAAAGCAATGATGATCTAAGGATGATTCAAAGCATACCTATTCAAGAAAAGATATGGAGCAATTTTGTGGTGAAAGAAATTGGGCTGCCAAATTGTGTTAAATTTGAGAAACAAAGAAGTCATGAAAATCTGGTTGAAATTAATATCATGACAAATGAAATAGCCAATGTCACTGGAAAAATTAATCGACCAAGGCCCCTTGCCCGGACGGGCTACCTAATATGGTATTAAAATCCATTCCACTATGGTGGGCTGAGTTTATATTGCCACTGTTCAAAATAATTATCGCCTCAGGCCAAATCCCAGCAGCATGGCAAGAATCATCATTATCCCTATATATAATAAGGCCCGAAAACATAGCCAGGCACCTATCCACTTATTGCTCTCCTGAATATACTTAGCAAGGTATTTGCCACTGTACTGTTGGGAACGTTATAAAGGCAGGTAGAGAAAGAGAGCTTACTCTCTAGCTATCAAACAGGCTTTAGAAGTGAATGTTCCACAATGCATAAGATCATAGCACTGAAACTCCTCTGTAAAACAGCACAGATGCCCAATAAACCTCAGGTATTCGTGGCATATAAAGATTACTCTGAAGCCTTCGATCGTGTCTGCAGTGATTGCATGTGGCAAAAAATTCAACTCCAAGGCATTTGATCCCCGACTATAAAGATGCCTAATACAACTACACAGAAACACACAGCTACAGATCAGATTGGACCACGAAGGGGACTACACAAGTAAAGAGAGTTGAAACAAGACTGTGTGGTGGCACCATGTTTACTCAATTTCTATTTCTTAGATTTCGAGGCTACTTACAAGAGCACAGGTTAACGTCCCCTAAAATAGGAGCAGTACATATAGCACGGATGTCCTACGCGGACATATTTATCCTTCACGACCATACAGAAAGGAGAGTAGAATGACCATTGAATGCCTTGGGGAATTTTTCTTTTAAATATCACCTTGAAGTACATTTCACAAAAACGAACATTAAGTTCGGAAACAAGAAGACAAAACAAAATTATATATGAGACTGCCAACCAACCATCCTTATGATATGATATTGCATTTGTAACGCACCTATACACAAGTGTTTCAAGGCGCGACGAGGCAGGTGGGGGATCGAGACAGACAACGATCCTATTAGGCCAGGTGTCATTCAGATCGCGCAAGTGCAGGGGTAGAGGGGAAGGGAAAAGGGCAAGGGGAAAGGGAGAGTGGAAGTGCAGTAAAGGGTTAGTAGAATATAAGATAAATAATAGAGCCAGCTGGTGGCAAGTGCAAGGTAAGTGCCGGGAGGAGGGGCTGTAGGATACAGAGACAGTCCGGCAGTGCAGGGGTTGCCATGGAGGCAGTGCTGGGAAGAGTGGCTGGGCCAAGGACCGAGATCGGTGAGTGGCCCAGTTGCAGATTCAGCGCAGGTTCCTTGAAATGGTAACTGAAAACACGTATTTGATAGTCATATTGCATAGAAGATACACAGACAGAAAACAAATGGAAGATCATTTTCAAAGTGGGTACATATTAGCCTCAAGATTAAATATTCTTCACAGGTGCTTTGGTGGTTTTTGTTCCCTCAAATGCTCTATAAACAAAAATGCACGCACACAACATTATATGGCTTGGAGGCAACAACAGGTGATGTTAGTCCATGGCTTGATACGCTAGAAGGACACTATTGAAAAAACTGTCTGGGACTACCCAAGTCTACCCCTCTGTGCCTGATTAGGTCTGATTTAGGGCTAACCTCAGTATCAACTGAATTAAAAGTAGGAAGGGATCTTTCTATCTGTAACTCCTGTTATTAGAAACAAATAGGCTCCCCGATAAAAAAGGGGTGTCCTTACTGGCAAGTAGTAATGTGCAGGTGTGTTTATTTAGAGAGTCTGTGGAAATATTCTCTAAAGAAATAGAGTTTACTTGGAATACCTCAACTCCCTTAACACTACAGCCATTGCTGAAAAAGAAAGCTTAACTATGGGACTGGCAAAAGAAATTAAGTAAATAAATAAAAATTAGTTCTAGCAAATGAATACCAGAAACACTATCCGACATTCCTCTACACTCAGCCCTATTCAAAATTGTTCCCAAATAAGACTGCATGGGATCTCCTGATAAAGTTCAGGTTAAACCAAATGGACATTGTAGCTGCTTGTTAGCATGTCGAAAAAGGACTCAGATGCTGTTGACTGCGCGGAGGGACAAAACATTTTATACACTGGAGGTCCTAGCATACGGGAGGAGAGAAGTAAAGTATTTGGGAGATCTGTACATACTGAAGAGAGCCTGGAATGGGAGGATATTTGGACACGATGCATGGGGGGATACAAGTGAGCCTACATTTAGCAATTGCCACTTTCTGGCATGAACTTGCGAATAAAATGATAATACTGTAAGTCATCAGTGAAGATTTCTATGAGATTTAAGGTCAGAGGTTGATGAGTTTCTGAATACGTATGATTCTAAACGAAAATCACTGGATTTTGATAATAAAATGAAAATCGAATGAAAATATAAAACATGTATGATGTATATATACTACTTGTTAGTATATTGATAAATGATTGATTGTTTAGGTTTTTATGAATTGTTGTAACTATCGCTATGTGAGTAAATATAGTGTATAAGGTTTTTATTGTAAACCAAATATGCACTTTAAAGAAATAAAATAAAAAAATATTTGACAGATGATTCATCTCAGATAGGAGTAAGGGTATGTTGCAAAATCAGGACAAATTGGACAATGCGCCATCACAGAACAAAGAATGTCTATCTAAGGTATCAGATGTGTTCTCACCAAGGATGCGCACATTTTCCCATGTGTATTATGTTATTCCATCAGAGAGAGCTGAGCAGAATTCTGGAATCACCTGTATTTTCCCAACAATAACTGGCAAGTTTTATCTGGCTCTTTTTTAATGACTTTTTTTTTATCTGACTCTTGTTTCTCATGTTCCAGATCCTCTGCACTACCCAGCATTCAGAGACTGAAAATACATTATCTGTGACATGAGAGTCAAGGGTTCATATCAACATTTTAGAACTTCTTGCAAGCTGCTTTGCAATTGAAATGTTTGCAAAATGAAGACAATGTTGCAACATTCTGCTATGCAACGACAATGTAGTAGTATGTGGCCAGACCACGTTGAAAATTCAATCTGCCTCAAGATGGTAAGGAAAGAGGGACGTTTCTTCCAGGGGCTTGCAACAATGTGTCAGACTGGTCATCCTGGTTAGTCAGGGACCCCTGCAATTGGCACCTTGACCCATCATTTTGCAGACCCTTCAGCCCCAGTGGGGCTCCGCAACAAGCCATTTTGCCAACAGAGTGAACACCCAACTTCCAAGTTTCTTCAGCTCGAGGCCAGACCCAGCCGCCTTAGCAATGGATTCATTATTTCGTTATTAGGACACACGTTGTCTCTAAACCTCTTCTGCCTTTTACATTGTTCAAATAGTACTTCTGGAATGCTACAAAGAGAAGGTGTCCATGGTACTGGTAAGTCCTGGGAGGGGTCAGTAATGTGAGGTGGACAACTGCTTGTATTTTTCTCAGCATTGGACCTTTTATTAATTAAAAAAGAATGCAAAGGAGGCCTAACAGAGCCTACAGTACCAGGGAATTCCCTCCCTCGTCTACGTTTAATGGGAGACAAAACTGGCGCTCACACTAAACAACAAAACTTTCAACATAAATCATAAACAACATAAATATATGATTACCAAATGACCAGTTACTTGGATAACTTCCACTTGACCTGTGTAGACCCCTTTCCCAGGAATGCCCAAAGTCAATCTATCCAAAAGAAAAGAAAAGTCTTGAATCAGTTCCTGAAAGTTCCAAAAGAAAATAAAAGTTCACCCAAACAAAAATCCACTGCTAACAGTTCTTTCTCCGTTTGTTGAAAAGTTCCCTTTCAATTTCCACAAAGAAAACAGCACCAATGGTAATCCCGGATAACCTCCTTCCAGGATAGACTTGACAAACTTCAAAACAAAAGTACCTCTTCTGCTTCAAATACTGTTCATCTTTTTTTTTTATTTTTTTTTATTGGTTTATACAAACCTTTAAAAAGAGAACAAAAACAAACAACATATATAAATTTTTCCACAAAATCCATTTCTTCGTCGTCTGATCAATTTGTTCTCCAGTTTAAGTACACAGTTTTCAGATCTAACATGCACGGATTAGACCACGTTGGATTTTAACTATGACTAGGCATCGGATTTGTGGTCACAGCATCTAAACCGTCCTTTAGCACACAAAGAAATGCCACTAAAGCGTATAGGGCAGGTCAGTTAGAGCAGTCAAATAATACTCTCCACCAGTCGTCCGCCGTCAGGGTTTGGTATTTGCAAGTTATTGGACCAAAAATGTTTGTTATTTGGTGACCAAACCCCGAGCATGACAGTCAAATGTTTTAGAGTCTCGTTATCAGTGTGACAAAAGCGCCACTTTAAGTCCAAGTCAGCATGTTGTGACCAAAAACTTAGACGTTCCTTAGTTGCTAATATGTTGAGCCTAAAATGCATATACAAGGCTCTATTATGTTGGTCTGGAAAGCAGTTTAGATAGTTTTGCAACTGCCCATATGCTCTATTTTCTACGGGGACATCCTTCATTGTTTTCGATTCAGTTCTTGCAGTGCATGTGTTGATCCAGTCCATTCTCCACATTTTCTTTTTAGCCTGGTCTGGGTTGTCCATCAGAGTCTGTATTGAAATGTCATACATTTCTAACACCTCAAGACATAGGGCCTCATTCCGAGTATGGCGTTAAGGGATAGCGGCCACCGCTAACGAGAGCGGTGGCGGTAATCCCTTACCGCCATACTCCGAGTTCCCTTAGCGCCATGGTGCTTTTAACACCTGCTTTTAGCAGGCGTTAAATACCATGGCGCTAAGGGACCTTGATGTTAATTACGCCACCGTAATTTACGGTGGCGTAATTGACGCCTTCCCCACTCCCATTATGCCCTATGGGGCGAGAATGGGAATGGGGAAGGGTAAATGGGGATTGGGGAATTACCGCCCCGCCAACCTTGGAATGGGGCGGTAATTCCGCCAACCACCAAGGCGCTGCCGGTCCGGGTACGGCGTCAACCAAGGCGTTAATAGCGCCATTGGTTAGCGCCGTACTCGGAATGAGGCCCATAAGTCTGTTCCTTTGGAATAAAATTGTTTCAGATTTTTCTTTTTCCAATGTCTGTAATATGCGAATTTGAGGCAGCGGAACTTTTTGCTTCGTTTTCCTGAACAAACTTACTAGATTCCAGGCCACTCTTGCTTGGATCGAAATGTAGCCGAGTTCAAATCTTATGCAGGCCGTGGAAGTCCCCTTTGGTGGGCGTAGCACTTTGGACCAGAAGATGTTTTCCAATGAGTTCCACAAGTCGCGTCCACGTCCAAAGGCATTTTCTCTGCCATATATGAGTGCAGGCACCACTTTTTGTTGAAAAAAGGTGACAGTTGGTTTCAGAGAAAATTTACCAAATTTTCTATTGATCAAGGAGGCCTGACAAGCCAACTGGCGACATTTGTTTTTAGTCGCCTCAGCCCAGGATGCATCATTTCTACTCGCATTGATTTTCATACCTAGATATGAGGTGTTCTTCACAATCCTGATCGGTTCTTTATCAATGTACCAGTTGAATTTTTTCACTTTCCCATTGTTGCCTGTTAATTTTTCAAAGACCAAAATCTCACATTTTTGTTTATTTATTAGTAAACCATTTGCTAATAAATATTTATCAAGAGTGGTAAGTTCACGCTGGAGACCTATTGGTGTAGAATCCATAAGGATAAGATCATCCGCGTAAGCAAGATAGTCGATGTGCGTACCGTTGATTTTCGGTGGGAAAGTGGCTAGATCGTTGAAGATCTCCTTGATGTCCGATATAAACAAGTTGAAAATGATGGCTGCTAAAGGGCACCCTTGTTTAACCCCTCTATGTGTGTTTATAGGGGCTGATAGTGAACCTTTTAGACCTAATCTGATTTTAATTGTGGTTTTGTATGTAGCTCACGGATAGCCGCCAACAAGCTAGGTGGGCAGTTCCACGCACTCAATTTTTCCCAAAGCAAGTCTCTGTTTATGCTATCAAAAGCGTGGGATAGATCTATTAGGGCCAGATAAACTTTAGAGGTAGATCGGTGTGCTTCCATCTTCAGCAAGTTTATCAGCAAAAGATTTACTCCACAGCCCACCCCCTTGACAGACCCTGCTTGTCTCGGATCCACCCGAATGGAAACAATTGACCACTTTAATAGTTTCTGTTGCAAGAGGGTGGCGTAGATTTTTCCCAGCACATTCAGTAGTGCAATAGGTCTATAATGTTTGTGATTGCGTCTATCGCCCTTTTTGAAAATTGGGACAATCACAGCGGAGTTGCACGATCTCAGCGTACTGCGACATTTGACTATCCTGTGAAACAAGATTGTACAGAAGTCTGACCATTCATCCGGATGTTGTTTAATGGAGAAATTGGTCAGGACGTCTGGGCCTGGGGCTCTGGAGTCATGCACGCTCTTGATAACTTGGAAGATATCTTCTCTAGGGAACAGAATCTCCCAGTGAGTAAGAGTTGGGGCGGCCCATTCTGTGGTTTTCACATCCTTACCAAAAAGATCAGTGTAAAAGGATGTCCACTCTGCTTCCGAGACCAGATTTGCTTGAAGAGCATGTTGTGGAGCTAAATTGGTGCTTATTAACCTCTAATATTCTCTGCAATTGTTACTCGCCATTTTGGACAGCATAAGCTCAGCATCGTTTTGTAACATGATAGCTTTGTGGGATTTGAGCCAGTTCTTACATGCTTGTCTTATTGTTCTTTTTTCATCGTTAACATTGGCGTGGTTTTGTCTTTGTGCATCTCGTAAATCACGACGTAATGCTCTTTTGCGTTGGAGAATTTGAAGGTCAAATCTGTGTTTAGGTGAAAAGTCAGCATGTTTTAATTTGTTTTTTCGCTCCTCAAATTGCGCCAGCAAATGGGAATATTCAAGTGTCTCAGAATATTTTTGAAATTCAGAGGTGATATGAGTTAGCTCCTCAGTTTCGAAATATAGCCGGATTGTACATGCTCCAGTTCTCACTACATGCGGCCACATCCTGTTATTACACTGGGTAGTATTATTGAAGCTTAGGGTCACCATATCGTTATCACTGTGGGTCATTTTGGTGATCTCCAGGCGAGTTGTTCTCGTCTGTAAGTTTCCGGAGACAAATATGTAATCAAGAGTCGAACTCTGGTCACATCTTCTCCAGGTCGGTTGGGCAGGAATATCGCCTGCTGTTTGACCATTTAACATAGTTAACCCACGTAGATCCATTTCCGTGCACCATTGATTTATTATCTTCTCTTTGCAGTTATTAGATGTCTTTTTACCGCCGGGTAGATTTAGATGCGTGATGCAGTCGATATTAAGGTCTCCACAGATGATAAGATTGATTGAGAACTCCTTTTCTGTTAGATCATTAATTGTGGATGTAACTCGGTCAATAAAGGACTCTAAGCCAGCAGCCAAGTGATTACAGTATAGATTTATAATATGTAGTTTGGATACATGAGCGTTTCTTCCCACTGAGGAACTAATCACCACTACTTGAATAAATGGAGATGGATTGAAAGATTTGTCAATCTTGAGACCAGACGCTCTCTTTGCTGTCACTAAAAGGCCAGCCATAGGTCTACCCTTGGGTTGTTTAATGGCCGGGTTAAGCGCAATTTCAAAGCCTTCAAGGATGGGAGTTTCATTAAGCCATGTTTCCTGCAAACAAATGAGATCCAAATCAAGGGCCCAAGGAGTGTTGAACAAATGCGTAAAACCTCTTGTGTTCCAAGATCCCATAGTGCAGTTCTGACATTTCCCTTGGCCGTAGCATTACTTGTCCACTTTGCTGTTTAAGGTGCCAGCAAGCCAAGACCAATCGTTGTCTTTAACGTCTGAGTTGGCAACTTCGTCTAACTCGTGACCAGTAGTTGGTACACTTACGGCCCCTTGAATTGTTATCCTTATGAGGTCATTCGTGGGTGTTTTATCCATCGAATCAAATTGTGGAGCGCACATTTGTAGTTGCGCTGTTAGAGGCTGGACAGCGGGAATAAGGTGAGCATCTATTTGGCTAGGTCCGCTGACAGGCACACTGCGAGGACCATTTTCCAAAGGTCCAGGTACAGAGTAATTTACTGCAGATATGTCAAACCCTAGAGACATTAACACTGGTCCGCTTCCAATAGAATGTCTACTATGAGTTTTGATTGTAAATGAAGTATGACGCATCATTTTTTTTTCGTTAAAAAATTAAACGATTTTCTGATCTCCAGATTCGATTGCTCTGAGGCTTGGCACGAGATGACATAGCCATAAAACATTGTGGCGATTTAGAATAAGTCATCTTAAGATTCTATGCGCTCCAAGAGCACTTGGTGCAGGGCCTGAGATTTCGGCACAATGCTTTTGACTTATTTATCCTTTGTGGATTGAGAGGGGTTCTTGCTATTTTCTGTCATGTTTGGCTTATGTTTTATAGAAATGTCAGAACTGTAAAGCTGCGGCACGCTAGATAAGCGCTCAGGTTGCATATTCTTCTGCATATGGGGTTTTAAAGAGACCGCTGGTTGGAGCACATTGTGACTAACAGCCTTCTTTTAAGTCTCTAATACTGTCCGTAGGCCATCTGTATTTAATGACTGAGCTGCCAATTTCATCCGTTTCTCATCCAATGTCATAAAAGTAGATATCGATTTTAGAGGACCATCTTGAAGAGAGGTAGATTGTTTCAAGACTTGGCAGCTTCTTGCTGCTTTCTTGCATTGAATTGAGCTTTTTCCTTCACTCAGAGTTTCTTTCCCAGATATTTCAGTGGACATCTGAACTTTCACTGCAGATTCAATCATAGCAGGCGAGTCGGAGGATTGAGGAAGTTTTAGATCCATGTTTATCGCACATACCTCTTTAGATTGTTCTTCTATAACACGTCTTGGCATAATAAGAGCTGGTTGGAATTCGACGAGGGCCGCAGCATCATGCTCGTTCAGTTCATGGAAATCGACTTCCTCATAAGTTGATAAATTCAATAGATCTTCGGCTACAATACTAAGACCTGAGGGCGACTCTAAGTCCTCATCCGGCGCAGTTGTTACATCTTTTCGACAGGCTTTTATTTCATGGCTTTTTTCTTTTACAATAGTTCTGTTTACCGCCACGTTGACGGTTTTAATATTTCTTAAGAACTTGCGTGAATTATTCCCTCGTTTTGTTTTTTTAATGGGTTGGTTTTTCAGTTTTATTTCACGAATACCCTTTGGATTGTTTTTGCCCATAGGTAATCCTTGCGTATTCGTAGGATTCTTGAATATATCATAGAACGCCAAAGTGTTAGTATGGGCGTCAGGAGGTATAGGTGTTGCATCCTCGCCAACAGGTTGAGACTGAATTCCCATATTGGAAGTAGAAGCCATTTGAGGATCTAGGAGAGCCACATTTCCTGAGGATTGGCTTGCGGTAAGGATGTCTACAAACTGCGTGGGCAACGCTTCTCTTTAGAGTGTGTGATGGGTACTTGTGAAGGTGCGCTAGCACACACTTCCTTGTCGAAGATCACGTCTGGTAGTTCACCCTCAGGGAGGCGCACACTTGATTCAGATGTAGTCTCAATAGCAGGGGCAGCTCATTGTCGTATGGCATCAATTGATACAGTGTTTATAATTAAAGCGCCCAAACTATCCGAAACATTTTCGGTAATAATTGGACGCATACAACTGCTCTGGGAAGTCTCACAGGGAATTGGGGCTCCGGCAGTACACCTTTCAAAGTTTTGTTTCACCACAGGTTGTGTTTCGTTTCTTTTTTGAAAAAGGTTTAAGGCTTCTTTGGCCACCTCTGCCAAGAGTTCCTTGTCCAAATTGGCATTTTTCGTACATTCAGCTAGAGAGTCTAGGGCCGACTCAGTCCTCTTTTGGGCGCCACGCAAAGACTCTTTATAAGAGCTGTGTGCATTTTCGATATTTGCAAGCTTAACGTTCATTGAGGCAACCAGACTAAAAAGATATTTCGTGTTGTCATTGAAATGTTCATACATTTCCAAAAAAGGGGCAATTGCCAATGTCATCGATGACATTATGGTAGCTTGAAGGTCTTTCGTATTTTGCTCATGTCCAGCTACTTTAACCTCAGCCAATTCTTGTCGTCCGCAGCGCCTTCGACGATATGGCAGCCGTCTAATTTTTGGAAAGGGACGTTCTATTAAAGAAGAGTTAGAAGAGGACAAGCCCAATGAGGAATCAACTGCTGAGCAAAAAGCGCCTGACGCCTCTCCATTTAGGGGCAGGTCATCATTTGAGCTGTCTGAGTTGGATTTACGCATGTTGTTTGACATTTTGATTTTCTTCATCTAGGAGCATCTGATACTTGGTGAAATGCTCGAGTCAGCTCTCCTATGTTTAGAGAGACTCCTCGTGTGAATAATTTGGCTAGTTTGTTTTTTAGAACAAGAAGGGTTGACAGTGATAAGGGTCTCAGTAAGTGTGCCCAATTCCTCAGGTAACGTGCTATTTATTGATTTATGCGTTCTTTCCTTGTTTAGCTGAGTCAAGTCTGTAAGAAGTTTATTAACAATGTCGAGTGAATTTCGTCGATTTCCATGATGATACGAGACATTTACATTGACTGCTGGGGATGACTGCTGTGGTCACGATACGTCGTGAGCCAGCAGCCCACCCACCTCCATGTCATCAGATGTAGGAAAAAATACATTGTTTCTGTCATCAACTGCTGTTGCTGCCTCCAGATTATGCAACAGGGAGGGACCCAGTTTCTCGAGGGAGCTGTAAAATCTAGGGCCGGGGACCCCAAACTAGTCTCGCCACTCTCGCTCATACGCTCATTGGGGCGACTTGTTGATGTAGCTTTGTCGTGGGCCACATCCACACGATCCGAGAGCGCCCTTAGACAGGCATTGTTTGCAACTGTTGGTTCACGCTCGTTCAGCGAGTGCCACATCAGCTCTCGCAGGGGCACAATCAGTCTGAGCAGCGAGACAGCAGCCGTAAGATTATTGCATGACTTCTCGACACAGGCTCCAAAGCCCACCCTCGAGTCCACAGTTAAACACGTTGCGGCAGGCATTTCCAATAGAGACGTCTCTCCCATCTTTGTACAACCTTCCACGGGCACAGTTCGAGTTATAGAATTTACATTGTTCGTTTGTGACTTAGCAAAATTAGCAAACTCATGGGCTTCCGCATTTATAGAACTAAGCATATTAGCACTTACTTTGGGCGAAGGCAGGAGTGAAGAGGCGGGCGTCGAAGCCACGGGCGAGACAGGCAATACAGCTGGAAGCACACAGTTCACATCCAGGTGGCTAAACGATGCAGATTCCAGCTTCCGTTGAGCGCGAGTCTTCGTAAAGGAGATGGGCTTCGTAGTAACGCGCATGGCTCCAGTGAGAGATCGCTGAGGGGGCGAGCAGAGGAGGAGTCGGGGCTAGTCCAGGATTCCACGGACTTCCTCGGAGTCCTCAGACTCTGCCAGACTCCGCGCCCGCTCCGCGGGGAAGAACAGGTTGATGTTTTGGACACTCCCAGAAACAGTAGACACAGTAGAGCTACTAGCACAGTAGAAGCAGCAGCAGGGAAAGCAGACTCACTCCTTCCACTCCTCAGACTCTGCCAGACTTTCAAATCATCTTGGCGGGGTATTGGGTAAAGTTTTCAATAAGCAATAACCGTGCTTCGGTTAAACCTCATTGGCTACGATACTGCCACTGCGCAAGGCTCATCTTTTTGTAACCTCTGCAGTGTCTATGAAATAACTCGCCAGGATGCTTCTGCTAAGGGGTTTGCTCTGTTAACGGTACTGTGAAAGAAGGCTCCTTTGCTTCACAGTGTACTACTGCTTCAACCACCTTCAAAATAATGTTCTCTGACAATATTATAGGCAACCACAGTTATGTTTGCTCTGCTGCAACCTGGTACTTTGGAGATGTATCAGGCAACTTAAAGACAAGACTATTTGGCCTTCACAGGTAGGCAAGGCACTCTTCCTTCCTATGCCACAAGAAAGGGGCAGCCTATTTGCCTCATCTGTCTGTTTTACAGCTACCTGCCTTGGCTTCTAGAATGCTCATCTCTCTCAGCTTCAACAGTCTCAGCCTTACAGATTGTTGATTAGTTCTTTTAGGAAGCACCCAGCTCCCCTCCCCAGTATTATGTGCACCTTCTTGGTTCCAGCAGTTACCCCAAAGCTGTATTGCCACTCTTACAGAGTTGGAGAACCATGCCACCCTTGTATCAGAGGACACTGCATTTGTGACAGCTTTGACAACTTCAAAACATCAGTGGTTAGATCTTAATAGGGCTGGTTTCACATTAAAAAGTATTTGTATACTGGCTTGGGTAATACTTGCTCTTCTCGTGACCTCAGCACGTAACTTAAAGACTTGAGGTCCCTTTCATTCATACAGAATGCTGCTTTAATGTGGATTGGGAATCACAATCACTTATACTTGACCTTTCTTTGATGTAAGTGTTCTTGTAACAACTCAGAAAAGTCAGCTGCTACCTTTCAAATGATTACAACCAGCGTTCTCCCTCTTAATTGGAGATACGCAACCACTCTGGTGAGGTGATTTAATAAAACAATGGAAAATAAAAGTCTTTCCTTATACAAAAGCACTTTGACCTGTGCTAAACATGGGCGGGATACATTTTCTGTGTTGTAAAGACTTCCCACGGCAACAAACAACTTTTACTTGCTCCCACTTTTACATCAGTTCTAATTGAGCTGGTTACAGTTACCGGCCAGGAGCTTTCAGTGAATTGGAGAATGGAACTTCGCTCACCGGCTCCAAAATCACTGCTGTTTCGGGCGGCTTCCACTTCTCGGTTTTTCTTCCTGCTACTACTACTTCAGGCACTCTTGGGACCCGCACACCTCTGAAGCACAGGTGTCTCCGATCTGGCCTAGATGACAGAGAGTCTCTTTTTCTCCTACTTCCCTCAGCTTGCTACTGCACTCGGGCCTTGGGTTGCTGCATTACCTCAGCTCTGCAGTCACAGCTATTAGGCACACCTGGGGAAACCATCAACTTTGCCACGTCTCTCTCAGTGCAGCCACAGCCAGACAGAGTTTGTGAACACAGGACCAACTCAGAACCTGAAGGGGAAATCTGCTTTTCTCCCATCCCGGCGTCCCTTAAGTGGTCACACTTCCTTGTGAACTGCCAGCCTCATGCTCTTCTCCTTCTTCTACTACTTCCAACCTTACAGCTCCTACTCCAGCTCAATACTATACTATTGCTCCTTCCTGCTGCACCCTTTTATGCCTCTCAAGTGGGGCAATTGACTTCAGGTGCAGTCCCTTAGTGTTAATTGCCTGATAATGGCAAAGACTGTTAGGCCTACTTGCCGGTCATTTACTTATGTATGCCTCCTCATCCCTCTTCTTTGTCACAGTACCTGAGGGATTCTGGGACATGTTGTTAATTTTAGAGGAATAAGGTTTTGCCACTTCATTAACACTTTTAAGCATGGTTTTAGTTCCCTTAATATTTTTAGAAGAGGGATTATTGGGTTTAACCTCATTAGAGACCGATGGTATCGAAAAGGCCACTTTTCCGTCATTCCTGTTGGCATACCTTTGGCATTGAGGAGGATGTTTAATTTTAGGGATACAAGAGACCTGTTCTTTTGATACAACACTTTGCTGGGTTACAGCCTCAGATTTTCCCCTTTCATCCTCACTAGGAGGTCGAGATATATCAAAGTGACAATAAACCCGTTCCTCCTTTTACCCATTGTCAAGAGTATCCCTTCCAGAGGAGAAATACCGTGTCTCACCCCATGGAATCTCCCCACTACCCTGGGCCTCGTCTCCACCCAGGTGATCCTCCTGCAGTACACCGCCCCCGGATTGGGATCAAGAAGCATCTGCCCTCTCCTGGCCACCTGGGAGGAGACCGTAGGTAGGTTTATGGGGGAGGGGAATCTGCAGGATTCCCCACAGTATGTATGGTCTCACTCTAGAAATGCCAGTATATTTTCCAGTGATCAGTCCCATATTCCTGGGGTGTTGACAGGCTCACAGCCTATGATTATTCAGGAATTTCTGAATCTCATGCCATGGAGGATTGCAGGATGAATATATTTGGCCCTGTTTTTTTTTTATGTGTATCTGCTGACTTATTGGTCCCCTGGTAACCAGGAAAGCATATAATTGTGCCAGAAAATCCTGGATATGCTGGTATGCACCAATATGTCTGCACCCCATTTTGACATATTTAGCCCATACAGGTAATTTCCTAGGGGTACTGGCTTTATCACACTCTTACAGGCCAGTTTATGTTTTCAGATCAGCCATTAAGCACACCATGTATTACTGGAAGAAAACATGTTTGTGGAACACCCAAATACTTCCCACCTAGATATGCTGGTACTTTCCATGTGTTTGGGCAAGATAATGAAGGACTTAATGTACAGGCTCTTTCAGCTCAACTTGCCGTTCTACTATGGCTCATTTCATTTTGGATAGTGTCAGATGTTAGGGCTATGGATCTGAAAGGCAGACCATATTCTCTGAAACAGGGCTCTGCAACGTTTGGCTCTCCAGATGTTTTGGATACCAATTCCCATCAACCCTCACTGTTCACTATGCTAGATAGGGCTGATGGGAGTTGCATTTTAAAGCACATGGAGAGCCAAAGGTTGCATATCTCTGCCCTAAACAATGCAGGTTTTTTTGATTCCTCAAGGGCTATATACTTTTACATTTTAGTAGAATATCAAGGTTTTCCAGTTTATCCTAAATGGTGTGTGTGTGTGGTATATGGTCTTAAAAACTCTTAAGACCACATCAAGAACCTGATGGACTCCTCATCACATATCTTAGTCTCATTTCTACGTCCTCTTTGGGCATGTTTTATGCCAGGCGCGCTATGGCCTCCAAAGCATTTTGGTATGATGCTTGTATGGGGGATATTTTAGGGTCCATACAATTGTCATCAGAGAATAACTGTACTGCAAAACAATGAATCATACTTTGGCTGTGGGCCTATGCCAGCATGCACTGGTATAATATAAAGCCTCTGTGCCCAAACTAAAATAATGATATTGCTAGATATACAATGTAAAGTTGGGATTTTATTAAGGCAGATGGGCAAACATTATTCCACTTCTCATGGACATTTAATTTGGGAAGTTACCGTTATGGCATATACATTATACATTCAGCAATGAGTGGTGTTTGTCCTTTCTAAAATTGAGGGTAATGGTTGATGGGTGTCACAAAGTACACAAGGACCAATAGGAGCCCCAATGTGACTTCCTCTGCAAACTTTCTTTATGATTTTCTCCAGACTTTAAATTATATCATACTCCGGAAGATCAGAATAAAACATAACATGCACTGGTTCTCTAAGAGATACCCATGACCCCCTCCCCTTTTCTCTTTTTCAGGACAGCTGAGTGTAGCAATGCCTGTTTGAATCCAGGCAAAGTTGAAAGCAAAATGTCCTTCAATTCCTAATCAACCCTGGGTCTGTATCCCCCTGCAGCTTTAAACTTCAGACCAGATCTGGGAAGTAAATAGGTCTGTGTCCTCCCACCAATAAAACCCCATAAAGAACTCAACTCTCTTACAATTTCCTTGGATTCTCTCAGTTCATTTGCTGTCTGTCACTCACAGTCTGTGGGTAGATGTGTTTTTCCCTCTCTGGTTCTCCCCTGATTATACTTCATTTATGGGTTTCTTTTGGGTACAGTTGGGAGATCTTAATCATGGTTTCCTGTGTGGACTAGAAGTCATTGCTTGGACCTGTGCCACATCTCAAGTCAGAGTAGAATTCTAATCAAGGCCAAGAATTTTGGGAAGACAAGAGGCTACCTTATCAGTTTGCCTGTCTGCTCTCCTTAGCTCCTCACAACTTGCATTTTCTAGGTTCCAGCTCTCTAGCTATTGCCCAGTCCCTCCTACTTCTCCTCAATGCCATACCTTCTCCTCCTCGATGCTGTGGCATGTATTCATTCCTCCACCTACTGCACATGGCCCCTTTTTAGGATGAGGGTCCACCTCTCCCCTGTCACTTTAATTCCCTTCGAGAATAACACATTTGTCTGCCTTCTATCACTTTCCTCCTCTGTTTCTTTTCTGGTGCTCCTCGTCTTCCCATCCTATCTCTACTCAGCCACCTCTTCTAAATCCTCTCTCTATCACTTCTTCTTTTTTCTCACCCTTCAGTTTCTGATTATCTGCCCTCTTCTCTCACCACCTTCTTTACCCCCTCCAAACTCTGATTTTCTCCTTTACCAATCTTCCCCTCTCTCACCATCCTCTTCTCCTCTGCCTCAATCTTTGATGTTCCTACTTTCCTCCTATTCTCTCTGCCTACTCTCCTGCTCCAACTCATTCCTTTCCTCTAACGACCTCCAAAGTGCTGCTCACTCCTTCTACAAATATCCACACCACTCTTTGATCATCCTTTATATGTGTGCCTCGCCCCACCCCAGGGGAGGGTTCTATTCCTCTTAACTTCGGGTATATATGGTTTGGGCGGTTGATTGGGGATTGTGGGGCTTGGGCAACGCTCTTCCAGTTTGTCATTGTTCTGTCCCTTCATCTATATAACTACAAAGGAAGCATTTACATTGGCCAGTCACTGTTTTGAATGTTCACATCGATCGTACAGGGGGGTTCGCTGCACAGGAGCAGGCCACCAGGCAAACTCTCCTGCAGTCCCTAAGCTCAATCTACATTGTGTAAGTTAGTGGTTCTCTGCGTAAAGCAGCCCAGGTCCTCACACCCTCACTCTTGCTCTCTCTATTCGGCACTATAAAACATTGAGCGAGTTTTCCTGTTTACCCTGACACAATCACGTTTACAGGATCTGCCTACATGACTGGTGCTGCTATGTGAGGTTAGGACTGGCATAGGTTACCTGCACTGGCCTGCCTTAGTGAGGATGGCTAGGGGATTCTTCTGTTGCTCTGGGCCCAACATCATGCGACTTGTGGGGCACCTGGCTCAACTTGTTGACCCCACTATCCACCTGGTGAGGCAGGGGACCTCATCATATTGGACTTCTGATTCTTAACTGGTACCCTAAATTAAGAGGTTCATTTACAGACTGTCTGGAAATACAGGGAGGTGCCTCTTGAGACGGGATAGCGCATCTAAAAAATACTAGCCTTCTGCGGACTTTGAATGTGCCCGGATAGGACTCCTGCTAATGTTTCATTAAAGCCAGTGGGCGGAGGGAAGGGTGGCAACTTGTGTTATTAGCCTGTATCTGACTTATGAGCATGATGAACAGCCAAGAGGATATAAAAAATGTGAAATACTCATAACATCTACTACAAGATGCCAGCTGGGCTTAATATCATTATCACGTGTGTCTCTCACTTAATACACACTCCCCCTGATTTTGTGAATAGCCTCAAACCATGAGACAGTCCCAGGTTAGGAGGGTGTATCTTACAGACAGTGAGGAAACCACACAAGCCATTATAAGCATTGACGTCATGTGCTTTGCACCCCCAAAGGTACCTACCCATGTGCTACACCATTCCCCTTCTTCCCGTCTCCGCTTACTCCACACAGGCTCTTACAACTGGAGCTGCAGACCCTGGCTATAGAGAGGAGCCATGCTGATGAGATTATAACATGGCAATTGGGTAGTTCTCAACGTTTTTCTGTGCCATTAATGTAGATAAAGCTCGAGGATAACCACATCAATTTGTGAACGCAATTAACACATTGGAGACCCTCCAAAGCAAGGCTGCGTAGCAAAACCACACGTTGGAATGTTGGCATGGAGTTAAGGTCAGTTAACATCTGTTAATGCTGCGTTGTAAACAATGGCCACAGCCAACATTTCAATGCGATTACCCAAAGTGCTGTTGGCTGTATCGTGGGCGGGACTTATTCTGGGTGACCAAACACCATCTCTGCAGTTTCACATTCTTGGGCGATGTTATATGAACTTAATGTTTGGGTACAAATCTGTGGTAACTTGTATTTCTATCTCACACAAATGGATTTAAACTTTAAGTGGTCCCTTTGTTTGAGTGAAACATAAAACCAAATACATAATACTCTGGATGCTGGGCAGAAAGTGAAGCTGCCCCGGGGTCAACAATTATAAATTATCAAAATGTGGTGATCCCTTGTGCGCCTGTTTTGATATACACATAATTTCACTCAACTCAATCCGCCATATTTGGGGCTAATCTTTTCACTGATGGTTTCACAGGCAGCAGCATAGTATCAATAACCACATAAAGCAAATCGATCTGGCAGTATAGCCTATGAACAGAGGCATTGTGTTCCATCAAAAAATATGAAAGTGCTGTGTGTCATTTGACTGTACACTGAATGTGCCTACTGCTTACAGCCATGCTGCTACCTCACTGGATTTCTTCAACGAAAACGCGAAAATTACTTTTCAACAAAGCCCATCTGCAACAATTTCACCCAAAACATATCTCACTTTGAAGCATTATCAAAATGAAACCTCATCATCATCGTTGATCTTCCAATTGACACATTCAGACAAAATGCAAGCACAGTTTTACCATCTATTTTAGAAGGAATGTATTTCAATATCTTTTTGGCCTGAATATACATTTGAAATTCATTGTACACCCTGATGCTGATGGAGTGCTCTGCACCTGGGTGAGTGAGACCATCTCTTATTCGGAAATATAAATTCCCATCAAAGAACAGACAATTAAAATGTTGCAACAATAAAAACATTTAAATACAGTCAAAATCATCTAATCCACGAAAGTATACCAGAATCATTTATCAGTACATACAAATGGCCTACATAAATTAAGGGCCTGTCCAGTATACAAATACACTTTATGGGTCGTCGGCAAATCTGGGGCTTATAATAAAAATGTAAGTGCTAATTGCACATGCCTGATGTTGGAGGTTCTTAGTGCTGGCATTATACAAATCTTTCTTAGATTTGTTAGGGTGGGGCAAAAAAATGAAAATGTAACAAATCATTTTTGTCACTCTCACAGCTAGCACAGTTTCTCCTCACAGTGTAATTTGCTAATAAAGAGGGCATCCTTTCTCCAATGAACAAGAGATTTGCTCTGAGGGCCATAACAACTGCTCTTTTCCTTGGTGTGACAAACTATTGGACATATGCTGGTCTCTATTAGCTCTCCTTTGGTGGTGTTACTTATCCGTGACTCATCACTAAACAAATAACCAATGCCAACCTCTTGTAGTGAAGATTTTATATACTTAACCCAAGGCGAGGAAGTCCAAAGATTTGTGGCCATGAGATCCTTCACCGGAGCCCTAGTTATTGATAATTGGGGCCTCTCCCACAGACACAGATGGTACATCAACGGTTGTATTGCTATAAGGTCTTCTATATAAGCCAGCTCAGGTCTTTGTGTAGTAGGTGCCCTGGAAAGCCCTGTGGTAAACCCATGATGTTCCTTAGGAATTGGTTTTCCGTTCTTTGGTCTTTTTTTGTTTGATAGTAACCCCACGCAGCCACACTGTATGTTAAGAGCGGTGTTGATTTAGCTGCCTACATTCGAAAGGTATGATCCATGGGCAATCCACCCAGTTTTGCCCGAAATCTCAGGATTGAGCCGTTTATTCCTGATGCCTTTGTAGTTTGCGGCTTTATGTGTAGTGACCAGCCCAAATCACTAGAGACCGTCACCCCAAGATAGCAAAACGACTTGACCCACTCAAGACTTCCCCCGCTGCCAGTATGGCGTTCCCCGTAGTTTACTATTGCCAACACGCATAAGTTGCACCTAATTAAAACACTGCCCAGCAGGGAAAGTAGAAACAGGGATTGAATACTTGAATAATAAAGAGTTGTCAGTCCAGGGAGGAACACTTATTAAATGCTGCTCTTTCCATATGCATTCATTGCGCTCCAAATCCACTCACAGGCTTTTCAACTTTAGTAGCCTAATTTACTGAAGGACAGTGAGGCAGGTGGACGGTAACATGGGATCTATGTGAATATGCTGGTAGCAGAAGGCCAGTGGTAAACACGCAGGCCCAGGCATTCCCGTTTGTGTCTGTTTTATCTACAATGGCTACCGCCTGTACCCTCCTAACCCCTCCACAATCTACAGCCTTGTCGTTTCAGTTTGGGTGAATGAGGTTAAGTTTTTGTTTAGTAAACGCTTACAGCCCAGTAATTGGCTGGGCCCTGTTATCCTACCTACGTCAAGCTTTGAAGATTTGGTTATTATATTATTTGCATAGGACTGTGACATTGGGATGTTGCTATACATCTTGTTTACTTCTTTTGATCTGGTTTACATTGTCATCCATTTTAACCTGTACATTTGTAGTTTGCATATGTGATTTTGTACTTTTGTATTTTGAGCCCCTAGAGGCCACTACCAAAAACCCTATATTTTGTGTAAAAAGTAAAATAATGTTGCTAAAGGAAACCACTGCTTAAGAACTCTTGAAACAGAAAGAACACCGACCACTTTCAATTTCTCAGAGAAACCAATAATACACTATTCAAGGCACAGCATCAGAAATTCTCAGTAGGGCTGCTATATTTTAATTGCACAATGCCATAACTTCTATGCATACATTCTTCACTTTTCTGGAAGGCTGCTATACATGGAATGGGACATAACACCTCCTTCTCAGCAGGGATGAGACTGCTATGCTATTGATTGGAAGATCCAGCACTTGTTAGCATGGTAACTATGACTTAATGGGCAGTAGCAGCCTGCCTCAGCATTGTCGCAGTACTTGTAATAATATAGTACTGCCACTTCTCAAAGCGACTTACATATTTTTAATGGGACAATGCTAGAACGTTGTACTTTAATGGGGCAGTTCTATTACATCTCTGGGCCACTGCAACTTTAATAAAGCATGCCAAAATGTATCAACAGACCCACTTTAATGGGGGAGTACTGACACTTCTTATTCTGACTGATATACTTTTAATGGGGTAGTACCAAAACGTATCAGAAATAAGAGTCAAAAGATATGAACAGTTGCCACCTTGTTTCCCTAACATACGAAGGAAGGACGTTGGTTACACATGTTAATGTTTGGCAGAATGAAGAGAAGTGCTGCCAATAATGAAATGGGAAAGGTGCGGTGAAAAGCAGAAGCCGTCCGAGTGCTTGCGTCAGCTCTTTCCAGCTGGCTCTCACCAGCCGGCTACGCCTCACCTCACAGGACAGAACTCCCCGTGTAGCGATAAAGGAAACGGACATCTGTGCCAGTTGATATCTGACCTAGGCTGGGTTGGAAAGAGGATTCCATGTTTTGTATCTCGCTCTTCACTATGCAAGAGACGGGGATCTCTGTAATGGAGGCTCGTACTGTATCATGCCCCTTCCCATCAACCTGCAGTACACACAGCGGAGGGGAAGTGTGGGTTAGGGGGTTGTTTGGGATTTTCAGATGAGTCATACAAATTGTTCTGGATCTGAAATGTGTGCTTTGAAATCCTACAAATTATGTGACATTTACCATTCAGTCACTCGTAGCAGGCCTCTATTAAGGTAGCACAGCACAAAATGTCACTGTTTAAAATGTATATTGTTTATAGGTTAAGAACACCATACATTTGTATTTTAACAGATATGGTTGGAAATTAGACCAAAATGAATTCAAAGATGCTGGCAGGCATCTAAAGGGGCAGTCTCTTGAAAAAGCAAAAGAAAAAAAAAACGAACAGACTTCGAGGCTACTTTGAGAATAACTGCACATGTTTCACTCTTCACTATTGCTAGCCAAATTCAACATGGCAGGTGGAAGAGTCTGACTTGAAGACAGAAATTAAGGTACAGCCGTATGTCTCCTGCAAAACGTGAATAGCTATATGTACCAGAGATGGCCTGGCCAGTGGCCAAAAGTGCGCAATTGCCAAAAGCTGCAGGGAGAGCCCCCTCGCTGCATCGGTGCAATGTTAAGATGCAATGTTAAATGTAAAACAATGCTATTTAAACAAGGGTGAATTGAATGGTTCTAATCCAGAATAGCTTTAGAAATAGAGAGTAAACCTAAATGAAGGGACAGATGCCACCCAGGAAGAACATACCCCCCGGCAGATGGGCAAAAAAGGTGATGAGAGATAATGAAAACCGCATTTTCATTTTTATGAATTCTAGAAATGGCCAGACTGATTAATTATGGGCTAGCATTTATATGATTTAAAGAACATATCTATAGCGCATTGTCATATAACTGGCGACTTAACTTCAATTTGTAGCTAGAATTTCAAAACTTTATAGAAATTCAAGCAGACATATGTTTAGCTAAAGAAACTAGACCCTTAATGCAGGTGTACACGAATTACAATATAATTGATAAATCTTCTATTTTAATGCACATTTGTATATTCAAACAGAAATGTGTCATACGGATCTAGTGGAGAAGCAAAAACATTGAGGCCTTATGAGATTGTTTTCAAATCGGAAAAGGTATGAGAAAGTAATTTCTAAAAAAATGTACAGATATATTATTCTCAAATATATGTCTTAGAAATTACACACAGAGTGTTTCTTGATTTACTACAAGTACCAAGTAAATATTGATCGATTACAGGTTTTGTTATATATTTGGCTATATACCCTTTATCAAATCCATGAATGCATGGTTGTCTGAGTTGTCGGAGATAACAACAGGCAACGTTTCAGGGCTTCCTACATACGCAAGTGAAGGACGGTGTGCCCTAGAAAATGCTGTCGTTAAAATGCAAAAGTGAGTTGTGTGCATTCTAGTGAAGAGACAATCCTGTCAAAATATTGTCCTCATCATAGAATGTATTTTGAATGAAATTCAAACGCATATTCATGTAAAACACATCCTGGATAACACATTAAAATACAACGATAGATATACATGTATAAATATAATATAATAAAACAGAAGGTACGTCGTAAGTATATCAATAATTATACAATATATATTTTACTTTCTCAAGTTTTCATGGCAGCAATTAAAAACACTGCAGGGCCCAACATGCCCTGGGATCTTGTGCAACATGATGTATAAATATGCCGCTTTATAATTTCTAAAATGTAAAAACCACAGGAGAGGTTTTAAAAACATTGTCGTGCTAACCTACCATCTGCCCAAAAATGGTTGGATACAGTCGATATACAATCACATTTACAAAATGTCATCTCTACCTTGTTCCATGATATTCTATTCAATGCTACTGGTAACTGATTAGATTCTGAATGTGTTATGAGTTTTGCAGCATAGCTCTAATGGGTTGAAACACAATAGGTATAAAAAGTAATGTCAGACACTGATGTGGGCGATACATGCCTCGACTGTTGACCTTAGTTGATCAGATAGTGCAAAAGTATACTGCTGATTCCATTTGATTGCTTGAATCACCCGAGCGAGTCTTAGATCATGGATTAATTGAATCAACAGTATCAGAAACCTTACAATACCCTAATTTAATAAAATATTGTTTTACCATTAAAACATCCACGTTATAGAATGTGCTTTATCCAGAGACAATGCAGCTTTCAATATCATTCTATTAAAACAAGGTTTTTTCATTAGTCCAAACGGACCACTAAAAAAGTGCAGGTGGAAAATTCAATCTAGAAGCACCTGTGGGTAAAAGCAGTTCATGATATAACAGCTCTGCAGCTGTTGCAGCCGAGGCATGCTCCAAGCAAAGCTTTTAAAAAATGCATGCTCTTCTTTCACCCGTAGCTCCAAGGAAAAGGAGGCCCACACACCAGCCCTGCAGTGTGCTAAACCCACGGTTCTTGCTGCATAAACCTAAGACTGGGTGAACAGACCTACCCCTCAAAGAGGAGTGAAAGGATAAGATAACATAACTCGCCTGTCTCACACGAATGCACCTATACGTAACCAGAGGAAGCCATGAACTTGATTAGGAGAATTTAATTACTAAATAATTCGAATTTCAAAGCTTTTCCAAAAGTAAACCATGAACATAGAATATAGTTTTAATACCCCTTTGATAGTAAAGAACTTAAGATTCAGAAATATGAGTAGCTATTTTACTGAATTCCTTTTGTAATGCTAGCAGTGTTCTTCCCATCAATACAACGTCAGTGTGTGCCAAAGAAGGTAGAGGTCTACAATCTACCCTTGGAACATCTGAAGGTCAACACTGTGAGTACTCCTCCAAACCATCCGTACAAGTTAGGAGATAAGAAATCTCTCAACCCTGACAAACAGGACAGCTGATTTATGTTTACAATTGTGTCTGTAAATAACAAAAACCTCTGATCCTGTAAATATTTAGACCAGGATAGTAAGAAGTTCAGAATCAATTCAGAGGTTAATTAATCATTTCCATAACAAATTACAAACTACCTCATCATTGATGTCGACAAGTGCATGAACGCCAAATAAAGGTTGCCCTTTTTGGCTTCTTGGTACTTGTCTACGATTAGTGGAGATATAAATAAACATTGTTTAAAACTCCCAACACCTGAACAGAAGCCATAAATGCACATATGTACGCTGATGTTGTCTAAATGAGTATATGTGGCTTGCGGTCTGGAGGCATTTTACTGTTGGGGTAAGCATTGTGACAAAAGAAAAGAGCAGACAGCCCAGTGTTGATTACATAGTCTAAAGGGTTTCTTTCATCTGTGATATACGTCTGTGATAGTGTTTGAAACACATCGTAGACATATTTAAAATTTTAATGATGTGGTCAATCTTATGCTCCCAAAATGCAGGAAAGAAGACTGCTGCTATTTTCTCCTCCTTTCCCACAGCATAAGGGTGATCTCCGCTCTGAATAAATTGTTTATTTACATAGTGAGAGTTTTGTACCTTGCTACTCTGGTTGAAATCGTACCTTACTAATCGACACCAGTTCGTACAAATGGATTCCTCCAGATCACCAATTCTACCCATCTCCTTTGGAGTCCTGCAAGGATCCATTCTCTCGGCAGTGATCTTCAATTGTTACATCAAACCGCTTGGGACTCTCCTCGCTCCACGCAATATCTATAACCATCCATATGCAGATGGCACGCCGCTCTACCTCAAGACATGCTCCATTGAAGACATCCAAAGCTCAAGGCCTGCCTAAATTGATCTAGTCATCAATGTCCAGTGCTTACCTGTAGCTCGACCCCTATGTGATTGAATTCCAACTGCTGACCAACAACACCAAACAATCTGACATCCAGACCAGGCATTCTGCGATGCTCCTCGAGGACTTCAGAAAACAACTTCAGATCTGCTGTCCACCCTTGGTCCACTGCCACCTAAATGGTGGCAAGACCCTTTTGGAAGGCCTTCTGGTGACTACACTGGCTCCCCAGAGATGTGCCCTGCATGCTGCAGTACGACTCATAAAAGGACTCTGCAAATTAAACCACATCACCCGACCCTCATTGCACTGCACTAGCTCCTGCTGCAATCCTGTATCATCTTCAAATCCTGCTGCATTATTTGCAAGCTGTCACCCTGAAGCCAACACGCTACCTCACTGAGAAACTCAGCATCTCTGGATACCTTCAATCCAGCAGAAGGACATGTGCAGACTTGAACTCTGCTGGTGCAGGAAAGAAAAAAACAGAAGACAGATGTAATATGTCTATGCCACAAGACTCTGGAACCTCCCCCCCATCAAAATCTGACTCAACCCCTTGCTTATGCAGTTCAGGAAGGAGCTCAAGGCTGTCCTCTTTAAGGAATGTCTTCTCCCTAACACACCTAGGTCCATACAAGGTCCACTCCCCATGATACCTGAGACTGCGTGATCTGATCCCCATGGTTTCCTCCCGTGGTTACTGGTAGATTAATCACTGACAAGTGCCCTCCCTCCCCAGCTGTTAGATCCCCACTCCCTTGTTTCCCTGCTCCCTAACCTTGTTCTTCCTCTTCCCCCTAGGATTGTAAAATGCTCTGTTGCTTCCTGAAGCTAGATACATGCTCAATAAATATAATAATAATAATAATAATAATAATAATAATAATAATAATAATAATAATAATAATAATAATAATAATAAGAGATTCATTTACAAATCTTCATAGAAAAGAATTCATCATATGCAGTCTGGATGCCAACAATACCATCTGAGACCATGCTGAGTAACCCAAAGTTCATGTTTTCAAGGTCTCATGGTGTATTGTTTAGGTCAGTCAGTGTCTTATTTAGGCCACAACCATCACTATTTAGCTCATCCCTAACATGAAGCTATGCCCCCTTGTTAGGGCCCTGCTCGATTTCACATGGCCCTTAAAGCAGTGCATATTACCCCAATCCAACACAAAAAGGTAGCTGACATGACTTGTGACTTGCCAGAATAGCATATCCACAAGCCACCATGCAGGTGTTAATTAACAAACAGTAGCCCACCCTCACCTGAAGGTGTCCCCAAGGCCACTCAGATATTCCACCTATACAACAGAATGTACATGTGTGTGCAAGGCTTCATGCCAGTGACAGAGCCAGGGCGGGGCCAGAGAGGGCCGTGCCCCCCCCTACGGTCTCCCTTGGTGCCCAGTGCACCCCCCAGCCTCTGGCTGGCACCCTATTAGCTGCCCTCCTGGCATCAAAAGCTGCCTCCACTACTGTTTCAGGCCCTTGGGAGGGTTCTTGATAACAGTGCAGACCCTTTAGCGCACTGAAGCTCACTTGCATTTCTGCATGAAAACAATCTGCAGCATAACAACATGGCATTTTAGTATATATAGAGCAACAAAACAAGTATAGACAGTTTCCCACCGTTAAGGAACAGGTGTTACGCATTTCACCATGCTTGCTACTCTTTATTTTGAGGGCGCAACACGTTGCCATTTTGAGTGTTACATGTGAGCTCAGCATGGTTACATGGTAAAGTTCAGAAGTGAAAGGTCATGTCTTACTCAGATAGGGGCCTGTTTAACTTTTTACCATTTCTGTACCCAGTTAGCTTCCTTCCCCTCCTACACTGGTGCCTTGTTCTATTTACTTTAGCTTAGCCTTCTTTAGGAACTGGCGGAAGTCAGAAGTTCTCCATTAGCACCATTATCACAAGGATGCAAACACTACTCAAATGGGCCTGTTCTTAAACCCACATTTGGGAAGAGCCATTATGTATTTATGCCTCTGCCCATGTGAGTCCCTTCAGAATCTGACTCTGATAGGACTCTATGGGAATGGAGAACATGGAAGCACTGGCACCATTAATAATGGTGCTTGTGCTTCCGTGACGGTCTGCTTACCGTGGCCGCTGTGTCCGGCAGGGTCCGACCTTTTGGGCAAAGCGGTTCCAGCATGAAGACCTGTAATACGCCGGCCTGGAAACAATGGAAACAACAGTGCCAGTAAGCTTACCAGCACCGTTGCTTCCGGACCGGCAGGCTCAGAATGAGCCCCAATGTCCGCTTTCAATTCCACCAGTGTGGAAGTTACCCTCTTCCATACCGAGGGGAGTTAATCCTGTGCACACTCAATGACACAATTGTAAGATCTCCCAGCCCTGGCATGCTTACACATTATAACCTCTTTTTGACACTTGTGGCCCACAAACCTGGTCGCCACATCCCCAGTGAGTACACTGACATAGGGCCATAATCCCCTATGAGCTGCAGATGTCTATGTGATGCATAATTATGATCTAACTAACAAAACCACCAGTACTATGTAAATCATTTGAAAAAGGAAAACATAAAATCACCCCGCCCAGGGTACACATTCAGTATTAAAGCCCCTAAAATAGGGCAAGTACTCCTGACACCTGCCCACTCGTAACCTGTAACAGAATCTCAACCATATGGAACTCTATATAGTTTGCAACAACAAATGTATTACATTGTCTCACAACCTCGACCCCAGCCTTGTAAGAGCTCTCCATTCCACCGCCCTAACCTCCCTCCCCACTAACTCGTTCAGCCAAGTAGGACCCTGCAAGTCCACACTCCTCTCGCGTCTGTCAATTGAGGGTCTTCTGCGGTCTCTATGCCTATCTTTTCTGGATCTTGCCCAGGACCAGTCTCTTCTGGGGGGTTATGATCTATTTCTTCTGGTAATTGAAGTTCATCTTTTGGAATCTTCAGATCCTCTACCACTGCATGAAGAGATGTAAATTTTAAAAGGATGTGGAATGGGTACCCACATCTGTATTGAATTCCGTTGTTTGCTAGCCACTGAGTCTGCAGTATCATTTGACTGAGCTTTTGAAGGGTTCTCTGTGCAAAATCCTGAAACAGCATTGAATAACTGCCTCTAAACGATATCCTCACAGAGATCTATTTTTGGGGAATATAAGTTCATTACTTTTAGAAAAATGCACCCTTGTAAGGACATCTGGTAGGAGATTTTGGTGATGTTGGAAGTTGGAGTAGAACCTATGCGCATGGTCTAAATAAGTGTCTGTCTGCTCCAGTATTTCCATGAAGAAATCTCAGACATATGCCTCTAGCTCACTTTCTGTAACTTCTCGAGGAATTCCCCTGATATGAATATTATTTCTTTGTGAGCGTTTCTAACTGTCTTCTAAATTGTCATCCATGAAAGCTTGATGCATTTCCACCGCTGCCACTCTCTGCTCCGATTGGTCATAGGTATTTGCCTGATCACAAAAGGCAGTTTCCAGATCTCTAGTTTAGTTTAGTTTCTTTATTTATAGCGTCCGAACCCTCAGGTAGCTGGGCGCATAATCATGTGCACAGCAGAGTTACATATCGTTACACAAACACCTTAATACACCAGTCAGAGCCTACATTAGTCTAAGCCTGTGTTGAGCCTGTTGAACATTGTGTGCCAATTCCTGGAAGGACCCTTTCAGCTCTTGGACAGTGGCAGCCATCTCTTGCTGAATAGACTAGAATAAGTTTGCAATGTTGCTCTTCATGGCCGGTTGTGAGCCTACGTATGAATTTGGTGCTTGGACTAGGCCGGATTTACCAGTCAGGGCCTGCTTAGATAGCAGAAACATATCTTTAATGGAGGCTGCTTATCTCTCTTTTGTTTTACTAACCTACATGATGGGTGCCTTTGTGGCTTTAACTGAAATCCAGTGGTCTGTCGGCACGGCTGTAACACCTACTTGTTACTGACCAGTGCAAATGGGGAAAGGAGGCAGAAATGGGGTCAGTGAGATCCCCAGAACCCCATAGGATGGGGTAATGGTGTCCATGCCAAGTGAAATTCACCTGTCTGCAGGACCTGGATTCTGAGAAATATGTAAATAGAGGGGGTTTTTCAATTGCTTTATATCCTGCCACTTATGGAATCTACTTGGAAAAACCCTCCCGAGTTACTTCCGAATGCGCCTAAGTTCATGTTCCGATAGTCGGCCAACTGAGGAGCATGTTGATGTGGGTCTCACTGTATGATCGAATTAAGGAAGCTGCCAATCCCGTCCACAAGAAATGCAGCTATCTAGTCCCTGCAGTAATTCCTCGGCCTGGCCATCTGCAGCCTCTTCCCAGTCTGTCTTCCCGATAGTCTTTATAGATGTGCAATGGCTGTGAGGGGAGTTCACAGGTGCTTCTCAACGTGAGGTCCAGCCAGCTCCCCTGCACCTCAGCTTGTGGTCCCACCTTAACACAGGAAATCCACACATTGGATCAGCGATTGTTGCTTAACGAGCGGCTGAAGAAGCGACTGCTGTACCTTGTGATCTTGGAGTGCTTGGAAGGCTGCACAGTCCCACTCTGATCATTGGTGGATATGAATGTATAGTCTGCCCAGGGACGCCTCAAGGAGATCGCACGTCTTGGTCACTGAGGTGGGTAAACCGGCCACTTGAACCTCATCTGGTGCCAGCTCCGCCGGTTCCTCCCAACTGCTTTAGGCTCTCCTCTCTGGGCCGTTAGCCATGTGTGGCCCTTTTAGGCCGTCAAACCTGACGCTTCCAAGAATAATGGATTATGCTCAGCAAGCCCTAGATTACTGGTCTCTAAGCTCCGCCTGCTGCTGCTGGGGAACTTCCGGCACTGGAGCCTGTTGTTGCAGTGATTAATAGCCAGGCGGAGGTTCCATTATGGTTGCATACTCTTTGGCAGGGCTATGGGGCTCACAGGTCTAACAACTCCATCAGCCTCCAACCAGGCCATGCCCCCAACAAATGTATTCTTTTGGGAATTAAATCCCGATCAGAATCCACAAGGTGGGTCATATGCGATCACGCTTATTGCCCATGATTTGTTTATTGATTCTAAAATCTAAATTGAGTAACGCAATGAGTTGATAGAAAGAACAGAAGATCAGTTCCTTGCAATTAAAGGCATCACTGCTTCCATCATAGATGGTTTAAGGTCCTTTCCCATTCTAAATGCATTGAAAAGATCAGCCAGCAGCTTAGCCACCAAGGGGCCGTTGTTTCAGAGAAAGTTGCTGTAAGGCCAATAGAGACTGGGCTTTTATTCAGCTGTAGCCATAAATCAATGATGCCTTTTGGTCTTCTGTGAGATGGGGTAAAGTGAGGTCATTCAGTAACTACATTGTTAGTTCTGACTTACCTTGTCAGATTTGTATAGTTTCTGATAAAACATCACATGAGCTTTTTTCTGACATGTTATGAACTTTTCTCCTCTACCCTCATCTATGTTGGATTTATCAAATGCTTTCTACTCGGTAGTGGAAGCTCTCCCAGCTTTAAGCTGACCATTAGCGATTGACAATCTGTGAAAGAGCTGCTGGGAGGGGATGTTTTGTATTGTCGGTCTGTAGCTTTTAGATCTTTCTCTAGTTTTTCCACTTCACTTTTCCTCAACTTATTAAGGAACCACACCAGAGAAATCATTGTCACTCCAATTGCTGTTTGAAACGCCTCCAAGTGAGTCTTCAAGGAGGTGTTTCTAACTTCATAGTCATCCCAGTATTCCATAATGGGCTCCTTAAGTTTTTCCCTGTGTGAGGGGTCAGTTATGCGAGGTGGACAACTGCTTGTCGTATTTTTGAGATTAGACATTTTATTAAAGTAAAAGTTTGCAAAATAAGCATGGCTTGCCCTACTCTCCCAGAGACATCGCTACCTAATCTAAATGCTAAGGGAACTACTCCTAACATAGGTCGACCGTCCCTCACAATAACCGCCCATTTACTAATATTACTGTGAGAACAGTCACTTTTGTCTCATAGAAAACCACTACTCCAAACAACTTCAATGTGACATCCACTGACAGTTTTACACCACCACAGTTGAGGTACTTCTGCTATATACTTTAGAACTGTTAGGCATATAAACAAGATACTTTGACCTTTACAGGTAGGCAAGGCACTCTTCCTTTCTAAGCTCCAAGAAAAAGGCAGCCTCTTTGCCTCTTTCGTCTGTCTGACTGCCACAAGGATAACCTGTCTCTGCCCCAAGACTGAATTTGTCTAAGGTTCAGCAGTCTTCAGCATTACAAGTCACCTTAATTTCCTTCTACAAGCACCCAGTTGCCTTCATCAGCTTCATTCGCACCTTCTCTGTTTAAATAACTGTCCAGAAGCTGTAGTGCCACTCTTCCAGCTTCAGACAACAATGCCACTCTTGTATCATGTGACACTGCAGGAAGGAGCAACTGCACAGAGTAGGTGGATGGGTTTAAACAGGCTTTGTCTGACTACGGAAAGGGTTAGCCTCTTGGCCTGGGCAATGCTTGTTATCCTCGTAAGTACAACAACTTCTGGTAATAAAGAATGACAGTTTGGGATTCTATAAGGTTCAGTCGTCAAAGGAAAACCATGATTAGGCACACATGACCACTCTTTAAGATAGATCTGTAACTTTAAAGGGTTGCAGGTAATTCTATTCCCATAAATTCTCATGGAGATGATTTCGGACTTCCCTCAGGAACCACAATTAGCCACATGTGACGTACGTTTGATGCTCCTTCTTGTTTTCTGTAATGGCATTATCTAAAGTCTAGGAAATTCAAAAACTAATGTAGGTTCTGCCTTCTTTGAGAAACCTGAGGGTACTCCCCTTGGAGCCTCTTCTCAGGTGGCATGGGAAAGATCATCGCTTTTGAAGCCTGACCGTGGGGGTGGAGAAGCGAGGGAGGGTTACCTGGGTGGAGGGTCCTTGGGGATTGGGGAGAGGATATCCACAGGTGAGATATGGTATTACCCTTTTACTTCTGAGAACCAACCCTCTCCTCCCTGCCCTCCCCACGCCTTTATAGGCTATTGTTGGGATGGAAATGAGTCTATCCCACCATCCTAGGCGCGAGTGCCGCGAATTCCATATGAAACGGTGTAATGTGCTAGGGGGGAGGAGACCGTGCTATGAGACTCGACATGGATATAATATAGAGGGAACGAGGGATGCATAGACCCAGTGCGCGAATAGGAAGGAACGCCATTTTGTAATTATGGTAGAGGCATAGCCATGCATGGTCGTGTGGCACAACATTAGCTCCATGGAAGGACTAGACTAGGCCCCGATCATTAAGTCGAGACAAGCCCGCAAGGCCAGTTCTCACAGAATATTCCCCTTGTCCCTTCACTGTTGCAATTACTCAGTATCACTGGGAAGAATGCTCCCTGCAAGGCTGTGAGGCAACACCAAACTCCTCGCAGTGCCCATTCATCACAGCCAAACTACCAGCATACTTCTAACCCCCACCCAACCTACCCAGAGCAATGGCCCACACCACTGACCCAATCCACAGACCCCTGCATTCTATGATAGTGAGTGACCCCAGGCCCGACCATAAAACAAATGGCCATCAAAGATCTGAGCATGCATGTTCGTTTCACCTCTCCATATCAATACAACCTTTGTAACGCGAGGTATAGGGAGGGATAAATTATAGATCAAAACGAGGGTGGAGCCCTTGGGTGCGAGGGGCGCGATATCAACAAAGCACAGAATGTGTGGGTCAACGCGACTGTATTTCTTCCTCCCTTCCCCCTGGCACCAGTTCCCGCGTCTTCCAGGTGCATGCCACAATGATGTAGTAGTAGGCTTAGTGTATCATAGCAGTTCTGATATTGTAGCGTATAAGGGACCTGACCTTCGCTTCTCGGAGAGATGACCCCAGCTGACCCACATGGGAACTGACAGATGGTTGAAACGTGAAGCAATCGTAGCCTGGTATCCCCTATGGAGCAGCCCCATGAATATGGACTTGCCAATCAGTGGTGCTAATTTTTACTGTATGTTGATGATGCATTACTGACTGTTAAGCCTCTGCTTGTACTAGTTTAGGGCAGAACGTTATCGAGCAGCAGAGTTCTTTGCTGATACCTTTGTATTCTGTACAATTAAACCTTGTTATCTTTGCAAGCTATCTCTTGCCCTTTTTCCCTAGAGGGTTGTGTTCATTCTGGCGTTAGTGTAAACAGGGACTTGACTTCACTATATATAAGCATTTCCCCTCATATCCCCATGTCTAACCCACTTTAGTACTGGGATGAGGAAGAGACAACTAGGAACAGTTCACAGTGACATGTCACTTTACGACTGTAGTACTGAGACGCGGAAGAGGGCTATGAAACATCAGTATGCAAGTCAGGCAAGTCCCACTAATTGGTGTCAGGCAAAGGACTTACAACTGGAGCCAATTGCCATGCCACAAGAATAAGGAGAAAGAAATCAGAAGGATGCAGAATCCAGCTGGGAGAGAAAACCCAGGTTGCTAGAATCCAGCTGGGAGAGAGAACCCAGGTTGCTGGAATCGGGCTGCGAGAGAACCCAAGTTGCTGGAGTCCAGCTGGGAGAGAGAGCCCAGCACACAGAAGACAGAGGGCCTCATTACGAGATTGGAGGTAGCCATGGCGCTAACAGCGCCATGGCTGCCTCCAAAATCATTCCGACTCCAGTCTGGTGGATGGAGCAATTACCGGTCCATTCCGAAGTCGGCGGGACCGGTAATTCCCCATTCACCAGAGCCATTCCCCATTCCCATTTGAGCCCCCATCGGGCTCAATGGGAAGAGGGAAGGCAGCAATAATGGTACAGCAAATTGTGGTACCGTTATTGACCCCAGTATCCCTTTGCGGATCCCGTCCTTAACGCTTGTTAAAACAAGCCGTTAAGGGAGGACCCGCAAAGGGAACTCGTAGTAGGTCGGTAAGGGATTACCGGCACCAGTGCTCTTACCGGTGCTGGTAATCCCTTACCGCCCACTTCGTAATGATGCCCAGTGTCCTGTGGGGAGAAAGGAGCCGGCTCGGAGAAACCGGCACCGAGCATTGCAGGACAAACAGAGAGATGCTGCAGCCTGGCCGGGCTGTGAAAAGGGTCAGAGTCCTGCAGGGTACGAGGCCGTGTGTCCCCCGCTGGAGCTAGGGGACACTGAAGACTCCAGGGAGCTACAGCGTACAACAGGAAGGCTCGGATGAGGCAAGCCGGGCTCACCAAGGCTCCCGACGGGATGATGGGGAGCCAGCAAATGTCAAAGAGAGAGCTGAAGGCACTCAGAGGAGTTTCCGGATACCGGTGAGTGACAGTGAGGGAAAGTCACACCGGGGCCCTCCAGGGGCTTGGGGTCGAGCATGCAAGTATGCCGTTTGGAGAAAGGCAAATGTTTATTGGGTCAAGAGACCAAAGGAGAGTTTTATGAAACCCAAACAAGCTGCTGAACATTACCTGTACATTTTGAATACCGAACTGAAGTAAAGTTATGTGAAATACATGAAATTAATCTTATCTGCAATTTTGAAAACCGAACTAAAGTAAAGTTGTGTGATGCACGTGAAACCTATTGGGTGAATGAAAGGAAAGTGAAATACTATTCTGACAATTATGAAAGTCGAATCAAGAAGTCAATGAACATTGTGAAAATAAGAATGAAAGGATAGCCAGTAAGTGGGGTTTTTGAAACCAAGTAAGAAGTACAAGGATTACAACACTATTTCAAAGTTTGAAAGTGTGTTGAGGAGGCAAGGAAAGTCTCCCCAAAGTGAACTTTTTTAAAGTCACATGGAGGCAGAGCCTAGAAGGCTGCTGCCAAAGAGGAGAGTGCTGCAAATAGCTAAATGGTGCAGGTATAAAGAGGGAGCCTGCAAGGAACTTTAAAGAGAACCAGTGACTATAACGAAGCGCCAAGGCTTTTCGGTTGCGTGACCTGTGATGGATGGACCATGTGGTCCGACAACTGCGCCTAGACTGGAAAGCACTATTAAAACTGCAAAGTTGGTGTGGAAAACTTACAGAAAACCTAGAGAACTGAATCTTATTTCTGAACAGTGTTATGCATGGGGAAGGGAATCCTGAGGCCTTATTTTGTAACTGTGTTGAACTTGGGGAAGGGAACCCCAAAATCCTTGTTGAGACTCTGTTACCCTTGGGGAAAGAATCTCCAAGGTTTGGTTTGTAAAAGTGCTTTGAACTTAAAGAAGGGCTATACTACAAGCTGCAAGAATCTCATATCTTTATTTTGAACACTATTTTTGTAGTTGCTGACATCCCCACACCTCATGTATCTTAAGATGTGAGGGCAAACATAGGTTTTGGACACAGAGAGACTTTTAAGTTGAACTCAAGGACACAGAAGATCATTAGTTTCTTTAGATAGAGACATCCCATCTTAGGATAGGGCAAGTTAGGCCTTCTCCCATCCTAACATGTAAGTTAATAAAAGTATTTTGTTTGAACTTTGAATCTATTGTCTGTGTCTTGTTTCATGATGCCTTCACACTTCCTAAATGAGTCTCCTTCTTGCTTTGTACGGCAGCCCGATGTTTACTCCCTCTACCGATATTCAGTTTTATTGTGCCTGATACTTGCCCTGAGTGTACTGCTGATTAATTCACCTGCAGAAACTGTCATCTTGTGAGACCACTCTTCTCTGGTTCTTTGCATGGCTCCCACTATGGACGATAATTTCAATAGTTTGTTTTATTTTTGCACATCCATTCATTTCCAGGTATCCAAGACCGTCTGCTTGTATAAAAAAAAGGGGTTACTGTATATAAATTATATTCCACATCGGAGTAAGGGAACAGCAACACTACGTATACAGTACGTCCGCTTTCGGTTCCTTCTTGGCCACACCATGCCTACCTGCACCTTTTCAGGGAAAATTTGACTTCAATTTTGTTTCCCATTTTCTTTTTAAGGGAATCGTTTACTCTCAAAATTGTTTGAATGGAAGTATTTTGACTTCCTAAAACATATACTGACTTCCACATTTTTAGGCTTAGAATTGTATAAATGTGTCTTGTTACAAGATGTCTCAAGCTGTATGCACGGCCACGAAATTTTGACCCAACTACTTTTGCAATATATACGTTGCAAAAGTTAATATTACTCCTGCTTGAAGCAGCCATTAGAACTACTGTCCAAGCTCTAGTTGTCTACCATGTCGCAATCCACAACCTTGCTACCCCTGGCGAGTATTTTACATGTATCCACACGACAAATGGAATTACTAAGAACATCTGACCACATTACATCAACCCTAATTGATCTGCATTGGCTGTCCCTCCAACTATCTGGTGTTAAAGAATGATGTTCCAGTGTGACAGTGCGGCACAAGAAATCATGACATAGCTAGTTTTCAAACAGAGAACTTCTAAAAAGAAAAACCAGAAGAAAAGCCTTCGCTAATCGTGCCCCAAAACGGAACAAGATCCCACCAGACATTAGACTACCCACCAAGATTCCATAAAGAACAGAAAACATACATCTTCAAGAAAGACCTATTTCACTGCAGATGAAAACCTTCCCTTCAATAGCTGGTTAACTCCCTCGCTGCTCATCTGGACTCTCTCACGACTATGTGCGCCATCTTGGATCAGTCCCTTGGAATGCCTCCTCCCCCACTACCAGCTGCTACTGCTACACCACCTTGCACACTTGGGAGAAACAAAGTGCTACGCTGGGTTACAAAAAAAGAAAATACAAATATACAAAATATGGCTCCCCATAGCCTAACAGTGACCTAAAACGATTCATTTAAATATTTCCTTGACTACCTTTCAAATCAAACTTCTATATTTATTGCCCGCATTACCTTATTGCAGGATGCTCAATTGAACATCTTTTGTACTTTCTCTATTGTTATTCTGCAAATATTATGACTGTCCTCAGGGAGCACCACAGTGGTCGCTGGTACAGTAAAAATTATTATGGCCCTCATTACCAGTTTAGTGGTAAATCCTCAGAATTAGCACCAAACCCGCTTACTGTTACCACCACTTGATCCAGTGTGTTTACTACAAGATTGCAAGTGGTGGTAGGGCGGTGTTCATCCCCATTTTGTGAGCCTATGGGACTCGATGGAGATTTCGGCGGAATTACCACGGCTAGTAATTTCAGTGCAGTAATTCTGCTGATTTTTTTACCTTAAAGTGTCAGATTTAACTCCAGCATGATGCTGGCGGAAAACCCTCGAATCCAAGTTCAAACATGTAGCACGGCGGTGCAGGAAAAACAGCAGACATTCCACTAAAAGGGCTGCAACGGAATTACCACCACTTATTTCCCTCAGCACCACACTTGCAATGATGCCCTGTTTACTTACCTACATGCATGCATGTCTTCAGCAGTTCTGAGGCACCACTGTAGATGGCAGATGAGGATCAGAACATTGGAAGGAAAGTGTTTGAGTGGGGAACAAGGCACATGGACATATATTTTCTGGAAAGGCAAATAGCTTCTGTGCAAATCACTTATCCACAAAGAATTTGGCAGTAATCATGGAAGGCATACTCATTTCAGGGAGATATTTATAATGCAAACCGGCCAGTGTTACTACCCCACTCCTCTTCAGCTTCGTCATGACCAAATGATAAAGCTGGCTGTAGACATATATGAGCATTAATAAAGATGTGGGTGGATTTCACAATGAATTAACAATTATATCAAAGCAATAATAAGTGCTAGGCATGGGGCCCCATTTTGAGATAACCTGTGACCATGTATTATGCATTTGTCTAATAATGGAAGCTTTTATTACAGTATAGCCAGTATTCAGATTTGGAAATAGCAAGCTATCCTATTATGCCTTCTTGTGCTTTGCGAATCAAAGCAAATAGACACTGGCAGGATAAAAACTTGGTTTGCATTTGTTGAACAACCTTAGCAAAATACATTTGTAAGCGCACCATGAGTGAGGCGTGTCATTAACATTCTGTCTTTCAGGAAGAAAGAGGCTTACATTACACAATTGCACCAGTAATAAAAAGGTGCTTGCTTCGATAAATACCATTTTGAATAGTTGGTGTGACTATCGCACAATTTAACGGTACTCCTCTTATTGACTCAGCACGTTCCCATTGCAAAGTCCATGAGCACATACATATTATAAGAGAAGGGATTTGCAGCGACATACAAAATGGCATTATGGGGGACATAGCATTATGGGCGGACATCAACGGGAGCATGCTGAGTTAGGTTGGCCATGACTTCCCACATCCGCTGAATTTGAGAAGAATCCGGGTGTTTATAAATGAAACAGCTTTTTTTTCTTAATGTGAAAGATAGCCACGGTTAGCTGATAAACAAAAAAAACCCAGGAAAATGCCATTTCCAGGGGAAACATCAGGGAAATGCCTTTAGGGTAGAGGTGGGGGCAATAAGACACCAAGTTAAATTTGGGAGTTGGAGGAGGTGTAGGGACTGAGTTTACACATCAAAGCTTTTCTGTAACCTCAGCCATCACACAGAATAGCTGCAAATAGCAGAAATGTCATACCAAACTGTGTCACAGAAACAGAAAGTGATGTGAAGGGAATAGGTGAGGGCAAGGGAGGTGAGGAAGCTATCAGGGGAGCGCAAGAGCAGGCACATATGAGGCGGGCACTTGGTTAGGGTCTGGCACGGTAGGGAAGCATTTTGGGTTTCATCATTTTCACTGATAACTGTGAGTATAAGCACTACAAAATAATAAGTGAGGGAATTTGTAGTTCATAGCTGTGGTTATAGGAAAAAAGGGAATCTATGAAGCTAAGCAGGGTCTGTCCTGGTTACTGCACAGATGGGAGACAGTCCACAGTCCCAGATGCAGCGTTTTCTTAGTTTTAAATATCTCATAAGACACTAAGAAAATACAGGGCATCTGCATTTCTTTTTTTAAACCATGCTAATGTCAGTCTTTGAAAGAATTGCACTCAAAAGATCAAGCTGCCATGAGTCCCACATGAAAAGAGCAGCTATCTCGGGGTAAGGAGCTGCTTGCACAGTATGAATGGAAACTTCTGAGTCTATTCATAGCTTTTTCATATGCAGATAAAGGAATCCTCCTACCGAATCAGCCCACAGTCAGAGAAGAATAGAAAGATCCCCGTGGTCACCCAAAGACCCCCTGGAGAAAGATCTCCACGGGAACTCTGGGTTTCTAGGGAAACCCTCTGGAGAATAAAACACTGTCGCTGCAGACAGGAAGGTGGTCATCTGATTATTCTTGACCCTGAAGAACTGTCTGCAGGGCTCAGATGGTTGTGAATATCTCTCAACTGGTCTCTTATGCTCTGAGAAGCAGAGGTTGTAATCAGGACCGAAGTCTCTCACTGCTCTGCTAACGAAATTACCAAATGAGGGTTTACCGGTATGCCACAAGTGTCAGAATGTCTTAGGGGGTAAGGATTCTGGAGTGAGTCTCAGCGTTAACGAATGAAACTACTGTGCGTGTGGCAGGGTCTGTACAAGCAAGGCGTAAGGTACAACATAACAAATAGGGATAGCTAGGAACAAGATTTGAAAGAGAGAAAGGAACATAAACTACCTGAAGTTGGGCTTGATCTTAGCGAGAAAGGTGGATTCCTGACAGCCGCGTTGTATTGCTTGCAGACTTCCGGGTTTGCCAGATGCAAGCTTGGTTGTCTTGGCAACCCGGTCACGCTTTCCCAGCAAGACCGAAAATGCTAGCACAGAAACACGGAAAGTATTGTTAGTGCTACCGGGGTGGAAGATGAGAGTACCCTATTACTAACTATTTATTTATTTTATTTATTTATTTGCATTTGTATAGCGCACTTACAGCCCAGGGGCATAGAGGCACTGTTACAAGAAATCTTCCATGAAAGTGTAATTGACTGGGTACAGGTGACTGAATAGGTCTCTTAGGTACAGAAGCATAGAAAATCAGTGACTTGGTACATGAAAGGTAGGTGAACTGAAAAACAATCAGGTGGGCACGCAATCAGTAGTACATCAGAGAATCACATGGCAGTAGGGAATACAGTTATATAAAAAGCTTGGTTGTGATGGCTTTAGGGAAAGCTTGGTGAAACTCGATCAACCTTAGGTGAGAGGGAAGAGCGTTCCAATGAGAGGCGGCCAATGTGGGAAAGCTAGACCCCCCAGCGTGGACTTTGAGTGACTTGGGAATGATGATAGTGTTGGCATAGCTCTTTCTGAGGGGCCTTGTAGAGGTGTGCTTAATGATTCTTTGGAAGAGGTAGGGTGGAGCCAGATCATTGAGGCATTTATGTGTAAGCGAGAGAGTTTTAAAGATGATTCGCTCTTTGACTGGGAGCCAGTGAGCCTTTCTCCGTACTGCAGAGATGTGGTCTTTCCTTGATGTGCCCGTGGCCGCTCTGAGGGCGTTGTTTTGCACCAGTTGGAGTTTAGCAAGGTTCTTACATGAGGTCCCTACGAGGAGGGCATTGCAGTAGTCCAACCTTGATCCAATTATTGCCCTAGCTATGGTAAGACAGTTCTGACGGGATAAGAAAGGCCTGGCTGCATTGAGAACTTTGGAATAGTAGGCGGACGAGGAGGCAACAGCGTTAACCTGTCTTTCCATGGTCAGGTCCGAGTCAAGATAAACACCAAGTGTCTTAACATTATTGGATACCTTAATGGGGATGTTGTCAATAGTAAAGGACATGTATTGCTGATCCAGATTGCCCAGAGTAGTTGGTGAGCCAATTAGAAGGATTTCCGTTTTCTCACTATTAAGGCAGAGCCAATTATCCACCATCCATGACTGGATTGTGGAATATATGGTGGTGATGGAGATCAAGTCCTCTTTGTAGTTGCCAGTGAGTGGAATAGGCACCTGTGTGTCATCCGCGTAGTTGGTGTACGAGATGCACAGAGAGTCCAGGATGCTGAATAGGGGCCTAGTGAAGAGGTTGTAGAGGGTGGGAGCAATGCAGGAGCCTTGTGGTACTCCACATTTGATGTTGCTGGGGGTGGCAGAAGCTGAGTATGAGAAGACTTTCATAGCCCTTTCTTGGAGAAAGGAGGTAATCCAGGCACAGGCTTTGGGGGAGAAGTTGGCTGCAGCGGCAAGATGGCAGCAGAGGGTGTTATGCTCTAGCAAGTCAAAGGCTGCTGATAAATCAAGGAGCAGTAAGAGCTCAGGGTTGCCTGAGTCTCTATGATCATCCATTTGATTCTTTAAGTCTAGAAGGGCCATTTCAGTGACATGTCGTGGGTGGAAGCCAGATTGCCGCAGGCCTAGAAGACGGTTGTCTTCGAGAAATTTCTGGACTTGCTGGTAGGCTGCTTTGTCAAGGATTTTTAGGAGGAACGGGACGGTAGTAATGGGCCTATAATTCCCTGGAACCGTTGGGTCTAGGGACGGTTTTTTGAGGAGCGGGCAAACCCAGGCTTCCTTGCGGTCCTTGGGGACAAGGCCAGTTTTAAATGAGGAGTTGATGAAGACAGTTATGACGGGGCGAGGAGCTGTGCAGAGTCTTTAATGAGTTGTGCCAGGCAGGCATCACCCTTACAATTGGAGGGTTTGATGGTTTTGAGCAAGGCAATGACTTCCAGTTCTGTCATTTCTTTGAAGTTAAACGGGGTGGACGGGTTAGAGTTTGAGGCTGCCGGCATGTTGTCATGCAGGTCTGATATGAGAAGGCTAAGGGCTTTTTGATGGCCTTTGATTTTGGTTTTGAGGCTATTCAACTTGTCCAGCATGGCTGACTGTATGTTGTTACACCAATTGTCGTCCTTGAGGAGAGCGGGAGGAGGGGTGGAAAGTTTCTCAAGCTCACGGAAGATGGTGAATATTTCTTTGGATCCTGATTTGGCATTGTTGATCCTAGAGTTAAACGAGGCAGCTTTAGCTTGGATAATGTTGGTTTTGTAGTTTTTAGAGATGGCTTTGAAGGCACTCCTGGTGGCCTCCGAAGGGTTGGCTTTCCAAGCAGAGAGTGCTAGCCTTTTTTTGGCCCGTTCGTCTAGTAGGTCCTTTGAGAACCAGGTATTAGAGTTTTTGGCTTTTTTGGCTTTCTTGAGAGAGAGGGGGGCTATAGAGTCGACAGCTTGTGTGATGATGTCTTTGTAGGTGGTGTCAGGGTTGTCGGAGAACAAGGCTTGGAGTGCGGGAACTGATAAGGAGGGTGCAATGTTTTCTGCAGTGAGCTGCCTTGAGCTTCTCGCGAAGGCAGCTGGGCATGGGGTGGTAGACTTTGAGGAGCCCTTTTGGAGAGGAGGTTGAATTAAATATAATGGTGGTCCGACCATTGGGATGGGCGTGTTGGCAATTACTTGGATAGTGCACTTATGCTGGGCAATCCAATCTAGGGTGTGTCCTTTGCTGTGTCTGGGTTCATGGATGGTCTGGGAGAAGCCCATGGTGGTCAGGGCTTTGTTCACGGTATTGGCATGGGAATCCTTGGGGTCGGTAAGCCCTAGGTTCAGATCACCCAGGAGCAGGACTCGTGAGGTCCTTTTGATGTTGTTAGACAATGAAAGGATAAGGTTTTCCTGGAAGTTGGCAATGGGCCCTGGGGGGTGACATATAATGTGCATAGAAAATGTGCAGTTGTGAGAGGTGTTAATTTTAAGAGGGAGGTAGTCGCAACTAGGACTGATTTGACCTTCAGCCTCCCTGATGGAGAGGGATTCCCATGCAATAAGGGCGACACCACCACCCCTCTGGTGTGTGCAGTCTTTTCTAAGTATTGTGTAGCCTGTGGGGATGGCAAGAGCTAGAGCAGGGCCGGAAATTTTGTTGAGCCTTAGTGATTATTAAAAGGCCAAGATTGTCTTTGATAATGAACGTGTATTGATAAGTGCACACTTGAGGGTGTGGAGGGGAGGAGGGGTGAGAGAGAGCGGATGTAGAGGATCTGGCGTTGTCGTGCAGGGGTTAGTGGCACAGGTGGGTAATAGTAATGGCCCAGGCAGATGTATTTCCTGGTGCGCGGGCAGAGTATGGATGGTGTTATATTGACCAACCGGAGGTGCCGTGGGCAGGGGCGTAGCATTAGCAGTAACATGTGGTGGAGTAGGCAGCACATAAACATCAACAGGTAGTGCCGTGGGCAAGGGCATAGCAGTAGCAAAAACATGAGGTGCAGTAGGCATTACATCAACATCAACAGGTAGTGCTGTGGGCAGGGGCATAGCATTAGCAAAAACATGAGGTGGAGTAGGCATTCCATCAACATCAACAGGTAGTGCCGTGGGCAAGGGCACAGCAGTAGCAAAAACATGAGGTGGAGTAGGCATTAGATCAACATCAACAGGTAGTGCTCTGGGCAAGGGCATAACAACAGCAATGTTAGGTAGTTTAATAATATTAGCTATAGCGGGAAGGCGTTGCGGTACGGAATTGGCATGGTGCATACGCAGTACTTTGCACACCGGATCCGGAGGTGAGATTGTGGGCACAGGGCAGCCTACAACTGTGAATGCCTACAAGAATGTCCGACATAAAGTCACAAGTGGGCGACAGGGCTTCCCCTGTATCTTCAGCGAGGTAAGTGTTGTTAGCGAGACAGTGGCATGAATCATGTGGCACGTCACGGCACTTAGCGGTAAACCTTAGTGGAGATACGCGTGGTTCATGGCCCATGTAACTGGACAGGTGTGGGTCTGCGATGTAAACAGCGCCGGCAGCGGCCGGGGGCATAATGAGCATGGGAAGTGCGGCGTTCCTCGCTCCAATATTGAAGTGCACATAGATAGGCATGCCAGAAGGGAACCTGGCTCCAAGCCTGTGTTTCCGTGTTGGCACGAAAGGGGCGTGAGTGAGGAGTTGGGCAGGGTGCTTGTGCTAACAGAGTTGCACATTTCTAATGAAGCAAGGAAGGGCTGGGGGAGTGAGTGGTAGGCTTCCCCCAGTCGGGAACGTTGAAGCAAGTTATGACACATTTGGCCTTACCTTCAATATGGCAGCATGCACCGCCGCACACCATTGAGCAGCGGAGATCAACTTACTATTTAGGGAGAATGAGAGCGACTTGCTTGAGGGAGATTTTCATGATCGTGGGAGGCGGGCTGGGTTGAACAGGTTTCACAGTGAAGCGCAGCTATTGAGAGAGTAGCAACGCACCATTTCTCAAGAACTGAGGACTGATAAGGGCTCCATGGAAACAGGGCTGGAGCTATCCACGAAGAGACTCCCTTGGCATCTAGAATGCAGCCTTTACTTTGAACAGCCATGTTGGATGAATGTAGAGAAACTAGTCCAATGCCTTTAGGACCATCTTTTGATATGGGACACACGTGGAGAATTGCAAATCCTGATTGCCCGTGCAAGGCAAACTAGAATAACCATTTGTTTATATATATATATATGAAACACCTTTGTTAAAGGGGCGTTATAGTTCAGTTGCACTAATAAAAACATATGAAATTCAATGACAAAACTTTGTTAAAGGAACATTATGGTTAAGTTGCACTGAAAAAAACCTATGAAATTCAATGAAAAACCTTTGTTAAAGCGATGTGATGGTTACAAGTAAAACCGAAAAACCCCAGAAATTCGTCAGTTATGGTAAGCTAAGCAACCATAACTTGCACCACCACCGTGCACTGCTAAGACTAACACACAGGACATTAAAGATGACATCACAATGTCCTTGATGTCATTGACAGAATCCCACCAAACTTTGCAAACTCATTCAGGATCAGGTCAGGAATATAACTGCAAGTTATAAGCCATCCAAAAACTGCTTTTCACCAAACCAGTAATGCAGAGGTGTCCGCAAACTTTCACAGGAATGTGCGCAAACTTTTGCGGCAAAAAACACCTGTTTTTTTGCTTCTTGCAGCCATATCCCATCCCATCCTCATCACCCCTCACCTCCCCAAAGATTATTTGATAAGTTTGACAAGTGCAATGTTGTGTTTTTTAATATGTTTTTACTGCGATGTCTGTGGACACCGGCCGATGTCCACGAATCCAAGATTGCGGGCGTTTCCAAAAATCTGATGCACCTCACGCTTCACGCCAACCAATCAGCTAACATGTTGTGTGTCCGTGGACATGACGCAAGTCTATTAGCCAATCGTGTACTGTCCGTGGAGCGAACAGGGAAGTGTGTCAGCGGAGCGGAAATAGATATCACAAATTTATTTGCTCTATGTTTTGGTCATTTTAAAAAAAACTACTGGACGGATTTACACCAAATTAATAAAACCACGCTTTTCGGGACCAAGCCGCCGCTCCTGCCGCAAATCTGGTGAAATCCGTCCAGCGGTTTGGGCTGTAGGTGTGAACAAAATTTTGTTCTATTATGTCTATGGGAAAAAAAGACATTTTGGGACCCCCCCTATAACTTTTCCCCCCTTGACCAAACCTCACCAAACTTTGCAAGAGTGGGCCATATACTTTTTTTTCAAAGCTTGGTGACGTTTCGTCCAGGGGGAGCGAAGTTATAAGCTGCCCAAAAAGTTTTCTTCCTATGGGTTTACCAACTTAACCATAACTACATGGCCGCTACCGCACATTATGCCCGAATATGGTTTAACAATCTTCTATGTTCCTATTGCTCTCTGAGAACTCTGAGAGAGCATTTGTTTGCCTTTTGCTGAATTGCATTCCGATATTTGTAGTCTTCCAGTCAAGATGGGGGTGGGGGGATAATGCCACAATTGTACACTTTGTGCCTAAAATAGTTTTATAAGTATTTATATATTTGAGTGACACTATGGTATGTGTACTTTTCAGTTATCTTTATAAAGCAGAGTATTGTTGAAAGCCAGATATGGGGTTGAGGAGGGGAGAAGGCAAGTAAGTCATGAGTATTTGCCTATGATGTGGCAAGAGAGGTTGCAATCCTGGTCACTGGTGCAATTATTTTCTGCTTAGTGTGGCTGCTTTTCAGGACAAAAGTAAAGGACACATGTGTGGGGGCAGCATAACTTTTTTTTCAGAGAGCGGATGCAACCCTTTGGTATTTCTGAGATTGGCAAGCTTGCTCAAATATTTGGCAACCAAGATTTTACTAAGGGTGTCATGTTCCCAGTGCAGACGCTTAACCCGAAGGCCACAAACACTTGCCTCGTAATGGGATTTTGTTTTCCAGGGAATATTTCCTTACAGATTGCTGGGTTTAAAACGTGAGCACCTTTTATACTTTGCCAGCATATTTATTGGAACATTTCCTCCCTCAAGTTGTTTTTATGGTGCTCTTTGCTTTTTTTAAAGTCCAAAGCTATTTTGTCTTGCACACTTTCTTCTAAGGGGAAGGTCAACTGAACTCTCTCTATATATATAAAACGCTTAGGTATATTTCTGTACTCAGATGATGCAATTCATCAGTGTTAGGTATACTTTGCCAGCATATTTATTGGAACATTTCCTCCCTCAAGTTTTTTTTTATGGTGCTCTTTGCTTTTTTTATAGTCCAAAGCTATTTTGTCTTGCGCACTTTCTTCTAAGGGGATGGTCAACAAACTCTCTATATATATAAAACGCTTTGGTATATTTCTGTACTCAGCTGATGCAATTCCTCAGTGTTAGGCTGCCCTCTGCTGTCCAAATGGAAAAGTGCATCAGCTATCATTTTAACAAACAGAGAGCATGATTCTAAGCGGTCACTTTCACCTCTCACTATCACAAACATTCAGAATAATCTCAAGTTACTTCTTTCCACCTCCACTTCTCTTCACACAGGGCATGGCGGTTCCAGTGTCAATGAACAGTTAATTACCGGGTCAATGTTGCAGTCTCTAAAGACCTACATGCTGTAGGGTGAATGTGAGCTCACAAGCTTAAACCCAAAATAGGTGCTGTAATTATGCTACTATGCAATTTTATGCCATCAAAGGAACTCTGCAGTGGAACAAGGTTGACAATTACGCATCTACAAAGTAACATCATAGAGAGGCCTGTATAATCGGTGATAGTTATATACGGTTCTTATACAGCGCATACCTTTCATCCCATTTCATTCCATCTGATACAAATATGCCTTTCAAATTCAAAAGAATACAGTTACCTATACGTCTAATCTTTTCAGTGACCATTACTAAGTCACAGTGACCTACTACCCTTTCCTGGAAGTGATCAGCAGTAATTCTGATATTTAAGAATGGGGTTAGACGTGATCCTATGAATTACTGACCAATATTTACCTTTACGATCTGCTAGAAAATCGTATGTTACGCTGGGAATGGCTAGTATTTGTGTGTTTCACTTTAAGATATATGTCCACTTACTGTGCATATATTTTTGGGTGCCAGCTTTTGATTTGTGCTTTGGGGGCAAAATAACGCGTGCATATGTTATTCTTGCAGCCGGTCATTTTCTTCCCTTTTCCGTGCTGCTTAAAAGTGGTTAGTTGGGGTCATGCAATGTATCACAACAGTCACCAACACGCCGGCCATAAACAACAGGCAACTAGCACGCTGCTTAACCAAAGTGCGTGATCCTTGGCAAATAATTTCATCTCACTGCCGTGATGAATCCAATTATGTCATCAGTCTTTTCCTGGGGTATCCTCTCCTCATGTGGCCAAGGGATGGCAGCCACTACCTAATCCTGACCCTGGGGGTTGTTATTCGGGGGAGGACCATATGGGTCAGGCGACCCTCAGGGTGGAAGAGCAACATCATTGGATGCAACATGGTATCCCCCATTATCATTCAGGGACACCCCTTCAGTACCTAGGGTCTCCATGTCATATTGTGGCAGTAACCATCAATCTTCTCCAACATGTTATATGTTATGTTATAGAACATTTAAACATCATGTAATCACGTCAGTAACAAAGACTGGCACGAGGAAGAGAGCAATCGGAATGAGGATTACTCAGATAGACCACAGTGAGCAGTGTAGTGGTTGGAGAAATCCGATTTGCTCCAATCAGCTCCCTTCAGTAACACAGGAGTTCAAAGATGGGGCCGTGGAGAAGTGCAAGGAGATCCGACCGGTAAGATACTGCCAGGGAAGCCAAGTTGTCAAGTGGACACGTGAGCAAAGGGATGCAAGAGAATCCAGGAGGAGGCAAGGGAAGCATAGAAGTGGCCTGGAGAAAGGGAGAGGCAGCATCTGGACCAGAGGTGTTTTCCCACAGGCAAGAGAGACGTCGAAGTGGGACGTGAGGCAAAGGAGCTTCACACCGGCAGGGGAAGTCTTAGCGATACGCGGACCACCAACACCCACAGAGACACTTGAGCTGGAGAGAGAGCGCGGGAGCTGCAAAGGGGCAAGCGGGGTCAGAGAAGCCAACAGAGCTGTTCTGAAAATGGCAAGCCCACAGTTTAAACTTGGGCCCTGGGAGGGAGCTGGAAAAGACATACATGGCCCCGAACTGGAATGTGAGGCAAATTCCAAGCAGTTTACATCACAAACTGAGTTACATAGAACCTGTATTCGGGGAATATACAAATACACCACTGAAAAGAGGAACTTGAGGGAAAAAACATATGCCAACAGATTTTAAAAAGTGAATGACAATATGAAAGAACAAGGCAGGAGAGTATACCAGGTGTTTTGCAAGTCTGGGACCCACACGCAAATTGGGTCAAGGAACTGTTTGAGAAAACCTGGCAGGAAAGTACCAGTTGTTTTGTGAGTCAGAGAATCCTAAGGAAGATTCATGCCCTTGGGATTTGAATTGCATGCAATGTGGAAAAGACTTGGGGAAATTAGTATTTTCCTCTGGAGTGAATTGCAACACCAAGAGGAGGGGGCTATGTTCTTGGGCTACAAAGAACTTGGTTATTCTTTTGAACTTTTTTTTGGTGGAGATAAACCTCGGGAAGGGTGTTCAGTCCATGAAATTGTGAACATTATTCATTTGGAACCTTTGTTGGATATATACCTGTTTTGGCAAACCTGAACATTTGTGCACTTTTCAAGCCCTTAACACCTTAGAGTTACTTTTATAATGACATGGGCTAGGATAGGATTTCGGACACCGGTCATTGTTGACACATGACATGCCCTTTGTTTTCTTGGGTGAGATAGGCAACTAATTCCTAGATTATGGATAGTGAGTCATTTTCCAGACCCTTTATTATTTAGATAAAGGTTTCTAACAACCATCATGAGTCCTTTGTTTCTGTGTCTCATTCATGGTTCCTCACACTGTGCATTTCCTAAATAGACGGTGCGTTCTCAAAGCCTGCCATATTTTATACATAACAATACCACTGTCAAAACAGGTCAAAAGCAGTCTGTGATTGATGAACATCTTTGAGTGATGGATTGCAAGTGTTTTAAAATATAGAGATTGCATTGCTGAAGGCCTTGCCAACTGGCCATGGCCGAAGGCCATGGATAGTGGTCTGGTACTATTCTAAAATAAACAGTGGTCAGGTCCAGAGGCGATGGGAAGTGGTGCAGAAAAAAATCTAGGGAATAACAAAACCCTTGAAAATCAATGAAAATCCTTTAGTTAATGATCAGTTAAGGTAAGAAACTTATTGCAATAAAATCCCTGAGATTCAACACATTGGGGAACTCAGGACCGGCTTAACTAGGTGTGTACCCACTTGCAATGCCCAAGAGGCCATATTTATTACAAGAGTAGGGATTCACAATTCCATAGAAAATGTAATTATGGTGGATATAGTATCAGAGGGGAGGATCAACGGAAACGCGGCGGGTAAAGTCGGTCATGAGCTCCCCAATGCATTGTGGTCTGGTAGTGTTCTAAAATGGACAGTGGCCAAAGGCCATGGCTAGTGACCAGGTAGTAATAAAAAAAAAATACAGGGGCCATAGTCAGAGGCAATGGGCGCTAGTGGTGTGGTAGTGTTCAAAAATGGACACTGGGCCCGGCCATGGCCAAAGGGCATGGCTAGTAGTCTGGTAGTGTTCTACAATATACACTGGCCATGGCCGAAGGGTCTGCTGCATCAATATCCTGATCTACAGACCCACATAGCGGTGTTAGAGGTCACAGGTGCTCACTTTAACAACTGCTGTGACTGGCAAGTCTCTGCAGTGCAGGGGTTGCATTTTAGTCAAAATTTCTGGTTGAAAACCATTATAATTATGATAAACTGCCAATCTGGTGGCAGTATAGTCAGCAAATAAAGCTGTAATTAGGTTGGTATGGTGGCTGGTATGTCACATAGTGATTAAAGCTACATCTCATCCCACACAGCCAAATAACATGTTCTGTGGGAAGGTATTCACTTGAGGGGGTCTACAACCATGTTTTAGCTCACTGTACCTTTCACAGAGGAGACATCAATTTCAATGAGTGGAAGAAGTTCCATAGAACAGAGTATTTGACCCATGTTTTTCCTCAGTGTAGGGGCTCACACACTCTTGTCTCATTTGCACTATACCAGTGTCATCCCTGTGAGCTAAAGGAGGCTATCTGGATTTGTAACACATGTCTGTCTGCATTCCAGCGAGTGAGATAAAAGGCAGGATGCATACCTCTGTTGAGTCTCTGGGAGGAAAGGTAACTCCTCCCTTGCTAGGCCTGGCATCTCCCACCTGTAGATGTTTGGAGAACCTGATTACAAAGAGACAATGGCCTGTCTCAAACTAAGGCTTCAGGCTGTGAAAGGGGCAGAATTGGGACAGTCAGAGATGAAAAAAAGAGTTTGATGAAGGGTTCCTTCATCTTATTTTTCTGTGGGCTTTTCTCTTCTCCCTATCTTCTTCACTTCCTGAGGAACAAGGCACTCTGGGTATGATGTCAGAATGCAAGGGTCACTTGTTACAAGATCAGGGTTTGGACCCATTAAAGCAGGCTAGCTTTTATCCAATCCCATGCTGCCTTTTCCCTATGAAAGAAGGTGGCACCTACACCTTATTTGATTCACCTTCGTACCTTGAAGGCCATCTGAAAAATGTCATTTGGACCTCTGTTAGGAGAGTTTATCTTTCCAAAGACCTCAGCTATTGAGGAGAAGAAGAAGTGGTCCAAGGCAGAGGCAAGCTCTACTCCCTACTCACTCCCAAGGCAAATTGGAGGTGACTCTTGCTGAGGACCAAGGCCTACGACTCTGCTTGCAAAACTCCCTAGGATGGGAGGGCAGAGACTGAAAGGACACACCTTGTCCTGGAGCCCTCTGCAGTGGGACGCACAGCATCCCGAGAGCCAGAACAGCCAGGATCTTGTTTTTGCCATTCTAACTGATTTGAGCCACCACTGAACCATGTTCGACACCTTCGACTCAATGGAAATCACTGGGTCTGCCTTTGACACTCACTCAAACTTCAAAACACTTCTTTTGCTGCACCTTTGAACCGGCTTGCTGACACACCACACAAAGTAGGGGACGTCACCTCCTCAGCTCGAACAACCAGTTCACTGCTGCACGAACATCACATCAGATGATCAGGGATCACAGCTTCAAACCGATAGACCTCTACTCGAACTACTGGTGCATCATGTAATTTTCCAACCTGAAGCAACAGTATGACTGTCTCAAGCTAACTGGACCTACACATCAACCCTGGTGAGTCATCCAAACTGCATTGCTCAAACACTGCCTTTGAGCTTTCATCGAGCATCTGCTTCAGACCAGCGTGACTCGTTGCCTTAACCAATATGACTTGATGCACCCAAACCTGGTTCGACCCACATATACAGCAACCTGAAGCCGGGTACAACACCGACACACTGCATAACATAAATTGGATGGTTTTTAGCGGCCCATCCCCTTAGTTCACGTTTTGGAGCCCTTGCACGTGGAAGTCCCTTTTGCACTTTTTTCCACCAAGACATTTCCTTTAGACATATCCATTGTTGCATTTCCTGCCTGTTCTCCTCCCTTACAAATTATCCAGGGTGTTTATCCATTAGTGTTCTGCATCTTCTGTCTTCTTTTGCATTGTTTTAAATAGTTAGTTGTATGATTGATTTGTTTAATAAAAGTATATATTGTATAGAACCTTGATTGGGCATTCTTTCATTTTTGGAACTTGTGTACTATTGTGGAAATGGCAGTCTCCATGTGTGGATCCCTGGCAGCCTTCATTGTGCTTCACACATATGTCACTTGAGGTTACTTGAGGTTACTGTGGGTTTTCTGTATTTTTCTGTGTTTTTTAATTTTACCAATGTATTGGTTGACTTTTTATTTTCCCAAATGTATTTTCCATCTTGCATTCTATGTGACTGTATATTTCCCTTTCTCTGACTATGAATCTACACGGACTAGACCCTGACCACAGTTTCTGTGCTTGTGTTTGCATGTCTCTCTCTATTTTATTCTGTTTATACAAGCCCTAGACTCATTTCCTGTGCTTGTGGTTAATTTCTGACACGTGCCTGCATATTATCCAGTGCTTGTATTGTGTCCATGACAGAAGCCTGGTCACTGTAGCCTGAGCCTCCTCGCCTTTTTGTTACTTCATGTCGGAATCTGTATTTGGTTACTGCATTGATGCTTCACTGTAATTGGTTTTACTTTTACTTTATGATCTCTGTAGTTGCCTGTCTCCTGGCACATTGGACATTGCCCGCTTTTTGCCTTGTGTTCATGCACTGTATGGATAGCAGATAAGGTCCTCATTACGAGTATGGCAGTCCGGAAACAAGGGTGCTGGTAGGAGCGTTCAGGCACCCTTTCTGCACCACCATACTCCAAGAATGCCGGTAGGGGCCACAGATCCCCCGGCAGTCCTGATCTGTTGGAAAAGCAGGCCCCTACCGGCATGTCTCTCACTGAAGCACTGGCACTGTTAGCTATGGTGCCAGTGCTTCAGTGTCCCCAGTGCTTCAGTGTCCCCATTCCCATGGAGTCCTTCTCTTTTCTCTCTCTCTCCTTACTCCTTTTCTCTCTCTCTCTCCCACACTCTCTCTGCTCTCCCCTGTGCCGGTCTAATTCCTATCTCTCCCCTCCTTCTCTCAGCCCTCACCCTCTCTCCCAGCCCCTTCTATCCCCTCTCCCACTATCGCCCCACCGGCTATTTGTCTTGCTTCCCAATCCCTCTCTCATCGCTGCCTAGCTGCACATTATTTCTTCTCTCTCTCCTTCTCTTTGCCCCTGTCCTTCTTGCCTTCTCGCCCCCTTCCAAGCAGCACCCCCACTCGGCTTTTAACTTCTCCAACCCTTCCCTTCTTCCCTTGGTGTCCCTCCCCCCGCATCCAAGTGTACATCACAGGCACGCATTTCCCCTGAAGGTGGGTGTGCCAAGCCTATATGCCTGCCGCTGATGGTCGGCCTTGTGCCCGCAGCCCCTTGCAGATATTCATCCATGTCCAGTGTTCCGAACGTACTGTGCCGGCAATAAGTCTACTTCTCTGCCACTAATACATCTGTTCCTGATTAACAGCGATTCTGGTGCCTTCATTGATGTTCGTCCTCTTTGGTGTAGCCTGCCTATTATTGGCAGAGGGGCGACGCAGTCCACGAGCATACAAAATGCACCCTCACTGGGTCTGTTAATCCCTGGCCCAAAGCTGTGGCTCTGCCTGTGTTCTCCGCGATGGCCTTCCCCATCATTTTGGACACTATTGCTCTTTTGGTTGTGACTGTATCAAGACTATAGCCTTCCCTTGGCCTATGTTACCACAACAAGCAAATGAGGTATATCTTTGGGCTGTGCCTGTTTTATTTTAATGATTGGGATCACTTTTGGCGTTGCAAATTGCCAATCTTTAATATTCAATGCATCCCCAATATAAAGAGTAAGAATGATAGGTGAATGGTTGGAAAATGTGCATACGAGAATATCAAAATTTCTAACCCTATCTCACAGAGATGCTGATGTCACCCAAAGGTTAAAAATGTAGGCTCAGGCTTTTCTTATGCCACACTTCAGATAAACTTGTGGCTCAATTTTACAAAATGTTTTGGTTAATACCAGAGTACATGTGAGTACCAGATGTACGTTGGCGATATAAGCTATATCTTTCTGTCCAGGATGTCCCTCAAATCATAAACAATGGACAACTGCAAAATTGCCCTTGTAGGATGGGCAAGCGGGAGAGGTACAGACATGCTACAGACATGCTCTCATCTAAGTTGGTATCCATTACCATATTTAAATCATAGCATTTAAATTAATTCTTCAAATAATACAGGCAGCCTGATAGTTCCTAATTAAATGGGATAAACATGGGTAAAAACAAAGGTCATTAATATTGGTGACATAAGTATTAATGAGGCATTGAAAATTAAAAGAACAGTGGATAAGCGTTAATATCTCCCTACATTTCACTGGATATGAGGCGTAGTACCTACCACCACCCGGTGCTTGGAAAAAGGTAAGTTGGTAGGGGGCATAGTCTGTCTATCTTGCAGAAGAGCAATTTTAACAGAGCAACGTTCTAGATATGAAACCCACTTCCTGGCCTTTAAGGGGTCGTCAATGCTGCAGACATTCCAACTCACTGACCAAATGATCAATGCTTTAGCTACTGCTAAAGAAGCCCTACCCGCAATCTGCCTGACATACAATGTTATCTGTAGAGAGCTTGTGACCGTACTATATGAATAAAGAGGTACACAGTCGAGTGCGTTTGAGTAACTATGCTAGATTCCACTACCCTCTTCATCATCCCCAACATGATCATGTAACCCCAAATGCCAACAAAAAGTCAGACATAACCTTGGGGTAACCATAAGAATAAAATGAGTGAAAATTAAAAACAGGGAGTAAACTCCAGCGATCGATTGCTCAGTACTTATACTTTGGTACATTTGAATAGATGCCTGTGTGCAGTGTGAACAAAGCTAGAAACGTTAGACACAATGAGGGAAGACAAGAAAGAATATTTAAAAAGAAAGTAGCCAAATAAGGCTACAGGATATTCTACCAGACCACCAGACAACCAGACAACAACATGCATAGATACAGTAGGCCTCTGTCGGGGTTGTTCATCTGATGAGCAATAACAGGCCGTGGCGATTCACAGGGCTTGGTTTTGGGCATCAATGCACAATGGGATTTCTTAACAGCAATTCAGAATTTCCCTTAGTAAGGACTCTCCTTGTGAGCATTTCAAGGCAGGCCAACATTAGTAGATTATTGAGCCGGGACCTGGACTCCAAATCACTGTACTTGGAGGAAACCAGCTTACTTCCTTTTGTAACATGGGAACTGTTGATGAGAGTGTATGCATAGTGTCTTCCGCTGACCCAATTCAGCTTTTTCATTCTGTGATTCAATCACTTTTATTGTCCAGCATTGCCTCGAGGGAGTGTACTGTAGCCGACAGTTCATTACGTTCAGAGTTGACACCCACAAAGCCCTCTCACATGCCACACAGTATTTGCTGCAGCTACATATAGGATCCAGAGGGAACGCCCTTTGAAGCATCAGACTCCATTGCCAATGTGCTGTTCTTGGAGGCGTCATCAGGAGTAGATTTGGTGAAGCTATCCATAGGGCTGTGCTTTCTGACTCTCAGGTCATGGCCTCAATCACAATTACTGTTACAGTTACAGTTCAGGATCAAAGAGACAATGAGGTCACTGAGCATGGCTAGGCAACATTCACACTATCTAATGGCCGGAGATCATGGGCCCATCATCTTATGTAACTACATGGGGTCACCTTGTATCAGGAAGATCTGCGTCTCGCTAATTGTGTAAGTTGAAAAATCATTGAGCTCCACCGGGTATGGCAAATGGATGAAGCTGGAGAACAGGCATGGGAAATGAACAGAGTAGTCTGGGGAGAGTGTGTAACATAAAAGTCAGTAGCCCAATGTGTAGACCCTAGCCAGATCAGGCTTCCAGCACCTCCAGGAGAGTGATCAACCCCTTCAATCATTGGGACTAATATGTATATATTATATAATAATATATATTTACTCAGCCTCCATCTGCAGAAATAGCACTTGTGAACACACTGAAACCATTTAATAAACAGGACTTTGTCATTGCAGGTCCGGAATCAGTAGGTTTACGTCAGCTTCAAGCCCTGCAGAAGAGTCCCACCGCATACCCCAACCACAATGATCAGAACAGGCAGCATCCAACCACCTCACTATCCAGCCACCAGGGAGCTCTCTCTGGGCTGGGTGGGCAAGCCTCCAGGCTGGAGCGTGCTGCCAATACCAGGTATATGACAAACTAAGCGACGGATGCAGAATGGGACAATTGGGCACAATGCCAGCCAGCCTCCGTGACAAGGATTACGCACACCAGCTGATAGCAAGGCAAAGCAGGGATGGAGGAACTGGTGAGCCAAGTCCCAGGAGCCCAGGGCTGCAAATGCAGCTTCCCACAGCTCAAGCTACAAGATCTCACTCTCAAGGAACCAACTCACTACTTCACTTGACAGATGCAGCACAAGAGGAAAAGAACATCCAATTCCAGTTTACAGCTGAGAATGTAAACGTTGCTATACCAAAAAAAGGAATTTATTGAAGGATGGATCTTGGATCACAGAGCTTCTGAATTAAGCAGCCGTCATGATGGCTGCTCCACAGTGCTCCTTGTTGTTGGTGTTTTAAGGTGTCTCTTCACATTTTGAGAACAGCCTACATAATTCACATGGATAGGTGGCCAGTTGGGGTGTGTAGACCTCCAGGTTCATAGCAGAGAATCCAGGTGTGGATGTCAGGGTGTTCAGTTTTGTTAGCCAGCAGTTGGAATTTAGTCTTGGAGGGGTTGAGTTTCAGGTAAGCACTGAACATCCATGACGGGATCAATGTGAGGCAGGCCTTGAGCTTGTGGCTGTCTTAAAGGGTGGATATATTGATGTCGAGCTGCATGTCATCTCCGTATTGGTGTATGTGGATGTTGCGTGGAGGGAGCAGCGTTCTCAGTGGTTCCATGTAAAGAATGAATGTCCGAGGGAGAGGTTGGATCCTTGTGGAACTCAACAAGTGATGGGTAGAGTTGGTGATCTGGAGGAATCTATTTTCACGAACTGGTGATGATTGGCAAGGTAGAATTTGAACCAGCAACGGGCGATCTTGCTGATCCCCATTCAGAGATGAAGATTGTCGTGAGTGTCTGACGGTCTACTGTGTTGAATGCTGCTGAGAGGTCAAGGAGGACAAGGAGCCAAGGATGGCCATCATCGATGATTTTAAGGGCATCGTCGATCACCTTGATGGTAGTCATTTCTGTGCTGCATCTGGGTCTGAAGATTTATGTATTTTCTCATAAGATTTATGTATTTATTTTCTTATGTGTGTGCAGGGAAATCTATTCCTGCTTAAATTACGAGGCATAGAAACATTTATGACTGTACCATTACAAAGAAGAACAGCCTTGAAAGTATGGAAGTCATACATTGTCGAGGACAGTGGTCTACAACCTTTAGATCCCCAGTACTACGACTCACATGATCTCTCACCACTGTCTATGCTGGCTAGGACTCATGGGGGATGTAATCAAAACCATGTGGTGAGCCAAAGATTGCAGACCCCTGTAATGATCCATAGTGCTGAGAAAGTAATGGGATTTTTACACCTGGGAAAAGCTGTTTTCTTTCCCTACTGTACATGTAACTGTCAGATAAATATATGATATTTTACGATTCATGGAACAATTGTATCTTGCTGGATAGGCTATTTAAGCCCCCTAGTGGTCACTGGTATTAAATGTTGAAAAATTGATGTGAGGGTACACAGCTAACCTATACACCTCTGACATAACAATGTTTTAACAGGTACCATGAACCCCCTCAAAGGAGACTGTACAAAGTGATAATCAATTATGAGTTTAGGCTAAAATACCAACCTGTCGCACAAGGGCCAACTGTAATGCAAGATACATTATTATTTGGTGGTCTTCAGGTGCCAGAAGGTGAGCCCTGTGAAAGGAGAAGAAACACATATTAGGAACATGGTATTATATGGTATTATAATGTCTACACTATGTACAATATGTCAGCATTCCTGACTACGTCTATGATTAATAACATTTGGTAAATGACTGCTTCCAAGTTAGCGGTCTGATAAATAGTGAGGGATGATAACAGAGCAAAAGGACAATTAACAGTTGTTATTCACCACTAAAGCAAGTGCTGAAGCAGAAAAGTAAGAAGCATTATATGTAATCATTGGTATAATTACAAAACGTAAAACATTATTTATTGTAAGAAAAACGGAGTTACATTGTTAAGATGAAAAATGTATGTAAGTAGGTGATTCTGAAAAATGCATTTTTTTATTCTTAACATCGTTAGTAGGGTTCCTGGCAGGTAAATGTTCTCATTCGTCCGTTCATTTGATAGAATGTTTATTTTTACCTTAATTATTGTTAAGAAGGCGGGGGCAGTGAACCACTGTGTGCTTCGGGGAAGGTGAGGTCTATGTGGCCTAATGAGGAGACTATGAAGTCAATGTAATAATAGATTTTTTCCACAGCTAAGAGAAAAGGCATGCTTATGCGAAACCTTATTGCAGCCTGAAGTAGCGTTTATTTTAACACATTCTGAACATTCTGTAAACTTGTTTAGTCCAAAAAAACTTGTGAACAGCGAAGCAGGAAGCTTCACCAATTTATTTTTCAGCTGTGGCGTGTCAAGGAAGAGTAGCCACATATCATGTAGTTACCAACAGCTGTTGCTTAAAGATGGGGTGGCACATTTAAATTCACTATGGGCAAGTACAATAGTATGGTAGCAATCTGCTCGGACTGGCTCTTCTCCCATTTTCAAGGCAGTGCTCAATTTGTTGGGGTGCTTGCCAGTGCTCTGCCTGGCACTTTTTTCTGAACCCCGGCACTTATTGTTTCAGACTCAGCTTGATTATGTTGTGTTGTTTTGGCAATTTTGTTATTTTAACTGTCAGTCAGTCATAGTAACACAACAAGCAACAATTGTGCTCGCTGGCCAGGGTCTCTGCATCCTGGCAGGCTCACAGTTATTCATGAAACTTATTACCCAGGAGGGCATGGCAAGTTATCTATTTTTATAGATAACATTGAGTTGAAATGTAACTGTGCTGCACACTCATGATGGCAAAGTCTGCACACTGCTCCAGACAGCCTACTTGACATTGGGGCAATTACTCTACTGCAATAACCAGGAACGCTGAAACAGCAAATTGGATTGACAACAACAAGGCAGTCACCAGCCAGCAGCCTCAACACAGGGACAAGATCAGGGAAAAGAACTTTGTTGGAGTGCCTGTGACAAGTGTCAACCTATAGAAGAAGACCTTGTGTTTGACAGGCAAGTTCATCAGCTCACTAATGAGTCTGCCTGAATTTGTCCATCAATTTAATATAGGAGGAGAGCAAGTTTACTCTTTTCTTTGTGGATAGATGATGAACATGTTCCACTAATCACCAATCAAATCAGAGCGAAATGTTAATGATGATGTGTAATTAGTTGCCTATGTGTATAGGCGCGTTATAAATGCCGTATCATATCACATCATATTGAAATTAGATAAATGTTCGTTATGTCATACATCTGCTTATTGTCACTGTATACATCACCTTCAATGAGCCGGTAGGAGACTCAGCTTTAACCCAAAACATGATGACACTGCAGGGGGGTGGTGTCAACAGTTGGTGGGGAGATGTCCGCCCCAATCCTCACAGGTGTACTTGAAAGTATTTGGGCCCGGTACTTAATATCTTTTTACACATTAAGCACCGCTTTAAGGTCATATATTACACTCATGCCTCCTGTCTCAGCCATGGTTTACAACTTTTCCAGCTCTTTGCTTTCTGAACATTCTGTAACTTAAAGTCAATCTTATAAAATGTGACAGTCGAACAGATTATACCTGTATCTCCCCTGTGACTAAAAGTGGGTGACAAATTCACCAGCAAATTGAAATTGGCAGATTTCACACAAAATTCCACAATAAATTCCCACGGACTCTGGCTCTTTGTGCCAGACAATGTTTTGAGGTTGTGGAGATGAATACTGAAGTTGCCTAACAACATCCCAATGGCGGCAATTAGGTACGAGTTAGGTTTAACCGTGTTGCAGGCTCGGGTAAAATGGTGATTCATGTCCCTCTTCTGCAGCCTAATTGCCCCTTTGCGGAATACATTGTATGTTGATTTGGGCAAACTGGACCATCAGGACCAATTACGCCAATGACTTCCAACTCCTGGTGGAGTTGAGCGGAAATTATGAACTAGACCAAGATAAGTTAAATTAGGCCTTTAAATGTATACAAAGCTGGATGTCACATAATTGGCTGTGTTTAAATGCTACAAAAACGGATTTGATGATCTATGGCTCACATCACGTCAGAGACAGCTTGGACCAAAAATGTGAACATTTCAAGATTGAAAGTAGCCAGATAAAAGTGACACCTAAGGTAAAAACACTTGGTACCTAAATGGAGGCAAGTTTAGATGTAGGGGCCCATGTAGAAGCGATTGTAAGAAGTACTTATTACCAACAAAAATGTTTAAGGCAGGTGGCTCCGTTAGTTTCTAAAGATAATCGGGCCAAATTAGTCAGGGCTATAATACTTCTGCGTCTGGATTATTGCAATGCTTTATTGAGTGGAGACAATAAAGAAAATATTAAGAAATAGCAATAGGTTCAAAATGCGGCAGTTCGAGTAGTCCATCAAATGGGCCCAAGCAAACCTACTTCCGCAGCATGGAGGGAGCTGCATTGGCTCCTAGTTTCCGTACAAATCTTTTTTAAAGTATTGACAGTCTGCCATAAATGCATCTTTGGACCCGTTCCCCAATACCTCAAAGAAAAGGTAGTGATTCATCAGCCAAACAGAAACCTTCGATCTGCACAGGCTTCCTATGTCAAAGTTGACCGAATAAAAAGTTCCTGGGGAAATGGCTGGGCTTATCCGTTTCAGGCAGCTAAGATCTGGAACAATTTGCCAGAGAGCCTTCATAAGGAGGGAGGTCTATTACTCTTTAGAAAACTGTTGAAAACCAGATTGTTCGAGTAAAAGTACCAACTCACTGTTTGCGTCCTCTTGTACAGCACCTGGATGCCCTCAGGCTTTGGCGCTTAAGAAGAGAAAAAACATAACATAACACAACCGTGTGGCTCATGGAAAGATCCCAGTAAGTAGATGGCTATTATTTGGGATGTTTGTGACCAAACTCTATGTGATCTTGACTCAGATAGAGAGATTTTGGTAACAAACCCTGATAAGGTAAAGCGACTGTTATATCAGAACGATTGGATTGTAACAATGGATACATTCCATTCGTATCCCTCTCTGAGCCACTTAACGAGGGAGCATAAAAAGCATGAGGTTATCCCACCTCTTCTTTTGCAATTCCCTAACTGACATTTCTGGACAATCTTCCTCAAGCTACGCTGAAACATCTTGCCAACCCGTGAGGTACTATTTAGAAGGAAAAAGACGAATAACCCATTCTACCTTTGTGAGAAGGTGGAGGAAATTGAAACCATGAAGCGTTTATGACTTTCATGTCCAGCTTTATGTGGTAAAAGAATGATTTATCTAGCTAAGTTTTCAAAATGGTGACTGAGAGGGGATGTCAATTATATATGGTCTCGATGTATCACCATCCAGAATACCTGATATAAAGACGTTAGCCTCATTTATCAAATCCTCGAATTTGTTTAATGAACAGGATAACGCCTTGCAGGTTTTAGTTCAAGTGGCCCGCAGATACGATTTTATGGGCCCCTATTGCAGTTGCTGCTATAGATGTAATCTTTAGCACAAATAATGCTACTAGGGCCGGCTGTAACATTGGATTGTAGTTTTTAATGTTTTATTCAGCATACGTGTCCTTTGTACCTTTTCTCAAACAGGGTTTAATGAATTTTAACTTTTTTAAGAAACATTTATATATATCTTGTGATTTATGTAATACTATGTAACACTGTGTATTTTTGTGTTTCCATTTTTATATTTTAAATGTTATTCCCGTGGTGATATGTACATTGTAAAAGATGGTTTCTGGACATATTTTAATACTTTAGATGTAAAGGTTTCTTGTCAACCATATACAATATAAAATAAAAAAAATACATCAGGCCCAGACCAATATTTTGTATGTGGGATTCCAGATAGGAAAATGCCTAATTCAGGCACAAGAAGGAAAAGCCAAGGCTATATAGAAAACACCACTGCCTGTCACCAAGAAAGAACTATGGGCCTTCCTGAGGTTTGTAAGATGCTAACAAAGGTTTATTCTAACATTTTCCAGTATTGCAGGCCCAATGACCGAACAACCTCCCACCCCAATCACCAGCGATGGACCAACCAGATTCCGGACAACTTTAAGTAAGTGAAGCACTTGCTATGCCATCCACCCATCCCGCCTCAATATGCAAGACTTCTTCCAAACATTTATATTTCAAATGGATGCCTCTCACAGGAACAATGGGGGAGTGGGCACCACATTCTGCACATCAGAAGGAAACAATTTCCCCCAAAAAATTATCATGAGACCCGCACAGCCCAACAGATAGATCTACTTCACTTATTTAAGGTAGCATGGACCAAGGGGAGCTATACTCTTCAGGAGGGATGTGAGCTAGCACAGAAGCAGTTCAAACTACAATAGTACTGTGCTACCAAAATAAAAGAATGTTCAAACAACACACTATAAAAATAGGGTACATCAAATTAAGAATACAAGCACTTTGATACATAAAAAACGACACCCCACCCCTGTAAGGAAGGGGCAGACTATTCAAACTATTAATGTTGAGACAGGGACGTTCTCAGTCTGAAGAAAGGGGTGCACAGGCAATAATTTCAGCAGAAATGCCAAGCTTACTGTAGATGTATTACAAAAAGGTAGAGTTGGATCTTATAGTCACTAGGCCCGTTAAGGCATGCCACACAGACAGATCTGCTTGAAATACCTTTAATGCGTGTTTTGTGGTTCAGCAGCATTGACTCAGGCTTCTATATGCTTACAATGGGTTGAGTCAGTGCTGAGACATTTTGAGTCGGTGATTCGCAATGGATCATGGATGTCAAGAGAATCAGCTTTTGATGGTCCAGGGATGCAATGCGGTCCTGCAGCAGTGATAAATTTGAATCAGGTGAAGAAACCATGCAGGCGATGGGTTGAGTTGGGATCTTGAATCTGTCAAGTTCACTCAAAGAGATTCAATGATGCAGTGCCGTTCTTCAGTGGTGATGGGCTTTGAAATGGCAGAGCACAGGCATGTGATGGCTCAACTAAGTATCTCGACAGCTCAAAAGCTATCGAAAAACAGTAATTGTCAAAGGTAGCTCAGGGTGCTTGCAACAGCTTGAAAGGAGTCTACAAAATGGATAAAAGCTGGAAAACCAGGTCCAGAGCTGTTTCTTGACTTCTGGATGCTCGGGGACCTTGTCCAGGGCCTCCTGAGGCAAAGTAAGTTCTTTGTTCTTCTATAGCTCCCAGCCGGGAAGGTGTTTAGAGAGCTTACCCGTTTTCAGGTTCTGAGTACTAGTGGTCTCAGCTTGAAGTAGGCCCTGTCCAGCCAGCTGATCACCCCACATGTTCCTCTGGAATGCTTGAGGGAAAAGTGTGCTCTTTTCCTGAAGGATGTTTTTGTCTTGACCTCTATTGTAGGACTTTTGAGCATATTGTAATCCAAACACATTTCCAGGTATAATCTTTATTCTTCAGTAGCTCATAGATGATTCAGCATGGGGTGGTCTTACCCTCCTAAAAAGACAGTGTTCTACAGCAAATTAGTTCTAGTCTAGCTTTCAGTAAGGGGTTCAAATCCTGGTTGCTGCATCAGAATATTACGCCTGCTGATGTCATACCAGAGTGATTTGTCAGCAGGAGGTAGGGATGGTTCGAGGAAGTTTAGGAGCTCTTGATACATCTGAGATGTTGGGATCCTTCTTTGGGCTGGTGCTTTTTTCTTGCCTACTCTAACTGCACCCCTTCTCATGTCTGCCTTTATCAAAGAGGCTCTGTTAATTAGCACCCTGGTGTGTTTTCCTTTGGCCTAACAGAGCTTGTACTTTGAAGCACTGTGCTTCTTGCTGCCCCTTGGGAAGTTGCTGTCGTCCTGAAAGATGACAAACCCTTCACAGGGAAGGCAGAGGCTTTTGCTGGGACAGAACCCAAATGGTTTGTTTTGAGGGAAATTAAGTCCCAGACAGTGAATACAAAGCAGGCACTGACAAAGAGTTCACTAGACACCAAGCCGACAATAAAATGACACCAAAAGGTTTTGGCCAGTATAATTGTGGATTCCCAGATACCGCATGTGATAACCAGTCATAACTTATTCCTAGCTACTGATTAACTACCACCAGGTTTTGGGAGAAGACAGATATCTAATTCAATTTAGGATTCGAGCTACCATGGTTAAAAGCAGATACTGTCTGCTGGAGATTTGAACTCCATTAGTCTGTTGGCAGGATTGCACATGTCTCTTTGTACTACCATACTGCCAAACAGGACAGCTGCTGAGAGTTATCAGTAGAAAGGGCCCCACAGAGTTGCACTAGGCTTTTCAGAGTTACAGTATTATTAGAAGGGTGTGGGAGGCAAATTAGCAGATTTTACTTTTTGTTTGACATCTTAGGTGCTGAGGCAGTACCCACCTACTGTTCATGGGATACTTTGAGATCAATCATGCGTGGCAACATCCAGCATTCAAAGAGAGTTATATTGTATATTGGGGCCGTTACATCAACGATGTATTAATGATATGAAATGGAGACAAAAGGGTACTACAAGAATACATAGGATATCTGAATACAAATGACTATAATATCAAATTTACAGATAAAATAAGCCCAGAGAGTATTGAATTTTTGGATCTACAAATTTACACGGATGGAGAAAAAATATTGACTGACCTGTACATAAAACCTACTGCAGTAAACAAGGTTTTACATGCAGAAAGTAATCATGCAAGGCATATCATTAAGAACATACCCTATGGTGAAATATTGAGAATAAAACAGAACTGTAGCTCAAAAGATAAATATGAAGAACATGTATCAAATCTCAAAGATAAGTTTATAAAGAGAGGCTACAAAACAGAAGAAGTGGAAAGTGCAATAAGAAAAGCTGAAAAAATACCAAGAACAGATTTGTTAAAAGATCGACCAAAACAGAAAAAAACACAGACAAAGGTAGATTTCATCGCGACTTATATTAGTGAAGCATATGTTTTAAATAAGCTTCTGAAAAAACATTGGAACATCTTACAAAGTGACGAAACAATCAAACAAAACATAGAAGTCAAATGGAGGATAATATACCGAAGAGCTACAACTTTGAAACAAAAAATCAGCCCTAGTCATCTTAAAGAAGATAGAACTGAGAATCTACAGGTGTGGAAATTGTGCAATTTGCAATCAAATTGAGGATGGAACGAAAGAAATAAAGCTATCAAATGGAAGAATCCAAAAGATCAAACAGTACATCAACTGTAATACAAAATATGTAATCTACACAATGGGCCTCATTCCGAGTATGGAGGTAATCATGGCGCTATTTGCGCAATGGCTACCTCCCATACCGGTACAGAGTCCGCCCTGGTTCAATGGGGACTTACCGGTCTATTCCGACCTTTGCGGGACCGGTAAGTCCCCATTGAAAAAGCCATTCCCCATTCCCATTTGAGCCCCCATAGGTCTCAATGGGAAGGGGGAAGGCACTAATAACGGTACCGCAAAGTGCGGTACCGTTATTGGCTCTGAATTCCCTTAACGGGTCCCGTCCATAACGCCTGGTAAAACCAGGCGTTAAGGAAGGGACCCGCTAAGGGAACTCGGAATAGGGCTCAAAGGGATTATCGGCACCAGTGTCCTTACTGGTGCCGGTAATCCTTTTGTGCCCAACCCGTAATGAGGCCCAATCACTTGTATCTGTAGGAAAAGATATGTTGGGAGTACCATCAGATCATTGAAAATTAGACTTCAAGAACACTTAAGAGCCATTAAGAATAATGATTAAGAATAATGATACAAGATTTCCAATGGAAATACATTTCAATCAAGACCATTAACCAATTGAAACCAAAAAAATCAAGAAAGAGTTGACACACAGGAGAGAGGAGGAAATAGAGAACTCCAGTTAAGAAGAAGAGAGGCTAAATGGATATGTGCTCTGTACACATACTACTCTGGCCTGAACTCAGAACAAGAGACGGCCTGCTTGCTATAAAAGTCAAAACTCTATCCAAATGTCATTCAATATCCACACTAAATACTTATATTGTTTGCAAATAGAGTGACACGTTCACATATCAGATGAACGTTGTAAAAATTACATACAGTGAAATGTTATTGTTGTTCCAAACCATTCCTACTATTATTATTTTTGACTACATATCTCTGTGCACTTAATTATTACTATGATTTTTGATATTTTTCGCATCCATACTCTTATCTTATTTTATCCACTATTCTTAATGTTATGCTGTCCTTTATATCGTTCTCACCATATCACAGTCCTTCACTTTAAATAACCACTCCACATGTAAGTATTCAATTAAGCAGACTACCACAGGTTTATGTTCATTTATCATTATTATCTTCATTTAAAGAAAAAATTGTAGCATATTATTCAAGTGGTAGCATCCATAATCAGTCTCGGCAACATATTTGTAATTCAAAATGGCCGACTGACGCTATTGCGTGACGCGTGACATCATCACGCTACAAAACGCGGTGACGTCATGCGTGACGTTGTCGCGGGCTATAAAAAGCAAAAAAATTCAGACATAACACTAGTGTGGATCCTGGCGTCCTTAAGGCAATTGAACCGAGGAGGAATACAGAAATCTAAAGGTAACTGAATCTGAGAAAAGCTAGGAAATGTTTTTCTTGGTACTGCTTTTCACTCTGATACTATAGGAAGTAAAAATAGGATTTGCTAGAAGCTCTGGTACTTTTGTTGAGAACATAAGTGGTAGCTTCTGAAACAGAGACTCACATATTTCAATTATGGACCAAATATTTGGTCTTTCATTGTTTGCAGATAAAAATAATCTGAAAAAATGTTATATATGATCTAAAGGTTTGGGTTTTCCATTGTTTTCAGAGTATAAGAATCTGGAAAATATCTCCATGAATAGAAGAAAATTGAGAGCTATAAAAATGGCAAAGTATTTATAAGAATTCAGAGATAACAATATCTATAAAAATAATTTAAATTTTAGGTGAGTATACTAAACAGGCTACACAACCAGAGTAGCCGACCCACCCCACCATTTCTATTATTTATCCCTGAGTTAACTCTTGAACATTATTTCATTTTCTCCTTTTCTTTCAATATTTTCTTCCAAGTATCTCTCCTGAAGAACCACATGCACATACCGTGGGGAAACACGTAATGAGAGAAACAAATGTGAACAGAGAGAAATAAATCTGAACATGGGAATATATGAATGAAAATTAGAGTTGCATGAAAATTAATGCAAAGAATAAACAAAATACATGGAAGAATTATCATTGTGTGATTTATACTGTTCCTACCAGAAGCGCAACCCACTAACGTGTTTTTCAAAAAGAGAAACAGTACCCACCTACTATCCTTCTGACGAATCCAGCCAGTTTTGGATACTCAAGCAAGATAAGAAATTGTGGAGATTTCCTTGCTCCAAGATCCTGCGCCTATTTAGATGCATTGGCAATTCATAACCCAAAAGGCAATGACTGCCCATTGTTGGGCACCCAAATATTAAAATAAATGAATGAACAAAATAATAATGTTAGAAATTGGTTTGTCGAAGGAGCATTTAAATGTTCAGAATTTCAACCTGCTCATCAAAAAAGAAATGTGGCCCTCACCACATACAAGCAAGAAAAGAAATAAAAAGGTCAGTGGTCTAGATATGAGTGTTTGTTGTGCATGATGAGTATAACCTCGATGTCCTGGCGGTGGTTTTAACAGTGTGGATTGCTTTTTGTTTTGTTTTACAGTTTTGTACACGCAAAAGCATTTGGTGAATCAACGTGAATAGAAAACCTAATAATGTGTCCTGATGAAGGCCTCTCTGGTGAACAGCTGTGATTGTCTAAAATAGGCAGGTCATTGAAGAGGGGCCACAAACACGATGCTTTGACTTTTGTCTACCTCATTATTTATATGAGCCAGATGTGCGATCGATTAGGTCTTGTTGTAGTGCCCCATCTGTTATCTTTCTTGTATAACATTAGAGTATTAAGATGATGGACAGGACACCCACACTACAATAAATAGAGTGCAGGATGCTAATTAACCGAGGATTCATCAACTCTGGTTGGGCAAACTGGCCTTGAGGACATAGTGGCAAGATACCACGTGGTTTGCATTCTTTAGGTGGTGAGCTCATTAATATTGAGCTGGGTTGTTGAACCTTTCTTTGCAGTCATGGTAATGTTGTCATAATTTTGCACAAACTCACTGTGGTATAAGGTGTTATTAACATGTATGTGGGATGTTAATAGTTATAGTCAGGATGACGTTTCACTCTTGTGTTTGTAGTTTTTTATATTTGAATGTCTTTTTCATTAAATCTAAATTTTAAGACATCTCTGACTGATGTGCATTGGATTTCTCCAACCAGAGCACACACCATATCTCTAGTCCTCTGACCTACGCTGGTAAGGGACGGGGGGCCTGTTCTCTTGTTCTTTTGACAGGAATTTCCACATGCACAAAATACCATTGCCACATTCGGTAATTCTGGAATCTGATTTGTGATACCTTTCCACTGGTGCTTTTAGATTTTAGATTGGAAATGGATTCAATAGAGTAGCAGATTACACCACTGCTGTGAAAATGTAAATAATGCAGAGAAGGGTCCTCATTGATGCTTCTATGTATTGCATTAAATATGGGGTCAGAGATGCACACATTTCACCCCATTTGGATTTCCTACTGCAGAAATGTGTACATGTAGAAAAGGGAAGAATTTTGATGTGTTTCTTGACCTCATAATCTGGTGCTATTTACTGTGTGCAATTGTCCTAGGATTTCCATGATAAATAATTCTCACCTCATAATTTGGTGCGTTGTAGAATCCTGCGATATTTGCATATACTGACTGTTTTTATCACTGCCGGCTACCTCGTAATGAGGGGTTAAGAAGTGGAAGCCTTGGGAGTTCTCTTTAGTGACACATCCACAATAATTATTGGCAAAGGCAATGGGTCTATAACAAGGGGGTTGTCCTCCCCTCTATAAGTCTAGGAGGTGTACAGGGAAAATTCAGTGTACACTGGTTATTTAGACCCTAATGGGAACACATATCATTCTGGGCAACCATTAAGAAAAACGACATACTTGCTGATGCTAAACATATGACTCAAATATATGTGTAAAATTAATTTTAATTTATCATTTAACTTTCTATTATGAGCTTTTTTTAAATAAACTTAATATTGCAAGAAATTCCAGTTGTTTCATTTCATAACAATCCATGATGTCCATTCATGAAAAAACATACATAGTTCAAGATTCACTATATAAAGGAAACTGTACTCAGTGACATAAGAAGTAGGTTCACAATTTTTGTATCTGACCAACAAGATGGGGAGACGGTTGAATCTATGTCTCCTGTGCCCGGCTAAAGTCTGACCTTATATTCGGTCTACGTCTGGAAATGATGTTAGGGATTTTAAAGGGCAGCACAATCAAAAAAAGCTCATAAAAAATCTGGGTGGGTGTGCTGCTGACGTTTCGGCAGGATAGATTGATAGCCTTCTTCTTGGGCCAAAAAAAGTCAGGGGACTCTGTGTGAGAAAAGAGAAAGCAAGGAAAAAATCATGAGGGAGAGAAATCAATGTTAAAATGCAGCAGCAGAGTGCTTGAATAGGTCGATACATAGGGCCTCATTACGACCCAGGCGGTAAGTTACCGCCTGGGTCGTACCTTTACCACCATGGCGTAAACTACGTTTACGCCATGGTGGTTGGCGGACTTACCGCCCCATTCCGAGGTTGGCGGGGCGGTAAGTCCCCAATCCCCATTTACCCTTCCCCATTCCCATTTTTGCCCCATAGGGCATAATGGGAGTGGGGAAGGCGTTAATTACGCCACCGTAAATTACGGTGGCGTAATTAACATCAAGGTCCCTTAGCGCCATGGATTTTAACACCTGCTAAAAGCAGGTGTTAAAACCTCCATGGCGCTAAGGGACCTCAGAATCAGGCGGTAAGGGTCGGCGTTGTTTACGCCGCCGTAAACCCCTTACCGCCTGAGTCGTAATGAGGCCCATAGTATCTAATACTTGAACACAGGTCCTAGAACAGATTCCAAAAGAGGGGGTCCACTCACCACTGGTCGTGCTTCCAGTAAGTGCAGATGGACGCCATGTCTTTCCAAAAAAGGGGCAGGTGAGGATGCAGGTTGTTCGTGAGCATGGGGAGCCCGAATGGGGGTTAGCCAAGAGAAAAATCTTCGAGGCTGGGGAGCTCATGGGCAAGATTCGTCTCGTGAGCCCTGTGAGCAAACAATGAAAAGAAAAAATGAATAAAAATATAAAAACGACATGAGGGAGCAATAAGTCTGAATTGGAGCACACAGACTGGAAGTAATGCGAGATGGCAGGAAGTCTGTTGCCAAAATCTACCTAGCTGGGCAAAGGAAGCAGGGGACACGTACCTGATGCGGTTGCCGGCGAGCAGCAACAAGGTGCAGGCGTCTCAAAATGGTGCCTGTGCTGGCTCTGGAATAGAGAGCTCAGTATATGCGCTGTGAGGCGGAGCGCCACAGCGCATGCGCTGGAGACCAGTGTCTCGTAGCGTTGGAAATGACGTGGCGTGGGGCCGCGCAGGGGTAGGCTGGCTGATCAAGGGGCTCGGCCCTGCTGGAAGGAATCTATCTCTGGGAAAGCGAACCCAAATGTGAGGACCGCTGGGGAGGCGTCCGTGCTCGGGCTAGGACCCACGTGAGCCCAAGTCTCCGCGACCGAAAAGGGCGGAATCATGTGAGTTAAACACACGGGGAGAGTTGTGAAGGTTGCAGTGTGGTGGGAGAGGGGAGGGGTGGAAATGGGGGGGGAAATATTAACTCTAGAATGGATGAGTCTACTGGTCGGGTGCTAGGGACATGGACTGCTACACAAAGTGTATGCGTGATGCAGCCCAGTCTAGTGTGATTACCCAAAATAGTACATTGGGCCCGGAACGTCATGGTGGAGAGATGATAAAAATGCACAATTTTAAAGGGGTTACAGACTACATCCCTGCATAGTTAAAGTGGGCCTTTATGTTAGTCTGTCAGTGGAAAGAAAATGTGTAAAACAATTATAACACAACATCTGTCTAGTGCTCTAATTTAAACAGGCCCTGTACAATAATAAGTGCAGTCACACATGATGACAGATGGCAAGTACATCTGATTCCAACATTTACTTTCCAAGACAGTGCATTAGGCACGGAAGGTGTGTGGCTACTAAAGACAGTACATTGGGCATGGCACATCATGGTGAAGAAATGATGAGAAATTATCAAAATGATAAAAATGCACATATTTATACAGATTACAGACTACTGCCCTGCATAGTTTGAGTGGGCATTAATATTAGTCTGCAAGTGGTACAGAGTGTAAAACAACATCTGTCTAGTGCTCTGATTTAAACAAGTTTTGTACAATAATAAGTGCAGTAACACATGATAATGGATGACAGGAAATAGTCCTGCCAACAAGCTAACAACAACACTTACTGTAGCAGGAAAAGGGATTGTCAAAACTCCAGAAAAAATAATAAACAGAGCAGAAAGCTGTTACATAATTGAATGAACAATTATTCAATTGTTGAGAGAGCACTGACCACGTGATCCGGCTGGTCCATGAAGTTTAGTGGAAGGCCTGTATGAAAAGTAGAAACTGTGGGGCCGGGTGGGAAAATCAGGGGCTCCGCCTGTGGTAGAGTGTAAAGATTTTGGGTGATGTTACCAATAGAAGGGTCCTGGTAAGGCTTCATTAAGGCCGGAAGTGGTGGATTTAAGTTTGTGCATCCACCATGCTTCTTTAAAGTTCAAGGAGTTGGCAGTGTTGTTTCTGTTTTGAACTTTGTCTACCACCCACCAGGCAAATGAGTCTGGGCTGTGATGGAATTCCATGAAATGCTGGACCAAAGGGGCAGCAAGAGTTTTGCAGCGTATCCTAGATCTGTGTTCGCTGATATGTTTGTGCACAGGTCTGGATGTTTGACCTACGTATCTGAGGCCGCAGGGGCACTGGATCACGTAAATAACGTTGGTGGATTTGCAATTTGAAAAATGACTGAATTTCCACTCTTTTCCATCAATCATGAAAGAGTTGAGTTTCTTGGTTTGCCTGCAACCGGTGCATTGGCCACATGGATGGTGTCCAGTGATTTCTCTCATGGCCCACATCGTCGATCGGCCCATGTTTTTGTTGGGTTTGGCACTAGTGAGGAATTCTTTAAGGTTTTTGGACCTTTTGAGTGCCATCCGTGGTTTCGGTTCATCTGGGAGATTGAGTTGCACCAAAGGCCAGAATTTCTTAATAAGGGTCTTAAGTTTGGAGGTAGTGGGACTGAACGTCGTGACGCAGGTCAGGATGTTCTCAGATGGAGTGATTTTATCTTTCGGTGTGAGAAGGGCCTCTCTTGGTGTGAATCTTGCTCTTTTCTGGGTATTCCTTATAAGTCTTTTGGGGTATCCTCTTGCTGTCAATTTCAGCTTTAGGTCGCTGGAGTGTTTCTGGAAGTCCCCCATTTGGGTACAGTTACGGCGAATCCTCAGAAATTGGCCGTATGGGAGATTGTCTCATAAGCTCTTGGGGTGGTGGCTGCTATAATGAAGGACCGTGTTGCGGTCAGTACTTTTTTTGAAAATAGAGCATTCAAGTTTGTTGTTCCTGGGTATGATAGTAAGATCCAGGAAATTCATTTTCTGGTTGCTCTTATTTATGGTAAATTGAATTTCTGTGGAGCACAAGTTAAGCCATTGAAAAAATTCCATCAAAGTGTTGTCTTCTCCTTTCCAGAGGAAGATGATATCATCAATATACCGATACCATGAGGTAACGGAGTTGAGGAATGGGTTGGATGTGTTAAGGACGTGTGTCAGTTCGAATACGGACATGAAGATGATGGCCATACTCGGGGCAAAAACGGCACCCATGGCTGTGCCGCAGGTCTGTAGGTAAAAGGTGTTATTGTACTCGAAAAAATTGTTGGTGAGTGCTATTTTCAGAAGTTCAATGATGAAGTTGATGGGTACCCGTCTCTGTCATATGGTGAGTCAAATGATGTCTAATGCATTCCAATGCTTGTTGTTGTGGAATGGGTGTGTAGAGGCTTTTGATGTCCAATGATACCAGGAGATCTTCAGAGGGGTAGAATGGTTGATTTTCAAATTCGGTAATGGTGTCCATAGTGTCCCTTAGGTAAGTGGGGGTCTTCTGGCTCAGGGGTTTTAGGAAGTAATCAATAAAGGTGCCCACGGGCTCCAAGATGGAGCCACAGCCTGATACGATGGGTCTACCTGGTGGTGTCTGGCTGTCTTTGTGAATTTTAGGGAGGGCGTAGAGATCAGGGGTCCTTCCTTCTGATGTATTAAGAATGGTCTCTTCCTCATCAGTGATCCAGTTATGTTCCAGAGCATATGTTGTGGCTTCTTGGATCTTCATTTTTATTTCTGTTGTGGGGTCCTTTTTCAGTTTCTTGTAGTTGCCCTCCTCTTCAAGCAAGGACATAACCATGCTGTTGTACTGGGTGTTGTTTTGTATCACGATTCCTCCGCCCTTGTCGGCCGGTTTGATCACGAGTGATGAATTGGAGCCGAGTGTGGTCAGGGCTTTCCTTTCTCCGGAGGTTAGATTCTGTCTGTGGTGATCTGGGGCGGAGCGTAATTTGCCAATTTCTTGTCGAATACATTTTTCGAAAGACAGGATCAAGGCGGGTATCTCAGAATCTTTAGGTTGGAACTCTGATCTAGGTCTCAAACCTGTGTCCTCAGGTCCTGTAGGGATGTCTTTGTCAAGGAAATAAACTTTCCTTCTGATACTTTGAAAAAAGTTAGATAGTTCAAGATCCAGTTTGAACCAGTCGGTATGGTTAGTAGGCACAAAGGATAATCCCTTGGCTAATAATGAGTTTTCTTCTTTGGCTAGTGGAGTGCCAGAAAGGTTGAAGATTGGAGTGATCATTGGCGGCTCCGATTGCTCCTGCGAGGTCTGCTTGGCTACCCCCATTGGGGGAAGTTGTAGAATGGAAACTGGGGAGGATGAGGTGGGCCCCACTACCCTCCTCTAGGACACCCTTGGCATATAAAAGGCATGTTAGGAGGTTGTAAAAAGGGTTGATTTTGTCCAAAGTTCGCAGGGCGTTCTCTGGCCTGTGGTTGATCGCCGTTAGAGGAGCCTGAGCTTGACGTGTCGGAGAACGAGACCCCCCTAAGTCTGCTTCTTGAAGCACCACCTTGTTTTGCTAAGTGTTCTTTGTCCTTTGTGTCTTTATTATCTATTGCTAAGTAGGGATAGATATGTTCTATCTTGAAGTTCTTAATGTCCTTTGCCAGTTTTTTGTGCTTCTTTTCTAATGGGTCTGGCATTTCAAATATAGTTGATATAGTTGATACACCGTTCTGTCCGGTCAGGACTTGCACTCTACAGTTGCCCAACCACAGACAGAATTGCTTTGTCAATGCTTGTTTTTATGGACTTTTCTTTTCTTATTTTCGAGGCCCATTGTCACATGGAACCCCATGGCCTGGTCTTTTAAAAAAAAGAAAAATTCGACTTGTTTGCCTAGCCCATGCTTAGCAATTGATCGCGCTCTCACCCCCCACCTGAACTGCTTTCAAATGGAACCCCTCCTCGCCGGTACAGTGGCCCAGAATGTTGTGCACAAGACCCAAAATAAAAGCGGACTGTGAACTCAAGAATGCTGTATACTGTTATTTGAAAGCATGCAGTCATATGCACATTTAGTTTACATAAACAAACCAAAAATCCTCCTCACTGAGTTTGATTTCTTCAGACGAAGCCTATGGACATGGTACATGGCTCACATACTGATGTAGGTTTATTTACAAGCCAACATGTTAAAGACTTTAGGGGTATGTCTGGCAGACTTTAATTCTTTCGTTGGGACCATCATAGTGCTTCCACTGTCCACACAACAGATACTTTACTGGGCAGTATTTCTTGTGCGACTTCTGATAAGCTAGTTTTATTTTTCTACTATCATTGCTTGCCTTACTAGTGACTTAATTTACCCCCCTAACAAACTCTGATACACCACAGCCACTCACCTTTAAATGTGAGTTCCACGTACATTCTCCACTTATTAAACAAAAAATTAAATTAATGAATTAATGTCCTAGCTCCACACAACAAATAGAGAAAGAAGCTAATTAAGGACTATTAATCAAGAAGACCTGTCCAACCCTCTCACAGACCTCAAACTCTCCTACTACAAAGATGACATGCTCCTCTCCATTCATTCTGATGGTAATCACAGCTCACCACTTCACAACATCATCAACACATTGCTGACATAAGCATTGAAAATGGGACCCATCTTCCCACTGCTAAAGAGAAACCTGCACTTGACTAGGAGGACCTGGCCAACTATGGCGCCATCATTCATTTTACATTCCTCGTTAAAGTGAATTCAAAGACTGACACCATCCAATTGCACGCAATGCTCATTCAGCACACTCTCCTGCAGGACTAACAATCCTGTTTCTGAACACGAAGTAGCAGAGAGATGATGAGGTAGCATAGAGACCATGACTATCCAAGTTATCGATTACACAAATCCTGGAATAGGAGAGCATGGCCAACCCGTCCTACTCAATCTCTGCCGCCATCAATTCTTTTGACCATGAAGTCCTCCTCAACATCCTCACCATGTGCATGGGCTTCGATGTAACTGTCTTGGCATGGTTTGCCTCCTACCATTCCAACAGAGATCAACTCATCTACATGGGCCCAAACAGATCAGAGCACCTCACAGTAACCTACGGAGCTTCACAAGGCTCCAATCTGTCCCCTGTCATCTTCATCTTCTTCTTTTATGGATCCTCTGAGAGAACTCCCCACCAACACTCACATCAAAATACAACAAAATACTCATGGCATGCACCATCACCTAAGTATCAATTGCATCAAGCACATCCATTGACTAAGTTGCTTACCAGGTACCTTCACAATTTATAAATCCCATACCTTTGTACATATCTATACAATATCTACATTTGCAACACACAATGAAGGAGACGTTCTTGATCATGAATCTACAACAATGTATGGAATATAAGTTGAGAAAATCACCTTGGACATACACCATACATTTCCCCCTGCAAGCAAGTCCATTTCTGGCTAGCAATTTCAATTTATTTCCCCTCATTTCTTTTTTCATCAAACGGAAATAGCGCTACCTCTGGGTTGTGTGGCGGTATTAGTGCTGCATCACAAACTAGCATGAACGCGCCCGACTCCGGTGGTAACGCAATTAGCACCCAGTGGAAACTGTGCTGAAATAGGTTTTTCAGCAGTAACCCTTATTTCAGAACAGTTTCCGCTCGGCGCTAATAGCGTTACCGCCGCCAATCCCTAATAGCGGTGGTGGAAATTGCATCATCGCCAGAACAAGAAGCAGTATGACAGCCATTTTGAAAAAAACTATCCATTAAATATCTCTAGAATGTCCCAGGAGAGGTTCAGGGGCAACGTGGCTGAACATCATCTATGTATACCAACATTTAATGAGTGGGAGCTGGTGGTCCTCACAGATGAGGTCATTGCCCACTATGACAGACTGCATGGCAGTCAGCAGCGGAAGACCACTGGACTGCGCAGGACAGCCATCTATCAGTCAGATGGTGACAGCAGTGGCAAGTGTACCCCGGGATGAAGAGGACTGCCGCAAGCGGTGGAAAAACCTGAGAGTCAGGGTGCAGGGACTCCTGTCCCAACAATGCCAGGAGTCCCTGGCGACTGGAGGAGGCACTGTGGAGCCATTGGTCCTCACGGCCTGGGAGGAAAAGTGCAGTACGGTGCTGGACATAGAAGAAATGGAGGAAGTCGGCAGTGCATAGTTGGGTGCAGCAGCCAGGAGGCAGGAGGTGAGTCAACCCCGCCAACACAAGTGCATGCACAAATGACAGCCCAGCATAAGATGTCCCGGTGGACACGGACACATGTCAGCAGACCCAGAAGTTGGGAATGCAACAGGGCAGAGTGACAGGGTGGCACATCAGCCATCCTCCACAGCAGCCATGGGGCAGGGCACCAAGTGCACCCCTGAGCATCACAGCAGCTGGAAGGGGTGGCAAGTGACCTTACCAAAGGCCATGCACACGACACCCAAATTGTCGCACCCTGTGCTAGCGGAATTGAGATGCGTTAGTGACCACAACATTGTGCAACAGTCACACCAGAGCATATTGCGGATCCAGTTGGCCTGCCTCAGGTTGGCATGGCAGACAAACCACAGGGAAGTACATATCCCCCACACCAACATGTGCTCAGCTTGCTAATCACTGTACACCACAGTGCAGCCTTACTGGATGCACAGCCATGCCATGGACTAAGCCACCACCCCTACCCCCACCATGTGAGTGCCACCCAGGGAGAGGATGTGAGGGCATGAAGGACCACAAGCATGCATGCCAGACATGAGCTGCCCCAGCATGGACACTCTGCCCTCCTCAGACACAGGACAAAGAACAACTGGCCATGTGTCACATACTCACGATTACAAGCAACCCCGTGATGCTGGACCCACATGCAATCCCCCTGACCAACCATGCCCATTTGCCCATATGTGTGGGGTTCCACCCTGTATCATAGCAAATGCGTCTTGCATGTCAACACACATGGGGGAACCATACCTGACATTTGCTACGTCACCTACATGCACCCATGCATTGCCAGAGGCATCAGAGGAGGAGACGGTCACAGGCCCATCTGGCAGCAGCGCATCCAGGCCCTCAAGGTCTACCATCACCCCACCGACCACCACAATGCAAAGGCCCAGTCAGGCTACGCAGAGGCAGATGTTCCACCAGGTAACATCGCAATACAGCAAGGCCAAGCCAACTTCGACACTACAGGCAACCAGGAGCAGCGCGAGGCACACTGCGCCCACTCCTGCAGCTGGAGGCTTAAACACTGAGGCCACACTTGCTGGCAGGGTGACCGTGGATTCATAGGGGGACACCAGCCCGGTGTCACTGCCTGCCAAAGGGCCACAGACCCCGAAGTGCCCCATATGGCGCCAGCTTCCACAGACACCAGAGGGTCATCCATGCACCAGCGTCCACAGACCCCGGAGAGCCCTCCACGCCGCCAGCGTCCACAAACTCCAGAGCTGGATGTTGACATACCCTCTTACGGCACCCCTGATTATGGCCCAGGGCCAGTGCACAGCCCCTCTCTCACACGGAAATAAAGAAACTAAACTAAACTAAACTAAAGGACACACTAATACGCAGCATACTGTTTCGGAGGCTCGAGGCGATGGAGCGGAGACAGTGGGAGATATTGGCCACACACACTCAAAAACACCTGTAGGTCATAAGGGACAGAATTCAAGGGGCCACCCACAGGATTGTATGGGCCATCGCATGGAACATGGCCAAGAAAACTGCCAGTACGGCCGCACTGACACTGTATGCCTAGAGGATCAGGGAGATGTGTGAAGGCGTCTCTGCACTGTCAGAGGCCATCTGCAGAGCACAGATTTGCAACGTCAACAAAACCTGGGGACAGGCTCCGTCCTTTCCACTTCAACCACTCCCACAGATGGGTCACATCTGGGCACGCTGAGGCGTCAGTCACAGGGCCCCTTGTGCCCAAACTCACCGGGTGGTGGCGGGGGGGGAAAGAGGCCACAGTTGTAAGGGACTCTAAGACACTGATTAGCACAACTGGCCATGCTGGGAGTTGGTGGTGGGAGGGAGGAGGGTGTGCTGGGGAGTTGGTGGTGGGAGACAGGAGGGGGATAATGTGATAGGTAGTTGGTGGTGGGGAGGGGTGTGTGGATAGTGTGCTGGGGAGTTGGTGTTGGGAGGGTGGAGGGGGATAGTGTGCTGGGAGTTGGTGGTGGGAGGGGTAGGGGGAGGTGGATAGTTGGGGCACTTCATTCAATAAACACGGTTGAAATTCATCAATGCAAGGGCATTCCTGATTGTATCAATGTCGTGTTTATTGATTGAATTGGTGTCACACAGTCGTGTATGGCTTGTGCCATGTGAAGATGTAAAAAGAAATGGTCTATTAGTCCCTGGAGTGCCATTCTCCCATCCCTCACGTCATCTCTGGCAATGCAAGCATTTGCCTCTGACACAGGCAAAGTATCCTCATCCACTGGGTGTTACATGTCCATGTCAGGGGGTAGCAGAACATTTCTCTTCAGGCAGATATTGTGAAGCATGGCACACACAAGCACAATTTTGCCCACTTTCTCTCAGCATGGCTCCACTGGTACGGTCGAGGCAGCAGAAACGTGTCTTCAGGAGGCCAAAGGCACGCTCAATGCACCCACAGGTCCTGCTGGGAGCGTGGTTGTAGGCATTCTCCTGTGGTTTACGTGGATCGCACACAGGGGTCCTTAGCCTGGGCAGCTGTGGGTTTCTGGAGTCACCTGCATGGGGGGAGGCACAGGCATTAGTCACGGTGTAAGGTGTGGTGGTGGACTTACATGAGATCAGGTCAATGAACTACTCATGCATTTACATGGGCCTTTTTTTGCGGAATGTGTCTATTCTATGTCTGTGCATGCAGTGTCTTTCATGTCATGCAATGTTTCACATGCACCCTGTTCCCTTGCAGCATTTGTTGCGTAAGGTGTATGTCGGTGACATGTGCAGCGGACATGGTGGCTGTTATGTGGGAGTGTATTTACACCGTGCATGTGGCATGCTGGGTTCCTTGTGGGCCATCCCTGGGCATCTGCTGCCAACGGGTGGGCATTGTGGGCTGACTGCACATGGGTGCATGGCTGTAGTACTGGCAGTGTTGTTCGTGTGTGAGGCGATGTGGCCATTTATCAACATTGCTTTGGTAAATGCATGTTGTATTGTGGTACCTGTAGTCATGTTGGTGTTTATAGTTGCTACTGTATGTGTACATCAGCTTCTCCATGCAGTTATGTCTGACATGTGCATTCTCCCTGGCCTGTACTGTGACGTTGGTGCAGGAGGTGGTCAAGTGCCGAATTCCCATTTGCTCGTCATGCAATCCTTTGTGTACTTATTTGCACCTTCCCAACCCCCATTTGGGCATGTGCTTCACAGCGCATGTGTGCTGGCTTTTCTACTCACCCACTATCCAAGTCTGTTGTCCTCTGTACTTCTCCATGTATCCTGGTAGTGTACTGTTCCGTAGGACCATGGCATCGTGGGTGGAACCAGGGTTGTGGGCACAGCAGTGGGTGATGTATAGGTTGGGGTCACAGGTCACCTGCACATTCAGGGACTGGTAGTGCTTGCAGTTACGGTATACTGCTTTGTGGGCCTAGAAGGGTACAACATGGGTACAGTTCAGGGCAGCAATCACATTTGGCATTTGGGCAACGGCATAGAACGGTGCCTTCATGGCACTGACCTGGGCTAGGGTGGTAGGCAAGTGAGATCTGGCCTTGCACTTGCCACAGGAGGACTCCAAGCACCTGGCCCAATACTGAGAAGAATGTGGGCTGTGCCATGCCGTGCATCATGGCCATTGAGTGCTGGATGGTGCCAGTTCTGAGGAATATTAGGACAGACACTAGCTTCTGCAATGGGGGCACAGCTGTCTGGATGTTGATACTGCTCCCTATGTCATCCTGCATTGTGTTGAGCAGCTCCGTTATGGTCTCCATGTTTAGGCGGTACTGGATGACCAACTGGCTGTTGGTGCGGGTCCAGGGTGAGAGCCTTCCACTGGGGATCGATGCACATGGGCGTAGGAAACGGGGAGGGACATAGGGGACAAATCCCCCCACAATTTTAAGTGGGGGGATATAATGTCATTTATCCCCCCACCCCACAATGAGAAACGAGGTGAGGGAAAGGTGAAGTAGAATGCCTTTTTTATACAAATGATAGGACTTGTCATATTGCATACCACATTTATTTGAACTGTATCTCTACCATTTCTTTCCAAAAAATTGCACTGTAGAATGCACCGTTGCGCACAATCCCACTCAAACATGTAATGTGTGAGAAACCTCTTCCCCAAATTCCAAAGAGGGTCTTGTTCATTCAGCACACCGTAAAGTCTTGCAATAATCCATTAGCAACCCCTTAGAATGTCTGTGAAACCTATTGCCTATGAAGAACTCCCGCCCCCTTGAAAAATGCACCATTTGTTTGTTGGGACTGTTACAAAAAAAAAAGATTTTGGTGGTGAGGTGCTGCATTTTACGTTTTTTGAGGAGGGGCAAATGGAAGAGGGAAGAGTTTTGCTTACTTCACTCGGTGCAAATAAGTCTCGATATTTATGCCCTGCCAGTTTCAAAGTTCTGTGAGAGATAAGGCTGGCAGTCCCAGACCTTAAAACTGTATTTTCGTTTTCTTTATGATGGTTACCGGACACAACCACCCAAGTTTAATTTAGGACCAAGTCTGCACATTGAAAATCGTTTTTAAACACTAGTGCTTGATCCAGATCTCTTTAAATTCAGGAAGCTCCTCAAGGCCCTCCTTTTTTTCTTCTTCCTTCGCTCTCGAACTTGTTATGGTGGAAATGCATCGGAGGGACAGGGCCTCCATACCTTGTCCTTTACTGCTTTTTATTGTCTGTTCTGTCGTGTTTTCCATGCAGGAGTACATGTGGGACTCCTGGCGGTGCAGCTCTCTTTTTCTGTTTTGGTGAACAGACCCATAGGATACCCCTATGGCACCCATGGGTGGGGGTACAACCCTGTGCCCCTAGTGTATGTTTTTGGGCACCTGTGTGTGGCCCATAGAGCAGGGTATGGGCTAGTGGCAGCTCTGTGCTGAATTGACTGGTGCCCTGAGCGTCCTCCATTTTGGGATGCCCAGGCCCTGTCATTGGAATCGGTAGATTCATGATGGAGACAAGATGGCCCCCATGGCCTCTTGCCTTCCATCGCCTGTTACCTTGATCTTCCCGAAGTCCCGGGAAGCTCTGACTCTGTCCCTTCCCCCTGACTGGCTGTTGGGTGGAAGTTCCATATATGGAAGTGTGGGGAAGAGCCGACCAGACTGGCTGGAACCTTCCCAACGACTGTATGTTGTGGGTACGCCCTGTGGTGGGACCTGGGTGAATGGAGTGTGTGACGAATACGCATTCTGTGTTGTGGATGTCTAGTATCTGGTGTTTGACACAATGACTGAGACAGCCCTGCCCAAAAACTGATATGAATGCAGTGTGGAGTGTTGAATGGCTGGGTACCTGTCCCAATACACATAACTTGTTGTGAGTGTCTGGAGAGAAGTGAATGGCCTGAATGCACTATGCACCTGATTGGCTGCCTGCCTGCATGAATGCCCTTCTGACCGATTGGTTGCCTGAGTGTGACCCAGCAGAATGAATGAGAGATCAACTAGCATATCAGGGGCCTCTCACTGCTAGAATTCATGTTCAGAAGCTGAAGTCTAAACTACGAAGAGTAACTGGAGTGAAACTGAAGGTTGACCTTGAAGCCCTGCTGGAAGAGAAGAATTGCCGTTGCCCTTTTTCATCAATCTGAAAGCTGCTGTGTCTCCAAGGACTGTCCCAGAGAGGACCGGGTAAGGCGCCCTCTTCCCGAGCTATGAGGGACCATCGTGCACCAGCTGATCTTTGCCAAAGCTCCATGGTAGTCAGATCTACGACAGGCTGTTGACCGGAGACGGGGACTGCCACGGAATCCCAAAGAGAAGCGCCCGGACTGTTGTCCGCCACTGTCGACGACGACGTCGCTGACCGGAGCAGCTGTGCTCCCGTTGCCCAAGAACCTTCGATTCAAGGATGTGCTTGTCCGCAGCGCCGCCCGCCTTATCCCGCCAGAGAAGGCCAGGCCGTCAACGTGCCGAGGAGCATCCGCCGGTGGGTTTCCCGCCACCCAAAGACCACAGAGACACCCTTGCTGGGCCACAGTTCTTCAAACTCTTTGCGGTCCTGAACTATCGACACTGAGGTGCCCTGCACGCCTCTTCTTTGCAGGATGTTAACGCTTCCCTGTCGATGAGCACCGCTAGGAAAGAAGCTTCCACTTCACCGTCTAGCTCACCCTGTTCTCCGTCAGACGTTCGACGACCCGTGACTCCTGCCTTAAAGGGAGGGCACTCAAGAAGGGCTGTCGATTCCCCGATGAGGAACGCTACAACGCCAGGTACTTTGGGGTTGCAGAACTATTGGAAAGTCTCTTGTGAACATTATATGGACTGGACTTGTGATATATCTTTATTCCACAGGTTGCCCAGGTAGGGGGATCTCCTCACAGAACTGTCTCTAGTGGTAGGGGCCAGTATTCTGCCAATTGTACTAACCAACTGCTTTCCTCTTATATCTATTGTTGGTTTCCGTTACAAACTGATTTGCGTGCCATGTAACCGTACAGTTGATGCACTTTAAAGAGATCTAATAGTAACTGTGGTCAGTGGTGTCTCTAGGGTGGGCTGGGGGGCCAGGGCCCCCCCTGTGAAACCCTGTGGCCCCCTTGTGCCCCCCTACCTAAGACGAGCAGGGACCATGTTCTCCCCCTACTTTTTTCTGTGCCCCACCTACTTTTGTCTTTGGCCCCCTCTGTGCCCCTCCTAAATTTGATTCCTGGCGATGCCACTGACTGTGGTACCACGTAGAACTGTATATTTGCCATTATAGATAACCGAGTACAAAGTGAGTTATCGTGATATTGTACATAACCTTGAATATTAATTATATAAAGACTGTATTTTAACTAATAAAGTGTGCGGACATTCCTTTGTGGGTGCTTGTACTTAAGAACCAGCCTGCATCACCTCCTGAGAAGCTAGGCCTTGATTGCTCGACCACGCACCAAAAATAGAAAATCTTGGCTGGGGTCCACTGTGCCTCTCCTCTGCGTATAGAGAGCAGAAGTACAGACACCCCCCTCCGGTCTTTACACCACTCCCCTGCTAACACCCTCCTTCTGCTGCTGTGACTGGCTGCCTGGGTCCCTCTGAGTTCTAGAGGGCACCAGCCCCCCACCCCGACCAGTCCACCCCCTCCTCACACCTAGCATGTGGACCCTCCCCCTACACTCGATGCAATCTTTTGCACTTGCCATCCCATTTTAGCACTTCACATTCGTGCAGACAGACACTCCCACCCCCCCTCTCCCTCATACTTCTTGTTACTGCACTTGCACTATCCATATGTCACAAGGCCTAGTAGGGCCATTATTGTTATCTTTCTCACTTACTCACCCACCCTTTTTTTGTCTTATGGTGCCTTGAAACCCCATTTGTTGTATAGGTGCCTTACAAATATCCAATCAATAAAATAAAATAAAATCCTGCAGGGCAAGCGCCACGTCTTGCAATTCTTTGAATTTAAGGAAGGTTTCTTTTTCCATGGGGCTTAATCAAACGCATGTACTCTTACACCCGAACAACTCTACCAGTGACCGACTCAGGGGTTGCCCATTATCCTTAGGGAGACTCCTTCCAATAAGCTTAACACGCTTGGAGAGCCACTTAAGTTTCATTTATTAATTAATTACTCTTTTATAAAGCACTTAACACCGGAGACAAGTTTTTAAACACAGGGCTGGGATTCAAACCTTTGTTGCTCTGCGTTGCCCCAGAGCTATCCTCCCAGCCCTGTCCTATCCTAAACCTCTAGCGTAGGAAAGGAAGCCTTCCCCTTTAAGGGAACACCATTAGCATTTCCAAGTCGCTGACCAGAGAGAAAACACATTTATTCCTTCAAAGTTGATGCTGGAGGAAACATTTCACAGTGACTTATACTCAAACTTGCGTTTGAACAATTGGGAACTACATTTGTTCAAGATGCTAGCGCATTAGAAAAACCTCATTCTCTCAGCATTACAAGGATTACATACTTGCTAATTTCCTGTGATGAAGTAAGTTTAAATCTAAGAGGCAGCTTCCCATGCTTAACAGAGTATTTTCTGAATTCAGATTCACACAGTGGGAGAGCAGAAGGACTTATACTAAAGCAGGAAAGGATAGCAGCAGTTCCAGTGGGAGGGTGATACTCCATTCCTGCCCACAGGCCTTCTGGAATCAAGATGACGGCACACTGTCATGTAACCTCAGGCCAGTCCCCTTCTAACCACATGACCACCAACCCTTGGCTCAATCACAAACAAAAGCACAGCCCTCAGTACACAGGTGTCCTCAATATTGCCAAGCACCACCCAAGGGGAGGAAAGACCTTACCATAAATCTGAATGCTTAGACAGAGCAGCCGGACAGAACTTGAGGTGTGAAGGAGAGTTTGGAAGAGGTTGAAGGAAGAGAGGAGTGCCATCAGAGCAAGGACAGTTATCAGACAATTGAGGAGATAACCCATCAGAGGAAGGGAGGGAGTTGTGAAGATGTTGGAGGAAGAGCGAGGTCCTCCTGGGGGGAGAGCACTGGAGGATGGAGGAAGAGAAAGCTCTTCCTGGGGGAGAGAACTGGAGCTTGGAGGGAGTATATCAAGGAGGTTGGAGGAAGAAGCTCATACAAGGAGAAGGGGAGTCTCCATCAGGAGAAGAGTTGTGTGGCTGTTGAGGAGAATTGATATCAGTGTGGGGAGGTTGGAGCAGAAGAACCATCAGTAAAACCACAATCCATGAAGTTGGAGGTGAAAACCCTTAACATCAGTGGCAGAGTGAGACATGTTAGAGGGGGCAATATAATTACTGAAGAGATTGAAGAACAGGTGCGCATACAGCGTAATATCAGGGATGTTCTGGTGGACCAGGTCAGCTGAGGGCAGAATCTAGAGCTGCTGGGAGGAGGCACAATATGTTGCAATCTCACAGGGAGCCAGGTCAGTGTGAACCATAGGAATAGACAGAAAAGTTGTCCTGGGAACCAGAGCCCTCGAGATGGCCAGAAGATGGGGCAACTCTGAGGATAATTGGGCCCAGAAAAGCCAAACAAGAAATGAAGAGGTATTACCACCACCTTAAAAACCCAGAAGAGTTACTCGGGCTGTTTCCAAGCTCAGGATGTGTTGGCCATCCCAATCATCCCATCATGCTGTGATCATCGTACTGAACTGACAAGGGGTTTGGAAACCCTGTGAAATTTGCCAACCGAAGATCAAGACCAGGATCACAATTGCAAATTCGTCCAGGTTTAAACCGAGGCCAGCCCCTGGCACTTTGTAGGAGACTATGTACAGTGTTTTGGTTTTCCCCGAGAGAAAATAATTGCAGAAGCAAGATTATAAATGTCCTTTTTTCCATAGCACCTTACCGCTCTCGCTTTCATGAGCAGCAGACTTTCATAATACAGGGTGTAAGGCTTTTACCCACTAGAAGGATTCGGAATGGGCTCCAGCTGAAGCAAGCTAATCTTCAGTTTCTTTATCGATGCCCCTGAGTGACCAGTACACTTGTTTTGCCCGAATCTTATTATTCCCAGGAAAAATATCCTAATAAAATCATCAATTGACATGACCTTAGTTTTATGTTCTTTTACTCACTCAGCGTACTCTGACAAAGGTCCAAATTAAGAAAATTATTTTGACCCCTCTAATTAGCAAACAATGATAAAGGGGCTATGTATTGATAACTAATCAGTGAAGATAACAAAGACCTTTCTAAAAGAAATCACATTGGTTTAAATGACTTAACAATGCATCTCACATCTTCCTGCAAAGAAATGTTAGCTTTAAGGTTAATATTTTGTTCTTGGCATTATATTAAATACATGTTAGGCGGAAACCTGTGCAGTTCCCTCTGGGACCACTGCAAAAGATTTAGGACTACAGGTGTTTGGCGGTGAACCCACTTGGTAGCAGTCTGTACCACACAGATTCACTTGGTAGCTGTGGCTGAGCAGTCAGACTTCCCTCAAGAAGAGTTGAGCAGTATGTGGAGTATACAAAATAGGGCAATTCTTCCCAGTAAGACAAGCAAACACGCAACAAGGCTTAGTGTAAAGATTTTAAGGTATTTATTTATAACGAAACATCTATGAAAAACACTATGGCACTTTCACGGCAAACAAATCAAACACAATTACTCTATGAAGAAGAAACGATCAATCCCCCTAGCAATATTTCGACAAGTCTAGGTTCTACCGGCACCACTTATTTTCAGACAGAGGTGTATACCTCAACCTAGATGGCACTCTAATATTAGTTAGGACGGGAGAGAAAAAGATAGGCAGGCTACGAAGTCAACACAGTTCAATACTTCACGGGCAAAATGTACGGTAAGAAGGCAAGAACCACAATAGATCATCAAGTTCAGAGGCCAGGCCCACTCGGAGAGAGGCAAGGCGATAGGTCCCAAAAAGTCTCTAGTGGAGATGCATTCAAGTCTTTGTAGCAAATTGTTATCGGCAGATTGAACCAGTTCAGAACAATAAATGAGAAAAGCTTGGAGGCGACCCAACGGAAAGGAGAGGATTAAGACACCTCACTCGAACCGATCGAAAGGGAAGCCAGGCGGACACGGTACCTTGTTGTGGAGGGCAGCTCCGGCGGGGGCAGTTGTTCCTGGTGGTGGATGCACGTCGGGTCTTAGCCAAGAGTAGAGAGGTTCTCGTCGTCGAAGAAAAGTGAAGTCCGGTGCACCACCAGGGAAGAGACCAGCCGCGGAGTGCTCCGTCACAAGGCACCACCTTTTTGGTCACGGTACAGGGGTAGTGGCTATCCGGTTGCCGAGGTGCGCTGCACGGGCAATTCGACCACTGCGTCCTGAGGCGAATAAAAAAGCAAAGGGGACTGGTTGTTCCCACCAGTCAGGGGAAGAGACTCTCCGGCAGGGAGATCTCCTCTGTCGTCGGGAAGTGGTGAGTCGGCTCAGCAGGGCTCCACCGGAGGTGTCGTCGTTGCAGGTCGGCTCAGCGTTACCCTCGTCGGATTCTTAGGTCCTGTGGCGACTTTTGAAGATCCAGTCCCAAAAGCCCTGCTTTTATGCAGAAAACCCCCTTTCATTCAGCCTAGCTGTCAATCAACACATGCTAAGTGGTGAGCGGGAAGGCTCACCACTTGGGCCAATCACTCCAGAGTGCGATCGGAGTTGGCAAGGCAACTCGGTCCAGGGTGCCTAAACCCCCTCCCACACCCCTGTGGTAACCCAGACAGAATGGCACCACTTTGGAGGGTCTCTGTACAGAGCCCGCCAAAAGTGTAACAAAGGGCTCAACCTTTGGTTTAGGAGTCACAGAGACGAACACAGATGCCATTTTAAAAACCGAATTCTGGCAGAAAATACCATCCGATAAACTTATTTACGATAAATAGACCGGTGGTATGTTAGAGATTAACGAGGAAAAGAATCAATCTCCAACAATGGGACGAATCCCATAGGGTTAGGTTCGGGGTCGAACATAACAAGTAGTTTCCACTGCCACCAGCCAAAACTCGACGAGGGGGGACGGGACAGTGCCCCCTCGAGTAACAGATCCAGGAGTAATCGAATTACCCCTACTAGTACGTCCACAATAAGATGGTTGGTACTAGTTCTGTTAGTAAATTTAGGTCTAGTAAAGCCAATGGTGACTTTACATGCCCGGGGAGACAGTAGTCAGTCCCCGGGTATGGAGTCTATGGTGGAGGTCCGCTAGGACGCCCCAGTGCTACGGCACATAGGGCGCGGTGTAACACACATAGAAAAACCTATGAGACCCTATGGAGTAAAAGACCCCATAGCCCATAGAACACATTGTCATTCAAAGGAATTACACACATACATGTCCAAGAGTGGGAGAAAAAGAGTCTCACTCTTGGCAGGATGGAAAAAAACAAACTCCCGAAATTCAGCAAAGCTGCTGGGGGACTCACTAGGTTAGGAAATTCAGCCTAAACAGAGAATTCTCCCTAACAATACACACAGGTGGCCCAGGAATGCTTGCTCCTCAGTGATTTCTCCCATCACAGAGGAAAATGTTGGCACATCTTCTAGAAAGTGGAATCCTTTTCTTTGAGCAAGGCCTTTATATCCTAGTATGACCTGATTGCTTTGATTATGTACATCCTTGATGTGTGGCTTGAGTTCCAGTTTGAGGGTGAAGGTCGGTTTGAGGAAGTCAGTATGCATTCTGCCAGAGTTTTAGGCAATTCAGCTGATCTGCTTCTGTCTCTGAGTGCAATCTACGACTTCCCAGAAGAATACATGAGCAAATGAGTACCTGAATTAGAAAGACACTTGATCATGAATGAAAGGGGGAAAATGCCTCATTGACTAACAGAGCAATCAGCCACCCCAATGTAAGAGATTAAATGCCAGCCAGTAACTGAAGCAGTGCTTATATTGTGGGGTTGTTTGCGAGGGCTCAGCCCTGGCACTTATTTCTGAGTCCCAGCACTTATTGTCTCAGACTCCGATTGATTATGAACTGGTGCTTGGATGCGGGTGTATTTGTTCTGAAAAATGTGTGGTGAATGAAGGTTTTTAAATACCATTGGGCCAGTATTATGATCAAAACTACCAGATGTGGCTCGCCAGGTGCACCAAGTTGCAAAACTCCCTCGCGCTGGCCCGCAACACCGGTGCACACTAGGCCAGCACTTCAGGCATGCCTGAGTTTAGTCTTCTTCTCTTGCGACAGACACATTTTCTGAATACTCACAAGGCATAGTAGCTTCATCACCCTCCCTCTTCCCCCTCTGATCTTAAATATTGTGTTGTAATGTACTTCCCACTCTCCCGCCCTCCTTGCCCTGTGGGTGCTTTGAAACAGTATATTCTTATTGTATAAGCACCTTACAAGAAAACAATAAATAAATAAATAAATAAATAAATAAATAAATAAATAAATGTTGCTTCTATATCCTGTTTACAGCATCTCCCAAAGCATGAAGAAGAGCTTTGCTTCTGTGGTGTTTTTGTTTTGAGTGGTGGGGTAGCACTGCCTGTCTGGGATATGATAAGAGCACCTGGCATTTGGCAATACCCTGTGTGTGGTGTGAGCGCATGAGTATCTGCTGCAATGGTTGGCATATGAGGCTGATCATTTGATGATGATACCTGCTATATAATCTAAGAAGCTGGCATTTGATGGCACTACCTGGAATATGATTTGCTTACTTCAGCATATGAGCGCAATATCTAAGGCCGCTTATATTTAATTGGCATGCCTGCTAGATGATGTGAATTTAGTGGACTACCTGGCTTCGGATGTGAGAACTTGCCAATTAATGTAATTGCCTGGCATCAGCGTTGGTGGGATAATTTTCAGAGTGGGGTGTGCTGGCATTACCTGGCCAGACAAATAGCGTTTGCTAGCAATCATGGTGCAGGTGTAGATAATAATTGGACGCTTTCAACTGCAGCATGTGTGTCAAGAAGTCTGCTTGAGGAAATGTTTGATAGACCACCGCTCTTGTCGGTACCGGGAAACTATCCAATGTTTCTTTGTTCTGGCTGAAATGAGAAACAAATCACATCATTGGATAAGGTCTTATTCTAGCAGGCCTCAAAATTTGCAGTAGCCATTGACTAGTGATAATGGACTCTTGGTGAGTAAGAAATGGAGTGCTGTGCGTATTTGAAGAATTGAGGGGGCAAGTGACTATTAATGCCTGGCTAATAGCTTGTAACTTGAAATGTTTAGACCTGATGGTAGTGCACTATAATTGGAGCTTCATTTGGGTCGTTCTCTTAAGTAGTGCAGCTCAGTGCTACACTGTGTGTGTTACAGGAATGGGACATCTCTATGAGGTACAGGTTTAAAAGCCATACATCACTACTCCTTATGTTCTGTGCTAAAAAGCATAGGCAGATCACACAAACATGGAAATAAGCCCAGATTATTTATCTAGCATAGTGGGCAAAACATATATCACTCATTCTTAATGCAACTCTGCAAGGCTAAAAACGAAACGACAGCCTTATGCAGCATAATACTAAATAGTTCTGTAATTAATCTATGTAATGAGGGGACTGTGTTGTGTGGCATGTATGAATCACACCTGTTGAAAAGGAAGTTCAGAGTCATTGCACTTCAATCACAAGCTCACCTCTGAGAAACAAAGCAAGTGCTACAGCATTGAAAAAGCAGCAGCCCAGATGTGCTGTGAAGGTGCCATTGCAAAGTTTAGCAACAAGGGCTCTGCTCAATGTGGAGGGCCACACCTTTTTATTAAAACTGTACCAGTCGTGTTAAGAGAGTTGTCGATACTGTCCCATTGATAGTTTAGTTACCTTACTGGCAAGTGCTGCACATTCCATTAAACACACAGCATTCAATGCCATGCTGTCTAATACAATTAATAGCAGCCATTCTGAAATGTTTTCTATAGAGCCATGAAAAGAGCATTCAAAAATGTTCTTCTGTCTGATCAAATGCTTATCAGCTCTTCTGAAAGGAGTAGTCATGTCAGGTAAAAAGCTGGTCTTTCTCCTTTTAATTTATTGAAGCTCATCCGAGAAATGCATGTACAGTGCCATGAAGTGGCTGCGAGGTGGCACTGAGCGCTATGTAAAAATGGCATTGGGCAGTATTCCTCTGAATAATCTATCCAGTACATGCAGGCCAGGCAGCTCTATTATATTACACACTGTGGCTATAATTTAAGGCCAGCCATAATAGCATATACAATTCCAAAATAACGCATACGATACTATGTGGGTCTGCAGTGTGGGCCTTATGAGGCCTTTTTGACACTAAACAAATTGAGGAAAAGTGCTGGAGACCTTTGTTGGGATTACCCCAGAGCACCCCTATGGAATTAATCTGGGGTGATTTTGGACTGTTAGCTACTGAATTTCTAACCCAGGGTCATGCTCTGGGTCTGTACGTTAAACTAATGAAATCATGGGCGCAAACTCCTAATTCGTTGCTAAGGGAAGCAATGCTCAGAAACTCGGTTTGCTAGAAGGTGTGTTAACTTGCTGGTTAAGCATGGCATTAGTGCAGTGGTACGTGAAGGCCTTAGCCACATTCTAGAGGAGGTACAAATCAAATTGAGCACTCTTGATCATTTTCCAACACCTGTGTACTAAAGTCAATTGAGTAGAATGTGTAAAATAATGTCCTGCAGTAATGCAGTAGGCGTTACACCATCTCACGTGGCACAGCTGCTTCTAACAGGCAGAAGTACTGACAATATTGTTAAGTAGTGTTAAGTAGCCATAAATCGAATATTTCCTCTTACAAAGGATGCCTCCCACAGAAAGAGCTTTATTTGCACAGATGGAGAAGCTACTGTGGATCCTCCTAACTGTTCCAGTATCTTCCTGTGTGGCTGAGAGGAGCTTTAGTGCTTTGCGATGACTGAAAATGTAGCTGCATACAACTATGACTCTGAAAAGACTCAATCATGTTTGTGTGTGCAATATACACAAAGATATAATGGATCAAGATGACATACAAACAATAGCAACAGAATTTTTAATGCGTACCGAATGCCGCAAATGTGCCTGATCATCACTCACTACAAATAAATGGGCATATTTTACTCTGTGGTTTGTGTCTGTAGCAAAGTCCTCAAGGTGTCCCCTGTCCCCCCCAGATTGTATGTGTCTCTTATACGCCCCTGTCGATGCATGACTTGCTTGGGCTCTCCTCCCCCTGACCCCCAGTACCCCTACTGTGCTCCCTGGCCCATTTGTCCTGCCCCTCTACTTCCAGCTGCAACATGAGCAGCTGCCTGTACCAGCTCACAGTGGCTAGTGGCTGCATGATGTTGGAAACAGTGTTTGGGGTAGGAGTGCGGATTATGTAGCACTCTCGTGTGGATTGGGATCACCTGTGGCTTCATTGTGGGTGACTATTCAAACAACCTGTGTTGTGACCCGGAATTGAAAGACGAAAAGAATGAGGATCACAGTCCTAGAGAAAGTTGAATGTCAGGTTACCAGCCTGTTTTACCATTCCAACCCTACCACTGTTAATTTCGAAAACATAATACCTTCTTTTGTGATAAAAATAAAACCAGAAGAGAACTACAAGTTGGTCTTGAGTGATCTATGGATTTCTTGGCCATTACAGAAAGGGCCTCTCTGTCTTTAATTATCCTTTTTCAAGAAAGTATCCAATGACAATTTTAAGGATGGCCTCTGCCAATCTTCTCTTGGCCTGCAGGAACAAGTAACCATGCCAAGTGTGCTATGAGTGGGCATGCTGAGAACCAAACACTGAAAGGCCTTTCTGGTGATTCTTTGCTCTGCAGAAGGACACTCAAGATTATTTAACTATATCTGGTGTCACCACACCTTCTAATGCAATTAAAATGATTGTGGAGATATTTCTTACAAAATACCCATTGTCCTACTGTGTTTCAATGAAATACAGAACAATCTGCTTATGACACTATTGGTGTCAGGTGGGCTGGGAGTGCCTACTTGACAGAAAATGGGCCTCATTACACGGATGGCGGTGCCGGTAAAATATCGGCACCGCCTTGGTGGAAAGGGGAATTACCGCCCTATTCCAAGGTTGGTGGGGCGGTAATTCCCCCTTCCCCCATTGCCCTTCCCCATTCCCATTTTTGCCCCATAGGGCTCTATGGGAATGGCGAAGGCGCTAATTACGGTACCGCAAATTGCGGTACCGTAATTAGCTCCCTGGTCCCTTTGCAAAAAGCAGGCGTTAAATTCCCCAACCCACAAAGGGACCTCGTAGTAAGGCGGTAAGGGTTTACCGGTACCGGTAAAATACCGGTACCGGTAAACCCTTACCGCCTACCGTGTAATGAGGCCCAATGTCACGATCCTGTAGTCCTAACCAACATTTGCTAACTTTGTGGCTAAAGGTTACCACTGGGAATTTGGTGATATAGAACACAATGTTTAGTCTGACCGGGAAATGGCGATTGCTTTTATACTCCAAAGCATTTGGGTCTAACATGATGCGTAAGGCTTCTTGGAATGCATTGCATATTGAGTCTTAAGTGGCAGGAAGGTCACATACGCCCTTGATTGTGTATGTGAATAGTGTAGTTAAACACGTGAAGTTATGTATTCCATTTTAAGAAGAGACATCCCCAGCAAGTTGTGGAGTGTCATCATATGACACAACAATATAGTTTGCATCTTGGAAGTGGAAGCGCAAGAGGAACCATCTTTGCTCTTTACATGAGCACATATCTATTTTTGAAATGTGTATGCAGTAATCTAGCCTTTAGACTTTTGGACATAACTACTAGGAGTACATTCTGTGCAAAACAATAATAATTTTCTTCTGTTGAGCATTTTATGACAGATTCTCTCAGCTCTAAATGCTGTATTAATCGGTGTTCTCAATTCCTAATTTATCATTGTACTCAATGTATTGGCCTGGGGCGGATGAATGGTGGAGTTGTAAAACGAGACCAATCGTTTATTTTTTTACACTCCATAAAGTTAACAACTGCTTCTGTTACTATTTGGGTAATCCCAGCACCAAGAATCACATATTGGCTGAAGGCTGAGCTACATAAAAACCAGGAGGCTTTCAGGCATATGTTGTGCTCTATACATCTTAACATAACAGCACGAAAACACAAATGAGAGTAGGTAGAGTTAACAGTGACACATGAATTGTGCAAGCAAAATACAACAACACGAAAATGTCCAATGTAAATTAAATTCACTAATTTGGCTGCTGTGGTTTGAGACACGGGAGCATTTCATGAATTAAGAAAGTACATACTAAAAACATAAAGAAACAAAAGAGAAGTGAGGCCAATTAATTCATACAGTTGACAATTCTCTGGAATAGGGAACAAAAACTATGAAATATATACATAAGTTGATCTGTGTGACCTCCACGTCAGCAGCTGATTCAATAGCTGCAGCTCACTATCCAAGCTGAAGGGCAGGTCAAGATTCAAAGAGGAATGCACCACCAAAGGGCGAATGGTGGAGGCGAGTAGAGCAACGCGTGGGGGGCAGCAAGGTGCAGAGTCGGAAAACAATTACATAGAGTTGATTGGGGAGGAATGAGGTAGGGAAGTGCTGTCCTGAAAAGAAAAGGGGGAGGAAGGGCAGTGCGGGGCGAGGAACCTATACACATGGAGGTTTCCTTTATCAAAGACATGGGGCCTCATTACGACTTTGGAGGTAGCCACGGCGCTATTGGCGCCATGGCTGCCTCCAAAACCGTGTCCGGGTTCTTTGAATGGGGAATTACCGGCCCATTCCGAGTATGGAGGGCCTGGTAATTCCTCCTTCATGGAACCCGGGCCCGGTCCTTCCCCATTCCCATTTGAGCCCCCATAGGGCTCAATGGGAATGGGTAGGAGCTAACAACGGGCCCATCCATAATGGGCCCGTTGTTAGCTCCCTGGTTCCCTCGCGGAACCCGCTATGGACGTCCACATCGAGTCCCGCGAGGGAACCTCGTAATGGTGCGGAGTGGGTTTAACGACGCCGGCACCATAACACGTCAAAAAGAAGAACAATTATAGAAAATGTATTGGTACAAATGTATTTACACTTACATTCTGAGTACTGAGTGTCAGCTTTATTGACATTGGTAACAATGAGAATAAACAAATGAAAACTATATGCAACATTATCACATTAAATAAATTAGCTTAACATAAAACCTATGGATGACACTCAAGCGACCATGGAAATGAGGAAACATGTGATGAGAATTGGTCGATAAAAAATGGCAATTTGCAAGCATGCGAGGAAAATGTGTGATTATGAATGCTTAAACTTAAAACTGAATGCAAAAGCACGTTTAGAATAAGAGAGACTTTAAAAGTGACGACACGGACTATGCATACAACAGTGAAGCACTTGTGTCGTCACAATAGCACCAATCTCCTTGAACAGTGTGACGTGTTGAGGGAAAACAGACACACTTATTAAGCCCTCATTATGTAAAGGGCAGTAGTACAGTGCTGGCCATAACAGACGAGCAAACAGTCAAGGAGATCAAGTCACGTCCTCCCATACCACCAGTGGTGGACACCGCCTTAGTATTCTCACTGCTGCTAACTTCATTTGCATGTGGACTCCTCTATGCTAATTGGCCAGCCCCTGCCTCTACACGTGCTACCATCTTCTGCTGGGTTACATATGCTGGCACTTCCAAGGAGAACACTAGCCTCGTGCTCCCCTTGTCTTGGGTGTATCTGCATGGTCTCCCGCAGATACACTCAGGAAACGGAAGCCCAATAGGATCATGCCAGCTCTGGATGGAAGAGGGGAGCACACCAGGGACGTCATTTCACCAAAATGCCAGGGGTAGCGTAAGTCACATCACACGGCCCTTGACCTCTGATGACATCACAGGAAGTCATATCATTTCACCCCACCCCGAAGTGATATCGCGGGAAGCGATGGAACCCGACCTCTCACCGGTTGACAAAACAGGAAGTAGCATTGTACACTACGAAAAATATGGTTATGATATCACTATAATGTGATGTACATTTCATAAAAGTATGGATCGCCATATGTATCGGTAAGATCAGTGTGTATGGGCCCATATTACCAAATTACTGTGAATGGAAGCAGACGTCCATGACCAAATGATAATGATGTGTTATTATATAGCACTTACGCTTAAGCGCTTTATATAGAAAAAATATACACCCAATATCACACAACCTGTGTTGGTACTCATTTATCGACCTCAGAAGGATGAAAGGCTGAGTTGAGGTATTTAAGAACAGACTATATCAGAGATTCACCCCCTGAAGTGTGCCTGAAATAAACCTTTAATGAGTCTAGCAATTATTGTATAGAATTCCAGAAAGACACATTATTTTGTATTCCTATTCTTTCTTATTTAGGGACACTGCTGAAAGTGTTAGACTTGTGGCACTCCTGTTCTTATATTTCTTCTTTTTTTTAAAAAAAAGGGGCCTGAACAAGAAAGTGAGCCACTCTTTATTTTTTTTTTATAGAGGTTGCACTTGAGACCACAGAGGTCTCAAGGGAGACCTCAGAGGTCTCATTTGCGACCTCTGGTGAGCCCTAAATGACGTCCTTGGAGCACACCTCTGTCTTCTGCCAGGCAATGAGAGATGGTGGTGATCTGTTATCACAGTGGTCACACTGTTCTCAAGGACCTGCGTTACTTACAAGCAGGTATGTAATCCCTATCTTCCCAGTCACACTGCCCATCCTACCCAGGAGAGGTTCCATGATCTTCCCAGTCACACTGCCCATCCTACCCAGGAGAGGTTCCATGATCTTCCCAGTCACACTGCCCATCCTACCTAGGAGAGGTTCCATGATCTTCCCAGTCACACTGCCCATCCTTCCCAGGAGAGGTTCCATGATCTTCCCAGTCACACTGCCCATCCTACCCTGGAGAGGTTCCATGATCTTCCCAGTCACACTGCCCATCCTAACCAGGAGAGGTTCCATGATCTTCCCAGTCACACTGCCCATCCTACCCAGGAGAGGTTCCATGTCATTTCATCCCTGGAATTTTCAAAGCCTGGCATTTCAACGTGGAAATGTTCATCACATTATTATTATGTTTTTGGGTGGGGGGGTTCCCCCAAAGCCCCCCTCCCCAACTATTTTACCTATTCCTAACCGCCCAAACCCGTATGTGTCCTTTCTAACCCCGCCCCCCCAAGAAATTCATTGAACATTAGTGCACGTTGAAGTGGCAGGCTTTGAAAAATCCGGCAATGAAAGGACGTCGTACCCCCGGAGGAGGATATCTGGTGCAATCAGGCCCTGAAAACCTAAAGCAGACTATAATAGACCTCGGCTGCTCAGAATCAGAAAACATTTCATCAGACAAGACAAGTAGGTTTTACCTCTCTAAAGCATGAAGGGCTTTCTTGTGTAGGTCATCTTGGTTGCACTTTAAGTTAGCTGTGGAAAAAACAAAAATGATCTGTTACAATTTAAGCACCACAAAAAATAATTTGCCAAAATATATGACTCCTCTACTTTTCCCAACAGAATTCTCTCACGTTGATCAACTTGTAGGCAAGACACCAAATGGCGCTTAGTGTTCAGATTGCGCAAAACTGAGATGTATTCAACTTGCAAGAACACAAACCATACACAACACAAAGACACAACTTAAGCAATACTAGTAATGTCGAAAAGAGCCATGGTTGTTTCTATTAGCAACATGAGGTTTGAGCAGGCATTTCTGCAACACATCAAAACAAAATCAAGAATTGGAAAATCAAATAAGTCTGCCTTTGTGACTGTAGATTGTACGTTTATTTTCCACTGCTTTCACTTAATAATGTAAGCCAATTTTCCAAGCTCCCTTTCTACAGCCTTTTGTGTATTTTATTTTCTCTGACCAGAACTTATTATACATGCTCCAGAAACCAGCCTGGTCTTCTACTTGGATACCGATGACGCCCCATCTGCATTAGACACTGCTACATTCTTCCAATCACTCTGCTTATATTTTGACACTGCATGGACTACAAACGTTTGAGTGGTTAGAGTTTAGTATTTGGGCAGTCAACATGGCCACGTTAATTGATGTTTTTCCAAAATAGTGATTTATATTCCACCATATTCAACTTTAGAAAAGCTTTTTAGTACAATGACAAGAAACAACACAAACACATGACTCAGCTTCCAACCTCTCCCAGCAGATTTTAAAAAAAAACTTGCAGAACAATTACAGTATCTTGCAAAAATTGTGTGGCAATTTGACCTTCATGTGACAGAAGATATGATATGATATGGCATTTATAACGTGCCTATACACAAGTGTTTCAAGGCAAGGGGGGGAACAGAGAGAGGAAACAAAACAACGATCTTACTAGGTCTAGTAACATTCAGATTGCACAAGTGCAGGGGAACGGGGAGGGGAGAGGTGTGTGCTGGGGGGGAGTGGGTGGTTACACAAGTGCAGGACAATGGAACAGGAAACAAGTAGTGCAGTAAACGCGTGACAAGTGCAGGTGTTCAGAAGTCCAGACAACAAGTGTCTAGTAAGTGCCGGAGAGGGGACTGTAGAGTTACAGATACAGACTACAAGTGCAGGGGGTGCAAAGAGGCAGTGCAGGTTTGCAGCTGGACAGGCAGGGACCTGGGTCCGAATTCAGAGGGTGGGAAGGTGACCAGTGCAGTATCAGACAGGAGATCAGCATTGGAGAGGAAGAGAGAAGGCAGAAGCAAAGAGAAAGTTCTTGAGGTGCTTCCGGAACCAGAGATGGTTCTGTTTAAGTTTCAGAGAAGCAGGGAGGCTGTTCCAGAGGGAGGCGCCAGCCGAAGAAAGTGATCTGCCCCCAACTCGTTGTTTGGAAAAGCGACTGACACTCAAGGGGAATCAAGAGGGAATTAAACCTGGAAGCTGGAATCAGGTCGTGAAATGGCTGGAAGAACAGGTCAACAGAGCAGAGAGGACTTAGTCACCGTCAGCAAATGACGTGGGAGCCCCTGATATGCTCTCATGCAGAAAACAAGCATAAGGAACATGGAGAATCAAGGAGTAGAGAGTAGTATGTTTGTGAGAGTCAGTAGGTGAGAGATAAAGAGATTTTGAGTAGCAGCAAGGGTGAGACTAGCAACTCTGCCAGACCACAGGATTCTGTGATGACACAAAAAGGAGGTGGAAGCAAGAAGCAGAAGAGTAATGCCGGATACTGGGGCACAATGGAGCCATTGGACAATGTCTTGATGAGATGATGAACAACAGAAAACACACTGGGAAACGCAGATAAGGCGACAGCTGGAAGAGAGTGTTTCTGAACAGAAGCACAACCGAAAAGCAGGAGGGAGGTCCATGGGATTCAGGAGAAGCAGCCAGGCCAAACCCCATTGGAGAAAACCACTGAGAAGGTCAACATTGAGATAATCTATGCCTGTTGGAACTTCCAAGACTCCTCTGAGAAAGTTAACCGAAAGTTAACCGAAGGAGCGCTGCTTATTGTTGGAACTTGGGGCTGGAATTCCAAGAGAGCATTTAGAATCCAAAAAGAAACAGTGTATTCTGGAAATTGGATTCTGAGTTCCTGAACTATATTGAGAAAGTGAAGATAAAAATAGCCATTGTGTACTGGAACTTGGAGTCAGAGCTCTGAAGCACAATAGAACATCACTGAGAAAATGAACTTAAGAGAAGTGTTGCATGTTAAAACTTACAGCCGGTAATCAAAGACCTCATTAATAAAGTGATTGCAAGCTGGAACGTCAGAGAAAGTGGTTAAAAAAAGAAACAATTTGGAGCCAGTATTGCAAGAAAATATTGAGAGAATGAGCCAAAAAAAAAAACTATGGCAGGCACTTGGATTTAAAATACCTATGATGCCTTGAGAAAGTGACTCTAGGTCTGAGCATTCTTGACAAAGTGAAGACACAAAGAGGGTCATTACGAGGTAGGAGGTAACCATGCCTCTATTAGCGGCATGGCTAGCTCCTTACCGGGTACTGGGTCCGGGTTCCTTGAATGAGGAATTACCGGGCCATTCCGACCTTGGAGGGCCCGGCAATTCCTCATTCAAGGAACCCATCCCCATTCCCATTCGAGCCCCCATCCGGCTCAATGGGAATGGGGAGGGTGCTAACAATGGGCCTGTTAACAACAAGCCCGTTGTTAGCACCCTGGTCTGCTCGCAGGACCTGCTTAGGGCAGACTAAGGAGGCGGTAAGAGGTTGATGGCTCCGGCACCTTTACGGCGCCATTAACCCCTTACCGCCTCACTCGTAATGACCCCCAGAGAAATATATTGCATGCCGAAACAGGAGGTAAAAGCCCCAAAAGAATATTGGGAAAGTAATCCCCAAACTAATAATTGAATGCTGGGATTGGGAGAATGGGACATAACAAACAGAGCATAAAATACGAGCTATAGAAGAACTAAGGTGACCACTGAAACCTGAAGAACATAGGACCAGACTACCCGGAAACTGATGTTCTAAACAGCATAAATGAAGGCTTTAAAATAAAAAATGTTTAAGTCATCATTTTGATGAGTCTTTCAGAACAATTATCTAAGCAAAGATGTTCTCTTGTAATGTAATGCAAAGATTCTTCCAGGCTAATGCACGGTCACATAACATCCTCAGCTTGAAGTTGTATTACACAAGAAAAACTCGCACAGTAGTTCCTTGATAATATAGCACAGACATTTGGTTATTTATAATGGCTTAATACCCAGAGGTTTCTAAGAACGTACCCAGGTTTGAACCTGCGGTGCTCTGTGTCGTCATGCTTCCAAGGCGAGCACGTTGCCCCTGAGCTATCCTCCTGAGACAATAATGTAGAATTACATGCAGCAACTCAAAGTTGCCCTATTTAAGGAGAATTCACACAGAACACAAACATTATCAGGGAGCTGACACATAGAAAGGAGTGTTCTCTCGTCCCATGATGGTGAATGTGGATAACTGCTTTAGTTAAAATGCAATTGCCCTCTTTAAGGCCTTCTCCGCATCACGGAGCAACCTTTTCTTTTTCATATTTGTCAAGTTGGTATTGTAAATTCAGAATATAGTGGCACATCTCCGACAGTGTTACAGGCAGCATATGCAGCACAGCATGAACTTCTAATAACCTTTTGCAGAACAAACGTTGTCTTTTTGGTCTAACCACAGCTTTAACTGACACATTTCTTTAGTTTCTTTTTGGGTAAAATGGTATGTGTAGCTAAAGGCAGACAGCTGAAGGGGTGAGGAACTGGGGGCGGGGTCTACATATCCATGTTGATAAAGTCACCGAGCTCAGGAGTATTCTCTCACCCACCTCTGGCCAGATCCTGAGCACGTCCAGGCACTCCCAGAACATGTGTCAGCATACCCTTCACTCACTTACAACTCTTCCATGCATTTACTTCCATGCTCCCTCTTCTGTACGTCCTCTCTGACATCCAATACAGTCTAGAAGTTGACCTATGTTGCATCCATCTTTTTCACATTACTTTTCACCACTGCCTATTGTTTGCATATACCTTGGATCATTAATTTTCACTGACAGATGCATCCAATTCCTCTTCCCGTTTAATGTCCCAGTTCATATTTCCCACGTCCAGTATCCCTGCACTTTGCTCCAGCACGCTTTTCGATTCAGGTTATGTTTCTGTATTAATGACCTTTGCCAGTGGCATTACCAGTTTCATAATCACGTATTTTCCCCACTGAGTGTTTCCTCCTGTTCTTAAACAAACCCTTGTATAAACTCGACTAAAACATTTTTTTTTACTTCTCCCTCAAACCACGGACAACAAACACATGCCATCCCATTGCCGGCTTGCCTTGGATGGCCAAACTCTTGGAAAAAGTGGTCGCCTCTCAACTGGATACATTTTTAGATGAATCCATGTCCCTGGATCAGGTTTCAGATCTCGACGTGATGAAATGGTATGGAGTCAGCTCTAGTCACGTGGTGTGATGATATCTTGGTGAATGCTGACCATAGGTGCCTTTCCCTCCTGCTGATTTTGGATCTTTCAGCAGCGTTTGAAACAATCGACCACAAGATTTTTTTTCACGTTTGCGAAATTTGTTTGGGCTGTCAGACACTGCCCTTGATGGATTTTTCTCTTTCTTGACAGACAGATTTCAAAGAGCAACATTCAGACCCTTTTAGTCCAATTCTTTTTCTGTGGATTGTGGTATTCTCTAAGGGACCCCGTTTTCTCCTTTGCTGTTCAACATGACAAACATTTGTTATCCCTAACGTTGCATTGCCCTGTTATCAAAATGTGGTCTCATTCATCACTCTTATGCCAACAACACCACTGTCTTAGAAATACCAATGCCAACAAGGGGCTATCAGATCTAACAGCCTGCTTGAGCAAATTGAGCAAAAGAATGGTCCTTGATGGACTCCAACTCAACCCCTATAAAATTAAATTCATGATATTAGGCACTGAGTATCTGCTTGGGGATACCGTCAGAGTCCGCAGCCCCTCCACCTTTCATTGTGACTGTTGTGTGGTGCTTGCTATGCATGTATGAGCTGAGAGAATGTTGGAGTGCTGCAGTGGAATGTTTGGATGTGAATGATGTGTCAAGGTTCCAGCCTGGGTCAGTTAGGACAAATCAGCCTGGGTGATGGGACTCAGTGGTTCGCTCTGTACCATCTTAAAGAGACTTACAATAAAGCTTAACTGAAGCAACCTAAGAAAGTGTCTAGGAATGCAGATTTATTACACTGGTGACAAGGAAAGAAGTATAATGGAACCTGCATGCAAAGAAGAAGAGCAAGCAGCCTGCTGAGGGGGGAAGCAGCAGAGAAGAAGAGGAACCACTGCCCCCAAAGTGAAGTAAGTCCCATCACCCAGGCAAAAAGAAGGGGAAGTATAAGCCCCAGCACAGCATTCAGGGGAAGGAGAAATGAGGTAAAGCCCCAGTGCAGAACCATAATAGAAGAAAAGAGAGGAAGCACAGTCCACAAGGAAGGGGGGAAAGGGGGCTCAAAGAGAGAAATTGGCCCATGTTGGCCTCTCATCTATCAATACTAGTCCCTTATGCTGGGTGGCATTTTCAAGGTGCAGAGTATGAAGCCTAGTGGGTACAGCAAAAGCAGAAATTCGGCACAAAGTTGTAGAAAGGAGCTGGAAGTAGCCACAAAAGCGGGCAGTATCTGGCACTGCATATGAAGTTATACTGCGAAGCAAAGTGCTGGTCGTAATGCACATTGTTAGAGTATGTGCAAGAAAAGGGCCAGTACATTAATGTGAAAGTGTGGATACAGACCTGATGTATGGCGCTAGTGAGGCTGGGCTGACGGTTGGAGCTTCAGAGCTCCGTGCGGCACCTTATCCAGTGGTGGAATGATGATGTCACATGATACAATTGGGAGCTGGTGATCAGATGGAATACTGATCAACTAGTGTTCGGCCCCAAGAGTTTGTTCCATGTGCGGGCCGAATTTGTCTAAGATACATTGTGCAGGGATGAGCGCAATGAAGAAATATGAAGACTTTAGAATAAGGCACCCAGCGACGTGTGCCAATGTGAATAGGAAGAGTAATACCTACAAGCATATAAGGAACAGTATGGTTTCCGGCAAGTCAATGAAGGGATGCGTGATGTGGGAAGCGTTCCGATGCAGTAGAAACGGTGTGCAGCGAGAGAAGATGTTATGACGCACTGATGCACTTTTGTCACAGCAATTTCCCAGTCATGAGGTGAAAGGGATGTGCCGGGAGCAGTGAGGAGCTGCAGAGTGTGATATAAATTGAAGCACAGAGGAAACTGAACAAAAGTTAGGAAGGAAGATTCTGTTACTGATACTGATTTACGGACACGAGACCAGTATCCTTTAAGGTTTATAGTCAATTTTTCAAATACAAAAATGTCGAAAGTCATTTTTTCAAAAAAATAATATCGAAATAAAAGTCACATTTTTTTTATTACGTTTTTTATTCGAAATGGGGGGTTCCCCCCAACCACCCCCTTTTTTTTTTTTTTTTGTTGTTTTACCCATTTTTTTTTATTCCCGGACCCAAAAATAAATATATAATTTAAAAAAAGAGAATTCGACTTATTTTATTTCGATATTATTTTTTCGACATTATTGTCTGTCGACATTTTTTTTTCGAAATTATGACTGACCACCATCCTTTAAAGTTATTAAGTTACTCTATGATGATAAATATTGTAGAAATATGTCAAGAAATGAGTGGTGTGCCAGTGTGAGTTGGCTAGAATCTAACCTTATTAGGATTTGCAGGTTAGTGATAAAATGCATGTCTGGTTAGTGCATTTATGGACTTTTTAAGGACTTTTAGGAATTAGAGTCATCTGCTGATAAAGTGGTAAGGAATGTGGCGGAAGTGGTGTGTGTAATGAGCCTGGGAAAGTAGGCCTAGATTAACCCTTTTTAGGAGTTGCAGGTTTACAGGTGCAAAGCACCTATGGACTTTTAAGGGGCGATAAAGCAAGGCATGAATGAAGGATGCCTAAAGTAGTGAAGTGGAGAGTCTATGAGGTATGTTAGACGTAACCTTTGAGGAATTGTAGGATCACTTTTAAGCATTAAAATTTAGGCAGTGACATGCCAAATGTTATTTGTAGTCATGTTGAAGATGTGTAAATTAGTGTTTATATTCGGCACAGAATTTTAGGGCCAAAATGTTAGTTGTCTGAAGTGTAGATTTTGTAGTGTACAATGCCTGTTATTAAGGATGTAGGCATAGTGTGTTTGGAAAAGAGATGTGTGCCCGAAAAGGTTTGGGTAAGGGTCGCGCCTTCAGGTAGAGAATGGGTAGAGAAGGCGAGTATATTGTGTCACAGTGTAAAGCTTGCGCCTTCCGTTACAGTGAGAAGTGATGGTATGGTGCATCACACTATGGAGGTCACACCTTCTGAAGATGTGGAAATGAGGTTATGTAATATTCTTCAATAAAAAAGACACATTTAATAAAAAGAAAACAAAACAACCAACATTGGTACAAACTTGCATTTTGGGCCACTAAATGGATTTTTAGTACATATGTTTTTTTTAACCGGACTAACTTTGAGCACCCTCACTGTTACTAAGATTTATAATTACATTTGTTGAGGTCCTTCGGCATAGTCTTTGTTGATCCTTACTTAGTATAGTATCACATGGTCAGCCAAAGTAACCTGTATACATCCAAAGTGCACCAATCACACAGCAAATAAATGAGAAAAATGCCCTTCATGTAGGCTGCTTTTAAATTTTTCATGATGACCCGTACTTCATTCCAAAGTACAAGAGGGGGTGTAATATATAATAATCTTAGCATCGCCATACTGGTTTTCTCACATGTGGCACATAGGAGAGGACACGTGCATGTCCCATCAGTATGCACCAACTATTTCTTGAATCCACCTCATAGTACTAAAGGGCGAGGGTTGGTCCACACCAATGTGAATATGTAGTTACAGGCTCCCTTTGGAAAGAACTACCCCACCAGGTGGAACCCTGTTAATGGCACATGTTCTGAAATGGGACATAAACTGGCAGCAGAATCTTCATGCACAAGATGCAAAGGCATATGAGAGTATCAGAGATAATGGAGGATGTATACTCTAATGAATCTACAGACAAAGAAAGAGGACCGTCACATACTAAATTACCAAAGGGGATTTCCAGAGGTTGCCAACCAAGTCCCCAAGTGAAATCATCCATCCAATGTTTACGAGAGTTGAAAAGCAGGCTGTAAACAGAATGTGCCTGGTTTACATGACATTAGTTTAAATAACGTGAGGTAAATCTAATGCAGAAACTCTCACGTCATGCAGTCATAGGGTGAAAGTCCCAAATTAGTCAATTATATAACTGTTCTGTTAAAGGTATTAACGCCGTTGAAATGATCAGTGATAAATACAACTATTGTGGTTTGGGCTTTATTCATTAAAGAAAAAATACCATAAGAGCAAAACCCTAAACTGTGTCTAGATTTCAATTGAGACAAAAATAAACTACTGATCCATGTCATTTTGATTAAAATAAAACAACATTGTATTGCAAATATATCACAACATCTAAATGTCCTCTCCAAACTATTGTAAGATTACAAACCAAGTCTGATAAAAGACCACCCAATAAACAAAAGCTTTGAAAGACAAGGTTCTATATTAATCATGCAATTGAAAACACAGTAAGTATTAATAGATGTTGTGGATAAAAAAGGTATCTAATTTGGCAACAACTTGCACATTTGAATAAAGCCCATCAATGTTTAACTTGCTTGAAAAACAAAGAACATTACCAATATGCAATAATTTAAACCTATGCATTTAAACCTTGAAGATATATATTGATCAGTAGGCCAGTTTAGAAAAATAGAAGTAGAAGGTAGAGAACACGTTTAAGAAAGATATTGAATCAATCCTCTCCATTCTAACCTGGTGATAGGGACAGTTATAGAGTTATTCCCAATGAAACAAGCAGAAGGTGCTTTACTAACTGTATGGGACAAATCCTTAGAAGAAAGAGGTTCTAGCCAATTGTATCCCACATGAGAGGAAGGAAGATTGGATAATATAGAAGTACACATTTCTGCCTCCGAATATAGGACCAGCTGCATGTATTCGCTGAATGCATGATTTACACTGAATCGTGATTGATCAATGCTATGGAGTTGCTCTCACACTTAATAAAGGAACACATTGCCATAACATGACAGCATCCACACTAAGTCAAAAAGTAGAAGCTGGAGATCAAGTTTTAGAAAGCAGCATTATAAACATTTGAGCAGATATGCAAGGAACAAGATATCACTGTTGTAGACATTAATCAGAATTAAAATGTAGGTCACATAACCAAGTACCACCAACGTGATTTGTAACTTTAAGCTGTGCAGAATATGAATGGGAAAAAAAACAATTTAGTTTTTAAAAGAAGCAAACTCACACCTAAACAACATCAACACTGTAAGTACAAAAGATCTAGATCCATTAAGGTATCGAGACATTTTCATTTTTGTTTCTTTGCCATGTTAAACTTATTTTAAACTCAGAATGTGCACCATTAGCACGGTATCACATTACTTTTCGAAAAAAAGAATAGCAATCATGAGTACCCCCCCATATCCATATGGTTTGATGGATTGAAGGTTCTCCACAATTTAAAAAAGATACTTTTAAAATAGTATGTCAGTTTATTGAAAAAAATGTAACTCGCCAAACTCCAAAACTGCCTTACACAAACAAGTAATATATTTTCAAACCTACAATTGCACATCTTGTTGTAAACAAAAATACAAGAGACACGAACGTGTTTGCAATATATGTTGATTTAACTTCTGTAGAAATCAATGATCAGAAACAATTAATAATGACCATCTTCATGCCATTAGACACCATGTAAAATGAAAAACACCCAGAAGATCTTATCAATTAAAGCGACATTCACAATGTTAAAACAACAATTACTACTCTACTATAATTAAAAGTATCTGGAATGAACAAATTGGGAATGAAAAAAGTGAAACATTCCAATCAGCACGTTTAATAGGTTTGGGAGTCAATACACTTTATTATCATGAATGTAATACTTATGAGGTTGCTCATAGATTAACAGGAAAAAACCTTCATGTAAAAAGAGTAGACATCAAGTGGATTACTCTAGGATACCTTTAAAAAAAGGTATTCCTTTAAAAAAAGGTATTGCAATTTTACCTTCAAAAATAAATGTTTGCCGTAATTAATCCAAACAATGAGCAAAATACGAAAACAATTATAGATGACCATTATCCAGGAAAATTACACCATTTAGAGCAGGTATGTTCATATTAAATTCTGCAATATTGCAATCATCGAAAGGTTGTTAATGAAAACATTGAAAACTGATGTTTTATAAGTAAATCCACAAATGGCTGCTTAGTATTTAACATGTGCTTCACCAGAAAAAAAGAATTATATCATTATTGTTTTCTTCAGCTCTTTTTACAATTGCATAATGAATCAGCATTACAAAGATATTCTAATAATGTAGAAGCTGAATTTACAAATAAATAGGATATAAGTATATAACCTGGTTTTTAATTACATTAAAAATGTTAGCTAAAGTAATGCAGCAATAAAATATCCTTCAGCTACAACTAGCAAAAGATGCCCAAGAGCCAACAACAAATTCAAATTCCAAAATAGTTGAACCACTTAGATAACGGTTACAAAGAAATGAAGCAGACTTATCAATGCAAGATGCACTTGCTGCAATGAAATAAGAAGACAAACATAAACATAATTGAGAAGAACCAGATGCCAAACTAAACTTTTAACAAAAAGAAGTATTTAAACAATGTGTTAGTAATATGAACCTCAATTCCTTATATGAATTAAAGTTTTGAGACTGTTCAAACATTAAGCCTACACTGTTATATATCAGTGGACAAGCAGGCAGAGGAAAACATTTGCTAATTAAAGTAATATTTACCTTTGTCCAAGACACGTTTGAAGATACATTAGTGATTTTTGTAACAGGTCCAAATGGTCTTGTTGCTTACAATATTGGAAGAATAACCCTACATAAACTATTTGTGTTACTCGTAGAGCATCTCAAACTTGCATATCAAAAATGTAAAGCTGGATCAGCACACAAACTAGGTACCACTTTAAAATGTCTGAACATATTAGTAACCATGGTCCCTCCACATAATGCTTGCATGCATCTTTCTTAAAATACAACACATTTGAAATGTGATGGGAATTACATTTTTGGAGGTACACGTATTTTATTTGGTGATATGTTAAAAATAATATCAGTTAATGGAGATCCTACCTTTTAACACATTCCAACTAAATGCAGTGTTTAAACTATTGGAAGCATTGGCAATGCACATTTTGGAGTCATTTCTCACGTTTTGAATTAGCTCAAAAAATGAGATAAATTAAAGTTTTACAATATGCAGAATTACTTAAAAAATATTTAAATTGGGAATCTTACTACAAAATCCATCACAATATTGCAAACAGGAATAATTCAATTGTTGTATGAAGAACAAATAACAGCACCAGATGTGTGTACTGTATTAGTTAAATAAGAAGCAAAAAGCGAGTATGTCTTATGTCAAATTAAGTCAACTGTGAAAAATGTAGTTTAGAAATGATTTGTAAAGAAAAACAGAAAATAATGTTACTGCAAGCAGTAGACGAAGTGCAACAGCATGGCTTTAGTAAAACGATTCAGGAAAATGCAAATATAACAATAAAAGACCTATAACATAAGAATGGGCCTCATTACAAGCTTGCCGGTCCGGTAACAATGGTACCGGTAAGTTTGCCGGTAACATTGTTACCGGACCGGCAAACTACGAGTTTTGCTCGCAGGTGCCTTCCCGCCTGCCAGGTCTAACTTGGCGGGTGTAACGGCACCCTCGTGCAGACTTCGATGGATGCACCGGCACCATTCACGAATGGTGCCGGTGCATCCGGCCTCTCCATTCCCATTGAGTTCAATGGGACTCAAATGAGAATGGGCAGTAATAAATACCGGCACCCGGCAATGGGGAATTACCACGTCCGCCGCGGCTGGAATGCCCCGTTAATTACCCCTTGGCAGGTGCCGGTTAATTCATGACTACCGCCAGACTCATAATGAGGCCCAATGTCAAAAACTGACCTGAAAGTTGTTCAAACATTTGTGTGAACGCAAGAATTATCTTCTTAAGGAACGTAACCGATGAATAATGCTTAGTTAATGGATCAATGGATCAATTGGCTACATAGTCGGTTTTAAAAACCATGCCGGCAACATATTTATAGAATATATTTTAGTTAAGGAACAGTCCATGTACAACTTTAAAAAAATGTTTGTTATGCACAAAACATGTCCAATTACACCCCCATATGAGGTTAACATACATACATTTCAAGGCTTAAATTAAGACAAAGACAACACACCGGGTTTGTGCTCGAGATGGATACCTGACCAGACGCGTGCCCAGCAGCTCCGGTCTCAGCACCACACACGAGGGGCCCTGCCCCAATAGACCCAGCTCCAGGCCCCTCGCAAACAGCAGATAAGTGCTGAAGCGCCTTCATTGTTCCCAGGGAGCAGGGGGATCGTGCCCGAAATCAAAGTCTTTATATTCACGCACCGTGCATACCGCTCTGCGCACACAGACCGCTCTGAGTGCTGAGCAGTAAAAATTAACCCTACTTACCAGCTCTTCCGCACCGCTTCCCTCACACAACTAAGGGAACGGTTATCCCCAAGGATGCTTTTTTCGGAGAGCACCCAGAACCAATGCATGCTATGAGCCACGTGCGCAATACGCTAACGCTGCATGCTAATGATCCCCTTGGGGCCAGCAATGGCCTCATGTGACCACAAGAGCTAACATCACCCTAACCAATGTACAGACTTGTATAAACACGTATGAAGCCATGTGCGGCTGTTAACCACATGTTAACAGCCGCAGTGTTTTCTTGCAGCATTTGACTGCTCTGCACATGGGAGAGAGGCTGCAGGAGACAACAAGGGACACAACACACAGCTGCAACGCAAAGCTAAGGGTTTTAATGGTTTTGTGCTGTACTCATTGCTAAGTGGCAGATTCTGTATGTAACAGGTTGTGTGTGCATGTGCATTGCATATGGTTTCAAGGTTGTTCCTATGATTGTTCTTACCCTAAATCCACCTACCTATCCATAACCTCTCGCTTACCCTCATTCCGGTCTTCCTCATTCCCCGTTCCCATCCAACCGATAATACCCTAACCCTCGTTCCCTGCTGTGGTTGCAGAGCCCTGTGTAAGCCCAGTCTTGCAGGTCCCAAAACCGCAGTGGGGTGGTTGGTTCGTGCCACTCCTATGCCTTGAAGCTGTAGACCCTGTCATTCACGAACAACAAGCAGAAATGGTGCAAAGTCTTTGAATGAACCATAGGAATGTGCTACAAAATCTTGCTGTGCATCAATTCACAAATAAATGGTGATGCAAAACCTAACCATGAAAAGGCCAAATGTAGAACCTGACACTCCTCGTGGCCAGGAAAACTGCGATGTGGCTCCACACTATCCCAGTCTTCCCTAAACCCCAAGGTGGTCGCAGGAGAGCGGTAACCCCTGTCTGCCGTTTGTCTCCCTGATGGTGAGCGTCTAAACGCATGTTCAGGGTGCATCCCAACTTGGGGTCTCACAAGACGAGTAATATCAGGAATCAGGAAGTGGTACTTTCCAAACACACTGGTTTCACTCTATCTTTTCCTCTCACACTATTGTACTCTTCACTCTGATGTTATGGCCTCCTTTTCCCAGCCGTCTTTCCCTCCTCTTTTCTTCCTCCCACACCATTCCTTCTTCCCCTCTCTTTCTGCCTCTATCCTTCCTTTGTCACATCTGCTCCTACTCTCTGCCTTTGACCTATTACACTCCACTTCCTTCTCCACCACTCTTCATTCACGCTGCTCTCCCTACTGACCACTACTTTCTACTTTCTTTTCCACCCACACTGTTCTTTTCTCACTACAGTTTTGTCACTACTACTTTCCACTCACTACTCTCCACTTCCACTATTCTCTACCCACAACTCTCCACCCGTCTTTCTCCCACAGTTACCATCCTTTCACTTTCGCAATCACCTTTCTCACTTAGCCCCACTTATTCCCTTACTCTCTCACTTAGTCTCACTCACCTTACCATATATGCACTCTCACACCCCAGTACCACTTTCTCTCACCAACCAACACTTAAACCTGCACTCACTCAGTGCAATTCTTGTTAACACTATACTCTACTTCCCTTCCCCTGACTGGTCTTACAGCCAGCTTTCTTCTCCCTTGACCTCACTTGAACAACCCACACACCCTCTGTATTTCTGTGTCCCTTTGTCCTACTCCTCCTCCTTCGATTGACCCTCATTTTAGGGCCAATTGCTGCCCCCCCCCATTGGCTGGGTTGCTTTCTATGAGGGTGCTGCCCAATAGGCTTATCCAAAAGAGTCTAAAGATTCACAATGCTGCTGCACATCTCATTGTTCTTTTCCTCAAATGTTCTACCATCTTCCTCTATCATCGTAAACTCTGTTGGCTCCCTGTAAGCCAACAGATTTATTTGAAACTTCTAGGTTTGGTTTGAAGGTGTAAGTACGAGCTTGCACATCCCTACCTTTGCTCTCTCTTAAACTGCTATAAGCCATCTAGAAGCCTCAGATCAGAAAATAGTCACCTGCTGGTCATTCCATGCTCACACTGTCTTAGCAGAGATGACAGGCGCTTCTCAGTGGCACTGCCAAGACTGTCAAACAATCTGTCTCTTGATATCCGTGCAGCAGGGTCCCTGGAAATAATTCAGAAACAACGTAAAAACCTATTTTTCCCTGATTTTCCTTTTTTCTTCGCGTTTTCAGCTTTTTTCTAAAATTACATCATCGTCTAGATACAGTCTTTGCTGTTTGGTTCCTTCGGGATTTGCACATTATCAATGATAAAGCAAATCGAAGCAAATCAAATCTAGCACTTTACAAAATATTCATGATAGTATTATGAGGCAACCTCTGGCAGTGAATGGCTTTGCAGGAGCAGGTGAGTGGAGCTTTGGAATTGGACATATGAGGATGTGCCTTACTTATGATGACTGTACCGCACATTAACTCGCATTAGATGGAATTTCTAAGACATTGGAGACTGTGCTTTGCATGTGAGGGCAGCACCTGCACATGTGAGTCTATACTTTACATATGGAGAGTTTACCAGAATATGAAGTATTTACTGCCATTATATGGCACTGAAGGGGCATTTACCTTGTATACAATAGCAGCACCGAGGCATTGTGTGTGCACCTTACGAATGATGAATATACCATGCGCAGGAAACATTACTTGGCACAAGACAGGATTTCAAAAGTTTGCGAGAATGCACTATGATGGCAGCACCTGCACATGCGAGGATGTACTTTACATATGGTATCCTCTCTAGGGTTCTAAAATAATAAGTGTATTAAAGGGCCTTCATGAGGAATTGGAGCCTCCGCTTAGCATATGATGGCAGCACCTGGGCGTGGCAAGCTGTACTTGACCTATTATGATGTACCTGAAATGTGAAGATACAATCGACATATGATAGCAGTGTCTGCCAATAGAAGACTCCGCTTAGCATATTGTGATAGCGCCTTAGAATGTGGGACTACATAAAGCATGTCATGATTACTCCCTACTATAGCAGAAACAGGTAATTTGTGGTTATATTGGCATTTTAACACAGTGTCCCTGGCCCATGTTTGTTTTACCATGGAAGGTTTCATAGAAATATATTTTTTACTTCCAGTGCATCCTTGCTAGAACTTTGTTTCTATTTCCATTGCAGCCAGGCATTGTGTTAGAAATAATGTTTTTGCTACTTGTACTTCAAGGCCCGCTCACTTGAAATATGTTTTTGAACTATTCCTAAGTTTGTTTGCCATAGAAATACTTACAGTTCTAGTTATAACACACGGACTATCCTCGAGATTTAACTTTGATCATTTCTCATATAATGGGGGTTGGGTGGAGTCTCCGATCACACAACAAATTCCTCATGGAATTTGAGAACCCATAATGCCCTACACAGTGGATCAACCGCAATTTGCATGACGTGACCCTTTTAATGTTCAAGGGTCACTTCTTGAAAGGGTTGCCAGATACTACTGCTGGCTTGCCCCATAGAAGAGAAAGTAAGCAGAGAAAAGGATCTGTAAAGGAGGTTGGGGGTACAGGAACTAACAGATCGTCACAGAAAAAGCATTTGTGCTAAATAAATGTGGTCGATGAGACGAATTATAGGCGTTTGACTCAAGCTTGCAAAGGGAAGACTGACTTCTTGTCTGAGCTTTTTAAGACACATTCATGTAGCGTCACGTCACAGGTATCATGTGATGCCGGCATGAGCCCCAAGGATGGTCATGTGACCAGAGTTGATGAGAAAGGGTGTGTGTAAAATAACGGCAGACCATGTTACTAACTTCACAAGTGTGGACGTGTGTTCCTTGTGTAGATAAGTAAGCAGGCCCAAATGCCACACCTGACATTGGTGACGAGGTAGACGCCGAACATGCATTGTCTTCCATATCCATAGCCCGCTACAGAGACTGTCTCCCTGCAGGAGCAGAGTCACCATGAGACAGTAAGTGCCCCGCGAGGCTCTCTGTCCCCAGACATCCTTTTGACAGGACCGCCATCGCTCAGAAACAGACACAGCAAAGTTCGCCTCCCGAGACAGTGAGCCGGCGTTGGACAATCAATGTGGCAGAACTCTGCATTGTTCCTCGCCGCCGCACACGGCTCGGTCGAGGACAATCCAGCAACGCCTACAGTGACACAGTCCCATGCCTCTGCAGCCTCACATGACCTGGGAGAGGCCGTACCTATACAGAGACAGCCCCACACGCAGTGAACAACCTGACAGCAGGCCCAGCGGCTATGTTGACATGCTGCTACTTTGAGAAGGCAAATCATTGATGAGAAGGTGAGGAAGACACACAGACACAGGAAACTAGCCCAGTTAATGGGAAAAGGAAAACAAGGAATAATTAGAAAAGAAGAGAGGGAACTGAATACAACAGATATGTGCAGAAAGTGAGACTGAACATAAGAAGACACATAAAGTTGACCAAGCCCCATGAGCACAGCCTGGTATTTGGAAATACTGAGCCAAAGCATCCGCATAGTGACCAGGCTCTGAGAGCGATAGCCAAATAACAATAGTAAGACTCACAACTGGTCACCCGCTACACAGCAACTATAAGGCTGAAGATGGGTGATCAAGCACCTGACCCGGCCCCAGTAGCGCTAGCTCAACAAGTGAGGGAATCTTTCCCCATACCCACATGACTCTCAATTGAGAAGACAGACACCACCAATATGGGCCCCAGATGGTCCCGATGGATCAAAGAATTCGACATATGCCTGAATGCCTTGGGCCGACTATAGGACTGTATAATGGGACTACTCACACTAACTGCAGGCCCAGAAGTGAGAGACATCATTTCTGAATTGCTAAAAGACAACGATTATACTTGCCCAGAGCTAAAACGTATATTAAATGAACACTTTGCCAATCCATTAGAATGCAGACAATGAATGTCACATCTTCAACAGCACTATGCGACTGGCAGGGGAATCCATGGACTAGGTCGTAACACGTCTCAGAGCTAGAGTGAAGCACTTTGAGTACCATCCATCTGCTGCAGAATTTAAGTCTCTGTGTGACCACGAGGCACTTGTCCACCATTTTCATTGCAACAGACCTTCTGGTAAGCCCAGCAGGGCATTATCAGAATTTTACAGTGCTCCTTGCACACCAAAACATTTTATTGCTGATGCTCCTGAATTGCCCTGTGTTAGCTATCTATAAAAGCGGCTTGGACTTTTACCGCTTTTGCTACATTTCTGTTTCTTTTTCATCCGAGAAGCCCAGTGGGGCTCTGTTGTTCGTGAGGTCTGAAACTGCTCAAATATGGTGGTCAACACACTTTACAATGGAGTGCCTCGCCAGCTGTCCGGGCCTTTGCTCTGATTGAACATCCAGAGTAGCTTTAAGCCCAATCAGGGAGCTGGCAGACTGAGCTGTCCCACTCACCAAGGCACCACTAAGGCCCCTGTCTGTCCCTGTCTGGAGATGGAGGGAGACCCTCTCAATGGCACTATTCCATCCTTCTTCTCCCAGACAATGCTTCCAAGAACTAACTGGCAATGACCCCTGCATGCAATCACCAGTAAAAACCTGCTTTGTACAATGCACTGGTAAGCAACCCGGATCGCATCGGTCTGGCCTACACAACTCCCCTGGACCCTCTACCATTGACTGCTTGGTTGTTCCATGCTTCCTTCTCCACACTAGCTTAACTGTAAATTATAATTCCTACACCAAATGGAACATGTTTCTTGCTGTGCCTCAAACTGATAATTTTCTGCTGGTTCCTAATGCCTTGCCTTAAATTCGAGTTTAGGTGTGCTTCACATCTGCGTATCGTCCATTTTGTAATGCATTGTTATGCTTTTGTGAAAATTTGAACTTCAGTGTGCTTTCCATATGTGCATTGTCCATTTTGTACTGCATTGTTGTGCTCTGTGAAAATTTGAATGTAGGTGTGCTTTACATCTGTGCATCCTCCATTTTGTACTGCATTGTTGTGCTTTTGTGAACATTCAAACTCTCGTGTGCTTTACCTCTGCGCATCCTCCATTTTGTACTGCATTGATATGTTTTTTGAATGATTGAAATGTAGGTGTTCTTTACATCTGTGCATCCTCCATGTTGTACTGCATTGTTGTGCTTTTGTGAAAATTCGAACTCATGTGTGCTTTATATCTGCGCATCCTCCATTTTATAGTGCATTGTTCTGTTTTGGGGATAATTAGAATTTAGGTGTGCATCTGTGCATCCTCCATTTTATACTGCATTCTTGTGCTTTCTGGGATTATTCGAATTTAGGTGTGCTTTACATCTGTGCATCCTCCTGCCTCCATCGGCTGCTAGGCTGCCTGGTGAGTGTGCTTGTGCATTGTGCAGCCTCTACATATGTCCCTCTCTCCTCCTCCTCTATGGCACTCTCTGTCTCCACCATCTATTCTGTTACTCTATCTCCTATCCCTCCTCTCTCACGAAAGTCTGGAAGAAAAAGGTTTGACCTCTAATCCTGGCCTGTCTATCGCTGACACTTACTTTACTGCTGCTTCAGACTATCACTGACATCCTATTCTGTGTCCCCTCTCCAGACCTCTGGACTACTCATCTGATCTCTACTCTCTGCCCGTTTTCCTCTTCACCCATTAATGGCAGCACTAGATGGGAAGTACTCTTGGCACACTTCTCATCCTCTAGGTGGATCATTAACGACTATCGAAATGACATGACAGGGTTCTCAACCCAATCTTTTCCTCTTCGACCGGCGCTTGCTGTCCCTCATCAACTTCTTACCTTGTCCTGCTACTCCTCCTTCCTCTCTCTCTGTACTTCCTTCATCACCTCTGACGAATGTACCACCCCTCTATATCCGTCCTCGGAAAACCTTAAAAAGGGTGTGACTGACTACACTTAGCCATTCTGAACAGTCGATCTGCTGTCAAACATTCTTCTGGCATCTGCCTCCTTGTTGAAGACTTTGATCTCGACATCCTCGCACTCACCGAGACATGGTTCAATGGCAGCTCTCAATATGTAGTACCCAGGCAGGGTAATTGCTTGTTTTTTTATATAGTTATTCAAAATATACTACTCAAAATGACACACATTAATCATACAGGATGAAATACACAAGAACAACAGCATGAACAATGATTAATCCATTTTCTTGTGTACTGGAGCAGAAAATGAAACCTTCACTGCCATGACTTGATGGACAGTGTTATACATAGAACTATTGAACATTTTACAAAGACATTGACATCAAACAATACAAAGTTCCTTCAGAGAATAGTGACAATACACTGTGATTCTTTAGAAAAAAGGGTGCGTCTACACCAGGTGTTTCAGCCGTCTATGTGGGCTAAATGAGCCTCATATCTAACACGGCCTTCATCAGGACGGGGGACTGTATGAAAGTAGTTCATGGAGTGCTGTGGACAAGGAAAAAGGCGAATTTCTTTAGAGGAGTGATAAGCGAAAATGTATCTAATTAATAGATAACAAACTGTGCCATGTGACAGGTGTCATGGAGGAACACAGTTTACCTATGGGGATGATTCACCACAGGCACTCGTGTGGGAGGCCGTCTCAAGTAGGGGTCCCAAAAGTAAGCTCCTATTTATCTGAAAGAGGAGCAAGGGGGGATTTTAAATATTTACTCCACCCGAGCAAACCACAAAAGTGGGACGATGCATATTTAAATGAAATTTATGGCGAGTGTGGCAGATTACCTCAAAATGGGTGCTGCAACGCAGTGTTCTGGGTTGTACTTGTGTAGGTAAAAATCCTGGAAAAAAGATCCTGGAAAAAAGCTAAGATCCTTAGCTGCTAGGGTTACAACTATATGCCCAGTGCACGGAGCGATCCGCCCGCGTTAAATACCTATTAATGCTCGGGCGGTGTGTGTCAACTGCGCCGGGCGCGCAAGGTGCTGCAAAAATGTGCAGAAAGCGCTGAGTCACTCGTGATCCAAGCCGGGTGGCGTTGCTAAAGCCGTTGTCAAGAAGCTCGAGTGTTTATATGGCCGGCCATTTTGAAACGTCACTCTAAATCGTAGCAGTTGCAACAAATAAAGCCAGAAGGCCCAGCGGGACTCGGAATTAATAAATAAACAATTTTGGATGGTCTCTGGGTCGATCAAGGAATTATGGTGTGATCGAAAACGGAAAATTATTATTTAAAACTGGTTGCCATGGTAACCGTGTCAGAAAAATGCAAAAACACGGCAACAGCATTGTATCGGTGGTCAATCCCGAACCTGATACCCCGCATGGCAATGTAGTGCGGCATTCTCAATTGAAGTGGCCCAGTGTGTGGAAAACGAGTTGGGGCGGACTAAAAGTGTGTCATAGGGGACAGGGCTAGAACCATCAAGCATGTTTATAGATGCATATATGCACATAATCGTCACGGAACATCAAACCAAAATGTATTAATGGGTCACAAATTGTCAGTACCATAGGTCCGTATCAATTCGAGCAGTTGTATAGTATAATTACAATGGTCATCACTGTTAATGGTATCATCAAAGCTATAATGAAGCCATATTAGAGATCATTTTCATCAACAACGGTGGACATTATACAAGTTAACTAATATGTGCATGCATCAATGTAACAGTTATGCTGTACCTGTTGAAGACCCAGAGGGGATTCAGGGTGTCTATAGGAATGGCATGAGACCACTATCTATGTTTCTTTGCAAAGATACCAAATTTCATAGCGGTAATGCCATATCTGATGGCCTAGCCAAATAGGGGGTTGACATGACGGCTTTCCATTCAGTGTCCGAACACTATCCAATTTGTGTACCCATCTCTGTTCCAGCTGTGTCAAAGTTCTATTCACATCCCCCCCTCGTTTGGCGGGTATCACTTTCTGTAGGATAAACCACCTCAGGTCTGTGTCTTTGTGATTTTCTTGTCGGCCACCTTATTTCTTATGCATGATCGGTGCTCCGAAATACGCATCTTCATCGAGCGGATGGTCTTCCCTACATAGAGTAGGCCGCAGGGACATTGTATTATGTATACCACGCCTTTCGTGTTACAATTGGTAAGGTCCCTCATTGTCCATTTAATGGTCTTGTGCTCAAATGATTTTTTCTCTAGGGTCAAAGGGCAAGCCACACACTCCCGGGAGTGGGGGTAAATCCCATAGTGTGTTTTCTGCTCGTGGTGGTGGTTCAATGAACGTGTGCACCAAAGAGTCCCTTAAAATCCTATTTTTCTTAAAAGCGAAACATGGTGTTTGGTTTTAAGTCCCCGGTTGTTTCACCAGGTGCCAATTTTTCTTATGGTCTTCTGTATCAGTTGGCTCAATGGTCCAAAAGTGATAACACATACCAGCCTGCCCAGTACTTTCTTTGGCTTCTTTTCGAGACAGATTTCCCTTGGTGTGTGTCTCGCTCTTTTTTTGGCTTGTTTGATGGATTTTTGGGGATAACCTCTCTCAGTTAGACAGATTTGTAGATCCTCAGCATGTTTTATGTACCTCTCAGTGTCAGTGCAATTTCTGCGGATCCGTAGAAACTGTCCGTAGGGTAAGTTGTATTTCAGTCCCATTGGTTGATAGCTCTGAAAGTGGAGCAAGCTGTTCCGATCTGTCAGTTTTCGAAATAGTTCTGTCTTGAGTTGATGTCCTGTTTTGTAAATGTGAAGGTCCAAAACATTTATTTGATGATGATCCCAATGTATGGTAAACTTGATATGTGTGCTCCGTAGATTCAGCCAGTGATGGAAATCCTGTAAATCCAAAGATGTACCATTCCATACAATGATGACTTCATCTATATAGCGTTTCCATAGGGCAATGTTGCTCAGGAAGGGGTTTTCTTCAGTGAATGAATTTTTTGCTTCATAGTTAGACATATAGAGGTTTGCAATGTCTGGGGCAAAAGTTGCCCCCATGCTAACTCCCTTGGTTTGTTTATAAAATTGATCCTGGAAGAGGAAGAAGTTCTCTGACATGGCCAGTCTAGTGCATTCCAGGATGAATTCTTTTGGAGTATGCATATCATCCCTAGTGTTCAAGATGTCTCATATAGTTTCTATCCCTTCTGCTTGTGGAATCGACGTATACAATGCTTCCACGTCCATAGTGGCAAGAAGGCTGTTGTTACTCAGATGAATGCTGTTGAGTAAGTTTATGGTGCTGGTGGTATCCTTCAAGTAAGATGGCATTCTGGTAACAAAGGGTTTCAGAAAAAAATCAGTATACAGAGAGAGAGGCTCGAGTAGTGATTCGCAAGCAGACACTATGGGTCTTCCTGGTGGTTTCTGGGCATTCTTGTGGATTTTGGGTAAGATATAAAATGCTGGGGTCCGTGGGTTTGTCTTATTTAAGAAGGACTGTTCGTCTTCACAGATCCGGCCATGGTTGAACGCATGTAGGGTCAGGCTTTTGATTTCAGCTTGTAAAGTCATTGTGGAATCATGATTCAGTGGTTTCTATGCCTCTTGGTCACTTAGCAGTCTTAGATATTCGGTGTTGTAGTAGGCTGTATGCCACACGACTATGCCTACGCCCTTGTTGGCAGGCCTAATGGTGATGGATCGATCTGTTCGTAGGCTTCTCATAGCCGCTCTTTCTTCTTTATCCAGGTTGTCCTTGTAGAAGTTTTGCTTGGAGAAACCGGCCAGGACTGCCTTGGTAACCGTTTTCTCGAAAGCTTCAATCTCGCAGGGAACTGTGCTCGGTGGAGGGTAAAAGGTGGATTTTTGCTTGAAACCAGTGATGTTCTTGTGTATACCTGGTTGTCCATCCATACTTGATTCTCTTGAGGCCAGTAGGTAGACTTCGAAGAAATGTTTTTAGCGTATATTTCTATAAAATCTCCAGAGCTCCAATTCGATTTCAAAAGGTTGAGCTTTCTGGGCTGGGACAAAGGAGAGTCCTTTGCCGAGGAGTCTAAGTTCAGTTGGAGTAATTATACGTTCTGATAGGATGAAGACTGGTATCCCATGGCTGCTCCTGGTTCTGATACCATTGTCATGTCCGCATCCAGGATTCTGTTGATGTCTGCCTTCTCCTTGGTCTTCCTCTTTGTCCTCCCCTGGGAAAAAAAGGTTTCTGTGATCTCTGTACCTCTCATTTTCTCCCTCCCTCACTATTTTCACTTTCAGCCTTACCCATTCTGATGGACAAACGATTGATGCCTTCATCCCTGCTGATCTCCCTTTCTCCAACCCTCTCACTACTGCTCTCTCCTACTCTGACCACTCTCTCTTTTCATCTGGGACCTCTCGGCCCCCTGACCAAGCCTCCACCAGCACTGGTGGGGTAAGAAAATAGGGAAATGGGGGGGATTGTGGAGGGAACTCCCAAATATATATATCTATATAGTTTAAATTGTGATTTTTTCGATGGATGAGGTTTTCGGTAAATTCACAGTAAACTGTTTTCCTTCTGCACTCTGGCTGACCTCTATGGGCTCACCTCTCTATCCTTCCACTGAAGCCAGAGAACTCAGGGTCATCTTCAACTCCTCTCCCTCCTATACTCCTCCACTTTCAACTTCACCTTCTCAAAAGGCATTCTCCCTTTCATCGCCTTCCCCCAGAAGCTCGATGTCTCGAGAGCGCTTTTCCTCTCCCGGCTGGATTACTGCAACAGCCTATTCCTCAACCTACCTCTTTCTTCACTGCGTCCTCTTCAACTAATCCAGTATAGGGCTGCAAGACTAATCCTTGACCTCAAGACAAGGGACTGTATCTCTCGAGCTCTAAAATCTCTCCACTGGCTCCTGGTTGCTGCCAGGATCAAATTCAAGAACCGTTTCATCATTCACAAGGCTGTGTGGGAACTGGGACCACACTACCTCTATTACTGAATACTCTCCTTCCAAATCCCTTTGATTTTCTCGGTCCAACTCTCTGCTGATCAAACGTTTCTCTAAGCAGAGAGCTGGGGGCAGATCTCTCTCCTCAGATGGCTCCCTCCTATGGAGGAGTCTCCCTCTCTCTGTCTTGAACCAGTCCACCTCAAGTTCCGCACACAAATCAAGACTCTTCTCTTCTCCTCCTTCCCTCTCTCCTCCCATGTTAACCATCACCTCTGTCGCTGAGATTGGTGGCCTGGCCCCTCAAGAATCCAATAGGGTCCTGGCCTTTTGCCCAATCACCAACAGCAATGCCCCCTGCACTGCCCTCTGGGCCCACACCCATCACTCGGGTGGTTTGTCTCTGCCCTGCACTTACTTGTTGGGCAGTAGACCGTCCCTCTTCGCTTGGAACGTCTCCACCCATGCACTTACCTGTTGCCTCCCCAACAGGCACCTCTAGCACGTCCTTACCCCCACCACACTCTCTTTTTTCCTTTCACTGCAACTGCATGTTCCGAATGTCACAAGGGCTTGTAGGACCGCGATCCATTTCTATTGTATTCATTGTCATTTTCATTGTTTATTTTCTCCCTTGTTCCCTTCCCTCTTGCCTTGTGGCGCTTTGAAACACTATCTTGGTGTATAAGTGCCTTATGAATATTCAATAAATAAATAAATAAATAAAATCTATACACAAACGAGGAAGCCATAAAGTCACAAGTTATTGCAGGGTGTGAGTCGGAAGCCTTAAAATAAAGCTGCTGCAGAAGCCTCACACTCAGAAATCGTACTCCTAGCAAGATCTACTATTGCACTAGAGCTTCATGTCTCCACCAGGAGCAAACATCCTATCACACCAGCAAATTACACCAGCAGTTACAGTCAAGGAAGAGTCCCTACACAAAGTTGTGACTCAACCGATCGCAACGAAGAACAACAAATCAAAGAAGCGCCAATGCATTCAGTGCGGCTACCAGATCATGCACGAAGGCACGTGCTCAGCAATAGGCCAAGACTGCACTGCATGTGGCGGTGAAGACCAAATCAGGGCCATGTGCCTTACCCCCAGGGATCCCCGGCCAAGCCAGGCAGAATACAGAACTCACAAATACAAGTCACCTCCTCGCCAATGCAGAGCCGAGAAACACCATCCATCAGAGAGAAGGTACTACACTTGTGAAATACGCAGCACCAGACCAAAGCGATCACCATCACCAGAAGCACCCCTAAAAGGGACGAGGCGCGTACACCATCTTCGCACAGCCAAACCATCCATGAGTGAGTCAGTGACTCCATGCACAGCCACTCCATCCACGAGTGAGTCAGAGACTCCATTGAGCTTGGAGAGAGAAAGGGGTATCTCTACGCCCTCGGTAACCCTACAGCCACAGCACACAGTCCAACTCTGTGGCTCACCCAGCAAGGGAAAACATACAACTTCTTGATTGATTTAGGGGAGACAGTGAACGCGGTGCCAGAAAGTGAATACAAAAAGCTGGCACAAGCCTGTGCGTGAAAAGGGACCATATGGCCATATACACACGTGGTGCCAAAACCACTTCCTTTCATGGGGGCTTTCACCACCACCTGCAGGCACCTGCAACACCTGGCCGGCCCTCAGAGCCATGGTTTAATGAGGATCTTAAACTGTTGTGCCTTGAGCATAGGCAAGCTGAACGGAAGTGGTGCTCTTCTTACGCCCTGAATGATAGTGCCTCTTTTCGTGCCATTACCATCACATATCAAAGGGCCATTAACAAGGCTAAGCCTCATTTATTTACGAGCCGGATTGAAGAATTGTTTAATGTGGTGCGCTCTCTGTATTCTAATGTATCTGTCCAAAACTCTAACCCTCCTTCCAAAGATCTTTGTGACTCCCTGTCAAATTTATTTGTGCAAACGTTTGTAGATATCCGCAAAGATATTGTCCAGTCTGGGTTAAGGTCTAATGTCCCTGTGACTTGCTTTCCAACTGTTGATCCTGTACTGTCTCCCTTGCCCTCTACTGATCCTGCTCCATCTTGGTAATTTTTTAATTTTTCTCCACGACTGACATTGTTTCTGCTTCTGACAAGATGAAATCTGCATCTCCTATTGATGCTATTTCTTTAAATAACTAAGCGATAAGCCCTGAGACATGGGCCATTACAGAGTCAGGTAAAGCCCAGGACCCATAGTTAATGAAGGCCCCGCGCTTTACCGGACTCAGTAATGCCCCCGCGTCAAGGGGCTTATTTCTATTAGCACCCGGGCCTGCAAGACCGGGGTACTAAGAGCAGTGATTTTCTGTTGTGAAACGCTCCAGTGTTTCGGAACAGAAAAAATAAAAGACAAATAAAATGGCCGATGGGGAAGGGAAAACGGACCATTCAAAATTAATTGAAAAAGGTAAACAAATAAAATGGCCGCCATGGAAAGGGAGAAGGGACTACTAGTAGTCTATTCTCCCTTTCCATGGCGGTATTCAAAAAATAGAAAAAATGTAAACAAAAAAATGGCTGCCATGGAAAAGAGAGAGGGAACTACATGTAGTGCCTTCTTCCTTTCCATGATGCCCTGTCATGGATCGGCAGTAGACGTGCTGGGGACAGAAGTGTTCCCGGCGCATCCGCTCCCGAAATGGAGCAAAAAGAAGGTAAGTGGGGTTGGGAGGGAAGGGAGGGGATTGTTTGGATTGGGGGAGCAGCGGGGGGAGGGAAAATACTTACCTGAATCCCCAGCGGGGGACAATGGCAGCCTTCAGCCGCGTGGGGGCTTGGAGCGGGGATCACCCCATTCCGAGCCTCCTCATTGGCTGCCACACAGCCCCCACTGGGGACAAAGGAAAGGAACATCGGGAGAGGGATTCCCAGTCGGGTAAAGCCCTGTGAGGGCCAATCAGATTGATTGTTACAATCTGATTGACCTTCACTGGGTACTAATGTGAAATAAATGAAGCCTTTAATTGCCACTATTGCGCTTCCGCTATCAACCATTCCTGTTCTTTGGGTGAGATTCCTCCTGAGTTCAAACATGCCTTGGTTATTCACCTGCTTAAGAAGCCTTCCCCTGAGCCATCCATTCTGGCAAATTTGTGCCCAATATCCTTACTTCCTTTTCTTATGAAACTTCTAGAGTCTCTGATTGCCCCGCTGCTAGGTAGGTTTTGTGAAGATTCCTGTTTATTTAACACATTCCAATCAGCTTCTGGACAGAACGGGGTACTGAAACAGTGCTTGTGTCTGTCCTGGACGATTTGGCATGTATTTCTGATCAGGCTGGAGCGGCAGCACTGATTCTTTTAGATCTGTCGGCTGCATTTGAAACCATCAACCATTCCATCCTGATCAGCTGCCTTTCTGTGGCTGAAATTTCTGGTATGGTTCTGTCCTGGTTCTGTTCTTTTCTCTGCAATCGCTCACAGTCCTTATCTCTTGCCCCATTCTTCGCAGAACCCTCATCCTTGGTGTGCAGTGTTTCACAAGGCACTGCCCTTTCCCCCACTCTTTTTAACATCCACATTCAGCCCCTTGTTGGTCTCATCCGATCCCACGATTTTTGGTGTTATTCTTATGCTGATGATACCCGGATCATACTTCATCTGGCACATCAATCCAATGTGTCTCAGTTAAAGGACTGTCTTTGTGCCGTGGGGGGCTAGATGAGTGATAACTGGCTCACACTTAATGGGGGATAGTCTGAGGTGATGGTGGTGGGCTCTGTCTCCTCATCTTCTCTTATTGCCAGCCTTCTTTTGGTCCTCTTCCTGTTCCTGTTTCCATTGTGAACTGGGGGAGTTGTCCCAGTCCTTTAAGACAAGGCAGCAACACTATGAGATGAATGGGGATGCAGAAGTTACTCAAACATCAATAATCGAAACGACTCAGGTAGTTGGCAAAAAGGTTGACTGTTTTAATATCAATTATCTAAAACAGGGAGTACAACTGACCTCAACGGATGTCTCAGTGCATAATCTCTCAAATTGCTTCAGAAAAAACATCTCACTTATAGTAAAACCTCGTCATTGATGACGTTAACCTACGTATTTACTAACGTCATCCTACGTGGCAAACTACAAAAACCTAGTGGCAATTGTGATAAGCTCAAAGGGAACATCTAAGTATACGTTCCATACTAATCTAAGAAAGTGATAGGCTCATTAACATCAGGTGGGGCAACTAAGCCCTCCCCTCACACAGGTCACTATGAACGTCACTAGATACACGATGTCTCATTGGTTACACAAACTATAGGACCCTTAATTACGCTACCCCCTACAATTGGGTGGCATTCTTACATCTGTCAGTAATTTTCCACCTACGTTTAGCAGCACGCAGGCTGGACATCCAGGTGCTGGTGAGCTTGTCATAACCATTGCTTCACACCAATTAGCATATCATCTATCATCACCTCAGTGGTCTGCTGTCAATTAAGGCTTTGAACTTGTCCTTGGAAATGTTTTTTGCTCTGGAGAATTCAGGGGAGTGAAATCACGCTCTGCCCTCATGCATAGGTGTGGTTTGTCATGTTTGTCCAACTTCATCCTGACACGTGACTGTAGACCCCAAATTTGAGCTTTAGTGTATTTAAAATACTATTTTTTAATAGACCTCTGATGTCTTCCGTGTTTTTGTCCATGCCTTCTGAACAGGAGTTTCATTCTTTCACACGACTTGTAACTACTTTCTGCTCATCCCAGTCCGATAAGACCTTGGCTTCTTGGGGCTCCTCCAGCCTCACTTTTCTGAGGTCTGTTTCAGTAATTCAATTGCTTTTTCAACTGCGACACACTGGAAAGGCCTTCTTTTCCTGGTCTAGCACTGCTATAACACGTAGTGGAATCATCCATTCTTTACTTAATCCTATATATGTATACGTTGGCGCATGCCGCAATTTATTCACTACTTAGCTAGCCTCAAAAATACTTTGTCTGCTTGTGTTTCTTTGCATATGTACACGTGTAAAATGGCTTGATATCTTCTTTGTTTCTGTAGCATAAGTTTCTTCTTGACATCTTGAGCCCCAGATGTCACTAATCTTTGATACTTTCTTGATGCCTCATAGAATATCTGCATTCTCTTGTCACTGCATCTCTTCTACGTACGTCAGGCTTACTTCATGTGATGTCACCATACTTCCCTTTCATTCATTGGTCCTGCTTCTTCTGGGATTTCATTCAAATGGCCATCATACTGTTGTGTATGCAGGTATGGCGTTCTCAATGGGAACCTTACTTCCAGAAGTGTCCTCGGCATTGGTATTTTCACTGGTACTGCACGCGTCTCACACTCAGCTTCCAAACATATAGGCAATATGGGCGAGGTGGTGTAGGTGGGGGAACTTGGCTCCTTATCTACACTTGTAAAAAACCTGTGTGTTAAACTTTCTGTGTCACTTTCTATGGCTGCTCAAATTGGCACAGTTTGCCAGTCAGGCCACTTTCAGTTGAAGATTTTGAGAAAGATCCTGGGGTTTCTTCCCCAGCATCTTCATGCCCCTGTGGTCACAGCCTCAGTGTTAAGTCGTATTGACTATTGTAATTCCTTGTACCTGGCACAGCTAGCTTTTTTTGATCAATATTCTACAGATTATTTAGATTTTTGCTAGGCTGCCCACTGGTACTCCCTTCAGGGGCCACATCTCTCCCACTTTGTCAGCATTACAATGGCTGGCTATGGCCAAGAGCATGCATGTTAAATTATTGTGCTTGGTCCACAGGGCATTGTGTGGTGTTGGGGCTGAATATATGCAGCTTAAATTCCGCCCCTATGTTCCAGCTCCTCTTTTATGCTCTAAGGACAGATTCCTTGGGCCTCATTACGACCCAGGCGGTCCGGAAATAATGGTGGCGGTAAACCCGCCGCCACCGTTGTTTGCGGACCGCCTGAGTCCGACCCCTGCAGGCGGGAGGTGATGTTCCCGCCAGGTTTGACCTGGCGGGTTTAACACCGCCCGCCTGCAGGCGGACGAGGAAACACCGGCAGCATTACGAGATGTTGCCGGTGTTTCCATGATCCCCATTCCCATCGAGTCCCATAGGACTCGATGGGAATGGGGATTAACACCATTCCGCCTCCGTGATTCCCGGAAAACCGGGGTTGTAATGCCCCGGTAATTCCGGGAATCACGGAGGCGGAATGGTAATACGAGTCCGGCGGTACCCAGGCGGTTTTACCGCCTCGGTTACCGCCAGACTCGTAATGAGGCCCCTTGTCTCTGTCCCTAGATTTCGATATGTCCGGATTGGTGGCCGGGATTTCTCAGTGACAGCCTACAGACTTTGGAATGCCCTTCCGCTGGTTTTGAGGTCTGCTGCCAATCATTTGCAGTTCTGTCACTCCTTAAAAACCCTGTTATGTTGAGCTTCTGCTTAGCTGCTGTTCTATGTTCTGGAAAGCTGTTTGCGCCAAGTTGCCTTTTAGCGTAAGTGCACTGTACTTGGTACAAAAATGGATAACGTAACATAAGAAAGGAAAACATGACTGCATAGTCATCCACGTCATGGACGCTAAAGCGTCCTACGGTTGCATACTAAGCTTCCAATCTGCGATCCAAATGGGGCTCATTCACATTCTTTACCACATCATGGCTGACAAGTACATCACGCCTGCCACGAACATCGAAGCGACATTCCCGTCCTTGTTGAAAGGGATAGGAAAACTAAAACGGTGCAAAATGTGGCCACTCATCGATGTGTCTGTCAAACCAACAGCTCAGCAATACCGTGGGATAACCTTCAATATCCAACATCAGGTGAAGAAGGAAGTGCTGGCTCTCATCGAGGAAGATGTGATCGAACCTCCTACCGGCCGCACCCCATGGGTCTCGCTGGTTGTACAAGTACCTAAGAAAGGCCCGGAAGGCCAAATACGATTTTACGTTGATATATCCGTCCCCAATCAAGCCATTTGGAGGGAACACCATCCATCCCCACGCATCACTGACATGCATCTAATGAATGGCGCCAAGGTCTTTTCTAGAATAGACTTGAACAAAGTGTACCACCAGATTGAACTAATTGAAGAGTCCCGATATATCACACATTCACTACACACCAAGGGCTGTTCTGCTACAAGAGATTGAACTTCTGGATCTCTTCAGAAGCAGACATTTTCGCGGAAGAATTCAGGAAAGCCATATGCCACATACCGCACTGTATTAACTACAGAAACAACATACTCATCTTTGGAAAGTCACTGGAGGCCCACATTGCCACACTCCTGAGAGTGTCCAAAGCACTACGTGATGCCAGTCTGACCCTCAACAAGGAAAAAAGCACATTTAATAAGTCCCTGTAGAAGTTCTTCGGCCACATATTGTTGGAATAAGGCATACAGTCAGACACCGACAAGATCAGGGCCCTAACCGAGGCAGCTTGTCCATAGAACATCACCCAGTTGAGGTCATTACTAGGCCTAGCAAACTAGTGTACACGCTACCTTCCTGACTTTGCCTCCATCAGCGCCCCACTATGAACACTGACCAAAAAGGACCACAAGTTCATGTGGGTGTCAGGGCAGCAAGAAGCCTGCAACAAAATCAGGAGAGACATTGCAGCAGCAGTTTGCATGTCATACTTTGACCACAACCTGCACACCGAAGTGACTGTAGACGCAATTAATTGTAGAAATGCAACAATGGCTAAATTTCAGTTTTTATGATCAGATACGCTAACAGGCCCAAGCAACACTGGGCATGACTTGCAGTGGAAACTGCGCCTGCGGTAAGGCTTTCTACTATGTCCCATGCTTATCAAAGTGCCCACTGGACCTGGCCTGTGCCCCCACTAGGAGGTTGGAGGAATCAGAGTTATCCGAGTCCCAGGAAAAAGAGATAGATTGATTAGAAAGATAAGATGATATCTAAGCAAGTACAGTGTCTTGGAAGCTGAGGAAATAAAGAGTTTAAAGGAGGGGAGAGAGATCGATGGTGTTGAAGGCTGCAAACAGGTGAAGAAGCACGAGGATAGAGAAGAGTTTGATGCGGTGAACAGTGGTTTGAAAGATAGACGTGGGTGAGTGCCAAATCCCTGGAGTGCTGTCTATCAAAGACAGATTGGTGGGGTCAGGGAGACGGTTGACTTCAAGGTAGTTGGTTTCGACTGATGACTATACAATGTCATGCAGCCAAGAAGTAGCGTACAGACTGATCTATCATGGGGGATAAAGAGATTAAGGGCCTGATTCACAGAACATTTTCCTATTGGATTAAGCCATTGTAAAACACTTCTGTGAATCAGGCCCTTAATCTCTTTAGCCTGAAATGTCCCTCTCCACTTCTTTTTTTATCTCCTAGTGCTTGTGAGTTTTGGTCCTCTGTTTCATGTCGGTAGCATCAGGTTCCCAGATTCTTGCCATTGTCTTGTGGGAGAACCATCTCTTGGGTCTCTGGAGGCCTATGTGCACCTGGCCATGGGCAAATAGGCTCTGAGGGCTATACAGGGGGAGAGTAACTCCAAGCCAGCCACCAAAATACTGACAGCCACACTCCAGTGGTAGACGTGACCTGAGTTCTCTTACACTTTCTTTGGTTTAGGGTTCTGATTCCTAACATCCCTGGCTCACCTCTTCTGTTCTGTTCCGATCTCTTCTCTTCCCTTCTCTTGGGCCACCACTTTCCTATCAGGATCACCTGCAGGCAGTTATTAGGTTGTGTATCTTGTTGGTGTGATCGGATTATTTTGTTGAAGTTAGCGCTGGACCAGGAAGTGCCGCTGCAGAGCATGGAATTGCTGACTGAACACATTTGAGGTTATATAATCATTTTGTATACATAGCATTTTTTTTAGTTTATGAAGAATTGGGAAGAGCATGAACAAGGGAATGAGCACTAAGGGATTGAGGGAGAGGATAGACGAGGTGAGGAAGGAAGATGAAAATGCAAGGTTGTGGGAGATGTCATGGATGCATGTTGTTTGGTCATGGAGGGCAGTAAGGGAGTGATCATAAATGAGAAATTTGAGTTCAAGTTGGTGGGAGGAGCTTCAATGGGGAGGGTGTCAAGAAGCAGTTAAAGGCGGCGGAAGGATTAAGAGTGACAGGAAGCCTGTAGACAAGGTGGGTGGTAGCACCAAGGAGTTACTTACCAGTGAATTCAAGGTGACAGCGTGAAATACATAATTGAGGTAGGTGGGTAGGTAGGTTAGACTTATTGTTCATAAACCCAATGCTTATCCAGTCTGGGGAGTAGGAGATGGAAGCAGTGTCTGTGTGGAGTGCGATGAGCATGGCCAAGTCATATCTCAGTGACAGTGAGCATAGCAGGTTAGAGTCATGGGAATAAAAATTGTTTCGAAGGAAGGAACACTTGTTACAAAGTGATTGGTCATTCCAGATCCCAAGAGGCAGTGTAGCAGGCAGGGGAAAAGATGGGAGGAGATGGAGAGTTACTAAAAGGGAGGCATGAGGTGTAGATTAGGGTGCCATGAGAGAAGCATCAAGGCTGCCTTTTATTGTGCATCTGAAGTAACAGGATAGGAAAGAAGGAGGAAGTGGTGGAGCCCCATCGGTAGTGCCGGTTGATATTGTGTGACCAGGGTGTTGTGCAGGCGTGCAAAGACACCACCCCCACAGGTTGTGGTGCAGGCCATCCATTGTGAGTAGTCCTGGCAGTAGACATGTACATTGCCCATGGTTAAATGTCATGTCAAGGGCACAGACCATGAGGGACACATCACTGAGAAAACGTTTGTTGATCATTAAGGTTATGCTGCAAAAACTTCAAACTCCTAAAATTTCCCAAGTTAAGGTAAATATGCACTTTATGCTACACCCCCTGCCCTGCCAATGCACATATCCTGCTATAACGCTCATAGCCCCACACATGCTATCCCCGAAGACATCACCAATGGAAAGATTCAATGGCATATTTGAGGCTATTCGGCATATTTGAGGATATGGGTTGAGAGTTAAAACAAAAGTCTGGCTTTTCAACACTGAAGTTAATCTTTTTGTCTTAGGTCATATCATCTCAGATGCAACTGAAGAGTGACTGATTCAGGACTGATTAAGGAGTGACATTGTGGATGCTATCAGCAGTGAATTCAGGGTGGGGGAGTTATGATTGCGCAACTATCTTAGATGTATGTGATGGTTTTGACATCACGGGTTGGGCGGGTTCCCGACTGGGATACCACCCAACTTTATTTCTGTTAGCACCCACCCATCCGGCGGTATTACCATATGATCTGCAAACACTCATGAGGCGTTTTCTGCCTATAGGTGATGGCTATTTTTAGAAAGCTACTCGAGCACGTAGGTGATGTAGCTTCATGGGGTCGCTCTGATTATGAAAGGAAACAAGGGATTACTGAGACAAGCCTGAAGTAAGGTTGGTAACTTCTTAATGACTCTTAATATGATATACACTGTATATAAGTCTCCCTGACGTCTGATAGATACCCTTTGGCTGTTCCCTGTCTCTAGGATCTGTCCGGTATCCTATCACTGCCTAGCATCTCTATGTGAGGCATAAAAGAAACCTTGGTGAGCAACATTGATTTGTACTATCCAAATGCACTGGGTTAAATGGATCACACAATGGTGATACCTGATCTACAAATGGGACGGCTCTCTGATTTACTCAACTAGATGGGTATATGAAGGTTTTCTTAGCAAGCAAATTGGGTCACAGCTGGCTCCATGATTAAATAATATGAACATGTTTAATGAAATAATGTATCCACAGTGACTCAGTAAATACAATGCCTTTAAATTGATCAGTTTCATAGACTGTAAGTCATGTCTGAATGAACACAATACTGCCATGTCCTTCCATATGATATTTTCTTTGTAGTCCATATGGCTCAAGAAGAAGTGGTGCATACCTCGAAACGCATCAGCCAAAAAAGCGTACTTGTACACTGTATTGTTTAATATTGGTTGTTATTAAAACACTATTTTTTGCTATAAGAATTTAATGGATGATTTTCTGATTAACTAACCATTGGGACAAAATGTGGATAATCACATACTAGAATCTTGGCTGTCTTGTACAGTATTTGAAAGTGTGCAGGGGACGGGAGGATTCGACTTTTGAATCTTCTTTTCTTTGTATTTTGTGGTCGTTCTGTGCCAGGACCACGGTTCCTTCCCTGCACCTTAAGGATTCCTTGAATTTGCTTTAAGCTTTTGAATTTCTTGATATTTGAAGCATGCTGTGCACTAACATTTCCTGGTTCTGTATTTGTTCACTAGCTTGCTAGTGTGGCACACAAGCTTAGTAGCACGTTGGGTACCCAAACCATATAAGATGTCATTCTCTAGAATAAATGAATTGACGGACAAACACGCAACCACCTTAGCATTCAGTGCTGAGGAGGCGAAGCGCATCTTATCATTAATCAAGGACACAGATAAGGCTCTTCAGAGTCAAGAGAACCCTGATAAATTGGTTTTCAAACTGGAAAAACTCATAAGACGTGAAATTTCCCATAAACTCCACGCAACAACATTGTTTGAATACTACAAATCGCATAAAATTCCCAGAGGTCTTAGAGTATACTTGAGACCCACCATATGCAGTGAGAACAAAGATTTTGTAACAAAGTGGGATCAGATAATGAGCAAATGTTCACTCAATTTGATTCTGCTCACAATAGAGGAATTATCAAAGTCTCTTACCATCATTGATTCTGACATTTCGGCCCTCAAAATCCAACTTTCACAGTTTAAACAACAAGAGCTTACATTGTTGCTAGAAGAAGTTAACTCCAAACAGGCTAGTTATAAATCAATTATAGAACAGAAGAAGTTGAGGAAGTTCAAGCGGGACACCTTTGATTACCTTAATGATATAGTCTACACGTGGCAGGGGTAGGCCACAACGACCATGCTCACTAAATATCGGCAGCAGCAGTAACAGCAGTATAGGGGATCCGATCCAAATAGATAAAACGCAGCAACCTGCTGACAATCCCAACACCCAGGTGAGGGCTCAGGGAGTGGGGCAGTGGTATCAACTGAACTTCAGGCTACACCTACCACCACGGGTTGTGGTTTTTTTAGGCCTAAGAGAAAAACAAGGAAAGGGAAGAAAAGCAACAAAAAGAAAGAACAAATAAGTAGTGAGAACCTGGTGATTACCATCTCTAGCAAAGTACTCGCAAGTTGCCAATTGGACATCCTGAATAGGGGATTGTCTTGTGTAACCACCTGCAAAACATCTCTGTTTGATGAGAAAGTCTGCCTACACAGACTTCTTAGGAAGGTGAGATTGAAAATCTTCTTTGAAACCCAATCTACCATGGAATCACCATTACCAATTAATGAAAGATTGGAAATGTGCCCAAAGAGTGAGTTTGACCCTCAGGTACAAAACTCCATTTTGAACCTATTTGAGAAAAGTGTTTCATCTGATCTCAGTAGGATCACTTACCAGAGATCCACTCCTTTAAACATCAAGAACTGCTAGCTTGAACACATTGAAACTTTGGCACAAGACGAGGAACTCACCATCAAACCGGAAAACATGGGGGAGCCATCATTGTAATGGACACCAACTATTACACAAACACGTGCTTAGAACTACTTAATGATAAATCCACCTACATCAGATTGGATAGTGATCCACTCAGTGAAATTAAGATCCTCATTGAGAAGACAACGGAGAGAGCCCTTGAAAATGATTGGGCTAGCGATAAAACCTACCAGTTTTTGATTAATCGGTATCCAATAACCCCTGTCCTCTATGGTCTACCAAAGAGCCACACGGATCGAGTAAACCCTCCATTAAGACCCATAGTAGCCGGAACAGAGAGTACCTTCGATCCCTTGGCAACTTATGTAGGCAGATTGCTACAACCCCTGATTCAAGACATCCCAACATACCTAAAGGAAACTACAGACTTTCTCAACTTCTTGAAAGATATCTTGGCACTCAGCTCTGACTGAATTCTATTAATCCTAGATGTTTGTAGTTTGTACACATCAATCCCCCATGAAGAGGGATTGGAGGCAATAGAGTGGCTTTTGCTAAATTCATCCGGACTTAGAGGAAATGCTCAATTCTTTCTTGAATTGCTAAACCTGATATTATTCAACAACGACTTCCGGTGTCAGGGTAAATATTACATACAGCCAAGCGGACGTATATGGGGTCAGCAATGGCCCCAGTGTATGCGAATGCCTTTATGTACAAGTTTGAAAAACATTATGTACTTGATCACCCTGAATGGTCTCTTAACATACTGATTTGGAAGAGGTGCATCGACTATATCTTCAGTATCTGATGTGTACTAAAGGGAGATTTATCTGCATTCCTTACCTATCTAAACACAGTACACTCCAGAATCAAATTCACTATCGAAACTGGGTCACCATCACTCCACTTCCTGGATGTAAGCCTTGAGATTAAAGATGGTAATATTTCAACCACAGTCTACCATAAACCCACCAATGCAAACACTACACAAGTTTCCACCCCAGAGCAATGCTTAAAAGCCTACCATATAGTCAAATTCTCAGATTGAAAAGGATAATATCAGACCCAGCAGGCCTAGATATAGAAAGTTCAACCCTGTGAAGAGGAAGTGCCAAGCACAATTCTCACTCCTGCCGCCCATTTTGAAGTATGCAGAAACAAAGGGAGAAAGAGTCAAAGGCTACCCTAGACACAGGCGTGACTCGAGGTCACCACACATATGCAGCAGGGCCAGGTGACTGCTGGCTCTCAAAAAAGGAAATGTCACAGTGAAACTGAAGTAAACAATGGTTTATTTGAACTAACAGGAAGACATATATACAATAGTAGAGGGTGAACTGTCTTCAGGACAAGATAGTCTTGGTCGGGACTTTGTTAATTGAAAAGGGCGTACACCTAGAGTAGAAGTGGACTAGTTTTAGTGACTGGAGGAGTGGTGACAATATTATAATTAAAAAGGTAGATCGCTGCAAAAAGTGTCACCTACCATGTCAGGTAAGTATAACGCCTTGTCTATAAAGCTTGATTTAGCCAGGAGCTGGTTAATGCGGCTGGGAGGCAGGTCTGCAAAGGTCAGATGCCAGATTCTAAGTAGAAATATATATATATTTATGTATAAATTTCAGAAAAATGAGAGAGATGCCAATACATTCCTGTGCCTGTTGGTGTTGCCATGGGTGAACCGTTGGTGGTGGTAGACTAAATGGAGCCTCATGGGGCTGGATGCAAGCCAAGCAGGTGAGCTGGCTCGCTACAAGCAGACGGCTCAGTGATTGAAAAGTTTGGATGGGACATGCGTGCAAAATTCAATAATTACGGAAGGTGCGCGCTCGTGACAATGCAAAATGTGGCACCAGACGGATGTTAATGCAAAATGTGGCCCCAGACGGATGTTAAAAAGTGCTGAATTAAGCCTGAAAGAAAAACCACTACATGAGGCGACAGGGTGCAACACGGGCTGGTTATGCTGAGGTATAGTGCCCGGGGGTGGAGCGGGTAGAGTGATCGCCAGGGAAGACTTACCTTGCTATGGAACAGAGCTGTGTCACTGCACACGCTGTAGGAAGTGGAAAACGCATGCGTAATGCGCTTATAGATAATGACTGGCGGCCGTTCTCTTCTGCGCATGTGTAGATCAAAGTGTTTAATCCCAATAGCGCATGCACGCGGGCGGGGTCTGTAGTGGCTCCCGGCAGGCTGAGATGTGTATGTGTGTAGGCTGTATTAATGGGTGCAGCATCCCTCGAGAATCAGGATAAACACATATTCATGATCGTGGGAGACAAGTGAGCCTTATTGGTTGCATGACTGGTGGGTAAACGATCTTATGGTAGTATTCAAAATGGAAATGACTCCAATAAGTGAAATAGCACATGTCAAAACAATTGAGAGGACTTGTCAACTGGAAAAACGGATGTCAAAATAAATAAATCACATGTTGATGCGCAATGTTACATATATGATTGTCCTCTAGCATTTTAGGAGAAAAACATCTTTGGAAAAACACAGAATAAAGCATGTTTGGAAAAGTACAGAATGAAGCGCATTGGTGAACTAGTTGGTCAACGCTCGTATGGTAGTATTCAAGATGGAAATCACTCAAAAAAGGTGAAATTGCACATGTCAAACCAATGTGAGGACTTGTCAACTGGAAAAAAAACGGATGTCCAAATGAATAAATCACATTTTGATGCCCATAGTGTTACATATATGATTGTCCTACAGCATATTAGGAGAAGACCATATTTGGAAAAACACAGAATAAAGCATTTTCAGACAAATACAGAATAAAGTGCATTGGTAAGAACCTTACTCAGTTATGGATGGAACAATCTGGCGTATGGAGAACATGCCAAGGAACCAGAGAGTTATCACAGCAAGTAAATGGAACCTCATGTTGACAAAAGGGTGCCTAGATAGTAGTATATTTCAGAAAGTCACATACAGTAGCATGTATGATGTCGGTCTTCAGTGAAAAGGACGCGACGGGCCATGGTGTATAAGGTTATCTATTGAAAAATAAGTTCCATTCTATGGAAATGTTGAGGCCTTGTTTCACCGAGTTTAGACGATAAATCCATTTCTGCTCAAGTCTGCGTAGGGCCAGATCTATGTCGCCTCCTCAGAATGGGTTGCCCACGATTTGTAGTATTGTGCAGAAATGTCATTATGGGTATGGTTTTTGGCTTTGAAATGTGCCACCAGGGGCTTGTCTTCGATTTGGTTGCGCACGCAAGAGCGGTGTTCATAAATGCGTTGTCATATTTCCCTTTTGCATTTGCCCACATAGATGAGATCACATGGGCATCTGATTATGTATACGGACCATTTCGTTTTGCAATTGGTGAAGGAATTTAGGGTCCAGGGTTTCCCTTTCAAAGTAATCGTTTGAGATTAGCTGTTAAGGAACAGACAGAACAATGTCCGCATTTGAAATGGGATGGATATAATGATGGGTACTCCCAAATATTTTTTGTTCTCGGGGGGACAGGTCTGTAGACAGGGAGGGTAGGGAGAGTGAGCACAAGGTTACAGACTGACTACCCCTCTCTCTAAGGTCTGACGGCACAGCAGGTGCAGGTGCTAAGGGGCTGATGTATGAGTCAACAGCAAAGTCTCAGAAGAGAGACAATATGTAAACAGAACCGTAGTAATTGTATCAATTAATCTCTTTAATAGGATTTGGTAAAAGTATTATATAAAAAATATATCTCTAAACAGCTTTATCATATCTCACTCATACCATTCATATCGGTGCAATCATTCTGTGAAAAACAGGTGCGAAACTTGAACAATTTCTTCAAGCATATTGGTTGTTATTAATATGGAGAGACAGTAAGAAAAAACACATTTGAATTTTCTATAGGTCGACATATGTTTCGGCCCCTTTCAGTAGTCCCATCGTTGTCTGCGGTGGGCTAAATAGTTAGTGCTGGGCCATCTTCAGGACAGTTGTGATTTTAGTGAAAGCTTAACGTCTTCACCCTAATTCTGTATGACAAGCCAAATCTAAAAACATAAAACAAAAATGGCAAAGTTTAACGGTCTGTTCTCTTATAGATGATCTCAAGGTGATGGCTAAATATCTAAGCCAGAGAAAAGCACCTACCAGTGGCCGAAAAAATAGTAGTAGACCACGGAGAAGAAATTTCGGGGTGTCTTCGGTATTCCCCTGCTGTATACCCCTGCTGTGCCGTCAGACCTTAGAGAGAGGGGTAGTCAGTCTGTAACCTTGTGCTCACTCTCCGCATTTGAAATGGCCTTTGACTGGTGGAAGATGCCATAATGTGGTTTGCTCATTGTTTAGTGTGTCCAATTCGGTGTACGTGTGTACAAGGTGTTAAGCGACTTCAATTCAGCACTCCAACTAAGTCAATGCCGAGTCTGGGATGCCCAAGTGAAGCCCTTAATTATATTTTTTTTGACAAGTTCATAGATCTGGATGATAAACCCTTGTATGACGCCCCTCTCTTTGAATCCCCCTGACCTCACTGAGCCAAGAAGTAGGTTTGATTTGCAAATTAAAAGATTTATTCGAAAATTAAACAATATATATATCACACTTTTATAATAAATTAATATTGATCGCACACTTATGAATATGACAGTGATCAACAATGAATAATATTACACTAGCACACTTTTGTAATAACTTAGGAGTTGGTATAGAAAGGATAAGGTAGCTGAGAATGCTTTTATGGTGTCAAGGAAAACAATGATGGAAAGAATGCAGCACAGAAATAAACTAAGAGAATATAATCACTTTTCCCCTTGTGGCAATTCACTCCCCCCCTATGCAGTATAAAGAGATGGAAGGAAAGCACACAATTTTCAGGAATACCATCAAATGCAATACCAATTCAGTTTCCCCCTAGCAAGCTTAGAGCACAGGGAAGATTTTAAAACACAGGCAAAAATACTTTAAATGTGATTTGCAAAGGGGTGAAAATATGCTAAAAATGATTTTAATTCCCTATAGGAGATTCAGGGTAGGTGACAGCTACTTTGAATGAGTTCCGGTCAACACTAGCAATGATTCATGAGGGATTATCAAGTTGAAATGAATTTCAGCAATGCAAAGGAAAAGCAGCTATTTTTGAAAGGTGAAGAAGTTTGAGCTAGTTTTCACTTTTTCCGAGTGCGCCGAGCGCGATTACGTGAAAACTATAAGGAGTAATAAAGTCGGTTTAGGGCTTTTTGGATCTTAGCTTTAAGATGAAAATTAAATCTAGCATGTATGGTTCAAAAGATATGGATGATTTTGTGGAGGTAGGTTTTGAGAAATGAAATAACAATTCAGAATGGCAAATGACACTTTCGCAGCTTTAAAATCACAGAATTGACACACGATTTCTATGATTCAGTTCTAGGTAGGTTGAAATGGTTTGAATTAGATTATTTGTAAACTAAGAGATTGGTTTGCACAGCTCTGGCTGGATACTCACTCCTAATTTTGGAAGGAATGGGCCTCGTCACAAATCTGGTCAACAGGTTTAGCTGCGGTTCTCTCTGCTCTGCTGGTCTGGATCTCTGGTTCTGGCAAAAGTTCTGGCAAAAGCTCTTGGCACTGCACAGCGGTCTGGTCTGGGTCTCTCTGGATACAGCACTGCTTTCTGGGTTCTGGCCGGGGGTTCCAGCCAGAATCAAACAGCTCGCCCAGCTGTTGAATAGTTTGGTTAGGTTGCAGGATTCTGAGGCCTGCTGAGAAGGATTCAGCTTTTGGACTAGGCCTTTGTGTTGCAAGTTCTGAAGTCTGGATTCTAAATTCTGGTTCTGGAGTTTTCTGGATATTGTCTGGTCCGGCAAAATGCTTCGCAAGAAATCAGTTTGAAATGGAAAGTGAATGTCTCTACCTGGGTCTCAATGACTCCTTTTATGTCTTTTGAAAATGGGTGTGTGCGTGGGCATAACTAAGCCTGACCCTCACAACTTATCATTGGCCAAGTTCTCCTCTCTCCCTTGATTGGGGGAAGGAAATGGAGTGTCATCGTGATGAGGTAGGTTTATGGGTCAGAAGATCCTCCCCTTGTCACTTTGCACACAAATCTATTTTTGATCCAAATGTATATTTATCTATGTACAATTTTTCTAATATTATATGTCCAGTTAACATATTTTCTATAGCACCAAACCATCCGATCCCTGTCTTTGTAAGATGTCGTGTCCACTTCTGAGAGAATTCTGCCCTTTGCATCAAGAACGCAACCTCTAAACCTTTCCAGAATTTACACAAATTTGCGCAAGGAATATGGGCATCAGATGATAAAGTGACAGATTTTTAACATACAGACACTTGGAGTAATAACCTATTTTCCGCTACTACCCCCAGAACATACCATAGAGTCCTAACACCTCTTAAAATGTGCACAGAAAAATCACAGGAATAATGATATTATTGATATCATTTTGACACTTTCGTATTATGAATTATCCATCTTTTTAAAATTATGCTCTGGCCCAGATGGGGGTGGTTTAGGTTCCAAAGCACATGGAGGAATTTCTGTCTGTCCCCGCCTCCAGCTCAGGTGGCTCCCAGAGGCAGCGCCCCTCCCATTTCCTTCCAAGAGGAAGCCATTTACGACCCCTGATTTAGCATTTGCCTGAGCCAAGGAAAGTTCATTGTTCTGTTTTCCTGCAGTCCCCTCCCCTGATTCAATCAGAGAGGTGTGATCTCCTTTTGGTGGGGGCAGCAGAATGCAGCCAGGCCTGTGAACAGTAGGTGTTAAGAATTCTCATTAACCAGCAAGGCTTTGACGTTTCCAGCTAACTCAGGTTCCTTGTCAGCTCCTGAAAGACGGGCCTCCTGTCAGAGTTTAGACCGCTAGCGCCGTTTAGTGTCAAGCGCCCGGTACTGCACCCATTTTTGGGAGCGGTCTTGAATTAATACATTTCAAAAAAAGGGATTTTACTTGATAGCATTTACTAACAGTGTATTGCTATAGATTCTGCAGTAGAGTCATTTTGTGGCCATGATTTTAGCAATTTTTGACATCAATTAAAACAAATTTTTAACAGCACCATATTCCTTTGCACTGATTTTGCTCATGGCGCTTCTGGCCCATCACGCTCGCACTGGTGGGTGGCAGGTCAGGCGACCATTTTGGTGGGCGCACAACTGCGCGGTTTTCCTGGATTCTGGTGCAAATGTGGGCTTTTTGGCCATCTTGGATTTTCTATGCCCACAGCACCAAATGTTGTAGCATCATAGTTCAAACGTGGGTCAGGACACCTGACAAAGGTGATCTCTTAGATTGCGACTTCATTTGAAAGCAAATCTGGGTTTCTGTGGTCTGAAGGAGTCTGTCTGTAGTTTGTCCCATTGTTTGAGGACCATTTTTTTAATGGAATTGCTCAATGGAGTGAAGGTTGTTACGCAGGTCATCCTGTTGTTTAGTTGTTCTCTTGTGGTGGGTGTAAGGCACGTTTCATGGTTGGTGTTTTTGACACGTTTTCTTGCTCAACGGACTATGTGGTTGGGGTAACCTCATTCTTTCAGACGGGTGGCTAGTTCTTTGCTTTTGGAGTCATATTCCGTGAGTGATGAACAATTGCGTCTTACTCGGCCATAGGGGAGGTTCATCTTAAGGCCCGAAGGATGGAAGCTAGAGTATTCAAGGAAAGTATTTTTTGAAGTTGGTTTACAATATAGCATGGTACTCAAGGAGTTATCCAGATTTTTGCAAATTGTCAGATCAAGGAAAGGTATTTTGTCTTTGCTGTGGTCTATCGTAAATTTAATGAATCATTCTGTGAGTTTAGCCATTCCAGAAATGAAACAAGATCTTCTTCCGTCCCTTTCCAGATCATGAAAACATCATCTAAATACCGTAACTAACAGCCAATGAAATCTTTGAAAGTGTTGAGTTCATTATAGATAGAGGTATTTTCAAAAGCATCCATGAATAGATTTGCAACATCTGGGGCAAATGTAGCCCCCATACTGGCCCATTTTGAAATACCAGGAACATTCACGCCAAAATATGTGACGTATGATGAACAAATAAACCAGCAGAGAGCTGCAGTGGGGCTCTGTACAGTACCTATCAGAATAAGAGCACCCATTGAAATATCGATACCGAAGAAAACCTGGACAGTAAGGTACCCATTGAGAAAAACATATTGACGAGTGAGACAGAATGACGATCATCAGAATGTAATACCCGAAGAAGCTAGGAAGATACTGAAGTAAGACGAATGATGACGTCATAAGAACCCGGACTGACTCACATATAGAAGATATAACGATCTGAGAATGATGACAAACGAGACGAAAACACCATGGACAAGTGACATCCTAAGCTTAAAGTGAAACAATTGATGTCAAGATGTCAGAAACTTGTGCCATATGCACAATGAAGATATTCAGTTAGTTTAAACGTGGACATATGCAAAGTAACCGCAAGAAGCACAAACATTGTGAGGCTTGCTTATGCTTATTAGTAAGATAGATTGCGGCAAGCGCCACCTGTACATATAGCTACCTCAAGAAAGCACTTTATATAAGTATACTTCCACTACGCACAAGAGCAGAATCAACCAAAGATTACTTAAGGTCTCAAGAAGAGAGTTTTGCAGCAAACAAATCGAGAATTAAAGACAGAGAGAAACTCAGACGAAGGCAATCATGCCAAGAAGCCAAGGTCGTATTGTCTGAAATAGGCCAACAATCGATACAATTAAAGAGAAGAACGACGGAGTATCATGTTCAGGAAAGGTCAAGATAAGCCACAGATGGCAGACGACTGGCAGAATTAAATCAAATATACAAAATTGCATGAAGGAAAGGCCAATTTCACGTGTCGGAATCACGTGACCAGACAAGCAAGAAGGGATGAAACTTTCACACCTATGCATGGACCTTTGCCATGCCCAGACACCTTAACTTTCCCAGACCAAGAAGCAGACTTGAGGCCAACCACAAAGAAATAATTGACACATGACCACTGAGGTGATGATTGATTGTAACAATAATTGAAGGGAGACTGTGGTGCAAACGAACTCCCTGAACCTGGCTGGCTACTCTGCACGCTGCTAAGCGCAAGTGGAAAAGTATGAGTGGGGTTGATGCCAACCCAATCATAGTGGACCATGTAATCTTGGGTCCTATAGTTAGTAGAACCAATGAGACGACATAGTTTTAGTGACATTTACAGTAGCCATTTTGAAGGAAGGGCTTAGTTGCCCCACCTGACATCATGTATCCAATCCTCTCTCCTCGTTACCATATACAGGTATAGAACCTATATTAAAGTTACCTTCCTAGAACCAATCAAGTTGCATGCTAAGTTTTAAGAGTAACAAGTCAGTGATGACGAGTTTTTGGTATAAATGTTATGTTTTTTCTGAAATTAATTGGAGTTGAAGCGAGAAGGAAGATCGAGTGATTGCTGATATTCATTCAACTCCCCGTTTTTTGTACTTGTCATTAAACAGACTACCTTTGTCAAACTATTGTGTTGTCATTATTGATTTGGTGCAAGAGTATGAATCTGCATCCCCATCCATCTCAAGGGTGCTGCTACTCATCTTAAAGTGCTGTTTGGAAACCCCCAGTCCTATTGGCAGCCTGGGGTCCATCCAGCACAACTGGTAGAGAGAATCAAGAAAAGAGCATACCCCAAAGAAGTTCTAAATCTAGGTCAAGATCGACTGAATTGTCAAAAGACCAATTGCTGATGCCTAAAAAAGAAGTAAGGAAGTACCATTACTGTTTATCTCCAAATTCTCAAGACAGAGCTTCCAAATTAGTAAGACCATTAAAAAACACTGGAGTATTCTTCACAATGATCCAATACTGTATAAACTATTTCCAAAAGCCCCAATGATGGCCTTTAAAAGAGGGAGGACCTTGAGAGATAAGTTGGTAAGGGCTGAGAAACCCTCTAAAGAAAAGCAATTGCTCCTAAAAAACAGAAAGAAGGGTACATTCCCATGTCTCTGCTGCACTCACTGCAACAACATTACAAAGGGGACACAATCTCTCATCCACAAACTGGAAAAAAAGATCAAGCTGAGGGATTTTGCGACCTGCCTTACCTCAGGTGTGATTTATACAATTTATATACATTGGGAAGCTCTAAATTGGACAGACAATGAGACCTGTGAAAGAGCGATGGACAGAACACAAATCTAAGATTAGATGTAAAATCCCTATATTTCCGGTGGCTAGACACTTCATGAAGCAACATCACACCATTGCACAATTGAAATGTCAAATATTGGTGAAAAGTGAAAAGCCCACAGATGTGGGGTGGGGGGGTGTAACTACCAATCTCTCCTTCTACAGAGAGAGATGTACTGGGTCCACTTGCTGGACACTGTTCAGCCGAAGGGTCTAAATGAGGACTACTCCGTGAATTGCTTTACATAGTTCTTACTATCCGGATGTAAATATCTGAACCACATCCACCTATCTACTCATTGGACACTATATAGCCAAAGGGCATGAGTGAAGACTGTTCATAGAAGAAAAAGAAATTGAGAAAAAAGTATTTGTTATCTCTGTGTAACTATCTGAACTTCATAACCAAAGGGCTTGAGTGAAGATTGATTATTGAATTGTTTTATAAAACACTTGTCATCTTTGTGTAACTATCTGGATTGGTATCATCTGAAGTGCATCTATCCATATGGCAACCTCGTTCTCACTTTGGAAGAAATCGACTCATCAATCACATGTTAAAGAGCCTTTGGAAATATCCATAACCAACTACAGAATGTACATATGTAATACACACAATTTGTTAAAATGCAATATATGACACCCAGGGCCATAAAATGAATACCATCTATTGATTAACTGATATGCGTATGTGAGCATAATTGTATAATTAACATGTGGCACGATTGAGAAATGCATTTGAATAGAGGGATTCTGTAGGTATACAGACAGTCATAATGATGCACACATGAGTAATACTCACGGCTAGAGGCAATCGATATAAGAAGAACGTTAGGTATCTAGGCTAAAAACATGCGAGCCACCTAGATGTTGACCCGTTGTATAAACATGAGTACTGTTATCAGAATTAATGGAGATCTCATTATTCCCCCCAAAAATGTTTTGCCCCGAATACCTACTCCACTTGCCAAGAAACTCTTTTCCTGGCTTTACCTATATTTAGGATTGAGTAGAATACAAGTGTGAACAGGATTTTCTATACGTATTGCAAGTATTAGCACAGAGATTAGGGACAAGTCGTCCTGCATTCATGCTTGGTAGACCACTCCAAGATGGAGATCAGGCTGTAGAAGGCAGCCTTGTAAGTCTTTCTTCTATGAATTAGCACTCCAGAGTCCATAAGCCAATCATAGACGTCTGGCGTCACAAGCATATATCGAGTGCTGTTGCCTGGGTGACAGACGCCATTGAACACACTGCACGGTGTAACAGCGGTTACCTGCTTACAGGGGTGAGTTACAAGATCGAATGGAGATGGAGATCACGTATTTATGTATGAGCACTGGCCATAGTGTTTAGTTAGGCCAGTTTTTTATAACATCGTAAACCGCAATTCTTAACAGTACTTGCTGAGATCGGTTGATAAGTATCGGGAGCTTCTGAACTTTGCTGTGATTCACATCTGTTTGGAGAACAACATTTATCCATTCTAAATAGACCAGTGGAACGTGCAACAACAGCGAGATCCACCGTGGGGGTGAGTGTGAACTAAATTGCATTTTAATTAGTTTCCACTGTTTGTGAATCTCCTGCATCTCTTGAGCCCAGCATTACATTATAAACAAGTTAAAACTATTGTAATTGTTGCCAATTAGGCGCATTTGCAAAACACCATATGATCTTCAAAAACTCATGTGGCGTCTTCTGCCTATAGGTGGTGGCTATTTTTAGCAAGCTACTCGAGCACATAGATAATGTAGCTCCATGGGGTCGCTATGATTCCAAAAAGAAACAAGGGATTACTGAGACGAGCCTGAAGTAAGGTCGGTAACGTCTTAATGACCCTTAATATGATATACACTGTATATAAGTCTCCCTGACATCTGATATATGCCCTTTGGCTGTTCCCTGCCTCTAGGATCTGTCCAGTATCCTATCACTGCCTAGCATCTCTATGTGAGGCATAAAAGAAACCTTGGTGAGCAACATTGATTTGTACTATCCAAATGCTCTGGGTTAAGTGGATCACACAATGGTGATACCTGATCTACAAAAGGGACCTATCTCTGGTTTACTCAACTAGATTGGTATATGAAGGTTTTTTTTAGAAAGCAAATTGGTTCACAGCTGGCTCCATGATTAAATAATTTGAACATGTTTAATGAAATAATGTATCCACAGTGACTCAGTAGATATAATGGCCCTCATTAGGACCCAGGCGTTAAGGGGTTTACGGCGCCGTAAACGGCGCCGACCCTTAACGCCTGATTCCAAGGTCCCTTTGCTGGATGGTGATTTTAACGCCTGCTTTTTGCAGGCGTTAAAACCCATGCCGCAAAGGGACCTTGGTGCTAATTACGCCACCGTAATTTACGGTGGCGTAATTAGCGCCTTTCCCCATTCCCATTATGCCCTATGGGGCAAAAATGGGAATGGGGAAGGGTAAAATGGGAAATGGGGATTTACCGCCCCACTCACCTTGGAATGGGGCGGTAAATCCGCCATCCACCATGGTGTAAACGTAGTTTACACCATGGTGGTAAGGGTACGACCCAGGCGGTAACTTACCGCCTGGGTCGTAATGAGGGCCAATGCCTTTAAATTGATCAGTTTCATAGACTTTACGTCATGTCTGAATGAACACAAGACTGACATTTCCTTCCATATGATATTTTCTTTGCAGTCCGTAAGGCTCAAGAAGAAGAGGTGCATACCTCGAATCGGGTCAGCCAAAAAAGCATACTTGTACACTGTATTGTTTAATATTGGTTGTTATTAAAACACTATTTTTTGTCATAAGAATTTAATGGATGTTTTTCTGATTAACTAACCATTGAGACAAAATGTGAATAATCACATTCTAGAATCTTGGCTGTTGTGTACAGTATTTGAAAGTGTGCATGGGGCAGGGGACGGGAGGATTCTACTCTTGAATCTTCTTTTCTTCCCATGTCAAATGCATTGGGCAGTTGCCATAGACACATCTCCCCGCAAGAAACAGTTCTGACAGGTGGGCAGGAAGCCTGGCCGGTATTTCCCCATCTGACCTTGTGGCAACAGTGTGTTTTTTCTACTGTCTCCCTTCAGAATGGGTGTGCGTAAAGTTAGGACTGGTCTGTGAATGATTGTCTCTGCAACCCTTGGTGAAATTAGAGATCGTGGGGGTTCCCTATGTCCTTGTAAAGGTCCCCTCCCTCAACTCTATAAACTCTGACCAGTTCAGTGCTTCAGCCTTGTCGGTCACACGTGAAGAAACACGTGTGCTCGGGGTCCCTGCTGTAGAGATCTGCTGTTTGTGGCACGTCGATATGTACCCGTTATTCCTCGGTGTCTCGGAGACTCAATGAAAAGAAAACATGCAAAGCGCTGTTTTCACCTCCGCCGCCCGGTGGACAAATGCTGTGACTGCAGCGTTCACCGCCGCTGCCCGGGCCGGGTCAAAGACACAGGCCACTCCTGTAGCGAGATTTGTGGAAGGCTCCTGAAGCTTACAGCTCGCAGGGCGTTAGGCTCTGCCCCTCTCGTCGTAAATGTCGGCTGCTTGCAGGCGGGCGGACCGGGACACTTGCACTTATAACAATGACGCAGCACGCGCAAGAAACGGAGGCCCACATAGGGAGGTCTGGTTTCAACTCCAACTTTTTTTTACTAGC